>NC_142351.1:20394052-21047624 GCF_059441175.1 Urocampus carinirostris | reverse complement strand
GTCTTTATCATCATTGATTACAACATACTGAACCTTGTTTGCAAAGAGATTAGACATGGCCCTCTAGGATAACCAAGATAAACATGCGTTAAAGACCTCAAAGAGAAACATGTCAGAATAAAAAGGTTTTGAGACTGGCAATTACATTACTAATAGCAATGAGAAATAGTCCATGGTAACACCATTAAAACTTAGCTGCAACAAAAATATATGAATACCCATTTTTCTGTCCAACGCACATTTTTCAATATATTTTTTGTTTTCCCCTTTGGGAAGAAACTTTTTCTCAGCCTCTTAGTCCTTATTTTAAAGGACCAGCGTGTATTATTTAGCTTCTCCTAGGAGTCCAAAAAAAAGGTTGGCTTTGTAGTGGTATTGCAAGCTGGCAGTGTCCTCTAGACCGGGCCGGTCTGCAGACAGTAGGCTGTTTTGTTTCTCTTGCAAGGTGCAAAAGTGTAACGTCCAACACTCATTCGCTCAGCTAATCTGAAAAACCTCATAAAAGAAGTGCGACATCCGGTCTACATTATATTGTATAATCCATGCAGGATCATAAAAAGGTTGGACTGATAAGTACATGGGCACACACGAACGTACAATACCTGTAATTACTGCACTACTGAAAAGTCAGAAAGTTATGCTCTCACTGGCTTTTAAGTGCTTCAGATTTTAGTCGATAAGTTTATAGTATACACTCAAAAAAGGGGTTTCCATTTCTTCTTATTGAATCTCTTTGGTTACAAAAATTAGATCTGCCCTTAAGGTTGTGGGAAATCAAAGAACAGCAACATTACTTCACAAGCATGACAATGATTTCAAGAATGTACTGTATATTAGTCAAAATAAAGACCTGGCTGGCATCCTATGCAATCTCCTTTGAAGGCATTCAGCATTAAAAACAGAAACAAGCAGAATAAATTGATCAGGCGTGAAATACACTGTAGAAGGCGGGACAACCAATTAATTCATCCACAAACAAACGCATATTCCACGAGTAGCATTATTTTACAAAGAATTAACTGATTGCATAATATATTACCCTCCTAGAATGTTCACTGATCAGCTTTATCTTCATCCCATTTACTTTAGATCCTTTCTTTTCCCTCAAAACATTTATAAGATAAAAATTTCCACATGTGCGCTCAAAATTATTGTGATCCATTGACAGAACATTTTGCTCATATTAGTATATTCTTTTTTTGTTTTACAAAAATTTATATTTTTTTCCCTGAAAAAAAAAAAAACATCCATATAATTTGTAAAATCGACTTGCCTGGTGGTTAGTAGATCATTTTGCTAATTTTAAGAAATATTTTCTATCAAGACAAGATAAATGAGTCGAATAATCTGACTTTTTTTTTTAAACAGACAATTTTGATTATTTTAAGTACAATATGTTTTACTTTGTTTGAAAAAAAATTTCTTAAAACTGGAACTGCTACACTTCTCATCTCATCTCATCAGCCGTACCGCTTATCCTCATTAGGGTCGCGGGGGGGCTGGAGCCCATCCCAGCCATCTTCGGGCAGTGGGCAGGGTACACCCTGAACTGGTTGCCAGCCAATCGCAGACTGCTACACTTAATATACGCATAATTTTTGGTATCGGGGTCTAGTACTATTTTTGAACATTTGAAATTGTAAAAAATACTTTTGGAATTGTATTAAGTGCGAAAAGTAATTTGGAGGTATGCGTCAACCTTTGCTTTTCTTTAAAAAAAATAATCGTTTACATTCTTTTCTACTATCCATCTATTACTGTTTTGTCATTATTTAGACTAGTGTTGCTAGCATTGTCAAAACCGTTTGTGATTTGATATCTACCGGTTAAGTAGTGTCATGCAATTGAGCCTTTGATGCCGCCGAGCAACCCATAACCCACAAAAATAGGACAGGCACGTGGCAAACAGACTTTGGCCGGCGTGCATCGTGGCGCTCGTATGTGCGTGTGTAATGTCGGTCACATTCTCAGCTTATCTGCAGGCGAAAGACATCAAGCTTTAATTCGGCAGACTAATATGTAGGACATATCTCCTCATCTTGCCTACAAGCTACCGCCTGTCCGGGGTCATGAACTGAAACAATAATATCCATCTGACTTCATGTTAAAAGATTTACGGGAACCGCGTTGTTTTGCCAACAAAGTTTGGGTTGAAAGGAGGAAACATTAGTCTCCATAGTTTGTATCCTTACTTGTGTTTTGTAGCACTCATTTTCTGTTGCAGTGACATCTAGGGGTCACGTCATGCACACAGGGACAGTGTGTTAAATAAAATTCCTATCATAACACAATGGGTTTAGACATCATAGAGGATTGCCCTGTGTTTTTGTAGTTTAGGGGTTAGACATTAAAGTGAATAGATTGCAAAAAAGTAAAATTTTATCATGCTTTAAAATTGTATTTGTACTTCACAATCAAAAACCCATCAGAAGTACCCTAAACAGGGTCAGAATATGTCCATAGCATTCTGGAACTTGAATGAATTTAATTCAATTTATCTAGTTTTATTGTCATTTCTTATTTATTACATTCATGGAATTTTTGTCAAACTTTAATTGCAAAAAAATTGAAAAACAAATGGTGATATGATGTGTTGTAATAGCATCGCATATATACAAAATTATTGAATTTACTTGGTTGTTTCAGAGAAAAGTTTTGTAGATTGTATCCGAATTTTGGGGTTGTTTTACAGATAATGACAGTTTTTAGGATGGAAGTTGTAATTTTCCAAAAATGTATATATGTCTCACCTCATCTCATCTCATTAGCTGCACCGCTTATCCTCAGTTGGGTCGCGGGGGTGCTGGAGCCCATCCTAGCAATCATCGGGCAGTGGGCAGGGGACACCCTGAACTGGTTGCCAGCCAATCGCAGGGCACACGGGGACAGACAACTTACTCGGTCATTCGCACTTAGGGACAATTTGGACCGGCCAATTCACCTGAAAGGCATGTTTTTGGAATGTGGGAGGAAACCGGAGTGCCCGGAGGAAACCCACGCAAGCACGGGGAGAACATACAAACTCCGCACAGGAAGTCTGGAGCTGGATTTGAACCCACGCAGGAGGTTCCCAAGACATAAACTGTGCTACACTTGCGCTAACCACTGCGCCACCGTGCTGCCATGTATATATGTTTTTCGTGTAATTTTAATTAAAGCGAATACTAATTTTATCAAGTACAATGATATGGTTTGATTTAATAGAATGAGAGTTTTGGGGGGAGACTGAGTGTGTTTACAATCCAGCATGAATTCTAGGTTGAGATGTTGTTGTTCTCTTTTTAGGTATTTATTTATAAAAAAAAAAGACCCAGTAATTGGATATTTTAGGGGATGTGCAGCCAACGCAAATTATGGATTCATTTTATAATGAAGAATTGACTTTCTAAATATTATTTTTTAAAAGTTGGTTGTTTTTTGTGTGGTTATTATTTTTAAAATATATTTGAGAATGGTTGAATATTTTTACCAGAATTTATTTGGCGGAAAACTCGTTGAGAATGGTTGAATATTTTACCAGAATTTATTTGGCGGAAAACTCGGACCAACTTCTTTCGGACCCTAGTTCTGGCTGCTCCAAGCAAATTTGAGTCAAGATCTCTTCCATTGGCAGACAATGTGTGCTAGTGTGTGTGTGTGCTTGTGGCAGCTAGTGACAGTCCCCATTTTGCAGAAACTGAGGTCAGCGCCATAAAATCAGCCTAACAGAAAACAAAAGAGAAACACAACTCTAATTGTCTGTGTGTCTGTCTGTCAGGGAGGAAGGGTGTGTCTGTCTGTGATAGACACACACCCTCAATCATACACACAGTGGCCCAGTCACCTCTTGCCTCCATTCTTGGCAACTGACTGGCAAACATACCTCACTAAATCGGTTTGTGACGATTGTGTGACACATTTGCCCTGTCTGGAGTAAGTTTGTATTTGTGCGTAATAGTGCGTGTCAGTTAGATTAGCAAACCACCAAAGTCAACCAAAGTCAATACCGCATCTAAATTTAAACTCGCCGGCACTTCCAGTTATCAGTAACCTCCTCTGGCGCTTGACTATCAGTCATCGCTGTTTACATGCAAACTTGTTGGCTTTCCTGGCACAATGAAGCGCGTTCCTTATAATGTGACAATTGTTGAGTGGGTGCCAAGTGGGGAGGATCCTCAGGATATCTTGAACTGAAGTACAGTTGCTGTTAAAGTCTGGGCAAAAAAATGCAAAGAAATTGGTGCTTCTTTGTCACTTGGAGTATCTGTAGTTTACACTCTTCCTTGTTCTTTTTAAGCACTCGTTTTTGGTTGCACAACACAATATAGCGAAATTTACTGGGCAAACTATACACACCTTCCCCTCAGAGGAGGTTACAGTTTTTAATAGAATGAATGAGAATGAATAGAATTTTCTTTTATTGTCATTCTTTGTAACCATGCACACAGAACGATACACATACAGTTAAACTGGAGCGAGCTGATGCAGCCGAAGCCAAACAGGGCTGTTTTGGGAGTTGGGAAACCCCCCAATTTCAACCCTTAATGCCGAGCGCCAAGCAGGGAGGCAGACTGTTGTAAGTCTTAACCCCAAGACTCGGCCGAGGCTTGAACCAGCGACCTCCCAGTCTCGGAGCGGGTGCCCTACCATCTAGGCTACCGAGCTGGTAGTAATAGTAGTCAATAGTCAGCCGTTTGATACTTCCTTTGATCAAGCGCTATATAAGTAAACATGACTGGACTTGACCGTTTTGAGCACATCAAATTATTTAGCGTCTCATCTGGATTTAAATAATAAGCAAAAATACATGAACTTTCTTTAAATTGTTGTTGTTTTTAAAGTGGCTAAATAATACACCCTGTGCCTTTAAAATCATACTATGGCAAGAAGGATTTTTCTTCATTTTTATTCATTGAGGTATCAACAATTGTGTGTGGATCAATGACTACCAACTTTTATGGATCGATGGATAGAATAAAAGCCTCCATTGTTGAAATATTTGGAATCAGTCGTGTTTATTGCTTGATGGACTTCTATGAAATATCCAACTGTAGTCGATTGCACTTGCGGCTGCTAACACTAACACTCCTGTTAGTGGCTGGTTCCTGACACGTCATATCGTTTCCGTGTTACAGTATACTTACTTTGTTAAACCCGTTTTGTTTAGAATGGGATCAGAACTCCAAGTGCTGCTAGCTTTTGACCCGAATCGCATCAGTATTACTAGTGTTAGAGCAGGGGTTTCAAACTCATTTTAACTCGGGGGCCACACGATAGAACAAATATTCTGTCGGGGGCCAGACTAGTAGATTAAAGAGAAAGAAAAAGAGAGATAAAGAAATAAGAGAAAGAGGGAGGGAAAAGGAGAGAGGGCAGGACATAGAAAGAGAGAGAAGGAGAGAGCGTGAGAAACAAAAGAGATAAAAAGAGAAGTCGTGTGACAGGGTAAAATAAAGGGAGCGGAAGAAAGAAATTCAAAGAGAAATAGAAAGACAGAAGGAGAGAGAAAAGAGAAAAGAAAGCGCGAAGGGTAGGAAGAGAGAAAGAGAAAAAAAGAGAAAAGGAAGTTAGAGCAAAAGAAGTGAAAAAGACACGCAGAGAGAAAGAGACAAAGAGCAACAAAGGAAGAGAAAAAGAGAGACACTGAGAGTAAAAGAGACAGAGACAGAGAGTGGGAGAAAAGGGGTGGAAAAGAGAGAGAGAGAGAGAGAGAGAGGGGGAGAGAGAGCGAAATAAATACAACTACAGTGTATTTGTGAGAGGCACCTGGCTTTGGCAACATCAAGTTTGACATATTTCAACCTGCAGCTTCTTTTTCTCTTACGCTTCTCTGAGTGTTGTCTCGCGGGCCGGATTCAATGCCTTAGCGGGCCTAATCCGGCTCGCGGGTCGCCTGTCTGACACCTGTGTGTTAGAGACGCAGCCATTACTGCTCTCTTACCTACAGTTGCTTGCTGCAAATTTTAACGCTTGTGTCAGGATTAGTGTTTGCAGCACCAATCCAGGCAAAATAATTTGGAAGAAGTTTGATACACATTTTTGCCCCATATAGAGTAGGTTTTGCCAATCCGTTTTCAGCATTAATATTTTAATTTGTTGTAAATTGATTGAAAGCCAAGCTGTTGAAGTATCATAACCATTCAATGTTCTTTTTATTAAGGTGTCGGATCCTCTTCCAATCAAAAAGGCCAAACATGAAGACATCCCGACACAATCCCCTGTGGCAGAGAAGGAGAGGCAGCTTGACTGGCTGCAGTCCCTTTCTAACCCCAATAAGGTCAGTGTTACTAAACTCCAACTGTGTGTAACCCCTGTTAAAAAGCAAGTTAGAAATAAATAAAAGGACAATTCGACATTAAAAAAAAAAATAAAAAATTCATAGGAAACACATTGTCGTACAACTAAATTATATAAAAAATGAAATTAAGAAAAACATTTTAAAAGAAAATGTATTTGGAGATTTATATTTTTAATAAGATATATTTAAAAAATATATAAAGTAAAACAGGATAAAAACAAGACTAAAATAGAATATCGTTACAGAAAAAGAAACAATTAATTTGAAATTTGATTCTCTTTAACTTATTCAATTTTTGAATTGGACTTTTTGGCAGTTTATGAAACTTCGAAGCATTTTCCCTGAGGATTGGGCTTTCGGATTTTCATCTTCAAATGACATTGTGTGTTATTTAGTGCCTCCTTTTGGTAAAAAACGTAATTCTTTGAAAAACATAACCTTTATTTTAATAATAAGCAAAAATACATTAAATATCATATAAAATACTCAAAGTTCAATACTTTTGTTTTACATAACATGAGGCTCACCTAGAAACACTGACATGACTTCCCGCCATCTTGCTACCGCAAAGAACAGAAAACTTTGAAAATTAGGAAGAAAATTGATGCTTTTTGGTCACTTTGAGTATCTGTAGTTCCTTTCACTTGGTAGAAACACATACTCGTTTTCGGTTGCACTACACAATACAGCGACACATAGTGGTAGAATATTACCCACTGTCATTTGAAGGATAAGGCTTTAGAGATCAGACGTTTTAGGACTAGGTTTTTCTTAACACTTTGTGCATTTGTCCCTATCATGAGCTGTTAAAAATGTAATTTCTTGCCATCAGCTTTTAATAAATTGCATTTCATGCCTTTTCCTTATAGGGTCTCAACTGCATTCAGCCAAGACAGAGACCATCAGCTTTCAGACCCTGGTCACCGCATATCTCCATTGGTGACAAGGAACCTTCCAGTCACCCCCTCGCTCTACTCAGAGACAGGTAAGTCTGTAAAAACAAAAATGTCCCTCGTTTTAAATATTTGTTCTTTGATTAGATTATTTTCATTAATTAGTTAATTAATTGATCAGTTAATCAATTAATTTATTCAGTCATCCATTGACTATTTTTCTAAAAATGAGTCAGAGTAAATATAAAAATATATGAAAAAATTATATTTCAAGCCTGGTATCTGACATTAAAAAAAGTGTTTTATTTTAGAAATGTTTTCTTCCGATTTTTAAAGAATTCAAGGAATAAAAACCCCAATTAGATTTTGTTTCCTAAAGCAGGAAAAATACAGATTACATATAGTTTTGAAGTATTATTTTTCCTTATCTTTGTACTGAACAAATCTTAATATCAGCAAAATGATCTGCCATACCTGACAAGTTTTCATTTTCTGGGTTGCTTTTTATTAATCTATTTTTCTACAAGATGTGACAAATAATGGTTGAAATCAACAAAATTGTAGGATTAGAAAGACGGCAAACAATTTCTCTTAGGTTAAATACTCTTCTTCATGTACCATGTACAAGCAAAATGGCCTGGCATTGCAGGGCAGATAGAAGATTGGCTTGCCTGCTCGGAGTGGTCGGTGGTTAGAAGCTGCAGGCCACCAGAGGCTGTTTGAGACCCCATTAAAGCAGATCACATGAAAGCAGTTGGCCGTGCCTTTACAAAAAAACCTAACTAGAGACAGCCGTGGAGTCCCAAAGTAAAACAATACATTTTGACGAAAATCAGTTCAGCCGTTTTGGAGCCACCACCCCTCACACTCAAACATATCGTTATGAATAAAGTTTAAATCTATAAGGTATTCCAGTATTACAGATTTTGCCCTGGTTTTGCTGGATAAATAGGGTAAAATAAAGCTATTGGAAAAACATCATATAAAATAAAACATTTGTATACAGATAAAGTACAGTCACTGCCCTACTCACGAACAGGATAGGTTCCGGACGATCGTTTGCAAGTTGAGTTTTTTTTAAGTTGCTTCAGTGCTATATTTTGTCTGGAATGTATATTTAAGGTTTCCATAAGTATGTTTGAGGCTTGTATAAGTAACCTGTATTATTTTGTACTGAAAAATTGAAAAAATTCAAAATTCAAAAAATAATATGCTCTATAAAGATAAATAAAGTTTAACTTACTTTTGGAAGATGACTTCCTCCTCCGTGGTAAAAAATGGCCGAAAAAAAAGTGTTCTTACCATTTTCTCAACATTTCAAATGAAACGGCTCACCTCTTATTTACACTTTACACCAACCATATTGAATGGATCCACGAGATATTAAACAATAAAAATGTCAAAGTTCTTAACGCGCTGGAGATACAGTATAGAATGTGTACACACGAACTACAAAGAGAAAGCAGATTTCTTCTTCGGGGTGGATGCTGGGTGACCTCTCGCAGCGCCTGTACTCGGAAAAAGGTGCACACAATACCAAATCTAACTTACAGCAATGTCCGGATATTTTTCGACATCCTGAAAAAAATGATCGCATTGACCGGTTTTTCTAAGTCGAATGGTCATAAGTAGGGGAGCGTCTGTAATTTCAGACTAGAGAATAACCAAAGATTTTATTTCCACACATTTAACGTCAGCTTGCACAAAATCATTCCAGTGTTTAAAATGAAAAATGAAAACAACATCTATATTCCTTTGGATCTAATGACCTCTTTCTGACTGTACTGCAACCTCCTACACTTCAACATTAATAGAAATTTGACACACTTTTCCTGTTAATACCCACTTGGAATGGGATGCAAGCACAACGTTCAAATTGTTTTTTGCTGGTTTGTCTTAAAGTACGATATCAGTTCACTCCAGTCTCAAAAAATAGTGTTGTTCTCTTTACTCAGTTTTTCTCAATTATTTTTCGTCATGCCCCTCCGAGGAAAAAGAAAATCTTTTAAGTGCCCCCAAGCCCTGTTAATTTTTTTCATAGGGTCGCTTGATGGTCTGCCGTACTTTGAGTTGAAATATCAGACACTTTCCCTCTGCTATGTGCAAAGGACGTTCTGCTAAATGAAAACACTCAGCTAACGAAAGCCCCACTGCCCCCTAGTGTAGTGGAGGTGCAATTCCAATTTATTCTGGCACAGTTTTAATAAAAATGTTCCCTGAGGTCAAACACGCCCCTTTGACAGAGCCACTATTTGAGAACCACTGTCCTAAATGTGTCTGTTCTGTACGGATTTTTCTAGCTTCTACAACTACAAAAGCCTGGAGAATGCCGTGGCCCCTAACGTAGCCCTGACGCCGTTGCCCCTCGGTAAGGTGGCCCCACTGTCGCCCTCGGTCCCCGGCACATCGCACACCAGCACAGGGGAACCTCCAGGTGAGGGCGCCAACGCCAATTCCAGACCTCGCAAGCGAAAAGCTACAGAGGAGCTCCAGCCACCCGCCCCCGAGGGGGGATGCCCCCTGACCACCACCACCAACAAGCCACCCCAGGAGGACAAAGACTCCGAGGTGGAGATTGAAGTGGAGAGTCGTGACGAGTGTAAGCTTTCTAAAACCCAATATCAGATATAACGTAAAATCTGGACTAAAAGTCTTTTTATCCTATATATAACACTGTAGATTTAAATGCAGTGTGGCTTCTTCTTCTTTTTTTTGTTGGGCACAGAGTAAAACAGTGAGCTGCTCTGTTCCACAAAGCATGCGCTGTATATACTATACATCGCAATGACGACTGGAAACATTTATGGCGCCCTGTTATGGAGAAATTAGTAACATTTTTTGCCAACATAATTTATATAATACATAACAAGAGCAATACGGGAGGTTCGACAATATTGTATTGAATTTTTACAACATCAATATTATCTCTATTAAGTATGTGTTTACAATTCCCAACTGAGTTCAAAAAGCCCTTATGCCTTATTTTCCAATGTGCCTATGTGCTTTTATCTTACTTTTATAAGAGCTGTTCGGGGCAGAACACATTAGGTCTGAGGAAAGGGGCAGCGACATCATACTCGTCCTCGCAGGTTTTCTTGGTTTTTTTTTGGTCAGTGTAGCAATGCAATTGGTGAAGGTAAGAAAAGACCTGCTTCTAGTAAAGTCCGAACAGCAAGAAAAATGAAAAGAGTTTATTCGTGAGAGTTTAAGAAATTCATGTACTTGCATGCACATCATGAGCGAGCTGAGTAAGGCTGCAATAGTGACTTATAGCCAGGAGATGGCGACCCAGAACAACAAAGTTTCAAATTCTGTACAACTCCTTTAATTCATACATTTGAATTGAAGAGCAGGGGAAATTGTATATCAATAATGCTACATTTCTCTTTCCTTATCATCGGCGTTAATGTCAGGTTGCTGAAGTTTCCTATAATCCTCGAGGAAAGATAACAAGAAAATGCAATTAGATCTGTTACTACGGCAGATTGACGCGTCATTGAAATCAGGCACTATTCTCCACAGTATGGTCGCCTTGGCGATGTCGTCTAGAAATATAGGGCTCACAATCGATCCGCAGGCCTCAATCGTGTTTTCCTTTGCCGCAGTTGTAAATAGGTGCCTGTTGTCGTAATCCCCTTTTTGAATGGTCACATGATATGAAAATGTAAACAACTCCAAGCAGAACTGATAATGGCGTCAGGTGGTGTTGACACCAAATTCCCGACAAGATTGGCACCAGGTGTGCACTAGCATTAAAATGTTTATATTCATAGACTTAAAATACTCGATACAAAGACAAAATTGAATTTTGTTCTTAAATTTGAGCACGCTGCTTTTAATCTGTTGAGCCCTGTAGTCTGGAATTTACGATAACTAATTTTACAAGCAGTTTCTTAACAAACCTCTACCTCTTTTTTTATATCTCTCGGCTACAGTTACTTCATCTTTGTCTTCACTGTCGTCACCGTCTTTCACGTCGTCCAGCTCGGCCAAGGACCTGAGCTCCCCCGGGGCCCTCGGGCCCGTCTGCACTGTCACGACGGGCGAGGGTGTTATGACAATTGAGGGTACCACACCTTGCGCCGCTCCGGTCTCAGCCCTCTTGACTCCTCCGGAGTTGGGTCTCGAGTCGGAACTGGAGACCCTGCGACAGGCACTAGACAACGGACTGGACTCCAAAGAGTCGAAAGAGAAGTTTCTGCACGAGATCGTGAAGATAAGGGTGAAGCAGGAGGAGAAGCTGGGATCGGCCCTGCAAGCCAAACGCAGTCTTCAACAGGTAGGATTCCGTGTGTGAAATATCAACATTTTTGCAAATAAGGTGGCTGTTTTCGACTTCCTAATAAATTAATTGATAGACAATATTGGACATCCATCTATCACTTTTTGCGCCACCTATCATCACTAGGATCACAGGGGTGCTGGAGCACATCCCAGTTATCCTCAGGCATTGGGCAGGGGACACTCTGAACTGGTTGCCGGCCAGTCGCAGGGCACACAGAGACAGACAACTCACTCGCTCATTCACACATAGGGACAATTCAGACCAGCCAGTGGCCGCATCTTTTTGGGAGGAAACCGGAGTGCCCTGCAGAAACCCACCCAGGCATGGGGAGAACATGCAAACTCCACACAGAGAGGCTGTGGAATTGAACCCTAGGCCTCTGGACCATGGGGCTGCACACTAACCACCCATCCACCAAGCTGGCAGTATTTACCAGCACTTTACAAATCCGTTCTATACTCTGCTCCAAAGACGATCAGCGAGAAAAAATCGTACCTAATTTTTACAGACTATAAGACGCACCTCAAAACCCCAAATTGGCCACAAATTTGAAAGCGCACTATAGGAGCAAAAATATGTGTGTTTTGTTGATTGTTATTCTTGTTTTATCCATAGAGTAGCACAGGCTAATTTTAAACTGGTAGGAAAGCTTGTGTTGTCTGACATACGGGCATATGGTTTTGACCGCTAAGCTAACGTGGAAGCTGGCTTACTGTTGTTGTCCTTTTGGCCCATGTGTATCTATTATTATCGGCGTATTTTAACGGACTTTAAATGAAACAAATAGGATCGTCTTTCTTTAACCCGAAGAATGTTGTAAGCGGGTCACTTTAGATCACAACATCAACAGTAAGTAGCTCAAGTGACCTCAGGTGACAACAAGCGCGTCTGCCTAGCTCCACCCGGCGAATGGACACCTCAGTAGTTTTGTAACTCCTTAATAAGATTGGAAATGCATACGGTATTTATTCATGTGTGTTACTACACAGGTTTTGAAGGTATACTACCGTGTTGCACAGCTGATCAAAATCGCAACAGGAATTGAATTTGGGTACTGGCATAGAGAGCTGCAATATTTCACTACTATACCACCAGTGATACAGATGACATCTGAAAAGGGGTTCAATTTTCTCTCATTATTAAACAATTTTTACTCCCCGTGCAAGAAACTAATGGAGAAAACACTAAGTCAACCTGAAAAGTCCAATTCATCATCAGTTACATCAAAGAGTTGTTTCCCTCGTTTTGCTTTGTATGCCATTAAGTATATTTACCATCAAAGATAATGCCTTTTCATGTGTTATCTGTATCACTAGTGGTGTCATGGCTTGGTTTCGGCGCTCTCCCTTAGATTCTTGTTGCACACAGTCTTTTGCGATCTTGGTCAGCGAATTTACTCATTGCATTAATATGAAATGTAGATGAATATCATAGTACTTACTGTAGTTTTATTTCCATGCACTATATCATCCAGTGTGCCTTATATATGAAAAATATATAACAAAAGTTTATAATCCGGTGTGCCTTGTAGTGAGTAAAATCTTCAGAACCTGAGCAGTAGTCCTTGTCTTTGTTTATTAACAAAGACTGGTTGCCAGTTTATCCAAGTTCAACTTGCAACAATTTATGTGATTTATTTTAAGTTAATAATCATGGGCTGGGCAATAAATTAATTTTATTAATGTATTATTCAAAAATCAACAATTGAATTGGTAAATTAAATCAGGGAGAGTAATTTGGAAGTTTAGTTCAGGCTGGTGCTAATCCTTTAAAGCCTTTCTGTACAAGTGGCATGATGCTGGTTGCGATGATTGAGAAGACGTATTTACAATTGATATTACTTTAATGTCCGAAGAAAAGAGCTTTGACTAGCAGTTACTGTAGATAGGAATCTTAAGCTAATATAAAAAGTTATTTAAAATCAGTTTTTGTCTTATCTTATTACACACGATGCTTTTTATAATCACATTTGCTTTGCACATCTATTGTTTTAAGGTCATTGCTATGTTTAAAATGGATCGACATCACAAATAGCCTGAATGACTGATAGCATTGAGATTTCACATTTCTGCACACCGTCAAACAAATATATAGCTATTGTGCATTGTATATTTATTAATATCTATTCATACAGTAGATAAATGAACTGTAATGTGAAGTAAGCATCAACATAGCTTAATTTTTGTTCAGTTTTCAAGTTATAAACCTGACAGCGATCAGATGCAAACAGAGCATGAGACAGTCCACATCCTGTCTTTTTTACCAAGTGTCAGACATCTTGTGCTGACTAAAATAAAAACTGCTTTTAATTTCATATAAGGGTAAAGACGACCTCTGGGAAGTAAAATTATTGGAGAAGAGGAATCTGTCATGATTACCGGTGCGAATCACCTGTTTCCGCTCCTTTGGCGCCAACTGCCTTGGTCTCTGATTGGCTCTCTGTCCCTATTTAAACCCACTCCTTTCTGTCACCTGTTGTCAGTCCGTCTGCAAACCTCAGTGTACTCTAGGCAAGCTTTTTCGACCCTGACTCCCACCTGTTTTTGCTCCTGTCTGTTTCTGGGCTTCGGCTTGTTTTTTTATCCTGACCACGTCTACTCTCCTCTCCTGGCTTTCGACATGTTTCCGATCCTGACCACGTTTTTTGCTCTCCTGTCCCGGCTACTGACTCGTTTTTTCCGTTCCCGACACTGCCATCGCTCGCCACGGAAGTCCCACTTCTGCGTTCAGAGCGACCTGCTTCCCCCGTGCAACCCTTTCCCTTTCTTCTAATAAAATGTGTCACGCAAGTGGGTCCTGTCCCCGTTCTGGTCCTGACAGAATCTTTATAGTACTAAAAGCATTAGTACCTGCTATCAGTAACTAATGTAATGTAATGATTATTAGTATAATGTAAAAAATAAAAAGGGTGATAATTACAGTTAATGTTTTTGGAGCACATGCTGGTGTTTTTTTTTTGTTTTTTGTGTGCAGTTTAATTTAAATTAGGAATGTTGTGGCATATGTGACAGTTTTCACTGCCAGAAATGACTCTCACCAGCCAATAAACCAGCCACATGTATCAAAAAACATTGTGACCTACATAAACCATAATGCCGCCACAAGTACATTATCATGACATTTATTTTTACACTATAGTGTATTTTAATATAATAATGTCAATTTTGCTTTTTACATTTTTTGTCATTTTACATTTTTAACAAAGAGTGTTTGTCAAGAGAAAATACTGTGAATTTTTTTGTTAATATTGCCAACTTCCACACAATATTACAAGCAAAGAAAATTTGGCATTGAACAGCTTACTTTAATTTAAATATGAACTTAATGGTTGATATAACTGTGCATTGCAACACAGAACTAGATTACAGATAATGAACACTGTCTCTAAAGTTTAGCACGAATAAGCAAGTGATAACAATGAGAGCGGATGTTGCTTGCGAAAGGAAAGGCCAGACTTCCATTTTTATATTTGGTCTTGGACCGGGAACAAGAAAATGGAGTTGAAAGTGTGTGCGTTGTGTTTGCACGGCACAAAAATAAGTCTCCAGCAACCCAAAGCAACTCCAGTGCAACGACATTCCGCTCTGACTTGGTATGCGTGCTCTGAGGAGGCGGCAGGAAAAAGTACAACCTAGAGGAACACGTCAAGGCAGCCAACAAGCTGCGGGCTGAATGAAGTGCGCCCTCGCTTGAAACAAAACTAGCGCCGTTCCTGACGGCTTTAGTCGAACCGACACTCAATAACAAGTGTTGAAAGTCGGGCCTCGCGCTCTGAGCCCCTGTCTAGGGGAGGGCAGGGCGTGATTGGGATCGTCTCTTTTTTTCGGAACTGACAAAACTTGATGATAGACACGTTAGTCCAAACTGTGAGTTTAGAAAGAGTCGGATATGGTTACTACTAACACGCACACACGCAGGCATTTGGAGGAAGGAAATCTCTTGTCAGGTAGCCTAAGCATTGCACTCACTCTGCTTTTTTGAATGTAAACACTGACATTGATATTGCAGCTTACTGCATTTCTGGGCGTCATTTTTCTAACGCCAATCTTTGTCCTTTGCATTGTTTACCGTATTTTCCATACGAAGCCACGACCTTGTTTTCAATTTTTCAAACCATGCCGGTTAGAAAATTATGCCGCCAATTTATGGAACAAGTGCGACGTTGGTATAAAGTTCAAGTAGCCCTGCTGTCACGGACCAGGAATGGAGACGGGACCCAATTGCGTTCGTTTACTCAGCTTTATTTAGAAGGTCGTCTGTCAGCGAACCTCTGTTTCTGCAAGGCAAGCATTTTGACTCTGACTCCCGTCGGCCACTCTTTTTTTCACCCGTTTTCCACCCGTCCGTTCCTGATTTCCCCGTTTGTCTCCGGCTACAACCTGTTTTTCGACCCTGACCACGTTTGGATCTACCGTCCCGGCTTACGACTTGTTTTTTTGACCCAAAACACTTTTTGCTCTTCTGTCCCGGCTATCGACCTGCTTTTCCGTCTATGACACTTCGATCTCCCACTCCGCATTCGGAACACGATCCGATTCTGTGAGCGGCTTGCTTCCCGCGTCCATCGAGCACCGGATCACGGGCGCTGCCCTTCCTCTTTATCTCAATAAACTTGTGGTTAACGTTATGCATCTGGGTCCTAATTCCGTTCTGATCGTGAACATTTTCTGTACAGTGAACCCTCGTTTATCATGGGGGTTACATTTCTAATGACTTTGGAAATGGCGAAATCCATGAAGTACTTTTTTTTTTACAATTACTGTATATGTAATACTTTATTATACATTGAAATCAAAGAACAAACCCTTTCTATAGGCCTAAATATTCATTCAAGAAATGAAAGGACAATATAGTGAACCTGTTAACATCTATTAATTTGTTTTAGCATTACCTACGCTCTAAATAACCAATGCAGAACACAATTCGTGATAAAAATCTGTGAAGCAGTGAGACTTTGAATGGTAAACCGGATTTTAGCGAAGGGATTACTGTATAATGTCTTTGTGAATACCTGATGTTTCAAAACAGAAACCTGACACTTATAATCATTATATAATTCTTATTTATATATAATTATTTCTATAAGTGTAAATACGTGTATTTGGTGCAGTGTAGAATCAGAGATGCCCTATAGCCCGGATCTCATGGTAAATAGCAAGAATTTGAACAAATTGTCTTTTTTCAGGAGCTGGAGTTCTTGCGGGTCGCAAAGAAAGAAAAGCTAAGGGAAGCGACGGAGGCCAAGCGAAACCTGAGGAAAGAAATCGAGCGCCTGCGAGCCGAAAGCGAGAAGAAGATGAAGGAAGCGAACGAGTCACGCGTTCGCCTCAAGCGCGAACTGGAGCAAGCCCGCCAGCTCAGAGTCTGCGATAAAGGCTGCGAGGCCGGACGCCTTCGGGCCAAATACTCGGCGCAGGTCAGTCGCTCTCACTCGCCACAAACGCTTTTTCAGCCTGCAGAAATTATTCATGAAACAAACGCGTGCGAGTGCAGGAATTGAAACGATGCGTGCGTATTCTCTTCAAGCCCTCTCGAGGTCCGGAGAAAGGAAAATCAAAAGCCGTTTCCTTTTCCCCTGTCAAAAATAAATGGGTGTTGCCACAAATGCATAGAGGAAAGTTCAATACCCTCTTGGAAAGGAAACAGGAAGATGTGTTGACTTCCTCTGGGCAGCATGGGAAATGCAGATTAAACAAAAATGAGATGGGGTGGGGGTTTCACACTCATGCAGTTTCCGCTTTCAGGCCAATCTGAAATGAGAAAGTTGATAAGTTTTTGGTTTAGTTGATCCGCAAAATCTGAAGAAAATACCTCAATGCATTTTGAACTCGCAAGGAGAACAATAGAGGACAGTAAATTTCCGAATCGAAAAGCACTCACCTTTTAGCCCTTTCTTTTTATTACATAGCTTAGGTTACAAATAAGAGTTTTTCATAAAAGGGTGTGGATATCAAAGAACCGCAAAACCTTTGGCAATACTGACAATGATGTAAACAATGCAAATTAGTCAAAGTCCAATAACAACATTGAGCAAAAATAGTAAAAAATAACAGACAACCGTGGCCTTCTTTGCAGTCTCCTTTGCAGTTGTCCAATACTAAAAACAATAAACTTATCAAAAAATGCAGGATGAAAATACTGTGGAATTTGTTTGATCAAACAATCATATGCTCTCATTGACAATTAAATCACTTTACACATTAATCAAATCATGTAACCAAATTGTAAAATACAATCTTATCAATATTTAAAAAAGAAAATAAATGAACACAGTAAATAAAAGATTATAGTTTTAATAACACAGGTACGGTTTATAACTCTAATTATTAAAACAAAATTGTTTCAAATAATAACCAAAGTTAAATGAATTATCATATGAACATGTATTCTTTTTTTTTAATACTTGTCGTTTGAGAAATGTGTGTTTATTTTAAAGAACATCAGGCCCGAGGAAGCTGATATGAATGTCTGCCATCCCCAAAAACCTTGTGAAAGGTGAAAAAAAAGAAAAAAAGAGGCAGTTTGGTCAACTTTGAGGTTCTCTAGTTTGTATTCTTCCTTGTGTTTTGTAGCACTTATTTTTGCTTGCATTATACAATCCAGCGACACCTGGTGGTCCAATACTACACAATATCCGTTCAAGACAAAATTGTAATTTATGAAATAAGTACATTTGTGAAGAATAAAGCTAACAACCCGATCACATTCAAATATGGCAAATGGTAAATACTCTGCATTTATATAGCGCTTTTCAAGTCAATGAAGACCTCCCCAAGCGCTTTACAATGTGCTTCACACTTACCCATTCACACACACACTCACACTCCAATATCTCCTTTTAAATCTTAATGGGGAACCATCCGATATGTCAGCCTTTTAGTTCCTTATTAACAAGCCTCAGAAGTGATGCCGATACCGGAACACCAAAACTCATGCTTCATCCTGATACTGAAAACCAATATCTTTATGATGTAAGGATTCCAAAATGGTGTAGCTATTGATTTTGGTTTGCTGTGTTATCACACAGACCACACATTTCCAGACCTGCAGATGCAGATATAGATTGGGATTTTTTACGATGAAAAGCAAAAGCCAACGAAAGTAAAAAACTATATTTAGCCTTTCTGTCCATTTTCTCTCCAGTGTCTGTCCCTTCTCCGTTGCCCTCATTTGATCTTTTATTCGATCCGATTTTGTCTCATTTAAGTGCTTCCTCTCCATCAGAAATCGTTTCATCTGTCCATCTTGCTACATCTGCTGTCTGCCGGGTCACTCGTCTTTCTTTTCCGGTTTCATATTGTTTTCCTCGCCCAGCCTGTCCCGTTTGTTTGTCTGTGGGGAGTAAAGAGTCCAGTGATTGGGTCATTGCTTTCACCGTCGTGATTGCTCCGGCGTCCAATTTCACCCGCCCGTGATGTTTTACAGATCGAAGACCTCCAGGTCAAGCTGCAGCATGCAGAGGCCGACCGCGAGCAGCTCCGAGCCGACTTGCTGCGAGAGCGGGAGGCCAGGGAGCACCTGGAGAGGGTGGTGAAGGAGCTGCAACAGCAACTTTGGACCGAACCCAACAAAGACTCCACCGCCAAGGAGAAGGTGGCGTCCTCCAAAAAGTAGTTCCCCTTACCCCATCCTCAGTGAACAGAACACCAACCTGCAGGATTGGGGGTTTCACCCAAGAGAAGCCAACGCTCTCCAGTGGAACAACAACTGATTCTGGAGCGCCACTTGAATTCCGACTGAGAACTGAAAAGTCTTTTGTGTTGGTTCGAGAGGACAAGGCTCAAAAAAAAGGAGGACGGACGATTTTGAAGAGACAATAAGCTATGTAAACTGTCAAACATCCATGCAAACGCATCTGAACATGAACAATACAAAAAAAGAGCTACCCACATGTGCGCCAGTGTTTTCGTTTTAAATCTTTATGTTGAGGACGTCGTTCCAAATGACTGGCAGGAAATAATCAAGTCAACGTGTTCACTCAAGCACAAACGGTTTCAAGTTCATGTCATCGAATTTGGGATTTTTTGGGGGGGGGGGTTGAGACAGCCTCGACAAGCGAGCACTTGATTTTCCATTATAGATCAATACCCATCGGTCGTAGTCACAGTCCAAGAAATCTGCTCGTGTCGAAGCATTTGGGTCAAAACTCAGAGTCGCCCAATCTTTTAAAAATAAGAAGTGATCTTACACACGAGAATGTGACCTTCTTTTCTCATATCCGACAGAGGGGAGAGAAAGCTGGCATTTATTTGACTTTAATTAATTATCCCGTGATATCTGGATGACTCAAAGGGGCACCCTTGGCAAAAACAACAAATGTGCATTCATTCGTTCTCCGAATCGCTTATCCCTACCAGGGTCAAACAGGGTGCTGGAACCCATCCCAGCTGAGATCGGGCAATGGACAGAAAATACCCTGGACTTGTTGCCAGCCAACCAAAGGGCACACATAGAAATACAACCATTCATACACTCTTTCATTCCCTAGAGACAATTTGGAGTCACCTATCAACCTGCCATGCATGTTATTGGAATGTGGGAGCAGACCGGACAGGCAATCTCCGCAAACGGAAACCGGTAGCTCGAACTGAACCCATGACCTCCAAACTGTGAGGCAGACTTGCTAACCAGTCAGACACCGCGCCGCACAAACGCTCATGTTCGATAAATTAATGTATGTAAATATATATTTTTGGGACTCATCAATAATGGGTGGCACTTTGTCATAACAACAAACTGTCTTTTTTAGTGCATTGTACTCCAACTTTTGTTTTATTTTTATCTCGTACAAGAATGCTACATCTAGTTAACATGTTGTCGCATATATCCATTCTCTCCTAAATAATGTTCTGTTTACTCAAGGCAAAGAATTGTAAATAAATCGGAGGAGAAAATCAAGGTTCTACCTGTTACTGCCTGTTTGAGATTGATGGAATCGGTTGAGTTTGCCAAAACGAAAAAAAAAACAAAAAACGGGACGAATCAAGAGGAAAATCGACAGAGTGGCGGGAATATGTGGAAATGATGTCCTAGTTTGTGACCTCGGAAGTCACGGCATCTTTTAGTGCTTAACTGTGTTGCTGAATTTGCACCTTGGAATGACCATCACCATGGCAACACGTTTTGTTGTTTTCCCTTTTTTGTCACACGTCAGTATATCCGATAGGGGTTTGAAGAAAAAATGCACAAACAATCACATTTGGATTTTTTATTTAAGGAAAACATATCGAAAGTTTAAAGAAAAACTGGAATTGGCAGGGATATGCCTTTGCAGTGGGTACAATGCAATCAGAATGTACATGATGTTAATGCTTTTTTTCTCTCTCTCTTTTGATTGTTAACGTTTGAAATGAGATATTTTATTCCTTGTCTGTTATGATCACTTTTTTGATAGAAAACTTATCTTTGTTTATGCATGAAACTGAAGACTTTTGCCATTCATATCGTCAAATAACGGGCATTTAACCGATACCGTGAGCTTTCTTGTTTTAAGCAATCGGAAGCAATCTGTCTTTTTTTACTAAGCTGAGGGAACACGAAACAAAAACAAAAAACGATTTAAAAAATATATCAAATGCGATGCTGGACAACCTCACGTGCCTGACACTGGCAAAAGGTTTCCAGAACAGGAAAGCTGAACAAGAAAAAAACTCAGGGGGCAGACTACAAAGAAAGATAAAAAAAAAGTCTCTCCTTTGGTCAGCAGCCATTAAAATAAAAGCAGTTTCTTTTACAATGCAGAGCAATTTAACAATCAATCTTAACACGTAAACCTTTCTTCTCTCGGAGTGTGTGCTTTTCATTCTTCGTTTGGAATCTGTGGCGTGCATGAGGAAACACTTTTGTAGATGAACTTTTTGGATTTAAAAGAAAAAAAGGAAACAGAAAAGCCACTCGCTTTGGTCAGTTTTCGCAAAGGGTTGTATTGTATATAAAGTTTTACGTGTTCGATTCAGGTTTGCTGTCCTAGAGGCATTCATGTTCAGAATAATAAAGAGGACGGTTATGATACAAAGTCTTGCAAAAGTATTGTCCCCCCAAGAACGTTTTGACATTTGGCCATTTTTTGGGCTTCAAACTTAGATAAAAAAAAAACTTTCTAAATTTTCTAAGAATCAACCACATCTGAGACACAATCGTGAAAATATACCAAATTTATTCAACATTTCATATTGTGCTAAGAGATTACAGTAAATGTAATTGGTCTGCATTTATATAGCGCTTTTCAAGTCACTGAAGACCTCCCAAAGCGCTTTACAATTTGCTTCACACTTACCCTTTCACACACACTCACACACCGATAGCAGTGCCAGCCATGCGAGGCAACTACCTGCTTATCGGGGGGATCCAGTGTCTTGCCCAAGGACACTTCAACATATAACACGGAGGAGCCGGGAATTGAACCTGCAACCTCTTGGATGAATGCTCTACCTCCTGAGCTATTGCTGCCTCAAAAAGTAGGCCCCCTTTCACAGTTGTACAACCTCGTTTTGCTGCAATCACAGCAACAAATCTTTTTTTATATGTCTCTCAACGTTTTGCACAAACTGATATAGTTGGTCATAGTTCCAGGAAGATCGTTTGTGCACAACAATTTTCAGATATTTCCAAAAATACTTTATAGCCTTTAGGTCTGGACTGTGGCCATTCTAACACCCTTCCAGTGTTAGTTTTAAACTATTCCATTGGAGATTTTGCTTTATGTTTTAAGTTGTATTGTAAGAAGGTGAGCCTGCACCCTGTTCTCAGGTATCTTGCAGACTTCAACAGATTTTCTGCCATAATTGTCCTGTGTTTGGCTCCATAAATCATCCCATCAACTTATGATCTTCCCAGTCCCTGCTAAAGAAAGGGCACCCCAGAGCATAATGCTGCCACCACCATGTTTGACAGTAGGGTTGGTGTCTTTAGGGTGATTTTGTTACTTTCGCCAATTCTAATGCTTTGTATTCAGCCCGAAAAGTTAAATTTCTTGTCTCATCTGGCCAGAGCACCTTGTTCCACATGTTGTGGCTTCTTGCAAACGCCAAACGGGGTCTTTTATGGTGTTCTTTCAGAAAGGGCTATCTTCTTGCCACTCATCCACAAGGGGCAGATTTATGAAGAGTATGACTAATACTTGTCTTAAGCTTTGGTTGTCCCACCTCAGCTGTGTATAGTCGCAGGTTATCCAATGTGATCATGCGCCTCTTGGTTGCTTCTATGATGAGTTTTCTCCTTGTTTGGGCCGAATGTTCAGAGGGCCAGGCCTCGGTGGGTTTGCAATGGTTTCATGCTCTCTCCTTTTTGACATTATTGTTCGCACAGTGCACAGGAGATGTGTAAATGTTGCAAAATCTTCTTTTATCCAATTTCTGCTTTGACCTTTTCCACAACTTTATCCCGGATCTGCCTCCTGTGTTCTTTAGTCTTCATGAGGCTAGTGTCTCCTGTTACATACCTCTGTGCCCATCCCAGAGTAGGCACATATACACTTGATGAGACACAGGCCCGATCTGTCATTTTGGTCGATATTTGAGCATTCAGAAGTCATCAGAAAACTTCTAGGGTCAGTTGGCTTAGCTGAGAGACTAGGGGGCAAATATATTTGTATCACTTACTTTTCTGTTTTTTCCCGTTTTAAATATTATAAAATTGTGTCCCATATTGGTGATTCTTAGAAAACATTTTCAGTTTTTTATCTTTAAGTTTGAAGCCTGGATGTGGCAAAACGACAAAAATTCTTGGGGGTTTAACAATTTTCGCAAAGCACTGTAGTTGGCGTGAAAGACCATCGAAAATCATACGGGCAAAAAAAAAAAAAAAACCTCCAGTCGCTTGCCCATTTGGGCACAAATTGGTTGTTTTTGTAGTCGCTTTTACATTCCCAAAGTTGTAAACCGTCGTGTGCTTTTCTACGAGGGAGACCATAATGAAATTTTGGCTTACGGTTTCGCCATTTGCGTTTCCAAACAATTTTGCCAGAAAAGCAATAACAATCCGTATGAATAAACCAATAACGTGTCAGTGTAAGCGTTTGAATATGAATTTGCAAAATGTAAATATGTTTTTCATTAACAATATTGTATAATATATGTACATGGAGTTTTTTTTTTTTTTGCAAAATGAAATCTTTTCTTACTGTAGATGTTTTGTTTTTCTGTTTTTTTTTTCCGCTTTGTATTTGAAAAACAGTTCATACAGTGCATAAGCAAATTGATCCGTTTGATTAATTTTTTTTTACTGTAGTTTTTGCATTTTTTCACCACTTCTTGTTTGGAAGTCTGTTTGGTATCACATAGCAGAACTCTGTCGCGCTTACACCGTCATGATTGTCCCCCGCCCCCAGTCTCCTTTTGTATGTTTAGCCCTGCGCTGCTGCTAACGCTATAGAAAACATGTAGAAATATTTTTATGTAAGAGGCAAAATGGAAGCGTTCCCATTGACGAACGCCTCATATGCAGTACGAAAAAGCTTGGCCTGGTCATGTGATCCCCTCGTTTCCGCTCATCTTTTCCAAACTGGCACGACACCGACAATATTGTAAAGTAAAGGACTTTATGAGATTACGTTCTAAAATAGCTATGCTTATATACTGCAGTGACTGAATGTACAGTGTATAGATGCATTACCAGAAATAAAGTTGTTTGTCCAGATTGAATTGCGTGTTATCTTCGCTGGTTATTTTGCAACTGTCTTGGAAAATCTTAAAGGGACATTGTGTATTATGAAGCGTAGGATGTAAAACTCAATTTGGCTCTGGACCCAAATACAGACTTTCTGTTCTAAGGCAGGCTTGATTTGTAAAAGAATGTCAACTTTAAATTTTTAGCCTTTTTCACTATTATGCTTTAGCATTTAGCCTACTTCTGTAACTGACCCTACATATTATGATAAAGGATGACAAGGGATATTTTCTAAACACAACACATTTGTCACAGACAATAGAGAAAATATGTGAATTCAGTTTTACACCTGAACCAACTCGCCACGCTATAAAGACTCAGCACTACACTCTAGAGGTCGGAGAGCGCATTTGGTTTGCATTTATTTGAAAAACTCAAGTTTTGATATAAATCACCAAAAGACTCACTTTTTGTCGATAACCAGAACTAGATCAGGACCCAAACGCATGACGTTCTCACACAAGCCTTTTATTTTACGGGAAATGGGGAGTGATGCACGTTAGGCAGCAATCTGGCGTGAAATGATAAAAAGCCAGAGGCTGACGAGATGGATACCAATTTCCCGAGTAGATATCGGACAGATGGGGTCGATACCAGATAGCAAGTACACACAGGATTGATAATGAAACAGGATATCGAAAATAAATAGGACAAACTAGACGGGAACGAAAACTGGAGAGAATAATAAACAGGACAAAAATAAACGGGAACAATACCGGACTGGAAATACCAACAGGAAAACAGGACCAAGTCAGAACCCACGTCTTCCGCGGCAGAGTTTCGTTGACAGACTGACAAAGGAAAAATGAGAGCAGTGAGCTTAAAAACACAAAAAAACAATCTGTCAATGAGCCGCAGCTGGCGCCACACAGGCGGGGCCAATTGGGCGCCATGGCAACCGTTATTTTTGTTTTTGTTTTGACATACTCAGAAATTTCTGGGGGGGCAGATTTAATTCTCCAAATTGTCGGATCCAGCCTGCGGGCTGTATGTTTGACATGCCTGCACTACAAAATACAGCGACATTTTTAAGGGACAGTGTGTAATATTTGCCCTATATTTAAAAAGAAAAAGTAACTTGCTCTGCCATCTACTGATATGGATGAATGTTACAGTCCCTTGGCTGATCAAGGAAAAAAAGCAAAAATACTAAACGACGACATGCAAAGATAAGATTTGGAAATTTGCACTGGCGCAATGAAATGATCTGGATTTGAAATGATCTGCATTTATATAGCGCTTTTCAAGTCAATGATTTCCCAAAGCGCTTTACATTCTGCTTCACATTTCCCAATAGCGGCCGTGATCTGTGCAGCCATGTAAGGCACTAACCTGCTTATTGGGGGTAATTGGGGGTTCAATGTCTTACCCAAGGACACTTCGACATGTAACACGGACAAGCCGGGATTCGAACTGGGATCCCTTAATCCTAAAACGATCGCTCTACCTCCTGAGCTTATATGCTAATAAGACAAAAGAAACTAAATATGAATACAATTACTAAATTTTGTGCAGGCTTGGGGAGTAACGGAATACATGGAACGGCAAAAATGATGTTGGCAAGCTGTTTGGATTTATTTTCATTTTGTTTCTGTCGCATTTTATGTTAGTTTTGCCGGAGATCAAAACCAGGAGAGAAAGCTTACTACGTGTCATAATTTTATTCATATTTAGTTTCTTTTGTCTTTTATTAGCATATTTGGTATTGGAGTAATCCAAAAGTAATTGAAAGTAATCAAGTTAAAGTAACCCTACCCAACCCTGATATCAACATCTATAATTCATAAATTAGTTTTTTATTCAAGGGAATGAAGGACAATTGGTCCACCTTGAAATTGAGTAAATGTCAACATGGCCATATGAATGTCAGTTGCATTGAAAGTAAGACAAAAACATGGTTGCCCTGGAGATAGCTCCATAATTACTGCATACAGACAGAAATAAGGTTCATTATGCAAGCATTTAACTTGAGAATAATTTACAATAGTTGTCAAGTTCACGCCCACTCAGCATGACAGCATTTCATGTAAACACTCATTATTGTACAAACGCACACACAGGTTTTGTGTTACGCCTCCATTTAAGTCAATGTGGTTTTCTATTGATAGTTTCAAGATGATCAAGGAGAAAAAAAGCTAAACATGAAGTACTGCAAAATGTATTGTTCAGAGAAAAATTTAATTTAATATTTAAAACTTCATACTATGCTTGATCAGAAATCTTTATTTTCACCTTTTTCAAAGGGTAACAGTTTGTATTCAGGCCAATCGAGTGCATCCACGTAAAGTAAAGCGCAACATTCTTTACAGTTTTAGCTGCTTTTGGGGGACCTGGAAGAAACGGGGCTTTGTACTCTTGCACAAAACTGTCCCAGTTTAAGCCAATGTGTTTTTCACAAAAAAAGAGTTTGCATCACTTCCTTTTGACTAGGCTTGAACACGATCCTTTTGTCTATTTTCCTTACTTTTTTCTATATCCTACTTGAGGTTTTGTTTGGGTTCATTCCCAGTTTATGTTGTACGTACCAAGATGTAGTTGTAGAGGAACTAAGCCCAGCACAAAAATGACTTCCACCTTCTTTGTTTCAAAGAACTCGCAATGGATGGAACGATGGCATCCCCTTTTGGACAATTCCCGGACGTACCAATTCACCATGCACCACAATGAAATCTGATAATATGAAGTTTTGAATTTGATTAAAACATCCAAGGCAATGTATTGATGAAATAATATTCTCACCAAACGTAATTATGTCGATTGGAGAGACATTCTCAAGTTGAGAACATTTCGCAAATTTCTCACTTCTTTGGCTTTCTAACAAGTTTAGCAATTTCAAACACCGTCACCCGATACTGAGAGTATCGAATATCTCAAAGAGGCATGATCTGGTCAGGTGTCCCTGGTCCACAGAAAAAGATGAGCTGATCAATAGCTCCCCCTCTTTTCCTCCTGCCTGCCTGCCTCATTGCAAGAGGGCCGCAAGGCGAGGTTGTGCGGGCCTGATCTGCAGCCTTGAGTTCAGCACGTGGGCCATACGTTGCAACCATAGGAAGCATGAGACCAAATCTCTCCAAAACACAAGTAAGGTGAGGGTTTCAGATTTAACATCATGTTTTATGGTTCTTGGGAATGAGCGTTTTTCTTCCGTACAAGGGAATCTCTACAAATCAACCAGCATTATAGCGGGAAACTCTTTTTGTGCTAGTAACTTCCAGAGTTTCAGCGGTCAAAAACTCCTATAATCTCCGGCGCTTCCCCCTTCTTTTTTTTAATGTAATTGATTGTCTATGTTAATAAATTGCGTGTCCTATTTCAAACGGCCTTGTTTATTGATTCAATTCTCTTGGGATTAGTAATTACTATCAGAACTTAAAGAACTCAAACGTAATTTAATTTTTTTATTAGTGTAGAAAATTCTAGCATCCTTCAGAGAAAAAATGGTGGTGCACAAGCAACACCGAGAGGCAAATTCGTACTGATTGCAGTAAACAATAATTCGTTTCAATGCTAATGATTTACGAAATTAAAGCCAGAAAAATCCCTTCATAGTCATTCCATAAGTACGGATGCACGCAATAAAAATGTCCGTGCTAAAAAGATCGTAGTAAATCAAGTAGAATAGACTTATTTTCATGTAAAATGCTTCCTGTTCTACTGGCAGATCTTTTCAGTAATTTTTATGTAATTTTTGAAGATATATTTGAAGAATTGTTTCTATTAAAAAAAGAAAAAACAAATCCAATCAGGTGGTGTGTAATGTGTGCCACCAAAGCAATATTGTGGAAAAGAGACACAGCAACTGGGCTGGAAAACATTTGGAGCTTCATACAAAACATGAATAAGGAGAAATACAAGAAGGAATATAAAAATAATGACAAATCTGGAAAAGAATGTATTATTTTCAATTTGAGTAGACGCCCAGAACAAGGCGAGAAGACATCAACGGATTTTGAAGTCGCAATGAGGACAGGGATAGAAGCTTTAAGATTAGATAATTCCATCCCTCCTAAATCCCTCCTCTAAAAATGCAGGAATAAAAGAAAATACAGACAATAACTACACTGTACATACAATTGTGCTCAGTTTTGAGACTTATGCGTAAATCAACGCAATTATTTTTATAGTAACGAGTACTCTTACTTGTTCCTAATAAAATATATATATTTAGAAAGGTATCTAAAAGCATTTCAATAATTAATAAAACCAAAGTTCTTTTACATTATAATGCATTGTATTTATTATATTGTTCTCTCGTTCTGCCATATTTAACATATGGTGCAGAAGTCTGGGGAAATAATTACAAAAGTTCACTACAGCCCCTTTTTATCCTTCAAAAACGTGCAATAAGAACCATACACAGGGTAGGATATCGGGATCATACCAATATTTTATTCATGCAGTCCAATTTATTGAAACTGGATGATTTAATAAAATTTTTCACTTCACAACTGTTATTTAAAGTCAACAAAAACATAGTGCCAGAAAACATACAAAGATTATTCACTCGGAAAGAGGGAAATTATAACTTGAGGGGCTGTGGTGAATTCAAAATCCCAAAGGTGAGAACCACCAGGAGAAGTATGTGTGTGTCTGTGTGTGGAGTCAGACTTTGGAATAATTTGCAAAATGAAATCAAACAATGTCCAAATATCCATGTGTTCAAATTTAAATACAAAAAAGCATTACTGGCGAAATACAGAGATGAAGAAAATGGGATATGAGGGAGACTGGAAATACTGCACTTCAAACCATGGCTAACTTGTTGTTATTGTGCTATTATCACATCAGAACTGTTATAAATATTGTGTTTATTTTTATTGATATTATCACTGGTGCCGCAGTGACATTATGCGCATTATGACGTTGAGGGATGGGTATTGCGAAGATTAGTGTATAAAATATGTGATTATTGTAACTTATAATTATTGATATCTGACCTATGTAATAAGTATATCCATGAGATTTTGTTGTATTGTACACAAGAGGGAGCTATCTATAAAATGTATTTAATAGGGAAGATAAAGGGGTAGGAAAAATAAGCATCTGCTTCTGACTACCCCTTTTCGAACATTTTGTGGGACATTATTTCGTTGTTGACTCATTGTTTTTGTCCTGTTTTTATTTTTATGTTCGAAATAAAATTTTCATTCATTCATTCATTCATTCATTCATTCATTCTTTCATTGTTACGATGTTGTTACTACATCATTCCGCTTTTCATGCAATGCAGATAGATAGATAGATAGATAGATAGATAGATAGATAGATAGATAGATAGATAGATAGATAGATAGATAGATAGATAGATAGATAGATAGATAGATAGATAGATAGATAGATAGATAGATAGATAGATACTTTATTCATCCGCGCAGGGAAATTCACATTTTCAGCAGCATCCCTGTGCTGAGAACAATACAATAATAAAGCAAAAAGAATACAATATACTGATACCCAATGTGACGTGCTAATACCCACTGTAGCGTGTTATATAGAGTATCTCATAAAGAAGGATGCTTCTCGTCTCAATAAACTGGCGAGGAAAGCGAGCTCTGTTGTGGGCACAGAGCTGGACAGCCTGACAACACAAGCTGAGAGACGGGCACTGAAAAAGCTGCGGTCAATCATGGACAATTCATCACATCCACTACACAGCATTATATCCAAACAGAAGAGCAGTTTCAGCGACAGACTGCTGTCACTGTCTTGTACCACGGACAGACTGATGAGATCTTTTCTTCCTCATGCCATGAGGCTCTTTAACTCCACCCGGCAGAGTAAAGGCCCACATTAAACCACACCCCCTACGTTGCATATTACCGAATTTTATTGTAATGTGTATTCTGTGTAGCAAATCAGTGCGAAATAACAGTCAACACAACAAACAGCAGTGCACGTCATGTATTTAAATGCCCTTAAATGCCAATTACTCTATATGTTATCAAATACAACCCTTGAGCTGCCAGCTATATTTAAAGTGTGGAGGTCTTAATAGTTACATACAAAATATAAGTATGGAGGCACTGATTTTTCTCATCATGGAGATACGTTTCGTACTATATACTGTATACCACATATACTTGCATTCAAGCCAAATGTACAACCATAAGATAAAATACTTGAATCAGGTGGTCAGATTATGTGCACATATTTGTTTGAGGGTCGCCCGTAGCCAATGATAGTCCGTGTGTGGGCGAGGGGGCTTGCTTTACATCCAATTGAAAATCAATGGGGCAAATGAATTGACGGTAAATGTGTCCATATTTTTTTTATTTTCACCTGTCAAGAACCGGAACGGGATCAGGACCCAAATTTGTGCCGTTTCTCACACAAGCTTTTATTTTACGGGAAATGGGGAGACATGCACGTTAGGCAGCGGTCTGGCGTGGAAAGACAGGAAGCCAGAGACCGACGAGATCGATACCAACTGTCCGACCAGAAATCGGACAGATGGGGTCGATATTGGACAGGACGGGACAGACAGGATCGAATTTGAAACAGGATATCGAAGTTAAACAGGACAAACTAGACGGGAACGAAACTGAAAACCGATATTAAACAGGATAAAATAAATGGGAACAATACCGGACAGGAAATTCCAACAGGAAACAGGACCGAGTCAGAACCTGTGTCTTGCGGGGCAGAGGTTCGTCGACCGACTGACAGAGGAAGAGTGAAAGCACTGAGCTTAAATAGACGGAAAGCCAATCTGTCAACGAGGCGCAGCTAGCGCCACACGGGCTGGGCCAATTGGGCGCCATGGCAACCGTGACAACACCTAGCCTGAAAGAAAAAGAAAACGTCTTGGACAAAACCCAGAAATGGAGAAGAAGATCTTTAAGTGTGTTGAAGTCAATGTTCCCTCTAATTTTTCACGGGTCTGAGCATTCTCACAAATTCGGGGAGCAACGCTTGAAACAACAGTGAGCAACCATAATCCCAAGTGTGGCAAGATAATTCATTATCAAACATGTCCAAAACTTGACATCAAGTTACATTTTGCAGAGTTTCCGGCAATGCAAAATTATTTTTCTCTTTTGAATGAATTGACTCATGTATTATTGCAAAGTTTGTACGGCCTACAAACGTCGTTTGTTCTTACAATTCTTTCACAAGATATCCATTTCTTTTTATTTCCTGATCTATTTTGTCGCATAATATTACCATTTTTGGGAGCTTATTTATTCAGTTGTAAGATACAGAACTGTACTTAATCACATTTTTTAGTGGAAGTACAATGTTGGCAACAAGATTCACTTGATTTAATTGGAAATTATTTGAATGCAACAAAAACTTTTTCTTATTTTTTCCTGTTTTTTTTCCATTTTTTAAAATTTCTGAATTTTTCCTTCTTTTTTCTCTTCCTTTTGTTTCTTTTTTCTCAGCTTTTCACTACTTTTTCATTTTGGTATTTTTTTCTTTTTTTTTCTATTCCCCCCTTCCTTTAAGTCATTTTGTGCATAATTTTACATAATATTTGGTCATGTCCGGAATAAAGAAGCAAAAACAACCTGAAGAGCCGTTTAGGACCCGAAAGAGCCGGTTCCTTTTAGTGAGCCGAGCCGAAGAAGCCGGTTCTCGACAAACTCTACTAACTTTACTCAGCTTCGTTCTACTTCGACTCGACTTCAAAATAACGCATTTAGGACACAACGTCAGGGGAACCTGTGTATTTTTACCTTCATGCACTGTAACTTTGACTTAAGTCGCTTCTTAATAAGTAATTTTGAGCCCTCATTTTTGTGCGCTGGCTAGATTTTCTTGTGCGCTGAGTAAGTGCGAGCAGTGCGCAATTGCGCACGCGCGCAGCTTAGAGGGAGCACTGGTTGAAGTCCAGCAACAAAATTGATATGGAATGCCTTGGCTAAGTCGTTTGCAAGTTCTCGAGATTGCACAAGCCCAAAAATTTGACAGAAGCTGAAAGGAGGTCACCGACCCGATCAACTTTCTCGACGACACTGTGTCAAAGCGTCCTGCCGGTAAACGGTACGGCCGTGCGCGTCACCTAAACTTGATTGCTCGTGGGCGCCTCGGCTCCCCAGATCGATATTCCGAGGCAGCCAACCTGGAGTGCTGCCAACATCCCGTTTGGTTCCCACCAGCGTTCGGCCTACGCCGGAGAATCAGCAGTCAGAGCACGGAGCTTCACAATGCTTTGTTCTGCCTTGCCAGGTGCAATCATGAATATTGTTGAGGTGACGCCTCTAGCGCTGAAAGGTTTCTTCTTATAAAATAGGCAAAAAATAATGGGGTGAGAGTCTGCACTACCAGTAAACCAAATCTCAGAGAGGTTTTAAAACCATTCCTTTTTTGGTATCGCATTGTGTTATATTGTGTTCTACCAGGCATTAATTGATTGATTGATTTGTTTTCTTTTTTGTCTTGGATTTGGTCAGAATTGTTGTGATATTTTTTGTTTATTTCGTAATTTAAGTTTTTTTTCCTTATGTTTTATTTTCATTGTAGGTTTTTATTTGACTTTTAATTCTGTTTTATTTAATAACTGTATTTTTTGTAGAGAGAGATGAACAAGTTCATAGTTAAGTAGACACTTAAAATAAAGGAAATAAGACATTAGAATTGAGATTGGGCTTAGAAATTCAGCCAGACACAACCTAGGCCCATGAGTATTATAGCCAGACCCAGCCCGAGCCTGACAAACTTCATTTGCAGGACCGAGCCAGAAACAAACCTGAATTTAATATTTAATTTGTGGTTATTTTTTATATTTTCTTGTTTGCAGAGGATACATTAACCAACATCTTTCTGTTATTGACAGATATTGAGAGTTGACGAGAAAATTGTAAGGTGTCTGCCATTTTGATGGGTTAAATAGGGCCATTGAATACAGCCGTTCTTAAGGATCTAAAGCAGCACTTAAAGATAGCGAGGGGCAGTAAGACAAAAAAGAACAATTAGGGGTAGATAATAGACAGAGACTGGAAGGAATTCTTTAAATTGATTTTGCAAGGGTTTAGTTTGTTTTTTATTAGTTTTCACACATTATCTTAGTGTACCATTTTATAAACATATATGTATTTCGAAAGGAAGTCAGAAGGAAAGAAGACGTTTGAGCTTGGACGTGGGCTTAAGATCTTACCACTGGAAGACATCAATGGATTTTGAACTTGCAAGGAGAAAAGAAGACGACTATTCCAAACCTTGTACCAAAATTTTAACCTGTTCTAAAAGGTCCTCTACCCTGTGTTTTCTTTACATAAAGGTTACAAAAAGCAAATCAGTGCAAAATAACAGTCAACACAACAAACAGGCAAAATAATACACAAAATGAGGAGCAACCCTGGCATCCTTATCAAACATCTTTGGGAGAGTGGGAGAGAGAAAGAGAGAGGGAGAGAGAGAGAAAGAGAGAGAGAGAGAAAGAATGAATGCATGAATTATTCAAGAAATACAACTTTGACACCAATATAAACTGATGAGTGTTCCTTAAAAACAGGGGTCATTATTTTGTCGCCCCCAGCAGAATGTGTTGAAAAATTACTCATTATGCTCGCCTGTATGAATATAAATAAAGACAAAAAAAACAATCACTACATGGTATATGTATGCGTGTCAATTGTTTGCTTGATTTGTGGTCAAATTATTATTTATTTTACATAAAGTCTTTGGTGAGCAGGGTTGTGTAGGGTTACTTTAACTTGATTACTTTCAATTACTTTTGGATTACTCCAATACCAAATATGCTAATAAAAGACAAAATAAACTAAATATGAATAAAATGATGACTCACAACACGTGGTAAGCTTACTCTCCTGGCTTTGATCTCTTTGATCTCCTGCAAAGCTAACATAAAATGCGACAGAAACAAAATGAAAATAAATCCAAACAGCTTGCCAACATCGTTTTTGTCGTTCCATGTATTCCGTTACTCCCCAAGCCTGCACAAAATTTTAATAATTTTATTCATATTTTTTTTTTTGTCTTTTATTAGCATATTGGGTATTGGAGTAATCCAAAAGTAATTGAAAGTAATCCAGTTAAAGTAACCGTACCCAACCCTGTTGGTGAGTCCTCAGATCTGTTGTGTTTTTCTCTAATTGTGTCCAATTGTATTTTTTGAGTCATACACGCATCTGATCAACCCTAATTTATCAGTGTGGTATCAAACCTCAATGAGTCCCGTCCTATTCAAAAAGTGTATCGCGTTCATAAATTCTTCAGCATCTTGCTTGCGTAGCTTGTGGAAAATGCAAGCGAGTAAATATTTGAAATCCTACGAGATCAGCAGGACTTGATTTGGGCTGATTAGGATTATAATTAGAGCTGCAAGGACTAGCATGGAAGTTATAGCGTGTGGTGAGTTGTTAATTGTGAATACAGCTTCATACATTAATCATATATAAAAGGGAGTTTTCTTGGGCGAAAGTAATTGCAGTTTCTTTATTTGGAAAGGTTGGATTCGTTTTTGTTCAATGTCTGCTGGTATTGCAATCTCCCTGCAGAGGAAGTTTGATTCTGTTCTGCTTTTGGAGAAGTCCAACCATCAGTAAGTACCGTCAAGCATAGTGTACACAAGTTAGGGGGGCGGTTTCATTGTTGAAATTTCGAAGATGGAACTAGGTTAATGATATACAGGACTATTTGCACCCAAATTGATCTTCAAAGCAGCATTACCTGTACTCGGAAACCAAGAAATGTCCATTTGTAATGCCAGCCTGGCAGAAGCATAGCAGAACAAATTCATATACCACATTCTGTTCAATGTAATAAAGAGACGAATTTTACGCAATTAAGTACCGTATTCGATGCTGCTGGATGATATTTGCTGGTTGGAGGCCATATAAACGAATTACAGACGCTCCCCTACTTACGAACATTAAAGTTAGAAAAGACGCTAAATAATTTTTTGGGGGGGGTCGAAAAATATCCGAACATTGCTGTGGGTTACATTTTGTATGGTGTGCACCTTTTTCCGAATACAGGACAGTACTGTAGTGCTTCTTTTCGACGCTATCGGCATCAACCCGAAAGAAGAAATACGCTTCCTCTTCCTAGTTCGTGTGTAAACATACTATACTGTATCTTCAGCGCGCTAAGAACTTTGACACTTCTATTGTTTAATATCTCGTGCATCCATTCAATATGATTGGTGTAAAGTGTGAGGAAGAGGCTAGCCGTTTCTTTTAAAAAGAAAGTGGAATAAGAAAGCTTGATGCGGTTGAGAAAATGGTTGGATTGCTGTTTTTCGGCCACTTTTTACCATGGAGGAGGAAGTCGCCTAACTCTTGAAGTTCATCTTCCAAAAGTAAGTTAAACTTGCTTTATTGATCTTTATAGAGCATATTATTTTATTAAATGCCTTTAGTACAAAACAATACACGCCTTAAACATACTTATTAAACCTTAAACATACAGATATAGCACTGAAGCAACTTACGAACTAATTCAACTTACATATGATCGTCCGGATCGTTCATAAGTAGGGAAGCATCTGTAATCAATTTGGAAACATGAAACAATTATGCAATTCAAATCAATTGGGTACAATAGGTTATTCAAGGATGTAAGGCAAGGCAATGCAAGTTTATTTGTATAGCACAATTTATACACAAGGCAATTTAAAGTGCCTTACAGAAATGGCAAAGAGACAGGTTAAAAACACACAATTACAGTTAAAACATAGAAGAACAGACATTGAAAATTTAAAATGTGTTTTTTAAAATGCATTAAAACCACAGATAAAAAAAGAATAAAATCAATGAATTAAAATAAAGTAAAAGTGAAGAGTGCAGATAGAACCCTTTCAGTTGTATGCACAGTTGAACAGAGCTCTTTTCAGCCTGGACTTAAACACTGTCAGAGTAGACGCCTGTGTACTCATAGATCCAGGTTATGATCAAGAGAGGCAGCGGTTGCCTCTCTGCCTGCTCTAAAAAAATTGTTGTGATTTAGAAAAAAGATTAATTATTAAACCGTTGACTGTGATAAATAATGGCTGTCAGGGTCTTTTAAAAATGTCCCCAATTCATTTTTAAGGCTAAAGTCTAAAGGATGCTATAGTATACATGTTACACCGATCCCTCTCTCACCTGGATAGGGCGAAGGGGGCTGTGAGGATTACATTTTTGGACTTCTCCAGTGCCTTCAATACCATACAGCCTCTGCTACTGAGTAGGAAACTGACAGAGATGGGAGTTAGCTCACACCTTGTTGAATGGATTACAGACTACCTGACAGGCAGACCCCAGGATGTGAAACAGGGGGGCTGTACATCGGACACTGTGGTTAGCAGCACAGGATCTCCGCAGGGGACCGTGCTCTCTCCGTTCCTATTCACTCTGTACACATCGGACTTTAAGTACAACTCTGAGTCCTGCCATGTGCAAAAGTTTGCCGACGACACTGCAATCGTGGGATGTATCAGAAATGGGCAGGAGGAGGAGTACAGGAAATTGATTCAGGACTTTGTCCGATGGAGCGACGCAAACCACCTGCACCTGAACACCACCAAGACCAGGGAGATGGTGGTGGACTTCAGGAGAACCAGAACTCACCCAGTTCCTGTAACCATCAAAGGAGAATGTGTAGAATTTGTCCAGACCTACAAATACCTGGGTGTGCAGCTGGACAACAAACTGGACTGGACTGCCAACACAGAAGCTCTATGTAGGAAAGGGCAAAGCCGACTTTACTTCCTCAGAAGGCTGGCCTCCTTCAAAATCTGCCAAAAGCCCCTCAAAATATTCTATGAGACAGTTGTGGCAAGCGCCCTCTTCTATGAGACAGCGTGTTGGGGAGGCAGCGTCAAGAAGAAGGATGCCTCTCGTCTCAATGAACTGGCTAGGAAAGCGAGCTCTGTTGTGGGCAAAGAGCTGGACAGCCTAACAACAGTAGCTGAGAGACGGGCACTGGAAAAGCTGCGGTCAATCATGGACAATCCATCGCATCCACTACACAGCATTATCTCCAGACAGAAGAGCAGTTTCAGTGACAGATTGCTGTCACTGTCTTGTACTACGGACAGACTGAAGAGATCTTTTCTTTCTCATGCCATGAGGCTCTTCAACTCTACCCGGCAGAGTAAAAGCCCACATTAAACCACACCACCTACATTGCATATTACCGAATTTTATTGCAATATGTATTCTGTGTATAACTATTTAGATATTCTATATAACACGCTACAGTGGGCATTTGCACGTCACACTGGGTATTTGTATATTGTATTCTTTTTGCTTTATTATTGTATTGTTCTTAGCGAAGGGATGCTGCTGGAAATGTGAATTTCCCTTCGGGGACGAAAAAAGTATCTATCTATCTATCTATCTATCTATCTATCTAAAGTCTGTATACTGGACTGTCTCAGAAAATTAGAATATTGTGATAAAGTTCTTTATTTTCTGTAATGCAATTAAATAAACAAAAATGTCATACATTCTGGATTCATTACACATCAACTGAACTATTTCAAGCCTTTTATTATTTGAATATTGCTGATTTTGGCTGACAGCTGAAAAAAACTCAAAAATCCTATCTCAAAATATTAGAATACTTCCTCAGACCAAGTAAAAAAATAATTTTATAACAGCAAAACTAAATCAAACATTTGAAAATGTCCATTGATGCACTCAGTACTTGGTTGGGAATCCTTTTGCAAGGATTACTGCATCAATCCGGCGTGGCATGGAGGCAATCAGCCTGTGGCATTGCTGAGGTGTTATTGATGCCCAGGATGCTTCGATAGCGGCCTTCAGCTCATTTGCATTTGTAGGTCTGGTGTCTTTCATCTTCTTAACTATACCCCACAAATTCTCGATGGGGTTCAGGTCAGGGGAATTAGCAGGCCAATCAAGGACAGTGATGCCATGGTCAGTGCACCAGTTACTGGTGGTTTTGGCACTGTGGGCAGGTGCCAGATCATGCTGGAAAATGAAATCCTCATCTCCATAGAGCTTTTCAGCAGATGGAAGCATGTAGTGCTCTAAAATCTCTTGGTACACAGTTGCATTTACTCTGGACTTGATGAAACACAGTGGACCAACACCAGCAGCTGACATGGCTCCCCAAACCATTGCTGACTGTGGGAACTTCACACTGGATTTCAAGCAACTTGGATTTTGCTCCTCTCCAGCCTTTCTCCAGACTCTGGCGCCTTGACTTCCAAATGAAATGCAAAACTTGCTTTCGTCTGAAAAGAGGACTTTGGACCACTCTGCAACTGTCCAGTGCTTCTTCTCCATAGCCCAAGTCAGACGCTTCTTCCGTTGTCTTGAGTTCAGAAGTGGCTTGACCGTGGGAATACGGCTATTGTAGCCCATTTCCCGGACACGTCTGTGAACTGTGGCTTTTGATACCTGGACTCCAGCTTCAGCCCACTGTCTTTGAAGCTCCCTCAAATTCTGGAAGCGGCTCTTCTTCACAATTTTGTTAAGGCTGCGGTCATCTCTTGGTTGTGCAGCGTTTCCGGCCACATTTTTCCCTTCCAACAGACTTTTTGTGGATATACTTTGAAACTGCACTCTGTGAACAGCCTGCTCTTTGAGAAATTTCTTTTTGTGTCTTACCCTCCTGATGGAGGGTATCAATGATGGTCCTCTGGACAGCAGTCAGATCAGCAGTGATTTAGTTTACTGAACCAAGCTGAGTGTTTTTAAGGCTCAGGAAACCCTCGCAAGGTGTTTCGAGTTAATTAGATGATTCAGGTGATTAGTTGAATAGCCTACTTGTATACTTTTTCATGATATTCTAATATTTTGAGATAGGATTTTTGAGTTTTCTTAAGCTGTAAGCCAAATTCAGCAATATTCAAATAATAAAAGGCTTGAAATAGTTCAGTTGATGTGTAATGAATCCAGAATGTATGAAATTTTTGTTTTTTTAATTGCATTACAGAAAATAAAGAACTTTATCACAATATTCTAATTTTCTGAGACAGTCCAGTATATGTATATAAAGTTAAAAGTTTAAACGGGGATTTTATATTTGACTACTATATGCCGCCCTATTATGTATTGCAACTGAAAACAAGTACTACAAAGCATAAGGAAGAGTACAAACTGTACAAACTGTACACCAAACCTCACCATTTTTCTTTTACTTATTTTGGACAGCTTTTTGTGAGGTTTTTTTTTTTAACCCTTAAAGCATTTTGTCGGACAATTATGTCAGCTCCCTCTAGGTGAGCCTCATGTTATTAAAAATACAAATTTATCGACCAACAAGTATACACAGTAATCCCTCGGTTATCGTGGTTAATGGGGACCAAAACCACCCGCGAAACGTGAAAATCCGTGAAGTAGCGACGCCCCTTCAAAAATGCTTACAATTTTTTTTTTGTAATTTTTAAAAAAAAATTATTTTATTTTATTATTATTATTTTTTTAGACCCGGTTAATGGGGACCAAAACCACTTGCGAAAAGTGAAAATCCGCGAAGTAGCCACGCCCCTTCAAAAATGCTTTAAAATAAAACAACCTTTTTTTAAAAAAAAAAATATTTTCTTTTATTATTATTATTTTTTAGACCCGCGAAGCTCTGAACCCGTGAACGTGGAACCGAGAAGTAGCGGGGTCCAACTGTATCGTTTATATGATATAATACGATTATTGTGTGCTTATTTTTCAAATGAATATTTCTTTTAATAAATTAAGTTTATTTTACCACTAGGATGAGCTAAATAATTCACAATGTCCAACATAAAAAAATAGGGATTGGGTAAACACGATAATGTGATTTTTTTTTACCATTGCACCCTTTTTTATATTTATCTTTTTACAGACACAGCAACATAAAACAATTTAGTAGCACAAACCACTGATGTAATTCAAAATTTGAATTTCTAAAATGCTGCAAAGGTTTTTCTTTGTATGCCACTTGGTTTCACTCTGGCCTCAAACAATTCTTTGGTGCTTTCATTAATCATTTCTTGGACAAAGGAGCAATTTCATTTTATGTTCTTGGTTATCCAAAAAGATGGTTTAATTGACTCAATAGTTCATAAGCGAGATGTATGCAATTTTGACTTGGAAAAAAAATCAAACTCTATTTACTGTAAATAAATGAAAACTACCGATCCATTTCAAAATTCTGTGATAAATAAATGCTTGGAATTGTTGTAACAAGTAGTGTTAACTAAGTGAATATTTTAGTGTGGCAGCAGATGACCACCAGGTGTATTTTTCCTATCTGGTGGAAAACTGTGAAGCCATAGGAAGAACAATGTGGCCGGTCATTAGTGACTTGTTACCACAGATAAATATTCAATCAAATGACACTATTTGTAAGAAAGATTCCAAGCGTTTATGTATAATGATTTTTTCGCACACTTGCTTCTACTTAATTATGACTTCTGCGCTAGTTGATTGACATTGACAGCGGCGGACACAGTCCAAAAAGGAGTGTCTTAATCGCAGAATAATGTATTATTTTCCTTGGACATTTCCCCGCTAATTCTGCCAAGATTGTGATCTTACTCCATATGAAAAGTGGGAATCCTGTTCATCTGCGTTCACGCGTCATTAAATTCCGGACTATAGAGCGCACCTGATTATCACTAATTACCATAAATTCCGGACTATAGAGCGCACCTGATTATAAGCCGCACCCACCACATTTTAAGAGGAAAACCGATTTTGTACATACACAAGCCGGCCGCATGCGCCCACATTTAAACATGTAATACAAACACAAAATTAACCCAAACCCGACTTCAAGTCCCGCGATTGAAACTAAATGTCCTTCATTAAAGTCCACAGTCCAAAAATCAAGGCCGGCAAAATGAAGGGAAAATGATACCGTACTTAAGGTTTAATGCAGACCTGCAGAGTCCAGGTCCCGTTGAAAGTAATCCAAGGAAAAAAGTGTATATTGCCAAAGGTAAGGGTGGGAAAAATATATCAGATGATTTACTCAACTCCTTTTTCTTTAACCAACTTTTACCCCCTCTTCTTTCCTTGTCTCTCCCTCACCTTTAGCGGTCCCCACTTAAATTCGGCACCCCGCATTTGTTCCGCCCCTCATTTTTCGTTAATCCGAGCAAAACATATCAGAATAAGTGTCTAAAATAAATACAAATAAATACATTACAAAAATATACAGTTGCAAATACATATTATACATGGGTTACACATATTAACAAAGAAAGAGTTTTCAAAGCTTTAATAATAATAATATAGCTTTGACAGGGCAGTTAATGGTAGCAACACTCGAGCGTCGCTAGCGGCCGTTAGAAAAATTACATACAGTTAAATTGGCCGCATCACTGAATAAGCCGCAGGGTTGAAAGGTAGGGAAAAAAGTAGCGGCTTATAGTCGAATTTACGGTAGATGATAAGGCATTTGGCTACCGAAAGGAGTCATTGATACTTGGACTGTTTACCCGCGCTTCTTCAATTTCTTTCAATTTGACATTCAGAACACTTTGAAGAATTCACAATACTTTGCTTGAATTAAAACAGTCAGATTACCTTGGTCCGCACCGTTTCCAAACCAGCTGCTCGACGCCGCTGGACCGGGCGGAAGACCCGCGGGGAAGGCCTGGCGCACGCCCGAAGTCACCGCTGTTGCCATTGCAAAAGAAAAACAACGAGTGACACTATATTTAAAGACGCAGTGTTTAAAAAGTAAGCTGGTAGTAGATTATAGAATTTCGTCCAGCCCAGCGTAGCCCTGGTCGTCATGGTAAAACAATCGGCAAGGGAGGTAATAGGGTGCGTGAAGTACTTTAAATCTTAATCAGTGCTGACGAGAGCAAGTTGTTTAATTTAATGGTACAAAATCAGAATCGTAATAATAATTATTAATTATAATAACAATAATAACAACCCCGGGCGACACGGCATCTGGGTGGTTAGCGCACAGACCCATGGTGCAGAGGTCGAGGGTTCCATTCCAGCTACCCGTCAGAACCAGATACAGATACAGGACCCAATCGCGTGACGTTCTCACACAAGCTTTTTATTTTATGGGAAATGGGGAGTCATGCACGTTAGTAAGCCAGTCTGGCGTGGTAGGACAGGACGCCAGAGACTGACGAGATCGATAACGAATCAGGGTAACGAAAACAAACTAGAGAAACTAGACGGGAATCAAAACTGGAGAAACTAACCAACAGGAAAAGAATAAAGGGAAAACAAAACTGGAACCCGAAATTAAACAGTACAAAAATAAACGGGAACAATACCGGACTGCAGATATCACAGGAAAACAGGACAGAACCCACGTCTTATGGGGCAGAAGTTCGTTGACGGGCTGACCCTGAAGCAAGAGTGCGCTGAGCCTTATATACACAGAAAGTCTAAACGAGTCGCAGCTGGCACATTACGGGCGGGGCCAATTGGGCACCATGGCACCCGTGACACACACGGGTGCGGCCAAGTGGGCGCCATGGCAACCATGACACTACCACAGCCTCTCAGAGTTTGCATTTTCTCCTTGTGCCTGCATTGGTTTCCTCCGGGCACTCCGGTTTCCCCCTACATTCCAAAAACATGCATTTCACGTAAATTCGCTAGTCCAAATTGTCCGTAGATGTGAATAAGCGAGTGATGGTATGAGCTGTGTGCCCTGGGACTGGCTGGTAACCAGTTCAGGCTATCCCCTGCCCACTGCCTGAAGATGCCTGGAATGGGTTCCAGCACCACCTCCGCCACCTTACTAAGAATAAGCGGTGCAGAAAATGGATGGATGTATGGATAACAACCCCACACATGTTGCAGGGAGCGGCAGACACGTCCTGCGGCACCAACGGTGACAGCCGCGCACAATTTGATGTATGCAGCGTCCGCTTTGACAAGCAGCACGCTGAGATGCTGATCACTTGTGTCAAGCTGAGATGGCAAAATGCTCCAGCGACCCATAAATATTGAACCTGCCGCGTGGGAGGTGGAGGCGGTGACCTGCATGGGATGATTGGACCTCTGCAGCAAAACAAGTGTGCGTTTGCGCCTGTGTATGTGTGTTACCCTTTAGGTTAGCGTTTATTGACAAGTCCGAATATTCTGTTTTTTGATATTTGTTTGAAGAGGATTTGATCTGCAGATTAATTCATTCAATGGCAGCCGTTTTTGTAAAATGGGAAGAGCCCATGCCAGGCAATTTTTGCTATGTTGACTCATGAAGGCCTACAGAAAATGTTGTTCTGTAGGACATATCAAAATAGCGTGAACCCTCATTCCTCATAGGGAAAATATGTATGTATGTATGTATGTATGTATGTATGTATGTATGTATGTATGTATGTATGTATGTATGTATGTATGTATGTATGTTTTTAGCTTTTACCTTTCATCATTTTTCATCATATTTAAGCCTATCCTAAAGAAAAGAGTTTTAAAAATACTATAAATATTGCTATGATTTTGCTTGAGCAACCCCAAGAATGGGCTGGGTAAGCCCATGATTTATGCTTAAATCATTCCCAGAGGCTTGACACTTACTGATTAGCAGTTCCAAACTCTTTCTAAACGTCTGTCTGTCCGTTATCTGCACCGCTTATCCTCAGTAGGGTCGCGGGGGTGCTGGAACCCATCCCAGCTATCTTCAGGCAGTGGGCAGGGGACACCCTGAACTGGTTGCCAGCCAATCGCACGGCACACAGGGACAGACAACTCTTTCACTCATTCACTCCCAGAGACAATTTGGACCAGCCAATTAACCTGACGTATTTTTACATTTTGGCACTTAAGGACGATACTTCTGAAAACTCATTTATACGTTATAGCATTGTATAAATTATTCCGGAAATACATTATTGTAATCTCTCACTGTATAGTGGTTTACTTTTAGCAGTTCCGCTAGTCTGCAAATTTTTATCGTCCATTGTGTTGTTGTCAACCCATCCCTTTCTGCCTGTGTCTGCCTGTGCATCAACAGTCTAAGTTGTACGCATATGTAAAACGGTTTGATGAACCTATTTCATGCACTAGCAAATTATTTAAAATTTCACGCTTCTTTAAAAGCAATCACGTCAACAATACACTTTGGGACTGGCACAAGCACTGAAAGGCAGAGTAAGATGCTTTCTATCGCCAACACAATTGGACTTCTTGACACGCCAAGTCAGCGGTCGGTAACCTTTTTGCCTCAAAGAGCCATCGAAGAAATGTTTTAAATGAGAGCCACACCATGTGAAGACAAAATTAAACCAAGCCACCCAACCTGATCACCAGAAAAAAAAAAAATTATTTGGTGCATTTTATTTCGCTGTTTGCCATTCGATGATTTCATAAAATATATGAAAGATTAATAATAATGCCAGAGCCTGTGTCTCATATCAACAAGCTCCCACTTATAGTTTGTCTCCCATCTGCAGTTACTTAAAAACCTTGATTATCATTTTGACCGTCTTTTTTGTCATGAGTAATGGTTTCAAAACAAGTGAGAGCATAGTTCTTTCGTAAAAGTGTCAGAGAATACTGTAAACGGGAAGGATGCAGATGTATTAAACCTTTAGCTATGTGACAAGATCTCAATTCTAACCTTGGGAATCGGATGGTCATAATTCGTACTCTGTTCCTTTTTAAAGATGCGAGTCTTAGATATCTGTGAAATCTATAAAAGTCCTATGGCGCATTGTTGATCATTTGTCATTTTTTTCACAACTTGCACAAACTATGGTAGAAAAAATATATCCAGGATATGGTGGAAGGCACACATTATATTCATGTGTCAATTCCGATACATCTCATTTGCTAAGAGACAGAAAAATGTTACAGAGACATTTCTTCTTACCAGCCTTAAAGGTAGAAAAGCCCTACAGCGCCGTTACTGCGAGTGGTAGAAACACAGTGTTGCACTCCCGTCCTAAATGCATTAAAAAACTGAATTTTACCAAATGTACTCTGGCAATACGTTCCGAACCCATGGGCTAAAGGAGGTTAAAAGTAATTTTCCATATTGCCACATGATGGCGATAAAAAAAAAGTTTATGCTGTACATTATTTTTATTTGTTAAACAAATGCTTGAAGCTGTATGAGTATTTAATTAATAAATGGTGCGGAGGTCCAAGGGTTCAATTACAGCTACCTCAGCCTCCCCGTGCCTACGTAGGTGCCTCCGGGCACTCCAGTATCCTCCCACTTTCCGAAAAGGTTAACTGTGTGGTTCAAATTGTCCCTTAGTGTGAATGTGTCCCTCTGTGCCCTGCGACTGGCTGGCATCCAGTTGAGGGTGTCCTCTGTCACCTGCCTGAAGATGGCTGGGATGGGCTCCAGCACCCCTGTGACCCTAATAAGGATAAATGGCACAGATAATGGATGGATAAAGGTTTCTACTTTGCGGAATTTGACTATCGCAGGTCCTTTTTAACGCAACCTGCTGGAATAAATAACTGGTTACTGTATCTTTAAAGTAAAACCAAAGGTAGGCCAGGTGGATTACAGTTTTATGTGTTAGATCCATGCTGTGGGGTTACTTTAAGATATATCCTGTAATTTGTTGCAAAATGCAATTAGAAATGTATCTGAATATTTCGATATTTCAGTAATGTAACTTCATTACACCTGGATTACTCCAATACCATTTATCCATTGTCCTCAGTAGGGTAGTGGGGGTGCTGGAGCCCATTATAGCTATCTTCTGGCAATGGGCAGGTGACACCCTGAGACAGTTGCCAGCCAGTGGTAGTGCACACAGAGACAACCATTCATACACTCACTCACACCTAGGGGCAATTTGGAGCCACTAATTACCCCGCCATGCATGTTCTTGGAATATGGGAGAAAACCAGATTCCTGGAGGGGGAAAACATGCAAACTCCGCAAGGCTGGTTGCTGGATTTGAACCCATGACCTCAGGACTGTGGTATGCATCTGCTAACCACTCATCCGCCGCGCCACAACTAAATATACCCATAAAAGACTAAATGAACTAAATATAAACAAAACTACATTTTGTCTTTAGATAAAGAAACAATGTTACCTTGAAAACAAATACAGGAAACCAAGATCAGGTAATTGCTTGTGGTCCAAAAAAAAAATCTGCTCACATCGGAAGCACATTAAGAACCCATTATTAGAAGCACAACTCTTGGATGTCTCGTCATTTCTCCATGTCTTTCAAGAGTCAGTGATTGAAATTATGATAGACGCACTTTGTCTATCAGCACATAATATGTAAAGTAGAGGGAGCTCACATGATTGTCCGTTATCTTGATGCTAAGGGTAGTAAAAGCTGGGCAAAAAACTGAGTCTCCATAGTTTGTATTCTTCCTTGTGCTTTGCAGAACTCGTTTTCAGTTGCACTACACAATACAGCAACATCTAGTCATCAAATAGTACACAGATTCAGATTCAGATTCAGATCTACTTTATTGTCATTCTAGTACACGTGTATACAGAACGAAATGTCGATACATCTGACCCGCACAGTTTCCTCGAATGTACAGGTATAAGTAAAAGTTGTATTGTATTATGGCTACGTATAGTATTTTACCATAGTGCCGATAGTGCAAGAGGAGTAGCTAACCAGATGTGCAAAATGGGCATTCAGGTTAACAAGTCAGGTAAACAGTAACATTAACACTGTAACAATAACGCTGTAAGTACAATAGTGCAGAGAGCAAATGTGCAAGGAGTGGCAAGCTATAAAGAACTGCCAGTAGTGCAAAAAGTCAGATTAGCAGCCGTTAAGATTTAGGTTAACTATATGTTAGATTGACCATTTAACAGTCTAATGGCCAGGGGGACTAGACTACTGCGGAACCTGGTGGTCCTGCACCGCACACTGCAGTACCTCTTCCCAGAGGCTAGTAGAGTGAACAGTCCATGATGGGGGTGAGAGGGGTCCCCGATAATGTTCTTAGCATGGGATAGGCAGCGCTTCTGGCCAATGTCCTGAATGGAGGGAAGTGTAGTCCCGATTATTTTCTCTGCTGTCCTCGTTACCCTCCTCACACTACCCCAGTCGGTAGCGCTGCAGCCTCCACACCACACAGAGATACAGCTGGTCAGGATACTCTCTATGGTGCCCCTGTAGAATGTGATGAGGGAGGGTGGGGGCAGGTGGGCTCTCCTCATCCTCCGCAGGAAGTACAGGCGCTGCTGTGCCCTCTTAACCAGTGATGCAGTGTTCACGGACCAGGTGAGTTTGTTTGTAATGTGCACCCCTAGGAACTTGATACTGCTGACAACCTCCACAGCCTTGTTGTTGATGCAAAGTGGGGCATGTTTGGGCTGGTTTTTCCTAAAGTCGACAATGATCTCTTTAGTTTTGTCAACATTCAGGACCAGGCTGTTGTCCCTGCACCAGGCCAGTGTCCCTTTAATATATTTTTTAATATATTTTTTAGGGATGGGCAAGTTCCAATAACGAATATAATATTGTCGATACAAGCCTTTTTTTACGGTAGTGGGATTCAAATGGCACCTGATATCAGTACCATTGCAATGCTTGCCTTCTATTGACCATTTAACCATCAGGAACCAGATATGAAAGGTATGGGAAAATGCCACCAAATGAATGCAATATTCAGATTCAGATTCAGATTTACTTTATTGTCATTCGTGCACACGTGTATACAGAACGAAATGTCGATACATCTGACCCGCACAGTTTCCTTGAGCGTCAGCCGGGATAGATAAGATTAACCATGTCTTCGTCAGAATTTTAGCGCAGCAGTTCGTCATCTCGCGGTTCGATGTTACTTTTAGTTGTAAATGGTCCAGTTTATTGTCCAGAGAGCGAACGTTGGAGAGGAAAATGGATGGGAGAGGCGTTTTGAAGGGTTTAGCCTTAGCCTTTAGCCTAGCGGTTAGCCCGGCCCGACAACCTCGCTTCCTCCTCCGGTCACGCCGCTCTCTTGCCACCCTGCTTTGCTGCTTTCTAGGCCGCTGGGTCTTGTTGACATAGCAGTCCGTGGCTAATAAACACTCCCGGGTGGTCGTAGCACCGAGCGCTTGATGTCTGGATGATCGCATATCCAGCAAAAAAAACTGCGATCGTATATTAATCTGCAGTTTGAGTTGACTTTGTGCGCCGTCAAAACTGAGTCGAAGACTGGGTTTTATGGCCGAAATGTAAAAAACTGTAGCGAGCCGATGTAGCCGCAGCCGAACAGGGGCGCCGCCATCTTGAATTAAGTTCAATTAAGTTCAGATTTAAAGGTATTGCTTTAAAAATTCGATATAGTTACTATATTGCCTGTTTTCTCTAAAAATTCAGTTTGCGTGTTTAAAATGTAATACAAGGCTGAAGCAGATGTAAGTTCATTAGAAGGTGTTCTAAATAAATAGTTCTCGCTTACATGGGATTTAAGTTGAAAAGCGTGGTCAAATAGTAGAAATATTGGGCTTCCCGCGTCACTTCCGGTTACGCCTGCTTAACATAAATAAAGACTGGCTGACTGGACAGTCACAAGTCCAATCCATCTCCATCCATGTTGTGGGATTAACAAGGCAAGCCATACGTTTCTAAAAGGGTATACGTGTTGCGTAAACAACTATATATGATACTTCATGGACTTTTTCGCCGACTTACTGGCACATTGTCTCAAAGCATTGTATTCTACTGTTGCAGTTTTCACCATCCGGAGAAGGAATTAAAGCTACAATTGCATATCCCCTGTGGTCACAGTTTTTCCTTGTTGGTTTAGCTCAGTGTCATATCAATGACACTACAATTACAACCTTTTTTTTTTAATTTATGGCATGTGTTGATGGGCAAATAATACAATATATCATTTAAAAAGATTGTGATCTTTAACACATTTATTTTAATATCAACCCATTTTCAATTTAAAATCATCCAAAATTATTTTGGCGACTGGTCTCTTACAAGCCTGTCTTGAACCTATCATCCCTTTTTTCTTTTCACGTGATTTGTTCCTTATGTGATGTGAATTTTGTTGCAAAATAATTGAAAAGAAAATATAAACAAGAAAATATAAAATACAAAATTATTAAGCAATGATGGAGTGCATTTTTAACTGAAACTCTCTTCCAAAAACATTCTGTTGCCATGAAAAAAACTTTGACCTTGTCCTGGTTGCCCTAATGAAGTGCAATGACTATAATATTTGCACACTTCATGTGTGTTCATTACCAAGATCTCTGAAGGCACAGTCACAAAAATGGAATGAATACAATAATTCAGTTTGATAGGTTTGCGTGTCGAAATTTTTCGGTTAACGTCTATAAATAAAATCAATTTGGAGAACCTCCCAAGGGTGACACAGACAAATGAAATAGCTTCGAAAGGTCACAAAAAGGTGAAGGAGTCGATTTCCGCTTGAATGGGTTCAATAAAGCACACCACAAATCATGGCGAGATTTAAAAGCACTCACTTTTACTCAATTTGGCTCATGCAGCTTTTTTTTTCAACATTATCATGTTCATCTTCTTTATTATTTTCTCTGTTTTATCATTCATGTAGTTCTTCATATTGTACTTGATTTATTGATTGAAATATTTATTGTAGATTACAACAGCCTTCAAAGAGGAAAAACACTAAGCTGTTGGCTTATTTTGCCTCTAATTACAAAGGCGTTTCATACCATACAGTATGCGCTGCCATTCACTGCTCCCAGAGTTCAGCAATACAGAGTCCGGCAATGCGTGTTCTATACGGGAATCCCAGCATGCTCTATGTGTCCCCTGCCTGCTCTGTAAACAGTCTACTGTATGATGCACTTACAAAGAGCTATCATTCACAATGGACCCCACGAAAGACATGCAGAAAAGTGTTCAAGGAGAAAAGAAGAGGAAGAGACTTTTTCTGACCATTGGAACAACGCAAGAGATGATAGAAAGGTATGAAAATACGTGCAGGAGGAGTTCAGAGCTGACAAGGAAGTTGGAAGCCATCATTCAATCAGCCCAAACTAAAGACACTTTTGGCAAAATTCCATGAAGTTTCGAAATTTGTGGAAATAAATCACCCAGAAAAAAATGATGACACGTCGGGCTTTCACTCATTATGATAACGTCTGCCTTTCAAACCATTAAACGCAAAGTTCGATAAATTAGAATTGTCTTTATTAATCACATTATATTATCTATATTATACTATCTATAGTATATTATCTATATTTATTGTTAGGGTTTTATATATATATATCTCTCATCTCATCTCATTAGCTGCACCGCTTATCCTCAGTAGGGTCGCGGGGGTGCTGGAGCCCATCCCAGCAATCATCGAGCAGTGGGCAGGGGACCCCCTGAACTGGTTGCCAGCCAATCGCAGGGCACACGGGGACAGACAACTCACTCGCTCATTCACACCTAAGGACAATTTGGACCGGCCAATTCACCTGAAATGCATGTTTTTGGAATGTGGGAGGAAACCGGAGTGCCCGAGGAAACCCACGCAAGCACGGGGAGAACATACAACTCCGCACAGGAAGTCCGGAGCTGGATTTGAATATATATATATATAAAACCCTAACAATAAAATATTTTGTGCGGGATTTAAAAAAATAAAAATAAACTGCCATGTGTAAAAAGCAACACTGAATTAACCGCAAGTGGGAAAAGAACTAAGCAAGATGCCAAAATAATTGTTTGTGTTGTTTATTTGGTAGACAAAATAAGTGAGCATTGGGTTTGTAAAGTTTCTTTCATCGCATATCTAATAAGGGAAATTGCAATCGAGGGCGGCACAACGAATGAGTGCTTGGGTGTCCGCAACACAGATCTGAGGTCATGGGGTTAATCCAGCGACCAGCCTTCCTGTGCGGAGTTTGAATGTTCTTCCTGTGCTTGCATTGGTTTCCTTCGGGTACTCCGGTTTCCTCCCACATTCCAAAATCATGCCTGCCAGGTTAATTGTCCGGTCTGAATTGTCCCTTGGTGTGAATGAGCGAGTGAGTTGTCTGTCTCTGTGTACCCTGTGACTGGCTGGCAACCAGTTCAGGGAGTCCCCTGCCCACCGCCCGAAGATGGCTAGGATGGGCTCCAACACGCCCGCGGCCCTAGTAAGAATAAGCGGTGCAAATAATGGAAATTATTAGGGGAAAAACTATATTTACAAATGTAGCGTTTATCAAAGTGTTCGGATTAGTTATCTGACTCCATTAACCAAACACAAACTTTATTCTGCATTAAATGCATGCTTGTTTTCTTAATTTAGGGAAACATATTGACAAGAGACAGGCTTTTCCACACGGGGGCAGATTTATTTACTTAAATTATTTCTTAAGTTAATTCCATCGAATTTTGCGGAATTATTGTCGAATTAGTCTAATAAGTCTTGTCGAGCCTCCCATCTCCCATTCTCCGATCTGTCTGTCTGTCTCCTGTCTCTTCCGTGTTCAGCCATTTTGATACGTCGGGGCATCGGCCACTCCCGTTGGGGCGTGCTGACTCCTCCCCCTGGGCGGGCCAGGAACTCCCCACCTCGTCTGACCGGTGCGTCACGAAGCCCCCCCATGGGGTGGGTTGGGTCAGGTGCCCACGTAACCTCCTCCCCGCCGGAAGACGCCGCCACGTCTAGAGGACTCACAAACAAGAAAGCCTATCAGAAACCTCGTCTCCTTTTCCCGCGTCACCCCTTGTCCTCGTTCTCGTTTTTATGTAAACATAATTCTTGTCCAGGCCACACTGACCCCAAGCCCTGAATCCCTGTGAAAAATCCCCTCTGCATTCAGCAAAATTTAATTTGTATTATATTAAATCCCTTATAATGAATAAAATAAAAAATCCTTTTAATGGATAGAATTGCAATCTTTAGTAACGGGAGCACTTAGCTGAGGTTGACAGGAATGACTAAGTATTTAAAGATCATATATTCCACATTCTTTTTCTTTTTTTGCAGGCTTGGGCTTACGATAAAACAAATAACGGCATCCAGGATAACATTTTAGCAAATTAGGATATTAAATGTCACTTTAACCGCTACGAAGTCAAATACACACCATATACTGTTGTCAGCCAATTGAAAACACTCCATCAAGAAGTAGTGGAAAAAAAAACGTTTTCATGAATCAAACATGACTGGGTAATTGAGTGTACATTATAAAACAGCAGGAGACGTGAAGGCCGACCAAGACTAAGAGCTGCAAAAAAACTCAAGAGACTAATGAGCTAACTGTGGGGAGCTGCTGCTCATGTGATTGCTATAATTAGGTCAGTCATAAGAGCAGGGCTTCTGTGGCCCTCTGACGTACGGGACTGTGATGTTGCTAGTGAGACTTGGTTGAGTTTTGCCAAGTTTTGTCCAATCAGTCAAACTAGCATTTGGAAGCATATTTAGGGCTTGGGACATGATTTGCATGATACCGCATAAATGACATAATAAAAATGCAATGAATCTTATCAAGTCAAGTCACATTTATTTGTATAGCCCTTAATCACAAAGTCTCTCACTCTGATATAAAAAGCAACAGAGTTGATTAAATTTGAGTTGTTAAAGGGGAAGTTAAACCCCAAAACTCTCCTCAAAAATACTCTGGTGCAAACACAATTTGATTCATGTTATAGTTGGAACAAAGTCTACTGCTTTTTATGAAACTCAGATCACAGCCATTAAAAAAAAAATCAAGTAATACCAATGTGCATATCATAGGCCTCATGCTCGAAGGAAATATAGGAATAGCCCCCACCCCCAGCCAACTCCAAACTACAAACAGAAAGAATCAGGCCCTCTGGGATTATTGGAGTTCCAACACATGCTTCAGACCTGATGTCAAAAACACAGAACCGGAATTCTCTCTCTTTCGCTGGACTTTGAAACCCACATAACAACGGCTGACGTGAGCACTTGTGAACAGGGTCGGGTAGGGTTACTTCAACTTGATTACTTTCAATTACTTTTGGATTACTCCAACCTCATATTGTTAGAATATGATATAATGAAATTGTGAATGTATTTAATTGCTGTTAAAAGTGTCGATAAAAACTCATATTGTTGGGATATGATATAATGAAATTGTGTGCTTAATTGCTGTTAAAAATGTTGAAAAAATTGTTAAAACGTCATATTGTCAGATATAACGAAATTGTGAATATGCTTAATTGCTGTTAAGATTGTCGAGAAAAATTGTTCAAACATCACGTTGTTTATTTGCTGTTAATAGTGTCAATAAAATTGTTCAAACTAAATATGCTAATAAAAGACAAAAGAAACTAAATATGAATACAATTACTAAACTTTGTGCAGGCTTGGGGAGTAACGGAATACATGGAACGACAAACATGATGTTGGCAATCTGTTTGGATTTATTTTCATTTTGTTTCTGTCGCATTTTATGTTAGTTAGAAAGCTTACCACGTGTTGTGAGTCATAATTTTATTCATATTTCAATTCTTTTGTCTTTTATTAGCATATTTGGTATTGGAGTAATCCAAAAGTAATTGAAAGTAATCAAGTTAAAGTAACCCTACCCAACTCTGCTTGTGAACTCAGAAAATGTGTCAACCAGACAAACCTATTGCAAGCTTCTGACCGACCATTAAGTCACAAACAGTGTCCCGCCACTGTCCCCGCTATAGACGTTGAAACCAAAAACAAAGCCAGACTGCACATTTCCGAAATCTCTACAAAAATAACTCGAACACTATGAAGATCATAACATACAATCAGATTTAAACACTATGTCTCCTTGGCCTTGCCTCTGTGCTAGTTTGTTGTCTTTCTTGTCTTGTTTCAAGGGCCCCTATTACAGCACTTGTCTCTCCAGTGTACTAAACCCCTGCCTGACCTCCTGGATACAGTATGTCACAAACGTGAGCACACCCCTCATATTTCTGCATATATTTCATTATAATGTTTCATAGAACAACACTGAAGAATCATCGCCTTGACACAAGGAAAATAAATCTGTCGACAAAGGCCATGGCTTGGTAAAAAGATATCATCCGGCCTGATGAGAAAAAGATTAATTTATTTGGCCAAGATGGTGTGAAGCATGTATGGCGCAACCAAGTGAGGAGTACAAACATGCTATGTTTGTGTCGTTCATGAAATCGAGCATGGTGTTGGGAAAGTCATGGTTTGGGGCTTAATGAGTGAAACTGGAGTTGGGCAGTTACCTTTCATTGAGGAAAACATGAACTCAAGCATGTACTGTGAAATGCTGGAGCAAGGAATGATCCCCTCCCGCCAGAAACTGGGTCACAGGGAAATGTTTCAGCCTGACAATGACCCGAAATACACTTCTAAGAGGACCAATGCATTTTAAAGGGTTATGGGTAAAGGGGATGGACCGGCCAAGCATGTCTCCAGATCTAAACCCAATGGAATATCTTTGGGGCATCCTCAAGCGAAATGTGGAGAAGCACAAGATATGGAATATTCCCCAGCTTATTCGTGTTGTCATGGAGGAGTGGAACAGCATTCCGGTGGCAATTTGTGAGCCTCTGGTGAAATCCATGGCCAGGAGGATTTAAGTGGTTCTGCCAAATCTTATTGGCCACACAAAATATTAAACCTCAGGAACTTTCACTTTTGTGTGTACTCACTTTTGTTACCGGGTGTTTGGATACTAATAGCTATATTTTGAGTTTTTGGAGGGAAAAAAATCTATTTAAACTGCTATATTAGCTTTATACATACTGCCTTTCATTGTGTCAAAGCAATGTTTCGTTAGTGTTGTTCAATTAAACATGACATCTATGCAGAAATGTGAGATGGTGTACTCACTTTTGTGACATACTGTACCATACCTGTTTATTTAGTAATGTTTGTTTGCCTCTGTTGCTCTGGATATTTTTCTTCCATTGCCTGCCTTTCCTTATGACAACCACTGCGTTCTTTAAAGAAAACCACTTGACTGTACCGATCTGAGCTTCTGCATTGTGCTTCCACACCATCACGACAGGGTCCTTGACAGTCTCTTGTTGTCAAATGAAAATAAATAGAATTTACCAATTTTTTTTAACACATGTTTGAACACAACAAACAAGTTAATAATCACAAATGCATTTTTGGAATAGTGTCGGTTCAAAGGACATTGTAAAATGTACGTGTTCGATTTAAAGGCCAAGAACCCCCTAACGGTGTTGCGGTAGAAAAATGTAGGAATACTCATTGGTACCGCAAGCAGTGGTCTTTTATTTGGGCAGTGTTCGGTACACAGGAAGTCAAGGTGCGAGGCAACAATCGTGGTCAAGATACAGGCGAGAGGTAGGTGTTCCAGTAACTCTAAACATTAAAGGGTGACTTTCCAAGAGTTTGTCAGGCAGTACTCGCGATACGGAAGGGTAGGCAAGGTTTCGGTGTGGAATAGCAAGACGCTGAGTCAAAAGTGCTTAAGTTGTGACATGGAGACAACAAACTAGCACAGAGCCAAGGAGACAAAATGTTTAAATGGCAAAAAAGGTTGTGAAAGGGGGCAAATCGAAACATGTGATTGCGGCTGTGAGGAGGAAAATTTAAACCAGAAGTGAGTGACCAAATAAGGTAAGGTAGAGAAAGAGAGAGGGGTGATAGAGAGGGAACTTGACTGCAGGATGACATTAAGTGTTTCATTAATAGAGCATGCTCACTAGTCAAACATCATGTTAGAATTTAGTTTAAGGGACAATTCAAAGTATGTAAAATAGAATTAGAATTTAATTGTCATTGATATTAACGTTCTAAAACGTTGTATGCAATGAGATTAGACATGGCACTCTAGGGTAAAGCCTTTGAAGAGAAAACTCCGGTTTCCTCCCACATTCCAAAAACATGCATTTCAGGTTAATTGGCCGGTCTGAATTGTCCCTAGGTGTGAATGAGCGAGCAAATTGTCTGTCCCTGTGTGCCCTGCTATTGGCTGGCAACCAGTTCAGGGTGTCCCCTGCCCACTGCCCAGAGATGGCTGGGATGGGCTCCAGCACCCCCGTGACCCTACTGAGGATAAGCGGTGCAGATAATAGATGGAAGGATGGATGGATGGAATAGTGCATTCGATAATGGTGCAACGAAAATAGGTGCAATGACATTTAGCAACAGCAACAGCAATGTAAAAAAACAAATATAATTAACAAACACAGTTTTCGTGCAATCGTATATATATTTTCTCAGTTTCATTTTACAACAACAAAGAGACAAAAAAAAAGTCGCACAATATGTTTTCACAGTTCTGTGTGTTTGTTTAGAGCAGTGGAGTATGTATGATAAACTTTTTATACTTGCATGTGTAAGATATCATATTGAGCATATTCCCAAAATTAAGAATCAATTCACTTTCTTAAAAGCCATTCTGTTCAGCTTGTATGTCTTTTTATGCAAGACCCTTTTTGCTTTTCAACAGTCCTGTTTGACACTCTCTCATTCCTGTCATTTGCTGTCAGAGGGAATTTTTAAGATACCAGCAGGGTTGGGTAGGGTTACTTTCACTGGATTACTTTTAATTACTTTTGGACTACTCCAATACCAAATATGCTAATAAAAGACAAAATAAACTACAGTAAATATGAATAAAATTATGACTCACAACACGTGGTAAGCTTTCTCTCCTGGCTTTGATCTCTTTGATCTCCGGCAAAACTAACATAAAATGCGACAGAAACAAAATTAAAATAAATCCAATCATTTTTGCCGTTCCATGTATTCCGTTACTCCCCAAGCCTGCACAAATTTAGTAATTTTATTCATATTTAGTTTCTTTTGTCTTTTATTAGCATATTTGGTATTGGAGTAATCCAAAAGTAATTGAAAGTAATCAAGTTAAAGTAACCCTACCCAACCCTGGATACCAGCCAGAGAGAAATCGATTGAAAGAAGGAGAGGAAAGAGCATCATCAACAAACTTTAGGAACAGCATTAAAAACAGCAATGCACTCATTTTATTTCATAGGCGGGAAAAGCTAAAAACACTACGTCGTGTGAGGTTGCAGAAACATGGACAGAAGAGGTGGTGAGCAGTGATAAGAGGCAGATGCGGGAATGGTGATGAACTCCCAGATAACCCTCAAGTGATGAAATCATTTCAACAAAATCCCTGGGTAGACATGCAGATGTAACTGCATGGCCACACACATGTACATTCGTGATCTTGGAGTCATCACAGACGTCACAAAGAGGATGCAAGAGACTGAGAAGCACCCACTCACTGCAGCTAGAATTCATTCATCCACCTAGAAGGTGAGACATGCGGGCACACACCGAGCCAGAGCCTGTTATGGAATTTCACCATCTCGACGCTATACGATAAAACACAATAACACCACCAAATGTGTTTACAGTGCAACCACGGTTTTTAAACGCCTCTCAGTTCGAACAAATTGGTGTCCGACCAAAAATATAGAGAAATTCTTGCTTCGCTGTACAGTCAAAAAATCAGAGTTCGAACGCCGGTTCGTACGCGGTGAGCGCTTACGCTAGGGTGCGATGCTGAGCGGCGTACAAGTGTTTTAGCCCCAAATTATGCCTCCGAAGAAAGTCAGTGCAAGCAGCAAAGTTGCTACAGGTGAAAAAGGAAAAGTAGTGCGTACAACTACTGCATTTAAGAAAGAAATAATAGCCAAATATGAAGGACGTGTGCGAGCGCCTTCTGCTGACCACCACAGAGGTAAAAAATCCTATTCATAAGATTACGGTAACGCGAACGTACGATTGGCCTGGGTTAGCTTTAAGTTTACGTTAAACATTCAGGGTGTTGGAACGGAGCCCCCTTTTCAATGAACCGCTCACCACTTGTTGTGGAGACCCGGGTGCTAAATGACTTGTGAACGACCTGATTTTTTTATTTTTACACGTTCATGTTAGGGGAATCTTTCGATTACGATAATGCGGACGTACGATTAGCCTGGGTCAGCTTTATGTTTACGTTAAACATTCAAGGTAAACATTCAGGGTGTTGGAACGGATTAAAACGATTTACATTATTTTTAATGGGAAAAATTATTTCGGTGATCGAACAAATCGGTTTTTGAACAGGGTTCCGGAACGGATTATGGTCGAGAACCGAGGTTCCGCTGTATTTGATTTTTTTTGCAGCATTTAGTTAGCTGGGAGTCAATCATTTCAATTTGATGATGTTGTATACAAATTGTGTTGCCAATTTTCTTTCTGACTGAATATTTGTTGCACAGTATCAGCAAAAGATTATACAGCATGAATCTAATGAAACATGAATTGTTAAAGCCATCATGTGTCATTTTTGACCACTAGGTGTCACTCTATTGTGTACTGCGACCAAAATGTCATGATTGCCCATTGCCCTCACCTGTGCCCGCTCGTTTGGCTCCAGCTGCTGCTCGTTGCCTGATTGGTTCCCCTCCTGTTTGAACTCAGTGCTCTCATTCACTCCTTGTCAGTCCGTCAAGTATGAAAGATAAAATGTACACACTCAAAATAACCCACACCAAATAAAGTAAACAACAATAAAAATAAATTGTGCACACTATAAAAATATAAACATTGCACACTAAAAATAATCCACATACTTGTAAGGCTGTAAACATGACATGTCTGCAATTAGTGTCATATAAAATTCACCATGTGCTACTGCAGCATGTTCATCAGTGCAGGAAATGTATTCAAGAATGAGTTAAGATCCAACATTCATGCTAACTTATTAACACTACTGCTACGACTTTATTATTCTTTTTATGATATTTCACCTATTAACTTGCATAAACAAAAAGTGTTACCTCTAATCGATAATGCAGTTTTGGGATTGAACACTATTGGACATTTTTAGCTTGAGTCACAGCATTTCTTTGTGGGAACAAAGGCTGCTTTTGTCTACGTCCCAGTCCAATTGTAGATGCACCTTCTTCGTCTTTTACTTCTAAACCTTTTTGACATGTGCTGGTACAAATGACTTGTGTTTCCTCTGGACCTACTTGAAAGCAAATTCGGCGTTTTCCACTGTTCCACGTTCTCTTCGTCAAAACCAAAATAGGTCCAAACAAGTGATGTTGCGCCCTTCTTTGGTGCAAGCTTTGTTTCCTTCCCGTATGTTGACTCTGGGACTATGTTTACGGAGTCCGCCATGCCACTCAATGAGCTCACACGGTGGGTGTGGCGTAGTGTGGTTCTTGCAAACTTTGAATTGCGTTTATTGGTTGGTGCTATGATTCTAACTTCCCTCTGATTGGTCGGCGCTTTTAAAACTGGAACAGTAACAATTTTGGTTGGCCAAAACTCCATCACTCACTACAGAACATTGAAAAAAAAAAACGCACTATGTTCAAACTTCTGACTTCGACTTCGGAATGCCATCCCCTTAGCGCCCCCTTCCTCACCCTCCCCCTCAGATCTTTGTACTGCCGCCCCGCCCACTTTGGGAACCACTGATCCAAATGCTCATATGCAAACTCCAGACAGGCCTTGACTGTGCTGGTTTAAGCAGGGGAACCTTTCGTGCCATACATGATTTAAAACCATGACGTCTTAGTGTATGACCTACAGTAACCTTGGAAACTGTGGTCCCAGCTCTTTTCCGGTCATTAACCAACTCCTTTCGTGTAGTTCCGGGCTGATTCCTCACCTTTCTCAGAATCATAGAGACCCCACGAGGTAATATCTAGCATGGGGTTCCACTCCAATTGAGATTGACCATCATGTTTAGCTTCTTCCATTTTCTAGTGATTGCTCCAACAGTGGACCTTTTTTCACCAAGCTGCTTGGCAATTGCTCCATAGCCCTTTCCAGCCTTGTGGAGGTGTACAATTTTTTTCTCTGGTGTCTTTGGACAGCTCTTTGGTCTTCACCATGGTACAAGTCTTACGGATTGTATGGGGTGGACAGGTTCCTTTATGCCACTAATGACCTCAAACTGTCGCTTCTGATTCAGGATGATCCATGAAGTGCAGGTGGACTGCTAATGGGCGGACTAACAGGTCCTTTCAGGGTCAGAATGCTAGATGATACACAGGTGTTCAAATACTCATTTGCAGCTCTATTACTCAAAATAAATTGTTAAAAAAATCATGCATTATGGTTTCTGGATTTTTTTTTTTTAGTCTATCTCTCTCACAGTGGACATGAACTTACGATGAAAATTTCAGACCTTTTCATGATTTCTAAGTGGGAGAAATTTTCTTCACTATATATATATATATATATATATATATATATATATATATATATATATATATATATATATATATATTTCTACTTCAAATACAATAAAATAATAAAAAATGAATTTAACCAAAGTCTTAAATTTTTAACTTAACTAAATCAGAAGGTGTGGAATTCATAAAAAGCCAAATTAGCATGCGTTCTCTGTTCTTGGGCTTCCACATTTCTAGGCAGCATCAATGTACTTTTTTTGTCATTGAAAGTCCCCCTCACTATTATTGCTTCCTCCATGTTGCTGCTCAGCCAAAGGCGAGGCTGCTGACTTCTGTTTTCAAGGGGAGTGCTGGGAGCCCTTTGATTCATATTTTAATAGACCCCTGACGCACAAGCATCATCTTTCACCTTTTTATGTTGCCCCCATCTTTTTTCCCCTCATTGAAAAAGTCAATAGAGCTACGCTACCTTTTCTTTTCTTTCCCTTGTTACTTCATGTACACAGGCACATGGTGGAGAAGCATCATTTTGCCTAATGCATAGCTTAATTTTGGTTGACTTGCTCGTGTGCAGAGGTGGTGGCTCTTGCAGGGGTCGTTTGCCGTTGACGACATGAGAGAAATAAAGTACGGAAGTGTAGTTGGGATGCAGCAATAGCTTCATTTGTGGAAATGCTGGCCTGTGCTCATGTTCCTCCATCTCCTCTGAGACAGAGAGGGTAGGATGAGGAGGAGGAGGAAGAAGGCAGCCGGTTCATCTCATCCTGCTCTCGTCCTACTTCTTTTTTTCATCGTCCCCCCTCCTTATCCATGCGCTTTTTCCTCTCAGTCTTACGCCTACACCAGTCGTGTGCCGTCTCCTGCCACACAATTCACTGCTCTTGTGGCTGCATGTAAACCACTGCACGATAAAAAGTGAAATTCTGAGAATTTTCATCTGAAAGAAAAACGTCCCACAGTCATGGAGAGACCGTCTCATTCAGTCAACTTCAATTACAAAATATGTGCATGCAGGCGGCTGATAGGGCCAATACGTAATATGTAAACATCATTTCAATGGGATGTTGCTTCCCTTTTTGTCATTTTCCACCTTAGCATTGGTGGCGATAAAAAACAGTCATAACAGAAACAAAAAAAGACTTTTACAATTACTTTGAGTAATAAGGTAAGCTTTACTTATATGCAACAAATTTGCACCTATCAGTCCGACCATCAGCCCAGTCGTCCATTGTACATCCATCCTGCAGATACACTTCCATCTGCATGTCCATACATCATTCGATGAAGCAATCGTTTTCATATTAATCTGCCAGACTGTTTGGCTGATGCTTCACCAGCAGAGGCCTTAAAGTCGCTTATTTGCCTACTTCGAAGGTGGCAGGCGACTATGAGCCGCACGACATCCACAAACAACATACAGCAACATACTCATAATACAAGGGTATGTAAGAGGTGTGCTGAGAACTTATAACCGGATGGAGAACCAGGGAGGGTCCTTAGAGACTGTGCTGCCTAGCTGGCTGGGCTCTTCAAAACTATCTTCAGCCAGTCCCTGTCACATTTACTGTACTTTCCTGGCTCAAGACCTCCACCCACAAGAAGTCATCAGTGGTCAGCCTCGAAGACTACAAGCCTGTCACACATACGCCCGTGATCGTTATTTGCTTTGAGATATTGACGTTCCAGCACATCAAATGCTCCCTAAATTAACAATCTGAAACAACCTGCTGGAGAGCCTTTTGTCATAAAGCATTAGGGTGTCGTAAGATGGGAGCATTGCAGCAGACAGGCAACCTGCAGAGAGTCATCAACATAGCCCATTGGCTACTCTCGGCCCAGTCTGGAGAACATTGTTGGCATGTGATAACGCATTAGAGTCCAACAACATTATGATGGACTCGTCTCACCATGGCCACCACTTCTTTGAACTGCTGCCCTATGGTTACACTACAGCTCTCTTAAAACAAGGACTGATAGGCTTCGAGACGGTGTTGTCCTCAGGGCCATCACCATCTCGCGAACAAGATTCTGATCATATGTACGGCCTATGTAAGAAAAATGGGTTTTCATATCTTATTTATCAAATTTTCTTGACTTATTTTTAAATGGTGTTGCTGCTAGATGCTGTTTTACTATATTTCATTGCACCATTGTGATGATGCACTAAAAACTTGGTCCAGTCCCCAAGCATATACCTTTTAAATATGTTTGCTTATATATCACAATCTTTTTCTCTCTTTTCAGTCCTTATTACGTGTTAATCCTGAAATGCTGCATCTAATCCTGTACTAAAAATGTTGACTACATTGTAATCAATGACAATAAAGACAATTCTAATTCAGTGCTGCCATCTAACGTGAGTTGTGGAATAGCATGCCCGCACAAGTGTGGAGCTTGAGTGAATGGCTGCATAATTAAAGCGACAGGAGAATTCATCAGACAGTCTTTGAGCACTGGCTGTGACAGCAGACCTCTCCGAGCTGCACAGTGGCCCAGCCCTATCACGGTGTATTTGAAGGACAGGGACCAGAAGCCTATGAACCAGTCAGGGGGAAAAAAATCAATGTGTCTCTGGCAACCACCGTCTTTATAGTGGCACAGTGGCTTTTCGATAAAGAAGTCAGACAAAGTAATAACCATTCATCTACGGTTTAGAGACGCAACAGCAAAATCAAATAGACAAAAAAATCCTCACTTTTTGTTCAATAAAAAACATTGATTATGTTTCCGCCTGCACGACTGAACATTCTTCGACGGATACCAAAAATATTTGTCCTACTCCCCATTTATCATGTTTGTAAACAATAACTGTTTTGTTTAGTGTGTCTGACGTCAGTTAATATAATGGAGGGAGAGATAACAGGCGGAATACACACCAAGTATTCAGGTTTCATAATTACTTTCTGTTTGTTTACTCCTCCCAACCGTTGATGCCAAGTTTTTTGAATGACCACCTGTAGATTAGACTGCACGTGAACAACTGAAAAAACATGCCTCCACTAGCACAGAGCAATAAATGGAAACTGCCCTTTTCTTTGTCACACAACGTTAATACTTTTTTTTTTGCCACAACCGGGTTGGAGAAATTTAAAATAGATTATAGTGACCAAGACTATAGGAATTCAAGTCAGACCTTTGGACAGCAAACATTTTCTGTGATTTTTATCCCGGTTTTTAACAGTGTCTTTGTTTTATATCATGCTTTACAACCGTAGATAGAAATTTCATTTCATATTGCCTCCCTAGCTGGTTTCTCAAATTTGTAATGAACTCTTATGATATTCACCTTCAGTAGTAGATCAATAGCGCCATGTTAAGTGATTTCACCAACACTGGTTGGTTATATCTAAGGTCGAAGGTGAGTGAATACATACCTCTTCAAACAGGTCCGCATACAAAGCAACACAGACAATTTGATCTTTGAAGGATGCAGTTGAACAAATGACAGCTATGAACATAGAGGATGACCTACTTGGCTCTTTAAGTGCAACTGTCAACCTTCAACCACGCTTCCTCGCTCAAATGTTCTCACGTTTCAAACTGTCAGGCTGCGGCCATCTCAACTTTTGTTTTTCATTTCTATGTCTGTTTCCCTATGCTGCTTTTAGCTGCCCCTCTGCGGCGTAAGGAGCTTTAGCGATGACACACACCTGTTTGCAAGTGTTGTCAACGCCTTGTTTTAAAGAATGGCGGAAATCATGAGAGTATCAAAAGTAGCAAAGAGACTTTATTAACTTACTGGAAATTCAAGAGCGATAAGATTAATCCTTGTTTCTCTTGGAGTCCCTGCTCATGTTGGTACCATGGGGAATTAGAAGGCACGTTATGTTTTTTGCGTAGCACTTAATCAACAAGGAGTCTTAAAGGCTGCACAGAGCACAGATTATTGCAAACTACAAAGTATTATTACATCATCCCCTGATCTAAAACCTACATAAGGGCAAGGGAAAACTCAAAAACCTCAACATGAGAAAAAAATAAACATTGAGAAGGGACCGCACATGAGGTAATATCCCAGCCAGGACGACAAGGCTGCAATAGATGTTGCATCAACAAAAAATACACAGAGATTGTCAACAGGGAATATAGGTAATTCAAAAGCTAGAGATTAAATCTAGGCTTCAAACCCACTTCTAAACAGTGTTGCTAAAGTTGCAGATCGAATCTCAGGGGGCACAGCATTCCACAGGACAACTATCTAGTTATTAAGTTTGGGATCAGTACAGAAATAAAACCGTTGTTAAGCAGACAGGTAGTTATTATTATTATTATTATTATTATTATTAGTTATTAGGCAGAGGGAGATGCAAATAATAGGAATCGGTCATTCATCTTTAAAAGAGAGCTGTGAAAAAGCGATGCTTTTGAAGTGAAAATTCAAGACTAGGGTTGTGTCCGAATGTGCTCACTACTTCTTACACAGTGCAAAACCTAGGAAACACTTACATGTTTTGTAGAGGTGTTTGAATGGAAAAGTAGGAAACATTGATGATCACTCTACTGATTTTAACAAAACGATGCCGGGGGATGAGGGTAGAGATGAGCCTCCCACAAGTTCCTTTCCTCACATGTTGACTCTATGCTTTGATATCTTTTCTTACACAATCTTTTTTCACATGTTTGTGTATTGAAATTCTTGGATCTTGGGTGGATAATAAGGTAGGTATTTTAATAGTGCAATGATGTCTTGGTACTCGACCAGAATCTGTTTAGGATTGGTGTTCGAATACAGAATTGTTTGAGTACCCATATGGAGTAATCCAATTGATACCTTCCAAAATACCCAAAATATTAATCAAATGTATACCTGAACACCCATTAATATTTATCATCAAGTCAAGTCACATTTATTTGTATGGCCCTTAATCACAAAATGTCTCAAAGGACTGCACCATCCCCTGATCTTACTATACGTGTGTTTTTATTGTTAAAAAATCAAACAAAATATAATGATTAAGAGGTGATGGTGCATCTGTTCTAAAAAACACTTTCGATCATTAAATAAATTGTGTTAAAATAATATGAAATGAAATGAAATGATCTGCATTTATATAGCGCTTTTCAAGGCAAGACTTTCCAAAGCGCTTTACAATGTGCTTCACATTTCCCAATAGCGGCCGTGCAGCCATGTAAGGTGCTAACCTGCTTATTGGGGGCATTAGGGGTTCAGTGTCTTCCCTAAGGACACTTCTACATGTTACACGGAGGAGCCAGGATTCGAACTGCGATCTCTTGATCCCAAGACGAGCGCTCTACCTCCTGAGCCACTGCCGCCCCCAATGAAATGATCTGCATTTATTTAGCGCTTTTCAAGTCAAGACTTCCCAAAGCGCTTTACAGTGTGCTTCACATTTCCCAATAGTGGCCGTGCAGCCATGTAAGGCGCTAACCTGCTTATTGGGGGCATTAGGGGTTCAGTGTCTTACCCAAAGACACTTCGACATGTAACACGGACGAGCCGGGATTTGAACTGCGATCTCTTAATCCCAAAACTAGCGCTCTACCTCCTGAGTCACTGTGAAAATGATAAACTTCATTTAAAGGCACTTTCTGCCCTTAAATAGCCTGACCATTCATTAAGACATTTTGGACAGCAAGAGATCAGAGAGGCAAGAATTCTACCACATAATGCCTATCCCTGCCCATTATGGCCCAATCAGTCACACTCCATAGCATAAATGATACATTTAAAGAGGATTGGATGCTAATTTATAATTGGTGTCAGTCATTGTTAAACGCTTGTATTGGCTGTGAGGTTTCTTTGCTTTAAAAAGGCTTAAGACAAAGCTTTGGATACACAAAAAATGGATTTGAACAAATGTTTGGCCACACAACTGCGACGAAATGAAAGATCCGTACCAACATTGATTCTGAGGCTGATTAGCAATGTGGTGTAGTTAGGGTGTTTGTGTGTCATTCGCGGTGTGTCCATGTGTAGGCGACGCAGTCCGCTATCAGTGTTTAAGAGAATCAATAGGTAGGCTCTGTGAGTGTAAAGTGCTAAACGGGGAGAGTTGGACGCGTGTTGGTTCACCCACTCGCCGGTCCTCGGCTGCCTTTTAACAGACTCTTGATGAGCGAGAGACTAAAAGTTACAGAAGAGGGGTTCATACCACTTGTCCACCCACATTGAGAGACTGAGGGTGAGTCAAAGGCGGTGGAATCAAATGTTCTGCGTGCTGCATAAAGACGCTGGCCCACCCACGCATGCCACGTGCACTGAATTGTCGCCTTCATTGTGAGCTTGCTGGCGTCACGGTTTGCGGTTGATTTAAATCTAAAAAACAATGATCCTTTTAAAAGGTTCCGCATCAGTTGTCGACTGACATATTTTGGGGGAATTGCTAAAAATATGAGACTTCTTGTGATGGAGGGCTATACAAATAAACATGATTTGACTTAAATTGAGAGTTTGCAAAATTGGCAGGATTATTTACAAATCTTATTTTCTGTCAGCAAATAATAATTTTGGTAATTGACCAAAACATTGAAGCCGTTGTGAATCCACGCAAGGAGCAACGAAAGACTGGGCAAGGTAGACTTACCCGGAGCTGCAGACAAGTGCAACTGGCTAGAGTTAGTCAGAGCAGGAGTAGGCCACTGTCAAGTGACCAGGGTTGGGTAGGGTTACTTTAACTTGATTACTTTCAATTACTTTTGGATTACTCCAATACTTGGTAGAATTCATAAAAGTAATTGAAAGTAATCAAGTTAAAGTAACCCTACCAACCCTGCAAGTGACTTCTAGTGGAAGAAGCTACTAAAAAGGACAGTACAAGCCCAATATATGGCTAGCTGTGGAAGGAGACTGACACTGAAAGACAAGATATATTTACCCAATAATAAACAACAATGGCTAGAGGTGAGCCATAACCTGCACAGGAAATGGTACCCCTACAACCCTTGTGGTCAAAGGATCCAACCACCCACCACCTTTAAAGGAGCTGGAAGGAATTTTGAACATTTTTACTCAAAGGCACCACCTCTGGCTTGTGTCATCAATGCAGCTTCTGTCAACTAGGGGACGATATCTCATACACAAACTGGTGTTTTTTGACCGAAAAAATACTTGTAGTGTTTGTTCAAGCTACTGTTTTATCACACATGGTGGAAACCAGGGGTCTTAAACTTAGGCCCGGGGGCCATTTGCGGCCCCCAGAAAAATAGTATGAGGTCCCCACCTTTGTGCGTCAGGGGTCATTTGACTGTTATGCGACCAAAAATAAGTGAATGAAAAGACGGGAATTTGAGTGACCTTAAAACGCTCGCTTATTCTATTATTTGCCCGGTCTTTTGATAAGTTTTTATTTTTTTGGGTACCCATAAGGGCAAGATTACTGACAATTATGTCATCTCCCTCTAGGTCACAGGTGTCAAAGAGCCGGCCCGCGGGCCAGATCAGGCCCGCTAAGGGATGGAATCCGGCCCGCGAGACAACACTCAGATAAGCGCAAGAGAAAAACAACCTGCAGGTTGAATAATAATAATAATAATAATAATAATTTCCTTGTATTCTCATTCTGTGTAACAATGTACACAGAACGAAATGTCAAAATATGTCAACTTGATGTTGCCAAAGAAAGGTGCCTCGAACAAAGACACTGTACTTGTATTTATTTCTCTCTGTCTCCCTCTCTGTCTCTCTCTCTCTCTCACCCCTTTTCTGTCTCTCTGTCTCTCTCTCACCCCTTTTCTGTCTCTGTCTCTCTCTCTCTCTCCAATTTTCTCTGTCTCTCTCTCTCTCTCTCACCCCTTTTCCCTCTCTTTGTCTCTCTCTCACCCCTTTTCTCTCTCTCTCTGTCTCTTTCTCGCTCTCTGTCTCTCTCTCTCTCTTTTTCTCTCTCTCTCTCTCACCCCTTTTCTGTCTCTCTGTCTCTCTCTCACCCCTTTTCTCTCTCTCTGTCTCCCTCTCTCCCCTTTTCTCTCTCTCTCACTCTCACCCCTTTTCTCTCTCTCTGTCTCTCTCTCTCTCTCCCCTTTTCTCTCTCTCTCTGTTTCTCTCTCTCACCCCTTTTTTCTCTCTCTCACCCCTTTTTTCTCTGTCTCTTTTTCTCTTCCTCTGTGTCTTTTAACCTCTTTTACTCCAACTTCCTTTTTTTTCCATTTTCTCTCTTTTCCTTTTTCATACCCTTCGCGCTTTTCCTCTTTTCTCTCCTTCTGTCTTTCTATTTCTCTTTGGATTTCTTTCTTCCGCTCCCTTTCTTTTCCCCCTCTCTCACGACTTTTTATCTTTTGTTTCTCACGCTCTCTCTCTCTTTATTTCTTTGTCCTGCCTTCTCTCCTTTACCTTCCCTATTTCTCTTATTTCTTTATCTCTCCTTTTCTTTCTCTTTAATCTACTAGTCCGGCCCCCGACAGAATGGTTATTCTATCGTGTGGCCCCTGAGTCAAAATGAGTTTGACACCCCTGCTCTAGGTGATGCTGATGTTATCTAAAATAAATAAAACATTCCCAACCCTTATGAAAAAAGAACACCCATATGATGGGTCATGTATTTTTGCCAATTATTTGAATCAATATTATTTTCTCTTTAATGAATGATGTTTTTCCCTACCATTGAAGCACTAAATAATGCACACGCTCTATTTAGTTGCAGCCCTAGCAGATTATGGATTATTCTATTACAAATTGATTGAATTCCAAATGTTTCTATTTTGTATTTTTACATCTTATTTAGTGTATAGAATTAAATAGTTATATTTGAAAACTGTGGAATGTTTTTATTTGAACTTTTTTGTGGAGGCCTGATTAGGCCCAACCTCACCCTGACCTTTGCTGGGGCGGCCCCCAGGTAAATGAAGTTTGAGACCTCTGGTGGAAATCGAACATAGAACAAACATTTCCAAGGAATAATGCAAGCGTGTTGCATCATCTCATACATTATGACACCAGCACCCCGCTCTCGTTGCGTTTAGGGTCTGAGATCCCCAGGGTAGCTCGGGACGATCGCCCCGCACATGATAAATGCAATGGCCCTTGATGTCTGCTCGAAGAGCTGAGGGAGACTGTGAGCCCGAGGGCATAGGCAGACCCAAAGTGGGCTGCGCACTTGACCGCAAGTACTTGAGGGTGTTTTAGGAATCTGCGCTAAGCGTCTGTCGCGGATTCATGTAAAGATGAAAGTGGTTGACCTTGTCAAGTTCAAAGTTTCCCTTCTCTTTTACCCTCAACTGATGCACCTATTCATTCCCTGACTGTCAAGCTGACTTTATCTTTGACTTCAGGCTCTTCCAAGCCTACCCAACCCCATCAAATTCTCCACTCCCTTCTTCTGAGGAATATTCATTCCCTTTGTCAAAAGGTCACTCCCAGGTCAACTGGCTCTGCGGGTAAATAACCAGAAGCCATGCTGTCACAAGACAAAACGGTTCTGCTTGTTCACATTTGCTATGTTTACTGTGTCAATATGACATCTGAAACAGCTTCTTCTGGTTCTGCCACTTAAGGGGAAGTTATCAGTTTATCACTTCAGATGAGGCACGATGCACCAAAATGACAATATGTTAAGGTCAGGGGCTTCTTTTATTCAGGTTGGGTCCAAACATGATTGCATTTATTATAGTAATTTATCAGGAAGTAATTGTGATGTGATTTAGATGCAACATGACCTGTCATCTGCCGCTCTTAAGACCAAGTTCTTACAGAGAACTGCTGTCATTCTCTTTTACCAGGCAGAGCAAATTTACACATTACTTTTCACACCGAGTATTGGCTTACATAGCAAACTGTAACACATTTTAAAAATATCTGTTGAAAATATGATTCAAGTTATAGCTTAAATAATATGGAAATCTTAATATGCACCCATTTATATCACCCCGATTTTTAACATTTAAAAAAAAAAAGGGCAGTCCCTCACTACAACGCACAATTTTTTTGAGTTCTGTCGTGTTGATGGTTTACGTGGTCACAGATATAAGTTACGGGTGCCTAGACCTACCAGCAACTTGCATGGAGACTTAATTTCTTTCAGGATACCAAAAATTTGGAATTTTTTGCCTGACCGGGTTATTAGTGCAAATACGGTGCAAACCTTTAAGCAAAGGTTGGCAGAAATAGATTTGTCAAATTTTCTTAGGGGAGGGCGCGTAAGGTGACCATATTTGGCCATGCTCACTCTCAGCATTAGTTTTTTTTTTTTTGTGGGTCATTTTTTGATTAATGTATCCAACAATACCTTCAATAAACATTTCATTTCATTCAACGCAGTTGACCTTTCACAGTCTCACTGCTTCCTAAGAGACTAGGTATAAGTAAAACATAAATAAATGTTTATAGGTTCAATATTCAGTGGTACCTCCACTTACAAATATCTCTACATACAAGTTTCGGGTTGCAAAGTACCTGAACAGAAAATATTACCTCTAGTAAGAAAGGTGTTTCAGGACACAAAGTAAAAATACAGTACTGTACATGCAGCCATTCACCGCTCCCAGATTTCTACTTTGCAACCAGTGTATATGCGTGAATCCCGGCATGCTCTTTGTGTGCCCTTCCAGGCATGCTCTTCGTGTCCCCTTCCCTCTCTGTAAACAGTCTACTGAATGGTTCACAATGGACCTCACGCAAGACATGCAGAAAAGTGGACAAGGGGAAAAGAAGAGCAAGAGACTTTTTCTGGCCATCGAAACAAAGGGAGAGATAATAAAAAGGTATGAAAATGCACACCACTGTGCAGGAGGAGTTCAGAGACAACAAGGAGAAAGATACAGCCCTCATTCCATCAGCTCAAATTAAAGACATTTTGGCAAAATTCCATGAAGTCTCAAACATTGTGGAGAGGAATCACAAGAAAACGTGTTAACAGGTCGGGATATCGCACATTATGACGTCATTTGCCTTACGCATTTCTGACAGATTGGCAAAAGCAGACCTTACTGGGTCAGTTTTTTAAGAAACACTAGGCAAAAAACACATAATCTAATTTTAAGATGATGGTCTTTTATGATATATTAAAAAAACATCATACTTTTGCGAGGCTTGGAACTTTCATGGTTGGTTGATTATATTGTAGTTTTGCGGTAGACCATAAAGCAAGAAGCAAGAAACATGAGACAAGGTGTTTGATCACAAAATCATCAATAAAGTAACAAACAAAAGGTCAACAAGAACAATAAAACTGTCAGAACCAGAGACAAAATCTAAATCTCAATAATCAGCATGACACTGGAAAAAAGTGATGGTGGAAAACAAAGGTTGCAAATGAAAATCACCTGAACCTTGTTGCTGTCCAAAATGAGAATTAAGGACAGGTGTTGGGTAATTGGAACCACTTGTCCGGATTAGAAACTGATTAGGCGCCCTCTGGTGGAGGGAGGTAGCACGACCTTAAAATAGCCTCTTTACCCAAAGGAAAAAACAGGACGGCTGAAGATCCTTGCTGGAAGAGGGAGCCGAAGCAGTCGGGGGCTCTTCTCACAGACCCTAACAGTTATTTGCTTTTGAAATTATTTGAGAAAAATAACACAAAAAAAACCTAATACTAGAAAAAAAAAATCTCTCATTTTATGATTTATTTTAAGATAGATTTTTGCAAACAAAAAAAAGAAAATAGGCAAATATATTTGATAAGTGGCACACAGTTTTTGCTTGTTTTTAATTATTATTATTTTAGATTAGAGAACTTTTAAACCAAAAAACAAATACATTGAGAAAATCGCAATATGTAGGAGTGCGTCACAGATTGATAGACTTCTTCACAAAGGCAGAGTTCTCGTTTGCCCGCGTCACTGCGTCCTAGACGCATCATTTTTGCTGGGGACGCATTGGGTCAAATCAACGTGCGTCCCCAGCCACGAGCGGCTGCCTTTTCCAGCAGCTGCCCAATTGTTTTATTGTCTGCTCCTATCGGTGTTTTTTCTTCCCGTTTTGACAACTACACTATGGATTACTTCTATCCTATGGACATGGGTTTTAGCACACAATAAATGCGTGTATTCAAGGAATTTCAACTCCTTGCCCTGAAGAATTCTCGTGCCGGCGTGATGAAGGGGCCTATCGTGGAAGGAGAGCCGGAGCTAGCGAAGCGGCTAGCGGCGTTATAAGTCTTCAGGACCATCCGTTATCATGGTAAATGCGAACTCACGACCAAATAAGATCATCGAGTGCGGGTGGAAAACATCGAAGCGCACAGGGAGCGCAGTTGCTGTGTTTTGCGGAAACGTGGCTCACGTTTAGCATTCCGGACTCTAACGTGTAGCCACCCGGAGCTACCCGGAGCAATCCGGCTTCAACGCCGCTAAACAGAGACACGAAAGCCGGGGGGAATCGGAGAGGAGGCGGACTTGCTAACACGAGGTGGTGTATCCCTGGATTTTCACAAAGAAAAGTTTTCCATCTGCCGCAGGAATGTCAAACTTTTGGACTGGCGTGACGTCATCCGCTCCGCTACAAGCACCCCTAGGGCATCATGTTCATCTGTCAATAAAAAACGGGGTAGACTGCTGGAAGTGTGAATTTCCCTACGGGGATGAATAAAGTATCTATCTATCTATCTATCTATCTATCTATCTATCTATCTATCTATCTATCTATCTATCTATCTATCTATCTATCTATCTATCTATCTATCTATCTATCTATCTATCTATCTATCTATCTATCTATCTATCTATCTATCTATCTATCTATCTATCTATCTATCTATCTATCTATCTATCTATCTATCTATCTATCTATCTATCTATCTATCTATCTATCTATCTATCTATCTAAAATGAGAACCTAATTCTTTTTGTTTGGAAAAGCACATACAGACGCTCCCCTACTTACGACCATCCGACTTACGAAAAATGGTAGATACGAACATTTTTTCCGGGATGTCGAAAAATATCCGGATATTGCTGTACGTTAGATTTTTTTAATGTGTGCACCTTTTTCCGAATACAGGACATTAAGTCACCCAGCATCCACCGAAAGTAAGAAGATCTGCTTCCTCTTCTTAGTGTGTAAACATTCTACACTGTCTATGTCAATACTATCTCAATTGATTATTAATTGATTATTGCTCCAGCGAAGGTCGGGGGGTCCCGTCCCTGTGCGTTGAGCCGACCAGATGAACCAAGTTTTTCCAATGCTGGCGGTCTTGTGCCAGCTGTTCTGCATCCTCTACAGCAACTCCGTGTTGTTGGAGGTCGCCCGCAACTACGTCGAGCCATCGAGTGTGGGGTTCTCCATCCCACTAGGAATTTTGAAATTGTTATTGTTTAATATCTCGTGCATCCATTCAATATGGTTGGTGTAAAGTGTAAAGAATAGGCAAGCTTTTTTAGGTGAACGTGGAATAAGAAAGCTTGATGTGGTTGAGAATATGGTTGGATCGCTCTTTTCGGCCACTTTATACCACGAAGGAGGAAATCGCCTAACTCTTGAAGCGCATCTTCCAAAAGTGAGTTAAACTCAACTCTATTCATCTTTATAGACCATATTATTTTATGAAATTTTTGTTTTTCAGTACAAAAAAATAAAGGTTACTTATACAAGCCTTAAACATACTTGTATAAACCTTAAACATACAAAATGTAGCACTGAAGCAACTTACGAACAAATTCAACTTACAAGCGATGGTCTGGAACCCATTTTGTTCGTAAGAAGGGCAGCGTCTGTATTCTTAATCTTATTTGACTATTATAAAAACGTGGATTGTATAATTTGTGACAACCCCAAAATGTGCAGTTGCTCACTAAATTTAGTTTTTGCTCATATTAGAAAGAACTTGAGTGCTCCCCGGTGCAGGAGTATAATTCGCTGAAGCTGCACAGCATACGGAATTGCTGGATGCCTGATAATGAGCATTCTCTCCAGTGTGATATTCACTTTCATTTTCCTCAGAAAAATATGAAGTCAAACAAATAGGGAAAGCTAAAAGGAAGCATGTAATTTTATATTCCAAAATATGAATTACTCCAGAGCCTCTTATTTCCCTCGTTGGCTGCATACTTTTTCTTCCCGGGATTTTTTTGTTGTTGTTGCTGAAAATATACAAAAAAACAGTTGTTAGCTCCTGTAAAGTTCTTCATTCCTGTAACGCAGATCCTTTTCTGATTTTTAGCATGGATGGGTGCATGCTGCATTCTGGGTATTCAAGTGACACACTGACACAATTTCCCTGTATCTCATCAGTCGGAAAAGATAAACAAAGGCCTTGTGGCCCAGTGCCATTAGATGGCTCTTTAGTCCTGCCAAACCTTCAATACAAAAGTGCAAATTTTCCATTTATTAAAATTTAAAAGACTTATTAAAAAAATAGACATTAGTCAACGGCGTGAAGTTCCAGCAGTTTTCTTGAGGGTCAAGTTCCTGATTTTGTGAGGACGGATGGTCACACTTCTTCGGGATAGAAAACAGCATCAGGTTTTTTTATGTGGTTATCAAATGTATTTTCGGATGGTTAAACGGGGTCTCATGTCATGTACAGCCCCGTTTTTTGTTTTAGCCACAAATGAACAGTTTTTAACTCAGAGTTTGTCAACATAGAGGAGGTTTAAGTCGATTTCCTGACAAAAGACAATGTTATACAAACAGGGTTGGGTAGGGTTACTTTAACCGGATTACTTTCAATTACTTTTGGATTACTCCAATACCAAATATGCTAATAAAAGATAAAATAAACTACATATAAATAAAATTACAAAATTTTTTGCAGGCTTGGGGAGTAACAGAATACATGGAACGGGAAAAATGATGTTGGTAAGCTGTTTGGATATATTTTCATTTTGTTTCTGTCGCATTTTATTTTAGTTTTGCCGGAGATCAAAGAGATCAAAGCTAGGAGAGAAAGCTTACCACGTGTCGTGAGTCATAATTTTATTCACATTTAGTTTCTATTTAGTATTAGTAGCATATTTGGTATTGAAGTAATCCAAAAGTAATTGAAAGTAATCTAGTTAAAGTAACCCTACGCAACCCTGTATACAAAGTATTTCAACCACTGAGGACCTATCAGCCATATGATTTTCATACAAAGTCAAGTAAAACTGCAAGATACCAAAATGAATCCGGCATCACCTTGCTCACAGATCATTTTTTTTTCATATTCACAGTCACACTATTTACCATCTAAGTCTGCACTTCAATTTCACAAATGTTTTGCTCCGTTGAATTGGACATCCTTTCTCTTCAAAATCTCATGCTACCATCTTATCTGAGCAATGCAGGAGGGCACAGATTGCAAGCGTGCTGACCTATTTCGAAAATGTTTTGGTTTTGCTTGGAATTAAACTGTTTTTTAAATAGCACAAATTGTCAAAAGATTTCTGGGAGGATTTTTTAAATTATTCTTCTGTTGCATAAGACTTGATTAAAAAAAAGAAGAAGACATTCTGTTTTTTCCCCCGACTCTTAGCAGTACCCGCCGAGCAAAAAAGGTTGAAAGGGCTGTACGGAATTTAGAACCATGGCATTTGTCATCATTGCAGCTCTGTCAAGCAAAATCATGATGTTCGTGCTTGACTGACTTGAGACCGATGCTAAATGAAAACAAAACCGGGACGTTGAACAAGGATGGGGGTGTACAAAATAACACCTTATGAGGGATTTGAATTGTATTAAATGCAACAGGGAGACCATTGATCCGGTAGATTGGTCAATTTTGGATAATTGTGAATACCTTCAGGTTACTAGCAGGATTTACAAGGCTAGTTGGAATTAAGCACGGGCATTCAATGGACATCTCCTCTCGAAAAACAAGGTAGCGTATTTTCACGACTATAACGCGCACCGGGTTATAAGGCGCACCCCCATAAAATGGTTTTCTGTCCTATATTTTCCATACATAAGGCGCACCGGATTATAAGGCGCTACAGTGGGAATGTCGACAAAACAGTCCGATATTTCAGTCAAACTTATTAAAGAAGCAAATGCGTGTCTCGTACAATAAAGGCTTATTTAAGACATTAAAAACGGGACTTGGTATAGGTGAACACAACATAGACTACATGTATATGCCGAAAAGTGGAAAAGGAATAATGGATTTCTGGGCAAATTTGGATAAATCCTTAACCCGCCTAGAAACAAACGAATAAGCCTGTACACATGCCGTTTGTGAGCAATGCAATTGGGGGCCAAGTACGAGCAACATCATGACGCAAGTCGATATTTCCACATTTGGGTTGGATGCCTTAACCACTAGGGTCGTAGGGGGCACCATTTCCTGTGTTATGTCTTGGGCAAGTACAGCCTAATGGCGCTAACCACTGCTCCACTGAAACATATTTTTTTAAATGAAGTAAAAGGATCATTTCATTCATGTTACTCACCAAATTCAAGTACAGTGCTTGTTTCCGTCACGCTTCAAAAGTAAGCTTTTTTGCTGCTTCTTGTGTCTTTAAAATATATGCTCGTATGTAGTATAAACACCTGAGGCATATTTGTCATCTAGGAAGAAAATATAACGGTAATGTCATGGGAAATTCGACCAATACACGTGAGGTTTTACGAAAAAAAAGAACCAGAGGTTATGTTTATCATTTGTTTCTGTACTACAAGCCTTACAATGCTTGAGTCCATAAACATATTCTTGATAAGGGAAACTGCATTTGCACAAGTAATCAGTTTACCTGAAAACATATACTTGCGCGAAAAATCAGAAAATAATAGTACTTACCGGACCATAGCAATCAGAAAACTTGCAATCAGACTTGACCCTAACCCCATTATTCTGCTCTTTCAAATAGCTTAATATTATCGGAATACTGCCAATAGTTTTCAATCATATTATTGCCTGCATATATCCATATCCTGGGGATTTATTTGGACTAAATTTGGTCCACATTTAATGGGCTAAACACAATCTTAACATTAATTGTTTTTCTAAATTATGCCAAAACGGACCAAAATTTACCAATTTATCCCAAAATCCAACACGTGAAAGTATTCATATACTGAGTGTGTACTGACAACTTCAAGCCTGCACCACAATAAAAACTCAATCAGATGTGAGAGTTAACTTATAACATCCAGCCATCCATCCACCCATTATCTGCACCGCTTATCCTCAGTAGGGTCGCGGGGTTACTGGAGCCCATCTCAGCCATCTTCGGGCAGTGGGCAGGGGACACTCTGAACTGGTTGCCAGCCAGACAACTTACTCATTCATTCACATCTGGGGACAATTTGGACCGGCCAATAAACCTGACATGCATGTTTCCGGAATGTGGGAGGAAACCGGAGTGCCCAGAGGAAACTCATGCAAGCACGGGGAGAACATGAAAACTCCACACAGGAAGGTTTGATCCCGTGACCTCAGAACTGTGCCTCGAACCTGCTAACCACTCCTCCGCCGTGCTGCCCTTAACTAATAACATTATACAGTAATTAGATAAATAGATTTTTGGTTTTGTCTTTGGTGGAAAAAAGGAAATGAAGTGAAATGATCTGCATTTCGATAGCGCTTTTCACGTCAATGACTTCCCAAAGTGCTTTACAATGTGCATCACATTTCCCAATAGCGGCCTTGCAGCCATGTAAGGCGCTAACCTGCTTATTGGGGGTATTAGGGGTTCAGTGACTTACCCAAGGACACTTCGACATGTCGAGCGCTCTACCTCCTGCGCTACTGAAAAAACACTATACAGTATTTAGATGAAAATTCCGGACTATAGAACGCACCCGATTATAAGCCGCACCCACCACATCTTAAGAGAAAAACCGATTTTGTACTTACACAAGCCGCACCTGTATATAAGCCGCATGCGCTCACATTAAAACATGTAACACAAACACAAAATTAACCCAAGCCAGACTTTAAGTCCCGCGATTGAAACTGAATGTTCATCATTAGAGTACACAGTCCAAGTCAAGTCAAGTCAAGTCAAATCACAGCCGGCAAAATGAACAGAAAATGATACCGGTACTTAAGGTTTGATGCAGACCTGCAGAATCTGGGTCCCGTTGAAAGAAATCCAAGGAAAAAAGTGTATATTTCCAAAGGTAAGGGTGGGAAAAATATATATCCACTATTTTCCGCCGCGTCCACAAACACGTCTCACCAAACTCCGCTTCCCGTCAACCCCCGTTGTTTTCACCCCTTCTTTTTGATTTGCCCGTGGAAAACTATCAGAATAAGTCTCTAAAATAACTACATTACAAAAATATACAGTTGCAAATACATATTATACATGGTTACACATATTTACAAAGAAAGACGGTACACCGAGAGAGTTTTCTTAGTGTGTAAACATTCTACACTGTCTATGTCAATACTATCTCAATTGATTATATGGATATATGCAGGCAATAATATGATTGAAAACTATTGGCAGTATTCCGATAATATTAAGCTATTTGAAAGAGCAACAGTCTACCCTGTTGTTTATTATCAGATGAACATGATGCCCTAGGGGTGCTTGTAGCGGCGCGGATGACGTCACGCCAGTCCAAAAGTTTTAATAATAATATTATAACTTTCATCCGAAACGGTGCCTTACAGTGCAGTTAATGGAAGCAACACGCTAGCAACACGCTCGCTACACAGTAAACGGGTCTGTTAAAAAAACATACCGTACTTGTAAAAATCACGGTAAACCGTCCTCATCTTCCTCCTTTGAACTGAAGCCTTCAAAGTTGTCTCCCTCAGTGTTGGAAATAAATTTTGTCATATAGATGTCGTCCCACGCTCCCGCAGCCAAACTCGCTTTCACTTGAACTCTAATCCACTCCTGATTCTGTGCCCTCCTCTCCGTGATGCTGCCCCACGCTGTCAGGATGCACTGGCAGACTTGCGAAAAAGGACTCGCGCTGTCACTGTCGCTGGAACTTTCATCCACTCCTGATTCGGTGCCCTCCTCTCCGTCACGCAGCAGACCGGCTTTTCGGAACCTGTTAGTAATGGTGGATTTTTTGATGTGCCTTTCTTTTTGCATTTTGCATGATAAGGGTATGTTTACGCTAATTTAATCCGTGCACAAGCCAAAAGGTTGCAGTCTTCCTCGGCACATATATTCCACCGGTCTAAATCTTATCTTTGTACTCGAGCGCCGCTGGCGGCCGTTAGAAAAATTACAGAAATTGGCCGCATCACTGAATAAGCCGCAGGGTTGAACGTTTGGGAAAAAAGTAGCGTCTTATAGTCCGGAATTTACGGTAGTTTTAAAGAGCAGTCTGAAACAGTGAACATGATCAAGGTAAAGCAATGGGTTAGCAAAGTCATCACTCCTAAATTCGTGTGTGGAATCATGGACTGGCCGATGCTTCATATGTCACATGTTTTCACAAACGGAGCACACAAAAGATAGTAAGACAAAAATAAAATCACCTATAGAGACGTGGAATGGAGGGCTGGCTTTAAAGTTGCATATGTGATTCCCAGGGGACAGGGAGGGATGACTTGGCAAATCATAAAAGGTTTCCCTTCAGGCTTTTTCTGCAGAGTATCAAAGATACTGGTCGACATCCAACTTGAAAAAGATCACTTGTAAATAAAAAATATTTACCTCTCTCTAATCCTTGAATATTAAGTGTTTGCCTGGATAATTAACATCACCCTACTATGTTGGCAAAAATACTTTTTACCACAGGCAAGGGATTCTACAAAATCTTACACTATGTATTTTCCTAAAAGAATCGGTTCTCTGGTATCTTCAGAAAATCTCCTCTGCATTCTTCACAATAGCAAAATGTATATGTGCCTGACTTAGGCCCCCAGTGCACCCCCAAATCCTGCCCAAATATGCAAAACGGATCTGGCTCACCACATTTGTAACAACCTGCATGATGCGGTATGATGAGGACAAGAGGCAAAGACAAAGACTTAAGTGATGGACAGCCTATTTTGAGTGCAACTTGTCAACATGAGTTTCCCAAATTAAATATTAAGATTTAACTAGAAAAGTCATAGAAAAATATCAATAAAATGTTGAAAGCCATCAAGGATTAGACGTTAGAATCAGAGAGGTTCCTCCCCAGAGCCACCACTGCCCTTGACAAGCAGATAGGACATTGATAAAAAATTGTTCTTGTATCAACATATTTTTTTTCTTTACTCTTATTTTGGACTTTTTTCAGAACACTATTATTGCTTTTATGCACTCACAACTTAGATCAGTCTGCAAGCACTGCCTTGTAAATATTGGCCTTTTTGTCATAAACGTATTGCGTTTCTTATCTTTCTTCTTTAAGTCTGTATTTTGTGTTTATCATAGATTGCTATGTCTAATCTTGTTGTAAACATTATTCATAATAAAGAAATGCTAATTGCATCCATTGTTGCCAAATAGCTTTGATCGCTTTTTTAAATTTGCGGGGTATTGAGTACTTTTGAAAGGTTGTTGGAAACCAACCGCCACCACCCTTTTTGTCATGATCCTGCTCTCAGGTTACTGTTTCTGTTTTCTCGCTCTTGTTTTCACGGTACTTAATTGGTCACTCACTTTAGTGTTCTAAAAGTCACCCCACAGCAGTTATCACTTTTCTTTATTTCCTTGCGGTTTTCCCTCTTATCTCTTTTCTTCTCCGTCCTCATTTATACACTGTCTCCTAGGCTCTGTGCTAGTTTGTTGTCTTTATCACCATGCACAAAGCACTGTTGTCTCAGATTTCAGGTTTTCTAGTGTTGTGAACCGCCAGATGAACTCCTGGACTATCGCCTTCACTGTTTGGGTTTACTGGATCACTGAACCTTTGCATGCTTTTAGGGTCACACTTGTTGCCTTTGCCTTTCTAGATACTGTCGCCCCGCTGCCTGACTTTCTGTGTACTGAACATTGCCCGAACAAAGGACCACCGTTGATTGTTGTAAACTGTGTTTTATGTTGTGCTTCCCCAACACCCCGAGTGTAATCCTGACCCTCCTCCAAAGGAAGATTTTGGGACAAACGCTGCAAAGACTAAACGTTCTGTGCGAATGGTCAACTAATGAATTCCGGGCTGGATGGACTACTTTTCACAGTATTGTGCTTTTAGGGCACTTTTGGAGTCTTTGTTAAAAATATGTTTTTGAAGTACAAAATAAAACCCTAAGATAAGCACGGAAAAAATTGAAGGCAAGTAGTACTTTTCTCCGCATGTTTAATTCTCCCTCTCTAAAGGAAATATTCCTTACTCCTCTGTGCATCCCTCATCAACTTCCGTGTTGATACAGATGCTCACAGTGAAGCACGGCACTTTTTCTAAGGTATTTTACTACAATAAAACAAAGTACAACAAAATAGACTGATATATTCTGGGCTAGTTCAGGAGGGCCTGTCTAACAGAAAAACAATGGGAAATTCGCAGGCTGGTGTTTCATAACATATGGCCACGGTTTGAAAGAAAAGTCTCTGAGTGCAGTGGAATTTTGCCAAGCTCACCTAACAAAATTTGAGAGTACTCTGGCCAGGGTCCAGACACACTTCATAAGTGAATGCTCAGATACAAAGATAAAGTTTATTGTCTACAACCAAATACATCATGTAATTATGTGAACAATCACCCAAATATAACTGGAAACACCATATAATTATGACGATATATGAAATGACATTTTAAAGTATTCTAACATAGTCTGTGGATGGAAATCCTCCATTACGTTTGAATGTTTTAGCAAATATATGTCGCTGTGTACCACCGACTTCTTTTGTTGCAGTCTCAAGCTATTAAAAGCAAGCCTGAATGGTTTATAAATACGGGTCACTCACACTCATTTTTAAAGATGTATTTTTTTGTGAGTCATAAACCTTGTGAAAGCTGCCTTTGGTTGCCTCAGATTGACCAAACAAGAACTGAAGCAGCATATGGTGCACGTCTGTGCCCAATCCATCTTTGTCCTGGAGTACTTTGCCAGTTTCTCCCCTCTCATTTCTCAAAGGTTCAGTCAGATTTTTCTCTAAGATGTTGCGGCCCCTCATTGATACATTATGTGCATACTAGCACCTCAGAGTCTCTAGTTCTGGCCATGGATATAACCAAGTATAAGTACAGAAAACTATCATTAAAGGTAAGGCCACTCTGTTATTCACAATAAAAATAAACATTTAATTACAACAAGCGTAGCTGACTTGTGAACACAATTGGCATGAGAACAAGTTGCAGTCCCAACAATGAAATGAAAATGAAATGATCTGCATTTATATAGCGCTTTTCAAGTCAAGACTTCCCAAAGCGCTTTACAAATCCCAATAGCGGTCTTGCAGCCATGTAAGGCGCTAACCCGCTTATTGGGGGCATTAGGGGTTCAGTGTCTTACCCAAGGACACTTTGACATGTAACACGGAGGAGCCGGGATTCGAACTGCGATCTCTTGATCCCAAGATGAGCGCTCCAACAAGACTTCTTCAACGTACTGTAGTTTTCACACTTTCGGATTGCCACAAAGTCACGCACCAATGTTAATATTTATTTTTTGTTAATATCATTTTTTATTTTTTTATTTCAAGCGGTGCAGATACTGAATGGAAGTCAATTCTACACAAACTGTACGAGGATTACAGTGACAGACGTTTAGAAATGGCTGTATGGTTTCAGGTTCAACTCGAGGAAGATTGGTGCGTGACTTTGTGGCCACCCTTTATATTTTTCACACGCTTTGAACCCAGCATCTAGCTACACAAAGACTTTGAGTGCAGAAAAAATGTATATTCCATACTTTGCCCCTAAACCCTGTCATAAGTCATGTATTCCAAAGAACTGGGCACTAAAACAAATTGTATTGAAGATTCCTAAACGGTCCCAATAGAGTTACATGTCGTTAGGTATGCCTGAGTGGGGCCCAGTCCCTTTACTGGATCCTCTCCTATCGGAGGAGCTTTGTGACAGAAAGTGACGCTGGAACACAAAACAAACATTTGAGGTCCTTAAACCCTCATCGGTGAAAAAAGGCTTAACTCGATAGTCGGCAATATAGTCGAGGGGAGGTCATTTTGGAGGATCCTCTAGACTTTGGCTGGGCGACCAAGACAAACACAAACAGTGCCACCCACACACAAAAGCACTCACAAACACACAGGACTCCGGATAACAGAGGACAGCTTGTTGAAGGCAACAATGTGGGTGGAAAACTGAGAGGTGTGAGGCAGTAATCAACACTTTAAAATTATTGTTATAATTAGTTTGTATCGTATTGAAATGTTTCATCTCATTAAAAAACCCAAAAGTATTTTAGTAGAAATGAAGCACAAGTCTGCAAACTTACACTACATCGATAAAGGACTCAGAACGCAGCTATACAATGTTAAGAAAGTAAAAAGTGAATTATCATTGGCCTGATTCGCTTCAGAAATGATTTCATCTCGAATGATAGCATTAGGTGAGCTATTTATGAACTATAATTTATTAAAAACATACAGGGCCAATGGACAGCAAGAACAAGGAACCAAAAGGTATGCGCTTGGGGAAGTCCAGGCTCAGCAGTGAATAGCAACGAATCAACAGCCTTTGCTGTCGGCGCAGTCAATATAAAAGGCTTCTCAGATAATAGTCAGGCACGAGTGATGAGAAACAGATGTGCATGGTTCAGCCACTCCCCCAGGTCACGTATGTCAATATTATAATAGTTTTATAATTATATCATAATGACATTTTATATAATTCCTTTTCTTCCAATACGTCAGCCCTTAAAGGATATCGAGAGCTAGATCCCTTCGAGAAGCTTTTTTTCTCTTGTGATTGGTCATTAGCCATTTGTACATGCCTTCTGTGTTGTTGGCTTTGAGATTGTAGAGTATATTAAGGTTAATTATTAAATATTTTATATTTTACTTTTATAGCTCAGAGTTTTTCCTCAGTGAGAGCAGGATGAAACTTTACTCCGCCAACAAAGCTAACCAGATGATGAAGGTGGTGTATCTGAGTCAAATCAGGTGGCTTCTCCTGCTACTGGTAAGCCTGGAAACCAGTACTATTTGTTTCATGTATAGGAGCAGACCCCAACGGTCTGGAAAGAGATGGACACATCCAGGCTGTACTAACCCAAGACCACCCTGGTGGTTAAGGGATCCGAGAACACGAATATATGAGAATAAGCTACCTACTAAATTCTAAAGTGTACTGGGAAAATTTATTAAAAAATGCATTTGGTTACCCAAATGCCCACCAAGACTTTTGGGGATAGGTAGACTACAGCGCAGCTTTGACAAGGTGATAGTCAACCATATGTTACCCTGTTTCAGAGTGAATCCCCCACACAATCTGGTGACTAAATTATCTGTATGGTGTTTTAAAGAAAAATAACCAGAGTGACTTCCTGTTGCAGCATGCACATCTTGAAGTAGTTAAGTGTGTCAACTGGCGGGGACCTGACTGGCATTTAGGCTGAATATTCCCACAAGCTGATATGTAATTAATTAGCCTGCTGTTCTCAGACACGGCATCCTACCAGCCCTTCCCCAGCCCTGCTTCACCCCCAATCTCGTGAGCTAAAGTGGGGATAATTATTTCCACAGGGAATCTTTCATCCAGCCCACCACAAACTCACAAATTACCCCCGCCCCAACACGCGCAGGACCGAACACACACGCAAACACGTGCGTTCACACACGGCCTAATCATTGCCAGCCATTACACCTTGACTCGGCGCACTGCAACATCATCCACCGCCCTCCTCCATTCACAAAGACAAGGAAAAAAACTAAAACGACTCTCAGCTGATGTTTGACATTTTGTCTTGGAAACAGACATTCAGTAACAGTCCTGCTAAGACAACACTTACACTTTAAAGGTCATATCAGTTGAGATTAAACTAGTTGTGAGTTTTGTCTCTATGTATCCTTTGGAGGAATGGAGCTCTTGTAGACGGAAGAGTGCTGCAGGGGCTCACCTTCCTCATTAACCTCATCATGTTCCTATGCGCACAATGGCCCGAGAGTTGATTCGTTTTTTTTCCCCAATCCGCCTCAAGGTGATGTCAGAGTAGTGCTGACTACAAATCCCAGTTGTCTGGAAAGGTATTATATCTTCTCTCCAAGGAAGGGGTTTTGACCCAGGTTTGTTCAGTAGGACAGATTAAAGCAAACGAGCGGAAGAAAGGCCGAAGGTTTTTTCTAAAGCTGCAAGCTTTATGCTTGAGGACCGTAGGGAGTGAAATCAGCTCTGCAACACCCTGGCTTCTCAGGGCCATTTGTATTCCTCTTGCGATAGTTTCTTGCTTCCTGTCAGTGAGTTGGAAGGGCTGCAAGGGAAGTTTGTCAAAACATTTGACTAGTTTTGATGGTGTATATTAATTGCGGGCTTGACTCATGATTGGTCAATAGGTTGAGAATAATATTGCAATTTGCCCTGGTCCAAAAAACTTTTGGCAATGGTCTTTCAGTCAAACAAAACTAAACTGCACATATGCCAATCCAAACAATTTGTTGAAGTCGCTTGGACCAATTCCCCACTCTGTGTCGGTTAAAAGAAACATACAAAAAAAAATTATACTGTAGTTTGGAATCGTTTGTTTTGCAAAGTCCAATTCTGCTCCCCTTTTACAATGCGCGTGAGGTTATTATAACAACTGTAACATTCCCTTATTTGTGTGTTTCAGGACCTGATTGATAATATTTTGGCCTCCAGTGCGACAAGTGAGGTCCATCTAATTAATGACCTTTATAAGGTGGCAGACAATGAGAACTCCCTGTCAGATTATTACTCTTGCTTGCAATGGCTGGTTCCAAGGTGCGTACTTTGCATTTTTCCACAGTCTGTTTCCAAAGTCTTGTCATTGGTTGGTTATTACCTCTCATGTCTTTTCACGCTTTTCCCTGTGTGCATTTGACTTTTGTTGTTTTTCATCAACATTGTTTGCTCTGCTAGCTTTTTGCTAGTTTTGTTTTGTCTGTCGTGTCTTGACCAGGGGTTAGTCATAATGAGACATTGTGCCACGATCCTGCACTCAGGTTTCTGTTTTCTCTCTCTCTCTCTCTCTCTCTCTCTCTCTCTCTCTCTCTCTCTCTCTCTCTCTCTCTCTCTCTCTCTCTCTCTCTCTCTCTCTCTCTCTCTCTCTCTCTCTCTCTCTCTCTCTCTCTCTCTCTCTCTCTCTCTCTCTCTCTCTCTCTCTACTACAACGCTAGGTCATTGTCTTTCTTGTCCAGTCCCAAGCATTTGTCTCAGCCTATTGTTATTCATGTGTAACAAAGCGTGTACCGGCCCTTCCAAATCACAAGTACGTAGTAGAATTTCTATAAGAGATTTATACTGTCAATCAAAGCAGAGTAAAAGTTATAATTGAAACTTTTCAATGCATATTTTTACAGTACAATCAACGGTCTATCATGTATTGTGTTTTGGGGTAAAATGTTATGAATTAATTATCTAGTACTTTATATTTTCAAATTATTATTTTAGACCAAGCAATAAATAAAAAAAGTCCCTGATAAAAATATTGTATATGTTTACGGTCTTTAAGACAATAGAAGGAATAGTTGTCCCCACTCTGAGTATGTAATGCCCTTCGCTATGGAAATCCTCATTTCCTCTCCATAGATTTTTATTTTATATCACACATTTGAACCACGCACAAGACACATGTGTAACATGATATAGCCTGTCAAACATTGAAGGTCAAGTTTTGGCCTTGTTTCAAACAGCTCGTTTGGGTAGTCAGGCGTTATGGTTCTGCATGTCCCACCTTCAACTGAGGAGCCCTTTGAGAGGCTCATTAGAAACTCTCGCTTGCCAAGGTCATTTGATTTGCGGTGTCTTGTGACGATAATATATGCTGCGGCAAGATGCCTTCAGGCAATTCTACTACCTATTCTGGAGGCAGATGTGTAGCAAAAGTTTAAATTTTGCATCACAGCCCATTGGAGACCATCTGTTCAAAGATGTAAGCCTCTTGAACAAGCCTTCGTGTTGCTGGTGATAAAGACATCAGGAATCCACTGCAAATTGAGTGATGTGACAGCTATTGTGGGCAAGATTGATAGATTCCAAGACCTTTACAACCCATGGGATATTACAAGCTATATGTTTTGCCGTAGCGTTGAAGCACTACATATTTATTATACATACAGTGTTAGACCAATAACTCATCTTTGCCTGCTCATTGATTTCCCATTCAAGTTCACAAAGATTGTAAATCAGTTTTGTCGTTATCCTAAGGCAGTAGCTACAAGGTATAGCTGTCATTTGGGACCAAGAGGTTGCAGGTACTATTCCTGGTTTTAATGTCGAAGTGTCTAAAGTATCCCGGCTCATAGGCTTTGTAGCGTATTATGAACTGACCGATAACGGATAATGAATAATGAATAACGAAGATAGATAAATAACCCTTAAAAACCCCAAAAACCCCAACCCCTAAGGCCACCAATGCTCAGGTAGGCACCTTTCATGACTGCCTCTAGCTATCGGTGTGTGAGTGTGTGTGTAAGTGAGTAAAGTGTGAAGTACATTGTAAAGCACTTTGGAGGTCTTCAGTGACTGATTAAAAGCACCGCACAAATGCAGTTAATTTACTTTTTTACAATTTACCAAGGCATTCGGAAAATATTCTTTCAGGTTTTGAAACGAGAGCGCAGTCATTAAACGCGATAATCAAACATGAATGACTTCACTCTTTCTCTTGCAGTTCATGAAGACCAAACACAGACACACTTGTGCAGACATGGCAAATAAGCCATTCCACTTCCCCAAGGCCCGTTTCCTGTTGAACTCCACATTACCTGCCATGTCTGGCAGCCTTCGTTTCACCTGGACTCCATTTCATTGAAACCATATGTCAAGACAGAGTGAGGCTGTTCCTCTGAGGACATTTTTTTTCGGGAGTCATTATTCGTTGGTAATAACCAATACGAACTTGGACGTTCTGATATAATTCTCTAACAACGAAACAAAATCAATTTAAACAAATATTATTCAGAAAGTAAACTCTCAAAGTTATGATATATTTGGATAGTCTTACTATATGGTGCTTCAGAGCCACCGACTCTAAGAACAACTGGGTGAAATACTCTCAAATAAAGTCATGTTTGGACCACAACTTAATTTACCTTAACCAGGTTTCTTCACAATTTATCACAAAAAATCGTTTGCAAAAGGCCAACATTGTACTGTTTTATTTGCTCTTTATTCTCTTTCTGTTTTAAAATCACAAACAATGTAGATCAATCAGTTTGTTTTAGGCAAAATGAGGTTGATATTTTTAAACCCCCCACCAAAATCATTATTGTTTGGAAGAACTTTAAAAAAGGAATGTGTTTTTTTTTATAATGTTGTAATATTGAAATATGTCACTGCCATTACTTATTCATAATTATTATAATTATGTTCTTCATTTATTTAGCTGTAATTATGTAACTTCAGTTGTGTTTTATTTTATAATATCACCTTACTTCTTTGAGTGGATTAAAAAATGTAAGTCAGGACATTTCTGAGAAGATAGCAATGGCTAGAATCCAGCTTTGTTCGTTTTAACAAAATACAATTGATTTTCTCATCAACATTTCCTCTAAGATGACGTGGTGTTAATCAGTAGGATAGTGCTCCATTCATCTGTACAGTATGTTTGACTTGTAGTAGATTTTTAATCAGCCTTTGTATAAGGATCATCGTAAAACATGTTAGCCTTGAATCAGTACCGCCATTGTCTGCGTCTCGTTCATTTATGCCCAGAATATATTCGGTCAATAAACCTTTGAAGGAACTTCTCATCTGTTTTCAGCCTCTATTTTGAAATCCTGCATTCCTGGTATATTAAACAACAAACAAATCTTTTTGGATTGTACAAAACTTCGCTTTGAATAAAATAGTCCACATTTAATTTTTTACCAACCTAAAACGTGGGTTTTGACTCGGTCCTGTTTCCATTTGGTATTTCCTGTCTGGTATTGTTCGGGTTTATTTTGTCCTGTTTAATATCGGTTTCCAGTTTCGTTCCTGTCTAGTTTGTCCAGTTTAATTTCGATTTCCTGTTTTGATACCATCCTGTCTGTCCCGTTGTTTAATATTGGTTTACAGTTATGTCCCCGTCTAGTTTGTCCTGTTCATTTTCGATATCCTGTTTTGATATCAATCCTGTCTGTCCTATCCTGTCTGTATCGACCCCTTCTGTTCGATATCTGCTCGGGCAATTGGTATCGACCTCGTCGGCCTCTGGCTTCCTATCATTCCACGCCAGACTGCTGCCTAACGTGGATGACTCCTCATTTCCCGTAAAATAAATCGCTTGTGTGAGAAACGTTATGCATTTGGGTCCTGATCCTGTTCCGGTTCATGACACAGTGTACCAGAAGAGAAAATCCCTTCCTTTTTCTGCACCCAACAATCCGGAACGTGAAAAACACTCACAATGGTTGAACAAATCAAAACAAAATACAATAAAATGAAAGAAAATAAATTATCTCAATATTAATAATAATAATAGTAATAAAAATGAATACAATTGTAAAAGCGGACATGGGGGAGGCTCATCTACACTGATAAGAATGGCAGCAGATGGCGAAGTAAGACTTTTGCCCCATGTAACCGTACCCTGCCAGTGCGGAGGCCCCCCCTTAATGAAGGACACACCACAATTAATAAAAAAACAACGGAAGAACTAAAACATAAACATTTTAAATAGAAAGTATAACAAAGGAGGGAGGCTATAATGAAGGCAGATCAGACAGATAAATTGGGGACATTTTATTATATTGTTGAAAATACCTTTAAAACTTGCTCACTTTTGTCTAACTCGAAGCATATTGTGTCTCGTTTTGTGCATAACAAGGTGCAAACTTTGAACCAAATCGATCCAAGTAGTAAGTTGGTTAAGAGCAGTGGTGGGTCGTGTATTTGATACCTAAGCCTTAAGTGATGGCCTTTAGTGATGTGTTGTTCTCGAGCGAACTGGACTCTATGAGCCAGTTCTTGGAAGTGAATCACAGGAGCTGGCTCCCTAACCACCAAAAGCAGGTTCTGAGAAAGTTGTTCAATTATAAAAATCCGTAGACCCCTCCCGAATGGTTATTTATAAGGACTTTTGGCTCATATTTATCAGGAGACCAGAACAGACCAGGAAACCCCAGAGCATTCGTTTCAGTTCTTTATTTAAGGAAGCGTTCAGGGCTTGCGGGAGACGTGATGGCCGTCAGACGTCAGCAGCGGAGCCGGAGAGATAGCTTCGGATCAAGTGGCCAATCGGAGTGCGAAAGTCAGGCAGGTTGAGTTTACCGGGGCTGGAGAGGAGATCGAAGCGTGGGACGGAAAACAGGTCGGATCGGAAGCGGGCAGAAACAGGTAAGCAGAGTTCTTTGACGAACGGGAAATCAGGAGAGTCACACAGAGTTACCAAAGTACACTCTGACGAGGAGGTCTGGGCGCAGCGTGCTTTAGAGCGAAGTGCCAGCCAATCAGAAGGCACCCACATGATTGCTCCAGGTGATCAGATTTAGTAATCATGACAATATTGCACAATTTTCTAGGTCATCGGTCCCAACAATATCTACAGTGGACCTGTTTCACTCAAAGACATAAATGAGTTTGACCAACTCAAATGGAAACAAATAGAAATAAACTATTAAATGTACAGTTGAGCGTTGAATTGAATGCACTTGTTGTAATTAGTAGGATTCCTGCAGCGCGCTCCACTTCGGCCTGACTGCTGTAAAGGCGAGACCCCCGCGTTGTCGGTGATCCACAAACGCTCAGCCCAGGACAGGATAATTAAAAAACACGAATGGCTGGATGGGTTCAATACCAGCCCCAGTTGTAATTACATGTGACTAGGAGTCTGCGACACAAAAAGGAAGTAATGCCTGTCTGGGAAGGGAGTCAGTGCAAATTACTGTCATGGCTCACATTTCCTCCCCATTTCTTGGCCCAAGCCATGCTCTTGTAGCTCCACTTCCATAAACACTCCAAATTGAAGGTTTTAAAACAGGCTAACCCCTCTCTATGAAAGCCGCAAGACACACGAAGACTTGTGATTGGCCATTTATGTTTATGGTTGTCATCATGTTCCCTTCCCCTTCTACCTAGCAGATGAACTCAATTTCAAATTCCTGAACGGCGGCCTTGTAGGAGCACAGCATTTCCACAGGGCAAGATAAAAGTAGTCATTTTTTACACCCCCCTTCCCTCTATAATGGTAGCCTTTTGCGTCCACCACATGTCATTAAAGGGAGCTGCATCTAGTTATTTGTGTCTTGTGGCTGGCTGCATGCGCGCAGAAGGAACTCGTTTTGTAGTGGAGGCGTGTTTTTGGATCAGGGAGCTCACCGGCATCTGAAGCGAATGCCACAGCACGCTGTACTTGGTGGCGTACCGCAACATAGACAACAATATCTGGTGTCTGGTATTTAGAAGTGTAAAATGACATAGCTCGAGTATTTCTATTTGGAGGTAAGATGAGAATTTCCTGCTGCTGGTATTGACAAAAGCTGTCACCGACATTTATGTTTTGCTGCTTGTCTCGCTTTTGCCTCAAAAAAAAGATGGACTCCAATGGTTTTGTGTGTGCTGTATATCAGAAATGTCAGACATACAGCCCGTAGGCCAGATCCAGCCCGTTGAATGATTTAATCCGGCCTGCTTTAAATTTCCGAGTACAGTAATCCTTCTATTATACAGTTAATGGGGACTAGAACCTCATCTCATCTCATCTCATTAGCCGTACCGCTTATCCTCATTAGGGTCGCAGGGGGGCTGGAGCCCATCCCAGCCATCTCCGGGCAGTGGGCAGGGGACACCCTGAACTGGTTGCCAGCCAATCGCAGGGCACACAGGGACAGACAACTCATTCGCTCATTCACACCTAGGGACAATTTGTACCGGCCAATTCACCTGAAATGCATGTTTTTGGAACGTGGGAGGAAACCGGAGTGCCCGGAGGAAACCCACGCAAGCACGGGGAGAACATACAAACTCCACACAAGGAAGTCTGGAGCTGGATTTGAACCCACGGCAGGTTCCCATGACATGAACTGTGCCGCACAAGCGCTAACCACTGCGCCGCCGTGCTGCCCCGGGACTAGAACCCTTGGTGAAAAAAGAAAATCGTACCTCCATACAATCATACCTTCCCGAGTGGGCAAAATTACATCAAGATGACGTCCTTAATGACTGAGAGTATACAACTGTAAAAAAATAACAACTATAGATCTACAAATAAAAACACAGAGCATGTAAATGGTCCGCATTTATATAGAAATGTCAATGAAGACCTCCTAAAGCGCTTAACAATGTGCTTCACACTTTTCCCTTTTACACACTAACTAACCATAGCAGCATCACTCATGCAAGGCAACTGCTTGCTAATTGGGGGCTTTAGGGATTCAGTGTCTTGCCCAAAGACACTTCAACATAAAACACGGAGGAGCCCGGAATCGAACTTGCGACTTCTTGATCCCAAGACGAGCGCTCAACCTCCTGAGCCAATGTCGCCCTAATTCACACTTAAAAAATGGACGTAATTGGTATTTTACAAAATTAAAACAAAATTGAAGGGTTATTGTTTTTTTTGACTTTTGCACCTGCCCACCCCAGCTCTTTGACAAACAGCATACACCAGCCTATCACAGTCACGCACAGAGGCGGTCACGTGCACCCAACACACAGCGCCATCCCTTAACTGCCCCTGTGACCGCATTTGCTGTGTGCTGTCTGCTCAGAACACAATGTTTGTTCAATCAGTGAGTCAAGTGCGAAGTAGCAAGGGGTCCAACAAATAGCTAGTCTCTAGCTAATTTCTTCAAATAGTCATACTTTTCTTATTAATAAATACAAACCAAATGCTCCTTCCAGCAACCAGAGAACAGTAAAGGTCAAGGTCAAAGTAAAATGTTTGTGCCAATTCCTCAAATGTACTTGATATACAAGAAACAGAAAATCCCACTCTCCCATGCACAGACAACTATCAAAAAATAATAAAGTGCAAATTAACGGAACAGCCATGACCTATAATAGTGCAATAGTCTTTTCAGCTAATAGCGAAATAAAAACTGACATATAAGACACGAAATACAATAAAATGTTCAAAGCAACAGCACATAGGGGTTTGGGGTTTTTAAGGGTTATTGTTCTATCTTCTTTATTCATTATCCATTATCGGTCAGTTCATAATACGCTACAAAGCCTAGGAGCCGGGACACTTACTCTCAGCCAAAAGGCCAAGCTAAGGTCCTAGCCCTAAAGCCTTGCTGCGATCATTGCGAATGCACCGTTCCCGGAGGTACTGCAATACCGGGCCGATGCGTGGAGTGGACAGAGCAAGCTCTTATTCCATCTCAAGTCAAAAACTATAGAAATGATCCCTAAGAGTAGTTGCGCCTTATAGTGTGGAAAATACACTCACATGCCAACACTTTAAGAAATTATAGTGGGGGTTTTGGGGTTTTTAAGGGTTATTGTTCTATCTTCGTTATTCATTATCCATTATCCGTTATCGGTCAGTTCATAATACGCTACAAAGCCTAGGAGCCGGGACACTTACTCTCAGCCAAGAGGCCAAGCTAAGGTCCGGGCCCTAAAGCCTTGCTGCGATCATTGCGAATATTTTGACCACGGGACTGACAGCGATATAAATAACGGTAAAAAAAAATCTAAAAAATTGAAAAGGTAAAAAGGTTAACAAATAAATAGGTAAAAGAAATCCTACAATCAGCAGGTGTGCAAATTGGTGTGCAGTCATGAATGCTTGTTTCTCTTCTTGCCAGGTGTGGAGAGAGTTCAGTTCTCTCAATCCCCGGTGAAAAAAGCTGTTTCTAAGTCTAGTAGAGCGGGAGCGGGGGTTTCTGCATATTTTCCCAGAAGGCAAAAGGCTGAAAAGACAAGTGTGCTGAATGGGTTGAGTTGTTGGCGATGGAGATGGCTTTGCAGGCGAAGCGGGTGGTGTAGATAACTTGAAGTGTTACTCCAATTTATGAAAGAAGGTGACGTGCGGCCTGCTTTCATGGTAAATAAATTACTGTGAAGTTTTTTCTCAGCTTCAGAATTGCCAGTCTAGTAGTTAATGCCTTGCTAAAACTTGTATTATGTATTTAGCTTTTATTTATAGTATATGACAATCGAAGCAAGCATATAGCTTCCACTTGAGTTTATTCATGTCTGTAATGTTTGTAGTAAGTTGGTCCATTTACTCAACTGTTAAAATAAACAAGTTGTTAACACATTCAAGGCTACTAATGAAAATTAGATTTTTCCACTTTTTGTGAAAAAATGTGTTGTCTTAGAAAAGATATTTGATTATAGTTTGTAAAGTCGGCTACAAATGAAAGTTGAATTAAAAAGCATACTACTGAAAAAACAAAACAAAAAACAAAAAAATTAAATATTTTGACATGCCTGCTCTGTACCGAAATTCGAATGGTTCAAATTTTGCATTACAAGCTCCAGAAATACTGCTGCTTTTATTGGAATTAAGGAAACACAGGGATTAAAAAGTGATGCGTCGGAGAATAAAAAGTGTCATGATTACTGATGTGACTCAGCTATGCCCGCTCATTTGGCGCCAACTGCTGCGGGTTCTGATTGGCTCCCTGTCAGTATTTGAACCCAGTCCTGTCTGTCCCCTGTTGTCAGTCCATCTGCGAACCACAGTGATCACGAGGCAAGCCTTTTTCGACCCTGACTCCCACCGTTTTTTGCTCCCGTCTGTCTCTGGCTTCGACCCGTTTTGATCCTGATCACGTCCGCGCTCCCGTCCCGGCTTACGACCTCTTTTTGTCCCCGACTACGTCTACAGTCCCGTTCTGGCTTACGAATCGCTTCCGACCCCGACCACGTCTTGCTCTCCAGTCCGGCTACCGACCCGTTTTTCCGTCCCTGACACTGCCATCGCTCACTCCGGAAGATCCACATCCGCGTTCGGAGCACCATCCGAGTACAGAAGCGACTTGCTTCCCGCGTCCAGCGAACACCGGATCGTGGGCGCAGCCCTTTCTCTTTCCTCTAATAAAACTAGTGAGAAACTTAACGTAATTGGGTCCTGTTCCTGTTCTGGTCCTGACAAAATGGGCACATTTATTTCATATAATAAATGCACCCCCTTGCTTTTATCTCTTTTTAGCAAAGCTGTTTGGAGCCAGAAGGAAGACATTAAGTAGGGGGATTTCATGCTTGACCCTGTTTTTTTTTTAAATTCTATTTGCTGGTATAGCCTGAAAATGTTGAAAGTAAGAAAAGGCCTATTTCAAGTACAGTCCAAACACGAACTCAAACCCCAGGAAAGATGAAAAAGAAGAGTTTATTTGAGCACATCTGAGAAATGCATGCGAGCAAAATGTACCAACTTCTGTAAAGCTCCTTCAAATATATTTACTAAATATATTAAAAAAACTAGGCATGCATTGGATTGCTATAAAAGTGACCCCTTCTTTATAGCGGCCGTTGCGTTTGTACAATAACCCTTGGCAGTTGAAATTCCTAAAATATAAAATTATTACAATAAATATAAAATGTAATACTCCATTGCACATTGTAACCAAATGGCAAACCCCTATGTTGAAAAAATCCGTGAGGTAGAGAGACAATGAAATAATTAGAACATCATAGCTACCCTGGAAAATGCATTGTCTTGCGCAATTGCGCACTGCTCGCACATTCTCAGCGCACAAGAACATCTAGCCAGCGCACAAAAATGAGGGCTCAAAATTACTAATTAAGAAGCGACTTAAGTCGAAGTTACAGTGCATGAAGGTAAAAATACAAGGGTTCCTCTGACGCTGTGTTATAAATGCAGTATTTTGAAGTTAATGTCGAAGTAGAATGAAGTTGAGTAAAGTCAGTAGAATTTTTCGAGAACCGGCTTCTTCGGCTCGGCTCACTAAAAGGAACCGGCACTTTCGGGTCCTAAACGGCTCTTCAGGTTGTTTTTACTTCTTTAATCCCCACATGACCAAATATAATGTAAAATTATGCACAAAATGACTTAAAGGAAGGCGGGAATAGAACAAAAAAGAAAAAAAATACCAAAATGAAAAAGTAGTGAAAAGCTGAGAAAAAAGAAACAAAAGGAAGAGAAAAAAAAGGAAAAATTTAGAAAAAAGCCAGAAAAAAAAAGAAAAGAAAGAAATGTAGGAAAAAAGTAAATAGAGAACTCAAAGAAAAAAAGTAACAGCTCAGAAAAAATAAACACAATGAGATTTTTTTTTCAAGGAATTTAAAAAAAAGTAGAAAAAAACACGGAAAAAAGAAGAAAAAGTTTGTGCTGCATTCAAATAATTTCCAATTATATCAAGTGAATCTTGTTGCCAACATTGTATTTCCACTAAAAATGTGATCAAGTTCAGTTCTGTATCTTACAACTGACTAAATAGGCCCCCAAAAATGTTAATCGTATGCGACAAAATATATCAGGAAATAAAAAGAAATGGATATCTTGTGAAAGAATTGTTGTAAAAACAAATGACGTTTGTAGGCCGTACAACCTTTGCAATAATACATTAGTCAATTCATTCAAAAGTGAAAAAAAAAATTGCATTGCCAGAAACTCAGCAAAATGTAACGTGATGTCAAGTTTTGGACATATTTGGTAATGATTTAGTTGCCACACTTGGGCTTGCTGTTGTTGCTCACTGTTGTTTCAAGCGTTGCTCACCGACTTTGTGTGAACGCTCAGACCCGTGGAAAATTACAGGGAACATTGGGTATGATCATTTTTTTTTCCTCAAAACCCTCGAAAATAATCATTCAATTCTGACCTGATTAAACTGTTTAGAGATAATTAAAAAAAAAAAAAAACTTCAAAAAGGGGAGTTTTCAATAGAAAGCAGTGGCACAGGACTTCCAGCACCATCTAGTGTCTATTTGGGGCGGCAGTAGCGCAGGAGGTAGAGCGATCGTTTTAGGATTAAGGGATCCCAGTTCGAATCCCGGCTTGTCCGTGTTACATGCCGAAGTGTCCTTGGGTAAGACACTGAACCCCCAATACCCCCAATAAGCAGGTTAGCGCCTTACATGGCTGCACAGATCACGGCCGCTATTGGGAAATGTGAAGCACAATGTAAAGCGCTTTGGGAAGTCATTGACTTGAAAAGCGCTATATAAATGCAGATCATTTCAGATCATTTCATTTGTACTCGCCCTTACCAGAGCTGAAACAGTCCAGTGGAATGTGTGGGAAGAGTGCACTCAGACAGCCCCGCTGCTGGGAGGAAAGAAATTGAGAGCTTGGAAAAATGCAATACGTTATCTATTTTTTTTGAGAGGCCTCAGTTTTCCATGCATACTACGTCAACCTTAAAGTCTCTTTCCAGATATCCATAACACATTGAATTGTAGGAACGTCTACCTATCAACACATTGTGTGTGAAGAAATATCTCTGCTCAGGCAGTGCTCTCTACCAGACAAACATCAACAATAGATCCTCTCAATCGGAAATTCTTGACCTTAAAGTAATGCCAAAAATATCCTACTTTAAAAATCAGGAAACATGAAGGAATGCTAGCTGTGTTGGGCATAGTTTTTTTTCCTGCCCTTGCAGGCTTGACATCTCTCTTGCCTCGTCTTGATGAATAGATGGCGGTGTGGGCTAGGACACTCGCGTACCCTGACTGCACAGCAGGAATGTAAACAGACCCACATGTTATGTCTAAGCAACCAAGCCTGCTTTCATAATCTTGCTTTCTTATATGTAGCTGCACGGATCGAACTGAAATGGTCTAAATTTCCTTGAAAAATGAAGCACATAAAAAAAAAAATCAAAATCAAGAAATGTCATTGTTTAGTTTCAAGCGTCATTGTTTGGTGCACTTGGCCCCTCTGTTTTTGGATATGGCATACTCCGCGTGTAGAGTAAATGAATAAATGAAACTTTATTTCGAACTTAACAAAAACAAATCAAGTCAAAAAACAATGTTAACGTAACATGTCCGAAGAGGAGTAAGAAGAAGCATATGCTGAGTTTATCCTACCCCTTTGACTTCCTTAATACCAGTGTCTCCCAGCTAGCTCTTCCGTGTATTTACATCCAACAAATACCTCATGAAGATACATATTTATTGTCATGAACTGGCACAGGAGGAGAACCCAAATGCGTGACGTTTCTCACACAAGCTTTTATTTTATGGGAAACGGGGCAGTCATGCGCGTTAGCCCAAACGTGATTCAGCGATGGTTTGGCGGAAGGCGTGGAATGACAGGAAGCCAGAGGCCGACAAGATCGATACCAGTTGCCCAAGCAGATATCGGACATATGGGGGCGATACCGGACAGGACGGGACAGACAGGATAGATGTCAAAACTGTATGTCGAAATTAAACAGGACAAACAAGATTGGAACCAAACTGGAGATCGATATTAAACAGGACAAAATAGACGGGAACAACAAACCCAGGTCTTGCGGGTACATAGGTTCGATGACGGACTGACAAAGGGTGAGCGAGAGCACTGAGTTTGAATAGAAGGGAAGCCAATCTGTTAACGAGCCGCAGCTGGTGCCACATGGGCGAGGCCAATTGGGCGCCATGGCAACCGTGACAATTTACATAGGTTCATATTACAAGACACTCGGGGAATAATAAGTAATATAAAATTAATAAACTATATATTTTTTCTTTTATATTCCACAAAAAAAACAAAAGTAGGCAAAAAAAGAAAAGAAAATCACATAAAGGAAGGAAATAAAGGATAGCACGAGAGGACAGTGGGTAGCAGATATGCTTATATAATCCCACACCCCATTTAGTCTTTTCTTGCCTGTGGATGCACAGTCACTTCATCATCATCATTATTATCATCACCATCACTATTTTCACCGCCAACATTATCTTCATCATTGCTGTCTCCATACATTTTCAGCATACTGAAATAAACACAGAAAAATGGGTGAACAAATTACTGTTGAGTAAAACAAAGACTTTCAGTAACCTTGCATTCAGCATTTGAAGCCATTTTTTTTTTCTTAAAGTGACAGTGATTGCAAATACAGACATCATATGACTGGCGACCGGGATCTGTTCCGACTAACTGCTCGAAAATCAATTACAATGGTGCCATCTGCTGCTGAGACGGTATCTAGCGCAGCAATCTACTACTGAGTGTAGTAGTAGAATGCTGCGCCAGCTGCCTGCCAACGTTTTCATACGCATTGCCAGGCTTTTACGTGCTGCGGTACCAGACATTTATTTACGAAAAAATGAGCACCTGCTGGAAAATATGAAAATCCAGTTGATTAAATAAAACTGAAAAAGGAAAAAAAATCATATCATCACAGGTCTGACATGTTTTAACAGCATTTAAAAAAAACGAGAGACCAAAATACAATGTTTCAATTTTGACTGTTTGCCAAAAGCAATGTCTTTTCTTGCTGAGAAATAATTAAGCCTTCCTTTTGGAAGGAGACCAAGAGGAAGGCCATGATTGTCGTGGATGGATGGTGTTACGAGTGCGCTGCATGAAAGATATCTCAATGTAGTGGAAGCTAGAGCTCTTGTTGGTGATAGGAATGAGTGGAGAGGTGTTGTAAGAGGATAGTGGGATGTTTAGACGCGTTCTAAGTAATGGGCAGGGCACCTGCGTGATACGGCAGGGGTAAACCAGCGAAAACTGTCGGGCCCTGCTTTTGAACAGAAGAGTGTGTTGTGTCACCCTGACCCGAGTGACATGGCCGCTTTCTTGTGTCCCATTTCATCTGGAGGGACGAAAGCATGACCAACTTGGGTGCCGAGGTGCCTAACTTGTTTGGGTGTTTAGGTATTTGGGTTGGCCATGGTCAATATTTTGTGTTTTTGCTACCTTTTCCGTTTTTCTTTTCTATGTTTTTGTGTGCGTGTTTGTCTTGCTGTCGGTCACCCCCCTCAAGGGATATGACCAGGGTAGATTGATAGATGGATAGAAGTTTTCCTAAAGATGTCAGGTAATAATTACTGGAGTGCCATTATTGTGTTTGATTCACCAAGCTCTCATCTCGGGTGTTCTGCCGTACAGACGACACCCATGCCAGTCTCAGTATCTTAATTAGCTCTTGATTTGCTAAGGCCCCTCCAGAAGTAAGGAAGTGATCTGAAGGCAAGGAAATGGGGACCAAGCAGGGGGGGAATTCGCAAAAGATCACTCTTCATACGACACAAATTCAAACAGACTTTCAAATTCAAATGCGATGGGTTATGGAAAGTGGCTGATTACGGATGAGACGAGTTATATATGACTTGTAGACGTTCTATTCTAGCTTTCTGTTTGGGATTGATCATTTGATTTAGGTCAAATCACCTGTTCTACTTCACACACATCGGCTCTTACTGTAGATTAGCTATAAATAACGGCGTATTTTTTCAGTGACCGGATAATCTAACAGATTAATTTTGTCACGGTTGCCATGGCGCACAATTGGTCCCAGCCGTGTGGCGACAGGTTCTGTCACGGTTGCCACGGCGCCCAATTGGCCCCGCCCACGGACACAGGCTGAAACGCGTTGACAGATTGCTCCTTGGGAGTACTTAAACGCGGTCCTTTGAGCCGTTAGTTGTCAGAGCGTCTCTAAAACTCCTGTGAAACTCTATATGAAATGCCTAGTTCTGTGAATTTGCCTGCGTTTGATCCTGTTTTATTTTAGATCTGGTCTGTTTGATTTTGACCTCTCTTTTGTTCGGATTTCAATCCACTTCTGCGACCATCAATCTCCCGATCGAGTGTGCGTGCATTCCTCCTCTCCCTAATAAACTGTGAGTACGTTACGCGATTGGGTTCTCCATTACTGTTTCCTCTCCTGGTTCGTGACAAATTTTCATTATTGCGTTACTTTGTCTAGTAGAAACTAGCGGGTTAAGGCTATGTCACAGTAAGCAGTCTTCTTGTACATAAGGAAGATAAAGGATCATCCTCGGTCAGCCTTTTAGCATATTCATTGACCCACAAGCTAACATGAACGCGGCTCTCATTCAACCCAACAGGCCAGCCATCTACAATAACACAATTAAAGCGGTGCATGTGTGTTGACATCACACAATAGAGAACGTCCTACCGTAATATCATGTGGCACCATCAAATTCACAATACTAAATACTCTCATTTGGGAGAACTAGTGTAGGATTATCTTTCAGTTCGTCTTTAAACATCAATTGTTCCAAAACTGCTGCTCTCTTCTCACTGAGAGAAGTCTTGGTAAATAGAATAGAATAGAATAGAATAGAATATACCTTTATTGTCATTGTTACAAAATGGGTTGAGCATATTGTGACAACGAAATTGGACGTGGCACTCCAGTGAAAATACTTGAAGTACAGTCTTATATGTCTATTTGAGCAGTTGTCTGACTAGAGATTGTGATTCATTCCATAAAATGAAACTCAATTCACATCATATATATATATCATAGTTATCTTTTAGAGTGCCCTGCGATTGGCTGGCAACCAGTTCAGGGTGTCCCCTGCCCTCTGCCCGAAGATAGCTGGGATGGGCTCCAGCACCCCCGCGACCCTACTGAGGATAAGCGGTGCAGCTAATGAGATGAGATCTTTTAGAGTGAATAGAAAACGAACAAAATATTTGAAGTGCAGTTTCCTATTTCTACTTGACCAGTTGTCTCAGGTTGAGAGAGATATATTTAAATGATTAAACTCACTTTATATTGTTTACTGCTGATTGTTATTTTTTTGTTTTGTTTACTGTTTATTTTTGTTGCACTTCAAGCGTAGGATAAATCTGTTGTTGATTAGGTGCAATAAGACAATGTTCTATAACACAGCTACCTATCTGTTTTTCTCCCTTCAACTGACTCAAATACTGCTCAGAAAATTTTAGATCATTTTTATATACATCATCTTTTAAAAGTAACGGAAATAGTTACTTTCCCTTGTAACTAATTACTTTTACAACAGAGTAATGCAGTTACTAACTCAGTTACTTTTTGGCAGAAGTTGTGTGTACTATATCTTATTACTTTTTTAATGTTACGTGCCCAACACTGGTAGGGTAGAGCTCACTGGTCTGGGAGCTGTGGGTGGTTAGTGGTTGGGTAGAAGGAGCGACTGGGCAAGCAAGGGTGACAGGGGACGGTCCGTGAGAGAAAATTTGTAGGGGCTTTGGGAATAGGGTTGGGCCTGGTAGGGGGGAGACGGGGCTGGAGCGGTGGGATTTTAACGTGTGTGTTGGCTAAGCTCCATCCCAAGGAAGATGGGCTGGTGGGCTGGATGCCCTGTAGGGTTTGCCTCTGGGTTCTGGGACAGTTCCCCGTCAGGCGCTCCTGCCAGGGGTAGGATTGATTTGTTTACAGCATGAGGGAAGGCCTTGCCCTGTGGGGTCCTGGGTGACAGCTTCTCACCCTTTTGATAAGGTTTTCCTGCATCCTAGGCTTTTCCACCAAACCAGCACCTATAATACAACAAATCAGGAGTGTGATTCCCCAACACAATTATTTAGATCAGTGGTTCTCAAGTGGTCCGACTTAAGGATCCACCATCCCACCCTAATTACAAGTCACAACCCGGAAGAAGGACAAATTTCCACATTATTATGTGGTCTGAACCAGAGTCAGTAGAATATATTATCCCTCTTTTTTTAACTAAATGACCAGCAAAACCAAAAATAACTTAATTTTTATTCCTTTGAATGTTGAATTGACTGCACGTTTAATGAAATCCCAAATTCCAAGCCATTTTTAACAGACTTATTTTGCCAAAACATTTAATGACAGCTTGATGCTTTCGTGTGCTAGAAAGAGATTAATATCCACTATTACTATCTCACCTCTCCGTTGCTGTTAGGGTGTTTGGCCATGCTCAACATGTGTAAACAAACTTTTTCTGGGGTGTTAAATGGCAATCATCAACTTCCATTTTTTTCATTTTATTACTAACTCTTGTTAAGGAGTGTAATTAAGTTCACCAAGGCAAAGGCCGCGACCAACTAAAACCGGTCCACGATGCACCAATTAATAAACACTGATTGATAAATGCTGTTTTCTATGTTTAGCGATCTGACTTAGTTGATGTGATTCTTATACTTCTTTTAGTTTCTGAGGATTGAAACTGATTTCACACACACGCAATGATGCAACAAAAAATGATTACAAAACATAAATATTCATCTCCTTGAAAATAATCGCACATTCTAGAACACATTGCAGCTTTCGGCCACATATGTTGGCCCATATTGAAAACAAATTCACAGTTTTAAGAACACTTCCTGTCTACAATGAACATGATGGATGTTTTTGAAGAAAAACAATCCCTGCAGGCGCCGCTAATTTGAACACAAAACCAAAACCAATAGTGGATGGTGTATCTTAAATATGATTTAGGATTAAAACAAAACAAGAAAACAATACTTTAAATGCGTGAAATTATCTGGGAATGTAAGATAATGTGATAAATATTTAAGTTGCCCTATATTATGGTGGTAAGCTCGTCTGCCTTGCAGTACAAAGGTCCTGCGTTCTATTCCAGCTACCATCCTCCTTGTATGTTTGCATGTTCTCCCTGTACCTGGATGGGTTTTATCTGGGTCTCCGCCCATGTACCAAAAACATGCATGGCTGGGAATTGATGAGTCAAAATAGTCCTGGGAATAAGTGTGTGAGTGGATGTTTGTATTTCTGTGTTCTCTGTCAGGGGTGTCAGCTGTGATGGGCATTTTTACTAAACGTTTTGCATTTAGGGGCGGCAGTAGCTCAGGAGGTAGAGCGATCGTTTTAGGATTAAGGGATCCCAGTTCGAATCCCGGCTTGTCCGTGTTACATGTCGAAGTGTCCTTGGGTAAGACACTGAACCCCCAATACCCCCAATAAGCAGGTTAGCGCCTTGCATGGCTGCACAGTTCACGGCCGCTATTGGGAAATGTGAAGCACAATGTAAAGCGCTTTGGGAAGTCATTGACTTGAAAAGCGCTATATAAATGCAGATCATTTTAGATCATTTCATTTCATTGTGCGAGTAACTAAGATTAACATTTAGAAAGACACGTTTTAAAATAACAAGATGTGTTTAATCGAGTGTAAGTAAATACGTTTTAAAGGTACACTATGTAATATTTGGCTGGAAACAAGTCCTTGGATGCAGAAGGAAGAAGAGCTAACTACGGAGAGTCTGGTGACCAAACAGTAGAATTTAGCTGGCTAGCCTTATTAGCCTAGCCTTGGATATTCTCCTGCATGCTAGCCTAACGTCATTGCGTGAGTGATGTACGGTTTTATTTTTTATTTTTTTTTAATTTCTGATGCAAATTTTTAAAACGATTTGACGTCATAATAAACAATTCTTTTTTCTGTGGTCTCTAAATTAAAATACCAAGTCTACAACTTTGTCAAAGCTGTAAGCAAACTCAGGTTTTGGTTTAAAGTGCATAGACCTAATTTGTGATTGAATTTATAGTGTGTGTATAGTATATATATATATATATATATATATATATATATATATATATATATATATATATATATATATATATATATATATATATATATATCGATTAGATATTTGCAGAACAGAAGAGGTCATCGAGATATACATACTAAGGAATTTGAAAGAGTGGACTGTCTCTACACAGTCTCCGTTTATAATGAATGGTGCTGGGTTCCTGCTTTTCCTCCTGAAGTCCAGTATGAGTTATTTTGTTTTTGTGGTGTTCAATATGAGTCGGTTTTTCGAACACCACGTTGTCAGTGACTCCACCTCATCCCTGTACGCCGCCTCGTCCCCCTTCAGAGATGAGGCCGACCATGGTAGTATACAGGCCAACCATGGTAGTATCTTTCTACTGAGTGTCTTTCCGTCTAAAGACTAGAAAATAATACCGTTTTCCATGGTAAACTAATATAGACAGGGTTTGAGTTTTGGGTATTTACACCTTTGCGCTAGACTTGTAGAAGCTACAACAACGGAATGATGCAGTTGAACGTTTGAAAACCGAGAACTACTGAGATGAGAACTGTAGTGAGTCAAGTCAAGTCAAGTCATATTTATTTGTACAGCTCTTATTCACAAAGAGTTTCGAAGGGTCAGCAAGTTCTATATGATGGGGTACATCTGGTCCAAGTGCCGGTAGGATGGCTCGTAACATATGCACCGTGCAACAAGTAAGCTCAACTTTCTTCCACAGGGACAAGAAAACAAAAGAATGTGGTCAACATCGTTCATAAACTATAGAAAATAAGTCCGTCTTAAGCCTAGATCTAAACATTTCCACTGAGGTTGCAGATCATATCACGGAGGGCAGAGCATTCTGCTGCACCGTAGCCCGAATAGACACTCTCAAACTCAAAGCAGCCACTGTCTCTGTATTTTCTGACTACTTCAACCAGAGAAAACCGAGGAAACCTATCCCAATGTTATTTTATTTTTAATAAAAGTAGAGAACACATCTGGTATTCTTTGCAGAAGATTGAAGAAACTTTAGCTCATTCTATATTTGATTTGCAATCTAACATTGTAGTTCCCATACTCAGATAAATGTTTTAATTTAAAAGAAAAAGCAGAAAGACTTTTAAATCACTAAATCAATCATTTCCATTTTTGTTTGCATGCTATTTTTGTCACTTTCGAGTCTGCAGTTTGTTTTTTTTTTTTTTTCAAAAATGTCAAGCCGATAAACACTACGAGAGATTAAATCTCAGTGAGGGAAAAATATTTTAAAAAAGAACACATCAATAATGATTTTATATCCAAATATTACAACTCTGAATCATAATTTAATTCTGAGCCTCCGAAATAACCCACAACCCACAAGCTAAGGCACACCTTTAATGGAGTTAATTTACATTCCAAAATGAAGAGATGAATAAATATTTTTTGTAATGCCTTGACATCCTGTACATGTTATCGTCTTTGTTCAAGACACACAAATAGATAAAATCATTTTTTTTCCTAACAGCAACATGGTTAACCATTAAAACGAGGTATTTAACAAGAGGCACAGTACATAACCTGACACATAGTAAAAGAAAAGGGTAAAAATTCGTGTTTGTGATATTTGATAAAATATTTAGCTGTGAAACAGGCAATATCATTCTTTTAAAACCACCTCCACTAGATAGATGGATTATGTCCGTCATGATACAGGCGCTTCGGTATCCATTTAATCTTTTATGTTTGTGTGGGCAGGAACCACAACAGGATGCCAGCTGTAGTCCATACAACTCAGCTGAACAAGGGGGGTACTAGTCCAACCTCATGGTAACACCTTTGACCTCATCGGAAACACCTCTTGGCAAGTCTACATTTGCTTATGGTCGCCAGCTGTTTTGCAAAAGCAGACAAATCTAAAAGAAAAAAATATTCCACACAATCAAATCAAAATATTTTAATCAGTCTATCATTATTATGTGTCACCTATATGATATATAATAAACACTGTTTGTTCTTGTAAATAACCAATAACTAGTACTCTACATCCATCCCAAAAACTTAGTTATCTTCTCACCCACCAACAAACCCACCATGAAGTAGTTTGGAAACCTGTAAATGCTCAGGTTTATAAATAAAAATCTCAAAGTGGATGTGACAAGAAATTGGGAACATGTGTTAGATACATCACATGTGCTAGTTTCAATGTCATCTAGGCACCATTGAGAAGTTAAGCTAAGAGCTGTCACAAGTGCACCTGAGGCCCCTGAGGGCCAACCCTGTATAGTCAGTGGGGGCTGAAATGGTTTGGATTCTGATCTTCTGTCCTCACCACATGTTTTCTCTTCTTATACTTATTTTTCTTCCACTCTTCTTCCTTTTCCCCCCCACTGCCCCATGTAGTCTCTCCTGACTTCAAAGTGATACAAATACTAAAACTGATTCTTTACGGTCCTGGAGGCGTTTAGTTTTAAGTTTCCAACATTTTTAAGGGCATCAAAAAGAAAATAAACTACTTTTTTAACAATAGACTTAGTGACTGTGATTTTCAAGGTACATGTCAAAAATAGAAAATATGTGACCCAGTCAATAATGTCGGCTTCACATTTGGCCCCAATCTGTCCTTCCAAACACATGTTGAGAATATACTAGAACAGCTTTTTTCCATCTTCGCAACATTGCTAAAATTCGCCCTATGCTGTCCCAGTCCGATGTGGAGATTATAATTCATCCGTTTGTTACCTTCCCTTTCGATTACTGTAATGTACTACTCTCCGGTCTCCCGAACTCCAAAATCAAGAGCCTGCAAAATGCTGCAACGAGGCTTTTTACTAAGACAAGAAAGTTTGATCACATTACCCTGATTTTAGCTAACCTGCATTGGCTCCCTGTTAGCTTAAGATGTGATTCGAAGGTTCTGTTGGTATTATACAAAATCATGCACGGACTTGCTCCCTCATATCTTTCAGATTTAAATTCCCCCTATGTTCCCGTCCGGACCCTTTACTCTTAAAATGCTGGTCTAGTAGTGATTCCAAGAACCAAGAAGACATCCGCAGGTTCGAGAGCGTTCTCTATTCGGGCCCCGGTGCTGTGGAATGCTCCGCACCTGAGATTCAATCTGCAACCTCAGTGGAACTGTTTAAATATAATCTTCTATTCTATAGCTTATGAATGACCTATGTTTCATGTTGACGATATCTGTGTATTATTTGTTATTGCAACATCCGTTGCACCCTGGTCATCCTGGAAGGGGGATTACCTCATCTGCAGTCCCTTCTCAAGGCTTCTTCATTTTCCTCATGTTGAGTTTTCGAGTTTTTCCTTGCCCGCATGTAGGTTTTAGATCAGGTGATGGTGTAAGAATAGTCTGCAGTTATATATATATATATATATATATATATATATATATATATATATATATATATATATATATAGTAATATGTGGTCTATGCAGCCCTTTGAGACTCCTTGTGATAAAGGGCTATACAAATAAACATGACTGGAGGGGGTTACATTCCACAAAGACGCCGTGATAAGTTAAAATTAGTAAACTTTTATATATTTTTTACAACTATTACACCTTTAACACTCTATTTTTACTTTTTACAGCCTCAAGCATTTGTTTGACAAATAAAAATGCTGTATAAACGGTATTTATTTATTTTTACAAATAACTACTGTACCATAGTTAAAATAATTAACAGAGAGACACTTTAGCCAATCATGCAGAATTTAATATACATCAAAATATACAAAGTAGTGAAACAGTGAAAAGTAAACTTTGTTATAGCGAGGAAATACTGTTCATGTCTTTAGAATGATGTATGGAATAACTCAAATCCCTTTTGAAGGAAAATAATTTTGTTGTTGACTTAGCCTGCTTTAGCATAACTCTTGTCAAATAATAACAATAACAACCAAATAATAACAATAATAACATTCTGTAGACAGCCCAGAAAATCATTGGCTGCTGCCTACCCACTCTGGAAAACATTCCTGGCTTGCAATATTGCAACAGAGCCAACAATATCATAAAGCACTCCTCTCACCTCGGCCACCACCTCGTTGACCGTTTGGCCTCTGGTAGGTGCTACAGGTCTCTTAAAACAGGGACTAACAGGCTCAGGGACAGTTTCTTCCCCAGGGCCATTACCACCCTTAACAAGTGTGTATGACTGTGAAAAATATATATCTTGCCAGTTGTATTAGAAAAGGGGTTTGCGGCTAAATTGCACTACTTTTTATGTTACGATTGCTAGGAAATTGCATTTACAACCTTGGCTAGTTTCCAAGCACTGCCTTGTCAATGTTTTTTTTCTTCATTTTTCTCTTTTCATACTTTTTTACATGTGTTCCTCTTGTTTATCTTGGAGTGACACGACTAATCTTGTTGCAATGTTCACTACTTTGCTACCAATGGCATTTCTGTTCTATTCAATATAGTAGTAACATAACAGCTCTTTTTTTTTTTTTTTTTTTTTAAAAAAACACCAAACTGGTATTTCTTTGCACTAATCAGTAACAAATAATTATCTGTCAGCTTCCAAACGGTTGGTTACCTCTGCTCTAATAGGAAAAGTTAAACGCTTTAATTATACCAGTATATGCCTTTGCCGAGTAAGTCAAAATGCATTTTTTGCAGTGAAAGCAGAGTAAAACTATGCATTTTTCCTCCTCAGAAGGTATCATTAATTTCTGCGTCTACGTGGTGCGTTGCATTCCAGCGAAAATGCTCGGGAGGTATTTGACTCAAGAACCGTTTCATTTTGTGCGGCATCAATGCTTCTCATTTTGTCTCCATCTTGAGTCTTTGAGTGTCTCCTCCCTATGCCTGCTCCCTTCCTGTCTGTACAGCTGGAATACTCTTGCTTCTAATTCCCTCCTATTCCCCATGTGCACTGGAACCCTGTCCAACTATTTAACCACAGTGCTGAAACAAACCAACATCTGTTTGGAACCAGGCCCAGTCCCGGGCCTTCTGCTTTCCTGCTGCGCGCATACCAGCCTCTGCAAACTTAGCCCTTCTCTGGCAAAGCCGGCATGGACACTTTGTCGTAGATTTGAAGTAATAACCAAGACATTACATTTTTGAGGACATTTTTTTAATAATTTAGACTCAGTGATAAGTTTACTCTGCTTGGATTGTTTGTTATTTTGACTGTTATGCATTGTTTACATTGCCCAATACTTTTGCGCTGTCCTTTGATTTCCACACCCTTTAAATTGGATCTGTGTTTCGTAACCTAAGTGATTTGATAAAAAGAAAGGCTTAGGTGATAAGTTCCCAAGTTGGCTCATAGTTTACAATACAAACACAGGTGTGTTTCAACACTAACTTATAAACGTAACTAATTTTCTCTTGTTTATTTAAACATGGCAGTGTAGCCCTTTATTAATGGGTGGGGACCATTCGGAATATCAAATAAATTGGTCTAGATCAGTGGTTCTCAAGTTGTCCAACTTCAGGACCCACCATCCCACTGTAGTTACAAGCCACGATAAAAAAAAAAATAATCCAGTACTCAAATTTTTTTAATCAAAAGATTGCGCAGTTTGAACCAGAAACTGTAGATTATATTCACATTTATAATGAAATGAAATGATCTGCATTTATATAGCGCTTTCCTAGTCAATGACTTCCCATAGCGCTTTACAGTGTGCTTCACATTTCCCAATAGCGGCCTTGTATTGCAGCCATGTAAGACGCTAACCTGCTTATTGGGTGTATTAGGGGTTCAGTGTCTTACCCAAGGACACTTCGACATGTAACACGGACGAGCCGGGATTCAAACTGGGATTCCTTGATCCCAAGATGAGCGCTCTACCTCCTGAGCTACTGCCGCCGTTATAAACAACACAAAACAGCAACACTAAAATAACAAGTAAGTAATAATATTTATTTTATGCTCAATTAGCTGCATTTTTTAATGAAATCTGGCATCTGGCATCTCTTCAGGGAGTTCTTCAAGTAGTCTTTGAACTGCTTCTTCTGCCCATTAGCACTGTTTTGGCTGAGGAATATCTGACCGTAGAGGATTCTGAATGGTAGTCTGTGGCTGGTCACTCAAATAATGTGATCCAGTCACCTAAATTAGTGTCATGAAGAACTCCACACTGCTGCTGCCTGCCCTCTCCAACATCTCTGAGTGTGGCACTCTGTCCCTCTCTATTATACCAATGATTTTTTGAGACATCTAACATGAAAGGTCTCCAAGCATCTCAAGTGACGCCTGTAGATGCCATACATCCATACAGCAATGTAGTAATGCATACTGCTCTGTAGATTAGACATTTTGTTGAAGTCTGAGGTAGCTGTTCAGGAAAACCTTCTCCTCAGCCGATCAAAGAATCCTGATGCTTGCTAAAGGCCTGACCGGATCAAATGAGTAGGTGTCAGACATTTTGCTCCCCAGATATGTAAAGGTGGGCACTGTGAGCAGCTTTTGCTATGCGGCTGTGAGGGTTATTTGGTTGGGTGAAAGGTCAGCACTGGACTGACAGAATACCTTTCTCTTCTTTGTGTTGATCATGAGTCCCATTCTGGTGTACGCATTTACAGCCACTGAGAGGATGTTTTGCATGGTGTATGGGCACCCAGGGCACAGTCATCGGCTATTGTAGCTCAATGATGGTCTTTGAAGTCAACTTAGTAGTTACTTGTAGCCTCCTGATGTTAAACAGCCTACCATGAAGCCTAATTCCCCATCCTTCTGAATAGCAGTGTTGTAACTCAGACAAGGAAGATGTTGAAAATACCTGGACCCAGAACGCATGCCTTGCCTCACTCGAGTTTCCACACCAAACTCCAACTACCAAACAGGCCATCATTCCAGAAAGTAAATGTGCAAGGATGTTGAGTAACTTGGTTGGACACCCAAATCTCTCAAGGACTCGCCACAGTAGGTCCCTGTTCACTGTGTCAAATGGTTTTGAGAGGTTGACAAAGGAAACGAAAAAGTACTTGTGCTGCTTCGGGCATTTCTTTAGGAGTTGGCGTGTCACAAAGATCATGTCAACTCATGTCAACTGTCCCCCTGTCCTTCCGTAAATCTCGCTGCAACTCTGGGGTGACTCACTTCGATATTGTGCAAATGAGTCTACGGAGGAAGATCTTGGCAAGAAGTGGCCAACCTAAGGATGCCCTACTGTTGGAGCAGATGGATTTTTCTCCTTTGTTCTTGTGGATGGTCACAATGTTGGGGTCTTTCCACTGTTGAGGGACACACTGTCATCTCCACACCTCTGAATTGTAGCGATGCAGTGTCCGTGTAGAAAAGTGGCCTCCTGGGATTCTGTCAGGTGAAAGCGATTGATTGTTTTCGGGTTTTGAGGGGAGAGGAGAAAAGGTAGTGCAAAGGCCATTGCCACCGATCCCAGCCACCTGGGCCACGATCTGTACCTCTTTCACCAGGGAAGCAGTAAAAGAACATCCACGCCAACACTAACAGACCGTTTTTTCCTCAAGACTGTAAAGTCCATCACCCCCCTAACACCAGTGGCTTTGACTTCAATTTAATGGAATCCATATCTCATATATTCACCCCCGTATCTGTTTTTGGCCATGCTTAACATGTGTGAACAAACTTTACTGGTCTTTTTCGGTGGTGTGAAATGTGGAGTGTCTACTTGCATTTGTAGGAAATTATCACTGTCACTATCTACTCTTATTAGTCAGCGTAACAGCGTCTGACCTGAAGCATGTCAACGCCTGCATCGACCAGCCGGCAGAGATAGGAAGCTGCGTCGTTGCTGTTATGGACTCTTTGGACTATTTTACAGGCTTGAGGCGTCGTTGCTAACATGCACTTTCCGGACAAATTTCAAAATGTTACCTAGTGTTCTCTTTTATTGATGTTTACTATGTTTGTGTACTGTGACCCAATGCTAAATCTATTCCGCTCTGGTCATCCTGGAAGGGAGATTAGCACTTGTGAGGCCCCTTCTCTAAGTTTCTTTTTTCTTCACGGTGAGGTTTTGAGTTTTTCCTTGCCTGCATGTTGGTTTAAGATCAGGCGATGGTGTAATTGTAATCCTGTGCAGTCCTTTGAGACATTTTTGTGATTATGGGCTATACAAATAAATGTGACTTGACTTGACTCTTATGGAGTTTAAATAATGCTCTGTTAATTTATTCCTTTTTTTAGCATTTATTTTGCCAAGGCAAAGGCCCGTGGATCCTGAATAGGTTTTCTGCATTGTGATTTAGCTGCAACATTCTCAAAACTCACTTCAGTTTTCCTGTGCCATAGCAAAAGCAAGGAAATTAACACGAGTAAAGCTTTCGATTTCTTTGCATTCGAATGTGTTTTTAATTTAATTTCAACTTATCAGGGACTGTATGTTGCTGACTCTGCAATCATACTTAAGAAGCGCCCATTCACAGTTCAGTGTGAATAAACGTCACCTGGATTTCATATTTCCCGCAGACTGGCTGGCACCTTTTTTTTTTAACATCTTCACCTAAACTAAAGCTCATTGACCAGAGCAGAGTAAACAGCTTGCAGGCCATCGACCAGCCAAACAAAGCCAAATCAAGATTTCCTTCTTAATATTTATGCGTAGCTGAGACGGACATTGGACAGGCGCACACACATGTCCATTCACACAAACACAAGCAGACCATCACGAGCCTGTTCATGTCTAGAAACATAGTATACGTCCTGTAATTAATTCATTTGTATATCATGTTTAGTAATTTGTTGCATACTCTTTCCTTATGGCATCAAAGTATCCTATTTTTTGTCAAGTGAGTGCATTTCGAAGATCTTTGAGAAACTTTGGTTCTCTGATACTTGTGACATTTGGATAGCAATAGATTTGTTTCAGTGAATTATGAGCTATGCGTTATGAGCCATTCCCAGTAAGTGACTGGCTCAATGGAAAATATTTTCAGTCAAATGGTTTTATACATTAATAAGTAACATGAAACAGGCATCTCCAGTTGCTAGTTTGTATTCATACTTTAGCCGTATGCCTAATGGAAGAACACTAGTCATTGGAAACATGTTTTTTGGGGAATTGTAGCTTGTATTATACCAAATCATGTAATTGCAGACATTGTAGCTGTTGGCTTTTGTCATGGATTTCTCATGTATTTTCTTTCTCCTCTGAAACCACATGCGTCCTCGGTTGTTGGTGCTGTTTTTGTCCTGTGCTTTTCTAAGTGTTTCCCCATTCTCCTTTGTTTGCCATGTAATTTAAGAATAAATTGTTGGACTGCAATAAGAAGGATAGGCTTCACTTCTAAATTTGAGTATTTTTACAGGAGTTTTACAGGATTTTGTAGTAACCATAGCAACTCATCAAGGCCAAATCTGATTTGCCTCACAAGGCACCTACACTGAAAAAGCCGCAAACCACTAGACTCTGCTGAAACATGAACTAAACATAACATTGAAAGAAAAACAAATACAGTTTTAGCATTCTCTACACTTTCTCATTGTAGGTCTAGTCTTCTGACTAGCAGAAATGTCCTTGAGGGCCCTAATTGCGCTACACTACTCTTGTTGCAAAGACAGAAATGTGCTCCTTTCCCTCAAGTGGGTATGAATGTTTTGAATAGTAAACACACAGTGCTCTAATTCTATTTCCAAAGGAGTCATGAAATAAATCCTCAATGAATAGCCATACACTGCATTCATGTAGCTATTTTAAACAAGGTTAATCAAACGTTGAAGGATTTAATAGAGATATTAATCCTCAAGCCTGCTTGTACACCAATGGTCGTGTTTGGAACCAGGTTTATCACCTGCTTTGGAGCTGTCATGGTGAAGAAAGAATGATGAAAGCCATGGGCTCTCAGTAAGAATCTTCAGAAAAAAACAACAGATGTATTTGTTCAAATTTAATAAGAAAGCCTATAATAAGCATACGTAATGTGTGGTGGTCTGTGTTGAGGAGTTGCTATTGGATTTTAGAATGTCGTATTTAATGTTTAATGTTTCTTTGTAGGCTGATTAAAATATTTTCCTTCAACAACATTTACAGTTTCTACCAAAAAGTGCAGTAAGGTAATAGTTGCCAGGGGCAGACGAGCAGGATACCGGACAGGACGGGACAGACGGGATCGATACAGGATACAGTATACAGGATAACGGGGCTTGGATCAGGGATCGATACAGAATACAGGACAGACGGGATCGATAATGAGTAGGATACCTGACAGGACAGGACAGATGGGATCGATATCAGATACAGAATAACGGGGCTTGGATCAGGGATCGATACAGCATACGGGACAGATGGGATCAACAACGAGCAGGATACCCGACAGGACGGGACAGAAGTGATGAATACCGGATACAGGGTGACGGGGCATGGATCAGGGATCGAAAGAGGATACACAATGTAGGACAGAAGGGATCGATGCCGCATACAGGATACAAGGATACAGGATAGTTCGGGAAAAGAACGGGAGACAGAGTCAAAATGCTTGCCTTGCAAGTGCGGAGGTTTGTTAATATACTGACCAGGAGTGAATGAGTTTAATTAGGAGGGGCACCAATCAGAAAACGAGCAGCAGTTGGAGCCAAACGAGCGGGCACAGGTAAGGACAATAGGCAAATCATGACAAGTTACTATCCTGGTGGGTCCAGCAATAATAGCAAGGTTGCTGAGCTCAGAACGTATTTGCCTTTCCCTCAATCAAGGTCACCAAAACCCAATTATAACAACATAATCTATGCATAGTTTGTTCAAATGTTGATGTTAAATTGCCAATCCAACATCTACAAAAACTCACATTGGGTTCATTAGAACACTGCTAATTGGCGAACAGGTCTGACAATATGGCAAAAGTGCATAAAGCCTTGCACTGATGGAAAGGTCAGGATCCACAACTATTGGACTATCAAGAAAATATAGCTGTTCATGTCAAAAAATAGTTGTTGCATTGCAGTCTCAATCATTAGATTGCATTAGTGGTTTCTGTGTAAAACACACAAGCAAGTACAAGCAGAACTGACCGACACGGTCTGATGAGCCTTTTCTGAAGCAAATCTCCTGAAAGAAGATGGAGATAAACTCATACTTGAACAACTCTTTCAAACACTCTTTTTTTTCCTATCCAGATTCTTGAAATGATCCGGCCAGGAATGCTCTTTTTCTTTGTAATGCTAATTGACTGCAGAATCTAGACCCAGGGAGGCAGCTTTTCAATTTTTTATTGCCATAGGTTGCATGATCTCTCCAATGTAAAATTGAGCTTACTTAAAATGTATACATTTATGCTCTAGAAAAATCTCATACAACTCAGCAAAGCAAACTATGTGTTTTCATTTTATATGTTGGATGTTGTTGCCTTTTATATTCTTAGGGAAAAAGCGAGTTGGGGACTTGGGAATGCACCACATCTGTCCACAGTTTGTTCTATGGCTTCAGCTGTTGTTAGGGCAGAACTTGGGCCTTGGGAAGAGTTTGGGAAGGTCATGGAAAACAACTTCTAGAAGACTTCCTGAAAATTCAGGTCTACCATCCTAGGTCTTAGGAGAGAAAAACAGTGCACTATTATAAATGCACACACTAGATTGATGGACTAGGAAAGTCATGAGTTGGTGAGGGTGTTAAATAGCGCCAGTGACAAGGCGAGGTACCTACGAGTTCCAAAGGGCTCTGAAGGTTGCTGGACTATCCTGGTCGATGCACCTCTACAACACTGTAGGGACGGCAAAAAAAAAAAAAATGCTTCCGCTTTGGCAGACCAGTGTGCTATTTCACCTCTTACAGAATTGGTACATGAGATGGGTTTCAATGATAAAAATCTCATCTCATTAGCCGTACCGCTTATCCTCATTAGGGTCGCGGGGGGGCTGGAGCCCATCCCAGCCATCTCCGGGCAGTGGGCAGGGGACACCCTGAACTGGTTGCCAGCCAATCGCAGGGCATGATAAAAATCCTCAGTCAGAAATGTGTTTCGGACTACAGCTCTCCTCTAAATATAGGATGAAATGCATGGTAATCTGGATGGGACTCAGAGTAGAGCCTTCACGTGGTTTGTGCATCAAATTCATTCTCTTGGATTCTTCCTTGGAAAGTTGTTGCGGGCATGTCCCTCCTCGGGACAAACCAGGAAATACTTAATAGACAATGTCTCCTAGCTCAATGGAAAGACGGAGGTTTGGGCCTCTAATAACCAACAATTCTAAATTGGGCCAACTGCAATTCTTTTCTCAGATCTGGAAAAGTAAGAAAACATTAGTTATCGATGTACGACAGTGGCTCTCCAAATCACAGCAAAGTCTTGACCTTTTCTACGATAGTAAACATCAACCGTATTGTCTGATATTAATTGCTATGTTAGGTGCAAGGAGTTGAACATGCTTATCAATATCTAAAGAACAAACCTTTGACTGAAGAGCACATCCTATAAGTTTGTATTTTTTATCCTTAATCTGAACCAAAACAACAGTCACATCTGTTATTTCATGATTCAAGTAAAATCATGTATAGTTAATCTTAACACATGGTCATTTTTTTGGGCATTAGGGTTATTGTAGTGTCATAAATCATTAAAAAAGGCAATTGCAATCCGATGCTTTGGGAGTTAACTGGATGACTCAAAATGTTTGGTTAAATTCAAGGGCTGGAAAGGAAGTCGCAGGACTTACAAAGTTTAGCTTATATGCATTACAAAACATGTCATGCGTTTGTAATGCATACTGTACATATGTTATTTTGATAGGAAACATTTGAGAGCACGTAATATTATGGAACCGCCCCGCTTGAGGTCTTGTTTGCTTGCTTATTTGCTCGACCACAAAAACCAGAGGGACTAAATTACTGCTTAACGTTGCAAAAATAGCTAAACATGTTTCTTAACCATCAGCTCTGCAATATTCTTTGCATTTTGTCATGCGCACAGTTCTGTGCTTATCACAGGCTTGCTCCATGTGCACAGCCAAATTGAGAGAAAATTGCGCGGTAGACTTTCGGTATTTATCTGTGCACAGCACAGGGCTTTTTTGTGGCTGTGCCTTGTCTATTTTGCTCCACTCGGGGGCTCGGCTATAATTGCTTGTTTAAGGATAATAACAAGGGAAGACTCTCAGAGGAGCCCCACGCCGCAATCACCAGCCTTGAGGCAAACGCCACAACCGCAGTGCAGTGTGAAAAAGAAGTGTAAGATGGGGGAGGGAACATAGAAAGGCACAGACAGATTGGATGGTAATTAGAGGCTTATTTTTTTCTTCTGCAGACTGAATGAGCATCTGCATAACTTTCACCTGCACAGAAGGGATTTGCTGCAGCTCGTGCGTGTGATCACATTCTTAGAATCCTTTGTCATTTCTGTATGGGTCTCCCCGACGGCCTATGAATCCCCCCCTCGGATTTGTGAGCTCCAGTTGTGTGTGAGTGTATATGTTTAATGTCATGCGCTTCGGCGTGGGAGCAGCCAGCACATGCAGCAGCTCTCTCAGACAGTGCAAGATAATTAAATTAGGGGTTGAAAGCAGCGGGTGGAATGTGGTGATGAGGATTTTAGTGCGTGTGATCCCCGTGATCTTTTCAAATTGAAACAGATAAAAACGGAATTGTTTAGGAGAGGGGAAATGCTATGCTTTTTTCCAGACGAGGACTTACTGTATGTCTACATTCGTTTGCTTTTGAATGATTGAGCATTCAGATTAGAACCTGAAGACACTTCACTTAAATTCTGATGCTTTTCCCATTGGGCACAATATTTTAATTAAATATTATTTAGAATACATTTTTGCCTTTCCAGATGGATGTCTTCTAAAATAACTTTCTTCACACAGCCTGCGGTTTTGGCGTGTATCAGAGCAAAGCACGGTTACACATGGCGTAACAACACATTATCTTTAATCCCATGAGAGTTTCAACTGGGGTTGTCCAAATGTTGGCAAAATTCCCAGGACTTTTCTTCAAAGGAATAGAATTCTTTTAGAGATCGAGCACCCTGTGTCGAAAGTAGGGCATTCAAATCAGACAAACGCAAGATTAATGCCGATTGGAAGAAGTCTGCTGTTTTGACATACAGCACATTTTGTCTTCAAAAATAAATAACCATAAAGCTGTCAACCTCAAGTAGTTTGCAATTGGACAGCGTGTCAATTGAAATTGAGATTACTGGATTTATTTATTTTTTGATTTAAAGTCATTGATTTACTTGTATTCTAAGAATGTAGCCCGTAAAAAGAGAAACATTTAAATTAGAGACTGGGCTCTGACTGAAATACAAAACATAATACTTGACCAATGGCCTTATTTTGATTTGACCAATAAAATAAGTGTATAGTATAAAGGTATAGTAAAAAAATCAAATTTATTACAGCTTTGTACTGACACATGTATCCATTTTTATGTATGCAAATATTTTGAAAGTTGGACAGTGTGTGTTAGTTCTTGCAGGTTTAATTACATGAAGACCCATGTGTTTGAGGTATTATTGAGCTGCTAACATTGCCAAGTTGCATCAAATGAATCAGAGCATGAATCACCCAAAAAAGCTGTTGGAAAGTATTGGCACATTTTTATGGTTATTCCTTAATAGAAAAGGACCCATAAATGCAAGTCTTTAGTCTTCAAAACGAGTAAAACAAAATTGGAGGGTTTCTCCTTTCAATACAAGTAAAGACAATTACAGAAGTAAACATGTGAAAAACGATAAAAATATTAAAAAACATTATATTGTTGATAGATAATAAATATGTGCCTATTCACAGTCGGAGTTTTACGGAACATTATGCTCATAAACGCTGTCGATAGTTAGTTCAGGCTGTTAATGGCTTTCGGAAAGAAGCAGTTCCTTATTCTCTTAGCTATTGCTCTGATGCACCAGTAGTGCCTTCCAGAGGGGAAACTGGTCAAAAAACTAGGAACCAATGATGACAAACTCTGAGAAAGACCAAAAAAATAAAAGATGCTTTTGTTATGACACAAATCAGCTTTCCATTCTGACAATAAACCTAAATAAAAAATAAGACATCGATATTTGCCTAAAAGTTTTAATAATTGGAGCAGGTTGATTTTAAATATCAGGAGCAGCGCAGATATTGCAGCTGTTAAAACCTTGAGTTTCCTTATTACAATAAACTCTAAACAGAACCTCTGTCATGATTACTCATTGCAATAACCTGTGCCCGCTTGTTTGGCGCCAGCTGCTGCTATTTGCCTGATTGATTCCCCTCCTATTTATACCCAGTACTCCAGTCACGCCTTGTTAGTCCGTCAGCGAACCTCTGTATGCGCAAGGCAAGCACTTTGACTCTGGCTCCCGTCTGCCCTGTATTCATCCGTTTCTCACTCGTCTGTTCCTGATATCCCGTTTGTCTCTGGCTATTGACCCATTTTTGCCCTTCGACCACGCTCTGATCTCCCGCTTTGGCTATCGACCCGTTTTGTCCTTTTGACCACGCTCTGGTCTCCCGCTCCAGCAAATCCACTTCCGCATTCTGATCACGTTCCGATCCCGTGAGCTGCTTGCTCCCCCTGTCCAGAGAGCACCCGATCGCTGCGTTTGTTTCCTCGATATCCCAATAAACTTTTGTGTGAAACATTACGCGTGTGGGCCTACCATTTGTCCTGGTTCTGACAACCTCAAATTTAACAAGATAATTATCAGAGACAGCATTAGCGTATGGTAATACCAAAACATCCGAGGCTACGATGCCCCAAGTCAGAACGAGGTCTAGAGTATTCTCATTTCATCAATCTGGGCGGCAGTAGCTCAGGAGGTAGAGCGATCGTTTTAGGATTAAGGGATCCCAGTTCGAATCCCGGCTTGTCCATGTTACATGTCGAAGTGTCCTTGGGTAAGACACTGAACCCCCAATACCCCCAATAAGCAGGTTAGCGCCTTACATGGCTGCACAGATCACGGCCGCTATTGGGAAATGTGAAGCACACTGTAAAGCGCTTTGGGAAGTCATTGACTTGAAAAGCGCTATATAAATGCAGATCATTTCATTTCATTTCATTGAGTGGGCACATTTACTATTTCAATAAAATCAAATATATTAATTACGACCGAAAATAAATTGTATGTGATTGAATACGTTACCAGGTCAGTTAACGGTTCTGATAGTTAATCGAAAATATTGAATATGAGACAGTTGGGCGATACACAACTGCTACATAAATTGGTGGTGACATAGAGTACTGCATAACGAGCACGTCGAACATTTTAAACACAGTAGAGGTACCGGGAGTACATTCCAGCATACTGTCCGAAATAAGAGCAACTTCTCTGCAAGGCCGAGACAATGCAAACTCACAAAGTTAGGGACAGAAGCCTCAACCAGTGATACAAACTCATTGGGTTTCAGCCAGGTCTCACAAAGACCAATCAGGTTAAAATTGTGATCACAAACTAGGCAATGAACAAGTAAAGCTTTGGAAGCAAATTATCCGATATTCAACAGCCCAAGCTTAAGCATTCTGGACCAAGCTTCACCTTTCAACATGTTTTCTACCGCAGTGGTAACCTTAACAATACTTGCCTGTCCAGAATCTTGAACCTTGAATGACGGCAGGTGCAGCCTGAATTCCACAACAGGAATATCATAGACAGGAGAAATAACAGTAGACAAAAGTTCTATTTATTCATTCTCATAATCTGCCAAGGGAAAATCAGAGGCGAAGAAGACAGAAGATGCAACAGAAAATAATAGATCAGTAAGCCACAAAAAATATGTGAATTGGATAAATCTAAAAAAAGCGCTAGTTCGGTCTAGCATTACAGACTCCACATCTGTGTCTACAGGCTCACTAATCGCCTGTGACCTCGGTTGCTCTAGTTTACCTTGTCATAAAAGGCTTAAATAGTAATATATATTTCTAGAAATTAGAATGTTGGCCGTACCTCCACAGGAGGTCAGGTCCACCCTAGAAAGATGGCCACTTATCCACCATTCTAAATCCCTGCTAGCTACAGAAACTTGCCAGCCACTGATATAACGAGAAAAATCTGCTAAACTTCTCATTGTTGCATCTCGCAAAGGGCCAGAAACAATTACTCCATGCCTACGTGAATGACTATATCAGAGTGTCCAGGCCTGTTCTGGTGTCTATGCTTGCATGTAAGCTTCTTTAAGTTAGCCTCCATTTCGGGTGCTCTGGCCCCAGAAATACAAATTACTGTGGCTGGAGTGCTAAATTTACGGGTGATGGGGTTACCTAAAACTAGGGCGTGGGAGCCAGTAGACCGGGGTTAAGGGGTTGAACTTGTTATGTGTCTCATTTGGCTCACTGTGGTTAGCAGGCCATTTAGGGTTAATGCTGACCAGGTTTTCTACAACCTACACTAGCAGTGGTGTCAGTGGCATGTAACATTTTTGCTTTAAACTGCTCTAGCACACGGATACAACCCTCTGCCAACGGTAGCGGCAACAAACTTTACTACAACCCATACCTGCTTGTTATCAGTTGGAAGCCGAGCAGGGTTTTAGGAGCCGGGGGTGTGAGGGATGCTCCTTCACTAGCGTCCAGCAGTGGTGTGACGATTAACAATTGTGCTTGGCACTTACCTCACGTTAGTCATCCGAGATACTTACCAGAAACTTTTGAAGTTTTTGATGGTGAAAATTCTCAGTCAAGAATTCTAATAGAGCAGGTATCTAAATTATTTTCGTAGTTGTTAGGACAGAGCAACACCAAACTACCGGCAACTCAATGACTCGGAAGCACAAGTTGTGCCATCTCCTAAAAGAAAAATGAAGAAATACATAAATAATTAAAGGTATCAAATAAATTACTTGGATTATGTACCCAGTGGGGCAGCACGGCGGCGCAGTGGTTAGCGCGTGTAAGGCACAGTTCCGAGGTCATGAGATCAAACCTTCCTGTGTGGAGTTTGCATGTTCTCCCCGTGCTTGCGTTGGTTTCCTCCGGGCACTCCGGTTTCCTCCCACAGTCCAAATTGTCCCTAAGTGTGTATGAGCGAGTGAGTTGTCTGTCTCTTTGTTCTCTGTGACTGGCTGGCAACCAGTTCAGGGTGTCCCCTGCCCACTGCCCGGAGATAGCTGGGATGCAGTGTTTTAGGCAGTTAGGCAGTTAAACATAGAAAATAACAAGATATTTTGCCGATAAGAAAAGAAAAGAACATGGACTCGTTAGCAACAGTAATAAACGTTTAGTTTCACTTACCTGAAATGAATTGTGCTCTTCAAACCCGATAATTTTTGATGATTGGCACTGACCTATATTTTCGCTTTATTGCATTTAACCGCACTCTCTTCTTTTTCTTTGATCCACAAAAATTTTGAGTCACAATCACTAACGTTTTTTTCTCTGATTCAGGCACCCAAACACACATGACGCCAGCATCGACGACAGCTTGGTTTACTCAGTCTTTTTACCAGTGCGGTGTCTTGTTCCGCTTTCACCTTTGGCTGTGACCACCATAAGGATATTAAAACGTCTCTCTGTGTTTTGTGTTCTAGATAAACAGAAAAATCATTCCCCTAATTTGTATATTTTATGTGTCTAGTAAAATGCATATGTTCTATATGATTTGGAAATGACTACTATATACTATAGACACAATCTTGACCGTTCTCGGCCAGGTCCAAACAATCCTGATTCGTTCCAGCAACCTTCGGCACCACCACTTCCCACCAGAGGCTATTTAGACTGATGCGCTTATCCAGGCCTGGGAAACCATCTCCCAGGAGAGCATCTGTTGTCTCATCAGGAGCAAACCCACACACTTAAGGAGTGCATACAGACATATGGAAGATATAGGCAGACAGTACTGCGCAAGATTATGGACTCTATTATCAGCTAGAACGGATCCTAGAATAATAGATCACAGGTATCTTCACATGTCTGTGGCATTATTGTGTCAAAATAGACCAAAGATAAAGAATCACAGAACACATCGCGCTCCACACATAAAATGGTGCTATTCGCAATTCTGGTATGTAGACGGGTAAACAGCAGAGTCCTTGGACTGAAAAGATATGCACTATCATTAGTTTATGCCAGTAAACACAGCATACATAATGTGTAATATAAATAAAACCATAGAATATTAAAGGTAATGGATAGCCTGGGCATGAGACATTGCAGAAAGCTTCATGGTCAGAATCCTAGCAATTTCCTCATTTCTTATTAAATATTAACCCAAAAGTGATCCAGCAAGGAGGCACAGTATGACTCCGAACAGTAAATGAATTGTGTGAAAAGGGTTGTGCCGTTAGCATCTTTGTTGCTCGCTGCATTTCTTTGTAAGTGCTTCGCAAAGGAGAAGAGACGTTTGTACATTTTGGATGAAAAATAATTTTGACTTTATGCAATTTCCATTTAACAGTGATTTGATTCATTTTTCACGAAATCCCTAATAATTGCAATAGGTTTGACGGCTGAGCAGAAGAAGATGGCCACAATGTAGAAAACGTTAAAGAAGATTCCCATCCACCAACAACAACACAGGACCTTGCACTAACTCTTGGCAGGTCATTTTGAGAGATATTAAGAGTTATTGTGTGGCAATTGAATGACAAGAAAAGGGCTGCTAGCTATCTATTATGCATTTGTTTAATTTGTTTACATATTGACACACTTCAGGTGTTATTATCCTATCAATGTTCAATAAGAGTATTCAACAAAATATGACTGCTCGTCGTGAACCACATACTATACACCAGATGTCACATGACCTCTGGAAAGAAGCAAGATGAGAGCTTGGGATATTTAGATTGGATATGCGAAAGATTTCTTCAAATGCCCTCTTAGTGAAATTCATCTGACTGGGATATTGGTGGTGGGATAGGACAACGGCCATTATTATGCAGCATCCACCAATTCGACAGATTTGACAGGTGTGAGGTGAATATGTCTTCCCCACTCTCCTTTTCCGCAGCCAAGTATTTTTGATTGACTGAGGTTGAAACTAATAATGCTCTGTCTTTCCATATAGTAGACCCTTGCTATCAACAGGGAATATAGCCCATAGCTTCAAATCCATATATAATTGACACCCACCAGGATGATCTTCCCCACATACACAACCCCAACAAAAATATATAAATATTTCGAAAAGATGCTGTTGTTATTGGGAACTATAAACGGCTACACTGTTTTGAGTTCCAATATACTGGATCATGCAGCATTAGAACAGCTAGAAACACTGAAACATTCCCATAACAGAAAGCAGAGAAGTTGGTTTTATCGTTACCCCCAAAGTTTGTCCGCGCTAGACTGTTGAATTACAGTGAAAACACTCAGTGCCAAACGCTCCGTCTTTGTGCACTGTTGGAAAGGGAAAATATTCAGAAAGGTCTCGATGATGCTGTGGAAAGGATTCTGCTCAATATCAACATTCAGGGAAAGGATACTTTAGGGGTAGAAAAGTACCCGGCAGTTCTTTAGACCACTTGTTCTTAACTGGTCTGACTCCAGGACCCACCATTCAACCATAATGATAAGCTGTGACGCAAATAATTAGAAAAAGAAATCCACTTCTCAAATATATCCAATGGAAGGATTATGCAGTAAAGCAGCAATGATAGAATGTAATTCAACTTTTTTTGAAAAAAACGAAATGAGCAATAAAACCAAAATTACTTCAAGTAGCGTATATACTCATATCATACATCGTATATAGGCGACCCTTAAAACTTCTTTAAAATAGCCATATACTAAAAGAAATTAATAATATTAAAAAAGTGTGTACCTAAACTTTGCTAATTATTCAATTGTGTAATTATGCAAATAACTAAAATACTGGTTAAGGGCTAAAAATAACATATTTACACCTACTGTACCTTCCAGCACTGCAGTTTTTGTCGTTTTCTTTTACGACTCTATTAATGTGACTGTTTTCCACTTTTCTTTCTTCTTATTAGTAACTTTTTGGGACCCATTAGTATGGACATGAAAGGAAATAAAACCAACAAAATCACAATAGAGGAGATGCGGTCCCTCTCAAACGTGCCGATTGACTGAACCAGCAGATTCCATTGAGCAGGGCATTATTGCCATCTACTGTTAAGGAGTTTAATTGACCCTCCATTTTTTTCTTCTTCTTAGTATTATTTTGCCAAGGAACAGGCTCATTGAAAAAAGCTCTGCAACCTAGTTTCGGTTTCCGACCCACCAGTTGAGAAACACTGTCTTAGACCACATTGTCAGTCCTCATATGCACTGTGTATGTGATACATTACATTGGGATCAGGGTTGGGTAGGGTTACTTTAACTTAATTACTTTCAAATACTTGTGGATTACTCCAATACCAAATATGCTAATAAAAGACAAAAGAAACTAAAAATGAATAAAATTACTAAATTTTGTGCAGGCTTGGGGAGTAACGGTACACATGGAACAGCAAAAATGATGTTGGCAAGCTGTTTGGATTTATTTTCATTTTGTTTCTGTCACATTTTGTGTTAGTTTTGCCGGAGATCAAAGAGATCAAAGCCAGGAGAGAAAGCTTACCACGTGTTGTGAGTCATAATTTTATTCATATTTAGTTTCTTTTGTCTTTTTTTAGCATATTTGGTATTGGAGTAATCCAAAAGTAATTGAAAGTAATCAAGTTAAAGTAACCCTACCCAACCCTGTAAATATGTTTTGAATCGAAATGGAAGGAAATACCGGGGCCTACTTGTTGTGAGACGGTTGAATCTGTTATTTCTGCAAGCTCTGTTGAAATCTCCCACTCAGAGGTTCAGCTGGAGAGAAGCGTATGCTATTACACTATTCTGTAGCTTTTAACAAAGCACACACTATCTTCATTTTTGTTGGATAGGATACTTTACTCCTGAGAGGAACAAGGAATGCTTTGTGTGTGGTGGGATGAATATTATGAAAGAAACCGTCTCTGGTCGCATACCTTTGCCCTCATAAGCGTTTTTCTTTGAGGTGCCTGTGAAGAAGAAGAAAGTTAGGTAAATGAGGTCAAATTTTGAGTACTAATTGTATGTCTTTGTACATGACAATGACAGATACTCATTCAACACCTTCTTGTTTTATTTTAAAGAGTGTTTATTTTAGCTAATATACCTGAAGTCTTCTGCGCATTACATCTTGTATATATTTGTAATACAATCAGTATGCATTCAGAAATCTTTTGTCCGCCATCAGAAAGGTTTGGGGCGATGGCTATATCATATCATAATTTCATTTTAAAGAAAAGATAAACACTTGCCCACTCCACAATCAAGCTAAGAATATTAATGTAAACAAGTATCTACTTGTGATGTCGCAAAACAAACAACACTTATCCACTTTATATCCATCTCCAGGAAGTAATAAAGCTATTCAAACTTATTGGAATGATTCACACATACACAAGCCCACAACCAAGGTGTGTCCTCTGCAGTGTTGGGTAGGGTTACTTTAACTTGATTACTTTCAATTACTTTTGGATTACTTCAATACCAAATATGCTAATAAAAGACAAAAGAAACTAAATATGAATACAATTATGACTCACAACACGTGGTACGCTTTCTCTCCTGGCTTTGATCTCTTTGATCTCATAAAATGCGACAGAAACAAAATGAAAATAAATCCAAAGAGCTTGACGACATCATTTTTGCCGTTCCATGTATTCCGTTACTCCCCAAGCCTGCACAAAGTTAAATAATTGTATTCATATTTAGTTTCTTTTGTCTTTTATTAGCATATTTGGTATTGGAGTATTCCAAAAGTAATTGAAAGTAATCAAGTTAAAGTAACCCTACCCAACCCTGACTCCTCTGTTGCCTAATAGTCAAGTCAAGTCATGTTTATTTGTGACGCCCTTATTCACAAGGAGTCTTAAAGGGCTTCACAGACCACAGACTATTGCAAACCACAGACTATTATTACACCATCCCCTGATCTAAAACCTTCATGAGGGCAAGGAAAAACTCAAAAACCTCAACCTCATCAGTGTTCTCGTTTGCCTGCGCCCCTGCGTCTTAGACGCATCATTTTTGCTGGGGATGCATAGTCTCAGATCAACATGCGTCCCCGGGACGCAACTTTTTTGACACAAAATTGTCATTATTACCTGAGTACATTTAAAAAAAAAAAAGATTTACCGCACTCCAAACTTTGCGTCAGGCAGATCCGACAGATGTTGTTTTGGTCTCGCGGTTCGAGTTTTCGTCTGCACGCCGATCTTGAGTTGTGTGGTGAAAAGTCCGTCTCTTTTTAGAGAACCGGCTTTTTCGGCTCAACTCATTCAAGAGAGCCGGCTCTCAAACGGCTCACTTGCTTTGATGCATTATATTACGAATTATTATGTTGTATAAAGAAGTTAAGAATAAAAGGAAGTATAAAAGGGGAAAATGAAAAAAAGACAGGTTTGTGGTTATCCCTTTAATCAGTATATTACCAACAATAATTTCATGCAGAAAATGAATTAATAATTTGATGATTAAAACTGAATGAATATATAGATTTTTATTATATATTTGTCACTTTACAATTTCAACCTCGATAACACAACATTTTGGGGACCCATAGATTTCTGTTGGACCCAAAGATTTATGAGGATGGGAGTCCCGGGACTCATCACTTTTCAGAGGTAAAATGAACACTGCCTCATTCAAGATTTATAAGCAAAAACACAACAGTTTTACACACCATGAGCCATGCTGAACAACGGCTGCGCGACTGGCCAAGGTCTTTAACGTGTTGCCCTGTGCAGATTACCGACAGGTAGAGTGGAAACTCGAGCAAGTTGTTCTTATACAACTTAGAAAATCACTGTATATTATAAAAAGGAACAGAAATGCGTATAATCTTACTAATAAGTATTGTCGACTGACGAGAATGTTAATCAAGTCTATTTAAAAGGTATGCCAAATTCTATCAACATTGATTTTGGGCACAGAGTGCAATTTATAAAGTCACTAAAAGATTTGATATGTTTTCTTACTCAAATCTAGTTGCTCAATTGTGTTCCAAAACCGCAATTTAGTCTTTAATAAATATAAAATGCATATAATTGGAAGGAAGCTGCAAAGACTCCATGCGAGCACGCAGGAAACATACAAACTTTGCGCAAGGGAACAAGACAGGCATCCAAATGGGCACATTTTTATTCATTATGTTAATTTTGGAGTTGGTTTTCAAGGGATTTATCTACTCATAGTCCTTTGTGGCATTTCTTGTCTATTTATACTTTTTACTCTGTGGGATGTGTAACCAATCAATCTTGCCCATATCCCATTTTCCATATGCGGTTTGACGTCATCTTCAGATTCATCCTGCATCAAGCAACAAGCTGAGACCTGTACACAAGATAATAAAGGAGTTTTTAAATATAAAATAGTTTTGTGTGCATTGTAAAGTTTATAGCTCATAAAAGGAGGGAAGTTTATCTCAATATATTTAATTACCTAATTGAATACATTGACTTAATTGACTTTGAAGGAGAACAAAAAGTACTCTACGAAAATATGAAAGATGCAAAAATTCCAACCTGTTATAAAGGTCCTAATCCAAGCATGTCATGATTTGTCAATTGCCCTCACCTGCGCTCACTCTTTCAGCCCCCGCTGCTTCTCGTTCCCTCATTAGTACTCCTCATATTTAAGCACGTCATTCTCGTTCGCTCCTCGTAAGTGCGTCTGCGAACCTCAGCGCATGCAAGGCAAGCACTTTTGACTCTAGCTCCCAGTTTGATCCCGACCTGTTTCCTGCATCTATCCCCGATTCAAGCTCTGCTCTCCTGTCCCGGCTACCAGTCTGCTGCCTGATCCCGTCCTCTGTTTCCTGTGTCGATCCCTGATCCGTTCTCCTGTCTCTGCTGCCCGTATCCTAACTGATTCCATCCCTTGTTTCCTGTATCTACCTGACTTGTTCCGATCCATGATCACACCTCGTTCTCCAGTCCGGGCTACCCGACTTGTTCCGATCCACGATCACGCCTCTTTCTACCGTCCCGGTTACCTGACTTGGTGGGATCCACGATCACGCTTCATTCTCCCACAAACCTGCTTCGTTCTCCTGTCCCGGCTACCCAACTTGTCCGGTTCACGATCACGCCGGCCATGGGGGCTTCCTGTTCCACCTGTCCAGCGAGCACCAGATCGCTTTTTTTCCCCTGTCCCTGACTTCCCACAAAAAAGCATTGTGTGAAACGGTACGCATTTGGGTCCACTGCTTGTTCCGGTCATGAGAAAGCAGTTTATTTTCATTAAGTATCCTATTTTACCAAAAAGGGGTTTGGATATCAAAGAGCAGCAACATAATTGGCCATTATGGACAATGACGTAAAGAGTGCATAATGGTAACCAAAATAATGAATAATAGAGGACAATAATAGTCAAAATAATAGCCAAAATAACAAACAGCATCACTTCCTTTGTAGTTGTCTAATAGTAAAAATCGACTCCATTCTTTATTGTAAGCAAGCAGAATAAGAAAACCAAAACCAAAATATTAAATGATGTGCTTATCATAATTGTCCAGCATGGTCGCCATGACAACGAGCTGGCCCCGCCCCTTGGCACCGGCTGTAACAGATTGTCTAAATTGCGTGTGTGCTTCTTAAGGGCGGGTTTTGGGGACTGCCGGTTGCTGGATAATTAGTCCAGCAACCGGCATTAGTCTGTTCTGTTTTGCCCTGTTTTGCTCTGTTCTGTTATGTTTGATTCAAGGAAGACCTGTCATGCCCGTTTGTCTGAGTTAGTGCCTTTAAGCCTGTTTTGTGAGTATTACCTAATCTAAGTTCCTGATTGCCTGTAAGCCTGTTTTTGTTTTGTTTTTGTCCCTGCGTGTTGGACGACTTTTATTTTCTAAATAACTGAGTTCACACTTCCTGCCTCCCGGTACGGTTCCTTGACAGAATAATCCAGCCACTCATGTGAACTCAGCGAACGATCCCAACCCCTGAGTTCACACTTCCTGCCTCCCGGTCCGGTTCCTTGACAGAATAATCCAGCCACTCATGTGAACTCAGCGAACGATCCCAACCCAATTTGGGGAAGGCTGGAGGACGCCGTTTGACAATCGCACAGTAAGGAAGCCTTTCCTGTCCACTCGAACCACGGCCCGCCCGTCGTGGCAATTGCTTTGCCTCGAGTGGGGTTTCCGGAAAGACTTGGTGCCAAGCTGTCCAAGAGCTCCTATCGACAAGGGCCCTGCCTTACGCAGCTCCTTCTCTGGCCGCGACGTCACCTTCCCTGCCCATTCGAACCACGGCCCCGCCCGTCGTTGCCATTGCTCTGCCCCGAACGGGGTTCCCGGGAAGATTTGGCGCCTAGCTGTCCGACGCGTCTGTCGGTCTCAACGCCGCGCCTTTCGGCTGACCTTCCATTCCCAGCTACTGGTTTGACTCCCCTGCTTGTCTGTCTGACTCTCTTGCCTGCCTGTCTGACTCTCCTGCTTGCCTGTCTGATTCCCCTGCTGCCTGCCTGTCTGATTCCCCTGCTGCTTGCCTGTCTGACTCTCCTGCTTGCCTGTCTGATTCCCCTGCTGCTTGCCTGTCTGACTCTCCTTGCTTTCCTGTCCGACTCCTGCTCGCCTGTCTGACTCTCCTGATGATCGCCTGTCTGACTCTCCTGATGATTGCCTGTCTGACTCCCCCTGATGATCGCCTGTCTGACTCTCCTGATGATCGCCTGTCTGACTCCCCCTGATGATCGTCTGCCTGACACCCCCTGCTGATCGCCCGACTGACTCCCCTGCTGATCGCCCGCCAGACTCCCCTGCTGATCGCCCGCCGGACTCCCCTGATGATTGCCCGTCGGACTCCCCTGATGATCGCCTGTCGGACTCCCCTGATGATCGCCCGTCGGACTCCCCTGATGATCGCCCGTCAGACTCCGCTGCCGATCGCCTGTCCGACTCCGCTGCCGATCGCCTGTCCGACCCTCCCTTGCCGATCCCCAGTCCGAACCCCCCCTGCCGAGCGCCAGTCCGACCCTCCACTGCCGAGCGCCAGTCCGACTCGTTCGACGCCGACAGCACCTGCCTATCCCCGTTCCTGCGTGTTCGGAGGAGGGAGCGGGGTTGCCCTTATCGGGAGCGTCGACCTATTCCGGGGTGCGAGGTATTTATTTTCTTTTGATACCTCAGGAGCCGTCCCTTAAAGGGGGGGCTCTGTCATGTCCAGCAGGATTGCCATGACAACCAGCTGGACCCGCCCCTTGGCACCGGCTGTAACAGATTGTCTAAATTGCGTGTGTGCTTCTAAAGGGTGGGTTTTGGGGACTGCCGGTTGCTGGATCATTGCATTAGTCTGTTCTGTTTTGCCCTGTTTTGCTTTATTCTGTTCTGTCTGATTTAAGGAAGACCTGTCATGCCCGTTTGTCTGAGTTAGTGCCTTTAAGCCTGTTTTGTGAGTATTACCTAGTCTGAGTTCCTGATTGCCTGTAAGCCTGTTTTTGTTTTGTTTTTTGTCCCTGCGTGTTGGACGACTTTTATTTTCTAAATAAAAGTAACTGATAGTTACGCAAATGAGTTCACACTTCCTGCCCCCCGGTCCGGTTCCTTGACAGTATCAGTTTACCCTGTCGTACTTTTGTTTTTCATACTTTGGCTTTGACGGCTATTTATAAGCCAAAGTGACTAAATCATTAAAAACATACATAGAATTTTCAGAGACAGAACTAAACAGATATAAACTACACGAAAGGTTTGTATATTTGTGTCTTACAAATTCACATTTACTTGAATGCCTGTCCTACAGCAGCTCAAATCCCATACATTCTATTTTTTATCTATCACGATGAGTTTATAAAGAATGCAAACATTTATAAATTTTTTTCTACAAATTGCGTTATAAAAATATATATTAAAACTGACAAGACAAGACCAAAGTGTAATAATTATATAATAATTTGGGGCGGCAGTAGCTCAGGAGGTAGAGTGCTCGTCTTGGGATCAAGGGATCCCAGTTCGAATCCCGGCTTGTCCGTGTTACATATCGAAGTGTCCTTGGGTAAGACACTGAACCCCTAATACCCCCAATAAGCAGGTTAGCGCCTTACATGGCTGCAAGGCCGCAATTGGGAAATGTGGAGCACATTGTAAAGTGCTTTGGGAAGTCATTGACTTGAAAAGCGCTATAGAAATGCAGATCATTTCATTTCACATAATATTGCCCCCCCTCCGTAATATTGTTAAAAAATCGTGCATTGTGATTTCTGGATTTTTCTTTTTAGTTTATCTCTCTCACAGTGGACATGCACCTAAAGATTTCAGACACTTTCATGATTTCTAAGTGGGAGAAATAGCAAAATAGCAGGGTGTTCAAATACTTATTTTTCTCAATGTATATGTTTTACATTTATGAGCTGGGTATTTTTTAAATCCATTCCATGTGCTGTTTATGATTGCAATATAGGTGTCATATTCCATTAATGCATTTGCAAAAAGATTAAAAACAATCTCTATTAATGAATGATGGGTTACTAGCTAAGCTTCAATGACAAAAAAGAGATAAACAGAAAATACTCAATCCTGTCTTAAAAATTGTGGATTACGTGGGTTATTCAAAGTATCTCGGAGAGGCCTTCTTTTGTCAGGATTGGTAAGAGTGGGCACATTTTTCTTTTTCTTTTTTTTATGTGTCATTTTATTGTTTTTTTTTCGCCACTGTTGGAGTCCAGTCTTTAAGGCTTTGTGTGACTGTCACATAATGGCCTCTCCTGTCACAAGGCTGTCTGATGCCATTTATTTGACTCTCCCCCAATGTTTTCTCTGCCTATGTTCTATACACCAAACGCCGCGCTTTTCAATGTGTCACATTTCTCTCTGTCCCTCTCGCAATCTTTTCAAGGAGCGCCGTGGCGCTGCTGGAGTGTCTATTCAGGAAAACCATGCAAAGTAGCGGAGAGACAAAAAGGTTTCAACCTGCGTCGTCTTTCAAACATGCAAGAAAGACAAGGTCTTTGCATGAATTATACAGTGCCGCCCAGATTGCTTCATAAAGAAAACTTCTTCCAAAAAAGAAACCAAGAAAGGAGCAGGGGAAAAAAAGAATCCAAGGAGGGATTTAGCACACCCAAGCCGGTCACCTGAAGTTCTTACACTCTTTGATTACATTCCAGAGATCATGAAGGTCGAGCAGGGTGGACAATAGAATGAGGGGGGTATGTGTTTTGTTTACACGTGAGCCCGGGGGATTGAGCTGTCCCCTACTGGCACGGCTCTTTTCAATGAAGCTGCAATGACAGGGATGGCCTTTCCATCTCGACTCTTCTTTGTACTTCTACTGACAACTCCATACCGTAGGTCCGGCTTTGAGTGGGTAGAAGAGATGAAGGCTCAAATTAGTGAAGATAGAAAAATCTTGAGATTTCTTGACAGAAGTAAACACAAGCAGTGTCCATGTTAATGGATAATGTATTTTGCGTTATCTTGGGTATCTGAAACACACTTGGATCAAAAACCTAACCAGAATGGTTTCTAACTCATCATTGGTCGTCTTGTGAAAATACAGTGCTTGGGTTTCCCAATTGATGGATAATCTGAAACATTTTTAAGTCAATTCCATTCAGTTCATGATTTCTGTTTTCAATTTTGTGTGTTAGTGTCTGTTTTATTTTGGTTCCAAAGGTTTTTGTGAAGGCAGCACGGCAACGCAGTAGTTAGCGCGTGTGCGGCACTGTTCTGAGGTCATGAGATCGAACCTCCTGTGTGGAGTTAGCATGTTCTCCCCATGCTTGGATGGGTTTCCTCCGAGCACTCCAATTTCCTCCCACATTCCAAAGACATGCATGTCAGGTTAATTAGCCTGTCCAAATTGTCCCTAGGTGTGAATGAGCGAGTGAGTTGTCTGTCTCTGTGTGCCCTGCGATGGGCTGGCAACCAGTTCAGGGTGTTTCTGCCCACTGCCTGAAGATAGCTGGGATGGGATCCAGCACCCCGGCGACCCTACTGAGGATAAGCGGTACAGATGATGGATGGATGGATGGTTTTTGTGAAATTTGACAGACCACTATGTACTTTCCTGGATGTTCAGGCTGACTTCTTGTATTGTTTAATTACTTGCTCCTGACAGACCAGATAAATTAGTTAGTAAAGTAATTTGGGGATTAGTACCAGGTATAACCTGATTCAAGATGTGGAGCAACTGTGATTTTGGTGGATGTGGTTGAGAGGCAGGCACAAGTTACAGTGGGTTCTGCGGTTGTGTGAAGTAGGTGGCTGTGGTAAACGCTACAGGTCACTTAAAACAAGGAAACAGTTTCAGCTGCAGTTCCATCACCACCCAAAACAAGCACACAAAACTGGGAAAAATATATATCTTTCTAGCAGAATGAAAACATAGGTACTCATATCTTGTTTATTGGATTGTGATTTTTGGAATCATAACTATTGTAAATATGTTTGCCCATTTACAGTATCTTGACATTCTTTTATCGTTTGTTTCTCTTCATAACATGTTTATCCAGGAGTGCCATGTTGTTGAAAGCGTCAATGACAACGTTGACAATTTAATTCAAAATGGCCATTTCTAAGGGCCATAGACTTGGTGGATATTTTCTATTCTTTTTCTGACCCTATATTAGGAAATGATGGGGCTGTATCAGGTCACTTGGACAAGTATGAGTAGTATGGCCAAGTCATTGGAGAACTACCATACTAAGACTACAAGATCGGCATCTACCTTAGATGTTCTCAAAGCCACCAATATATACAGACAAGTAGCTTTACCAGTGGCGGGCTGTCAGTGCCTGCTATGCCTTCTCTGCTGGGCTAAAAAAATAGCTGAATCATGTTATCTACCGTAAATCCCAGACTATAGAGCGCACCTGATTATAAGCCGCACCCACCACATTTTAAGAGGAAAACCGATTTTGTACATACACAAGCCATACCTGTATATAAGCCGCATGCGCCCACATTAAAAAATGTAACACAAGCACAAAACTAACCCAAACCCGACTTCAAGTCCCGCGATTGAAACTAAATGTCCTTCATTAAAGTCCACAGTCCAAAAATCACAGCCGGCAAAATGAACGTAAAATGATACCGGTACCGGTAAGGTTTGATGCAGACCTGCAGAGTCCGGGTCCCGTTGAAAGTAGTCCAGGGAAAAAGTGTATATTTCCCAAGGTAAGGGTGGGAAAAATATATTAGATGAACACATTTACTCACGCAACTCGTTTTTCTTTAACCAACTTTTTACCCCCTCTTTTTGTCTGTTCCTCACCTTTAGCGGTCCCCCTTAAACCCGTCACCCCGTGTTTGTTCCGCCCCTCCTTTTTCAATCACCTGTGCAAAATATATCGGAATAAGTTTCTAAAATAAATACAAATAAATACATTACAAAAATATACAAATACATATTATACATGGGTTACACATATTCACAAAGAAAGACGGCACACCGAGAGAGTTTTCAAAGCTTTAATAATAATAATAATATAACTTTTATCCCAAACGGTGCCTGAGACAGGGCAGTTAATGGTAGCAACACTCGAGCGCCGCTGGCGGCCGTTAGAAAAATTACATAAATTGGCCGCATCACTGAATAAGCCGCAGGGTTGAAAGTTAGGGAAAAAATTGGCGGCTTATAGTCCGGAATATACGGTAATTATATTTTTGCCATGATTACTTATAATAATTCCAAATTGTCTGTAAGTTCAGGGTATTCCCTGCCATCTGCCCAACGAGGATTGGGCTCCAGCACCCCCATGGCCCTAGTGATGTTAAGCGGTCCAGAAAATAGTTGGTTGGATGTCTGTCAGCTTCCTATAATTGCTTTCTCCCTGGTTGTGCTGCTTTCAGGTGTGTGCTTTCTTATTTAAGCATTTACTTGTTGCCAGGGTCAGAAATCTACTCGGAGGTCTTCATGAAGACTACCAAAGGCCGTGAAAGGCAACGTTAGTGTTTGATAAAGCTGTTGGTTTTGCCTTCTTGTAGGCATCAGGAAACATCAGCTGGGGGCAATATTGCACTAAAGGCTAAAATTCATTATTCTAAATTATAATAGTATTTATTTTTTCACGCTACAGTGAACTTTAAATTCATTCAAACTTAGAAAATTTATTCTAAGCAACTCTGATGTCAAGTAACTCAATCTCTTGAAAAAACAACAACAAAATGTTAAGTCAAATTAAGTGAGAAAAAAAGCGCCTCGAAGGGAACTGGCTGTTGAATGGAGTGGAGTCAGCTTCTGTCATTCACTTCCATAGAGCCCGTTCGTTCATGAACAGGCCAACTCGGAAAGCCTTAAGTGTGAAATGCACGGCCCGCCACGAAAGCATACTAACTACTGACTGTGTTCTACACCGCTATGCTTCAGATCACTAATCCTCATCCTATAAAAAGGAGATTTGCTGTCTTCCTACAAATGTTGCTGTTGTTTGTTTGATTGTTGCGCCTTTGTGTATGCAGGCTACAATTTGTAGTACGAGTCATACTGATTTCTCAGCTTAGTTACATTAAGTAGCCTTTGTAGTGTATTGAGTTTGTGAATTTTTCTCAATGAGGTCATGACGATGTAAAATGTTTGAATATGTTGAATGCAGCACCACAGACTTTAGTGGGTTTTTTTCATTTATGGCAGCTATGCAACGGTATAAGTAGAGGGTAATGTGGGGGAGGCAAGTATTACATTTGTTTATAATTTTTCTAGTGCTTTTGTTTAATTTTCAAGGCCCTTGGCTTCATTGAATCGCTTGCTCTACCACCACTGTTGTTTTCTTTTATTGATGTTCACTCTGTTTTATGAAATGTTACCTAATACAAAATGTATTGCACCCTGGTCATCCCGGAAGGGGGATTACCACTTTTGAGGTCCCTTCTCAAGGTTTCTTGTTTTCCTCGTGCTGAGGTTTTGAGTTTTTCCTTGCCCGCATGTTGGTTTAATATCAGGGGATGGTGTAAGTGTAACCTGTGAAGTCCTTTGACACATTTTGTGATTAAGGGCTATACAAATAAAGGTGACTTGACACTGAGCTGTTATATTGTTATGGTTGGGGTTTGGGAGCTAGATACAGTTTCAGTAGAAACAGCAGCAGAAGCAGTATGGACTTGCAGCATGGACTTGCCAGACTTAAAAACACTTGGCACAGCAACATTGTGTATTTTATCATGTCAATCTATTGCCATCAGGCAAGGCCCTAAAGTTTCTTTAATGGATTTTTTTGTGTGCCTTCCCAACATTGAACAAAGACATCCATTAATTTAAACCATTGAATAAAATACATAAGACATCATACCAAGGACGGCTTCTAAGAGGTTGGGTTAATCACCTTTTTGAGTGGTGCTACCACAGGGGTCTGGATTGTATGGCTCGCAAACCAAATGAGGTTCTTTTGATAATTGCATCTAATGTAGAAATAAAAGAAAATAATGACTATTTGAAATCATTTACTGTAGGTGCAATGCCACATTTCTACTATTTTTGGCAAGAGAAGTCTAGCACTTTTCTACATTTAAGGAAGACCTGCCAATATGATTCTTCTCTCAATTTATCCATGTCTCATAGGCAATTAAATGCATCAGGATACTTAGTTGACTGTAATGTAAGTCTTACTCCATTTTCTTGAAATTTTTTGCAAAAGTTTAGTGTCACAGTTTTTCCCATGTTATGAAAAAATGACGTGATGAATGGCGCATTTGAGAACTTCAAAGCTCATAGGATGAAGGACCAATGATAAGCATTCGACACCCACAATTGAAAATGCAACTAACTTGCAATTTTTAATCAGATATTTACCGTATTTTCCGCACTATAAGGCGCACCGGGTTATAGGGCGCACCCCGAAAAAATCGTTTTTGGTCCTATTTTTGACATACATAAGACGCACCGGATTATAAGGCGCTACAATGGGAACGTCGACAAAACAGTCAGATAGTTCAGTCAAACTTATTACCCCCTTAACATTCCGAAAGCTTGCAAAGACGCAAATACGTGTCGAGAACATGTGCGGATGCAGTGTCCGTACGATGTCACTCAAATGCATCGTTCCATCATTCGTGAGGTTAAAGTCTTGGGATTCAAGAAATGCCAACCATTCCTTAGTTTCTATTTTCTTTTTCGCTCGCAACTTTACTGTGCATATGACAATAAACACTTGGAATTGAGTTTAATTTAAAAATAGACACTCCATTCCATCCATTATCTGCACCGCTTATCACAGAAACATCGAGTTCAGTCTGAAACAAGATACAGGGATAATATATAGCCGGAGTAGCTCACCGAAGTCGTTGTGTTCATAATAATGTGCAGCCTCTTGTATGCGTGAGTGTAGTAAATCCAGAAGAATAAAATATTTACAAATACAGAATCGTAAAAAATGCTTTCTGTATGCCGTCAACCACGTGCTGTACGCATTCATCTTTTTCGGCCAATTGCAGGCTTTGTTTTGCCGTTTAAACCTATGCCAGCCTGTAAATGATAAAAAGGATCCGCCCCTTGACCGCCAAATAACTTTAGCCAATAGTGATTGATTCAACTGATGATTGACACATCTTTTTCGGCCAATTGCAGGCTTTGTTTTGCCGTTTAAACCTATCAGCCTGTAAATGTTAAAAAGGTTCCGCCCCTTGACCTCCGAATAACTTTAGACAATAGTGATCGATTCAAATGATGATTGACACATTGGTTAGCCAATGAAACGCCGGTAAATAAATCCCAGCATACACCGTGGACTACTTGGCGTTCGGGGGAAAATCTAGTCGGCGGCTGCAAGTTAGTTGGAAGACTTTGCGACTTACCGGTAATATCGATCCATAAATAAGGCGCACTGTATTATAAGGCGCATGGTCAGCTTTTGAAAAAAATAAAGGCTTTTAGGTGTGCCTTATAGTGCGGAAAATACAGTACCTAGAAAACATTTTGAAACCATTTTTATTTTCGTAGTTACCCTGACAAAAATGGAGATCATAGTTCTCGTGTGACTGCGCAGGAGAGACAAGGTAAGCGATTTAATGGAAATTGGAAATTAATTGGAAATAGGCATACACATTATTATTTATTATATATGACTAAATCAACAAAAGATACACAGGAAAATACAATCGTCTCAATAACAAGATTTAGTCTCGAGATAAATTTCAGCAGTTTAGTTGAGTTTGGTTTAAGATCAGGTAATTGTGTAATTGTAATCCTGTGCAGTCCTTTGAGACATTTTTGTGATTAAGGGCTGTATAAATAAATGTGACTTGACTCGACTTGACTTGATCATAAAATACAGAGACTCATTGTTAACTCCATGCTCTGGTTATCGCTGATTCACTGTTTTGTGGATTTTTATTTTAATCTAATTGTTTTTATTGTCATTGATATCAACAGATCATGCATTGTGTTTGGAGCAGAGAGCACACAGCAAATTCAATAATAGGGCCATGTACGGGACGGCTTTGGTTGTTGAGCGGGCGCGACTCTGATAGGCTGATGTATGCTGTCGGTCAAACAGCGGGCTTGCCACATGCGTCAATGTGTTCACCCCAAACAAGCCTGGACGCATAGCGACAGCTCGTAGCTTTAGTGGGTCGTTACATTGAATTCCAATTAATTCGGACTCTGAGGAAACTAAATGGTGACCACCAGCATTGGACTGTTATCAGGTCTCCCGACTGGCAGCGTCGGGAGAAGCAGCAGATCTAGTCTACGGCAAGGCTAAGATTTCTCTCAAGCTACCCCAGCCGAGCCTTTAGCTGACCAATTCCAGATCCATTACCCATGAAACGGATCATTTGCAACTACAACTGGAAGCTCACTGGTAGGGTGTGGTTCAATGGCTGAAAAAATCCTGAGGCCACCTGCTGCAATCCCTGTTAGTGTAGATAAGCCTCCCTCAGGTCCCCTTTATCACTTGTTTTGTTTGTGTCGTGCTATAACAATATTTTATTTCTATTACAATGTTATTTAATCACTTTATTGTATTTTTAACCATTGTGTGCATTTGTGTATTTAGTGTTTGGGGTTAAAGGAGGGGGGTTTGTTTTGTTGTCTGTTTTAATACAGCACTTTGTATGGCAATTTATAGTCTGAAAAGTGCTTGACAAATAAATTAGATTTGATTTTCCTTTTCCAGACAATATGGTTTACAGCATGTCATGCTGGCAAGCGTTCATCTAGCTTTTACATTTAAAAACCATAGGAAATCCAGTATTGTTTTTTTTGCTGTAAGAAAACAAACTCCTTTTAAAGTATGTAGCTACATAGTGCCATTTTTGTAACCATACAGGTACCCCATAACTCCATATTTGGTTCTTGAGGTCCTGATGTAACAAAGCAATGATATACCCTCAAGCATTTGCAAAGTCTCCTCTTCACGGCAAATTAGGATTCATATTTACAGACGTGATTGTCCAGTTGGAGGACCCTCACACCCACTTACCACTGTGCTCCCTTTCTGTACTTGAAGAATCCTTCAAGACCTTTGGTGAGAGCACCACGTGCATATAGCCAATTCTGTGTCAAATCACAATGGTCTGCTGCCACAAAATCTGTCAAACAGTATGTCACTGTTTGACAGACTCAGGCCAAAATTTGACCCTGTTTTTTTTCATAGCAACAAAAGGCCTGCTGTATTTTCTCTGATGATGAGCAACAAGTCTCAATAGATGAGGAGTTGGGTGCACAATGTTTTGTGGCTAAATATTCTGTTCCCACATAGTCCTTGAAGAGCTCATACATGATTTGGGAAAAACTGTCACTGCGGGAGGTTGATTATTTTTATTTTTTTGTGATCAGAGGTTCCAAAAGCTGCCATGTGATATCAAAGCTGAATCGAAAGCGTAAACTCTAGGGTTAGGTGGATTGATCCATCCATTATCTCCACCCATTATCTGCACCACTTATCCTCGGTAGGGTCGCAGGGATGCTTGAGCCCATCCCAGCTGTCTTCGGGCAGTGGGCAGGGGACACCCTGAACTGGTTGCCAGCCAGTCGCAGGGCACACAAGGGCAGACAATTCACTCGCTCATTCACACCTAGGGACAATTTGGACTGGCCAATTAATGTGACATGAATGTTTTTGGAATGTGGGAGGAAACCAGAGTGCCCGGATGAAATCCATGCAACCACAGAGGGAACATGCAAACTCCACAGAGGAAGGTTCAAACTCATGACCTCAGAACTGTGTCGCACACGCGCTAACCACTGCCCCACTGTGCTGCCCCCTGGATTGATCCAAATACTGTAATTATTGACACTGAGCTGGTACTAGGATCATATCAATACTATTGTCCTTGGATTGATACTGCACCCCTACACCAATTTCCACTCCTTAATTTCATGCCTGTTTGTGTAACTGACAGGCACACTTTTAGCACCTCTCCCTACCTGGCTGGCTGCTGCTACTTGCCTGCAGAAGAAAGGGCTTCATCTATGCAGGAACCCTTAAAAGCTAAATATAAGGCAAATAGAAGCCTAACACAGTGGGGACCTTAATTTTTTAAACCACAGAAAAGAATCATTTGTATTTTCGTTCGCTTGCTGCATTTTGATTTGACTCTCTTGACTTTTGTTCTAAAACAGTTGCAAGAGAAATATTTTTATTTATTTTGTATACTGTAAAGGTTTGAACTGTAGTTACTGTATTTAGTGAAAAATTGAAATTTTTTAGTGCCTAAAAAGTGTTTTGGCAGTGTTTTTTCTAAATATAAACTACTTCAAGGGGTAGAGTTCAAGTATTCAATAATTACGATATCCGTAAGCAAACAATATCAGTATTGGATCGGTATTGATCGATACTACCATCGGATCTGTCTGTAAATCCCAGTATTGCTCACTCCTTGTGAACAAATTTTCCCTCATGTTGAATCCTGCACAGACATAGTTAACCACTGGGAATTCTAAATATAACTGTCACCATGACAGCATGAGTCAAAGTAGTTTTCTTTATAAACAAAAATAGTGAAACTAGTTTAATTTGAGCAGACCACATAGGGAATATCAATAGTGTGATTTGAGAAAATGTCAAGCAAGAATTTCTCAAGTTCAAATACTTAAACTGTCGTAATAAACGAATGCCTCATAATCTTTTTACTTCACTTATGTGACAAGTTAGTGAGTGATGATTACACTTTTTAAAAATGTATACTCCCCTGGTAAATGTATGTTGCTGAGCAACCTCAGTTTACAGAAAATTGTCTCTGGCCACACAGGCTCCTCCTTTCCAGCGTGAACCTCTGACAAGACCTCACACCGATTGGCCTCCCTCTTTCCTTTCGCCTTCTATTCTTTATTATCTAATTCAAGTGTCAATTTGAAGCCAACGCCTGCGTCGATCCTTTCTTCTGCCGTTGTCTCGGCTCAGTGGGACAGCACGACTGTCACTTAATCGTTGATCCAATTAATTTGGGGGACATTTCTGTGCTCCCTTACAAGCCCCAGGGCCACTGAATATAAACGGACGACAAAAGGGGTAAGCGAACACAGAGCGATGTCATTGATTGACACAGGAGCCAAAAATCCTGTGTGCTGACATAATGCCAGATGGAGTTACAGACCCTTCGCAGAGAAAGGTGGCCGTGATGAAAGACGTGAACGTGTCTAATTAACTTGCGTCAAATAAAAGTCTCAGCTTGACACAAGTAACTCTGTTTTTTTTTAAAAGTCTGCCTCCCTGTTGGATTTCGGAGCTTATTGAACTGATGCTATTTTTCTTGTTGTTTTTTTTTCTTGTGCAGTGCACACCTGGCATTTTATCTGGCGGGTGAAAGACTGGCTTCACCGCAGAGATTGTCAAATGATCTTGTGCTGCTTGAAAGCGCTCGCTATCCCACAATGTAATTATGCACTCCTTTTGTTAAATTGGGGTTTACGAAACCGTTTTTTTCTTAATTGGATTCATTCCAAAAGGTTCATGGCAATCTTTGCAACTGTTGCATTTGGACGTAACCATCGGCAAACAATATTGTCAGGGTTGGGTAGGGTTACTTTAACTTGATTACTTTCAATTACTTTTGGATTACTCCAATACCAAATATGCTAATAAAAGACAAAAGAAACTAAATATGAATACAATTACTAAATTTTGTACAGGCTTGGAGAGTAACGGAATACATGGAACGGCAAAAATGATGTTGGCAAGCTGTTTGGATTTATTTTCATTTTCTTTCTGTCGGATTTTATGTTAGTTTTGCCGGAGATCAAAGAGATCAAAACCAGGAGAGAAAGCTTACCACGTGTTGTGAGTCATAATTTTATTCATATTTAGTTTCTGTTGTCTTTTATTAGCATATTTGGTATTGGAGTAATCCAAAAGTAATTGAATGTAATCAAGTTAAAAGTAACCCTACCCAACCCTGAATATTGTATAGCTTCATACTAGCGGTAGGCAATACTGGGAATTTTAGTATCGATCCGATCCAAGAAAATACACGGTAGTATCGCTCTATACCCATCCAATACAGATATCTTAAAGTAAACCCTACCTCTTGAGTTAGTTTCTATTAACAATAAAAACTGCAAAAATACTTAAGGCACTAAAAATGCTTTGTCTTTTATTAAATAACTACAATTCAAACTTTAACAGCATAAATAATAAATATAAATATTTCCATTGCAACTGTTTCAGAACAAAAGCTAAGAGAGTCACATAAAAAAGCAGCAACGTAACCAAAATATAACAATGTCAACATGTCAACTATACTTCAGTTGCACAATATTTGGATAATAAAGTTAGGATGTACAAATAGTGTAGAAAATACACTCTTAAAACCTCTACAAGTATAAAAAAAATAAAATAGTTCTACTACAACAACTGTTTTAGATCAAAAGTTAAGAGATTTAAACCAAAAAAATAGCAATGTAACAAACAAGCCTTTTGGCTGTGTTGCCATAGTGTAAATGGATTTACACATTTTTGTTCAGGAACAGTAACATATGTACTGATACAGATTTGGATTCAGCTCGTTACTCTCTGTCGGGTGATGTTTTTCATGTGTTAATGTAAATTGGACAACTTTACCAGACCATGTCCCCTGCCATTGTTCTTTTCTTTTGTTGAAAAAAAGAACTCCACGTAGCGCTGCGCTTCATGTTTGCCTGTCAAATTAATCTTTAGATAAGGGTGTGCACATAGATTTCTCTCTCTCTTCTGCCTTGCAGGCAAGATATAGAGGGGAGAGGTGCTAAAACTGTGTCTGTCAATCACACAAACAGGCCTGTACTTAGTCAGTGACTGAGGTCACCGTGTAAGAGAAAAGGACCGCGCTGTCTACATATAAAAGCGACGATTTGAGGAAATTTGTGGACGGGTATTTATCCAAGGACAATAGTATGGATACGATCCAGGTACTCGCTTAGTATCGATAAGCTCGATATATGGATCGACCCACCCACCCCTAATTCAAACGAATTGCAGCCGTACAACGTGAAAAATACACGGCTAATATAATAGCTGTCCAAATACAATCACCTTGTGAATGAAAACAGTTTATTAACTGTGTGAATGAATAAATCATTCGATGACCATAGCACTTGCAAGACAAAGGATACTGTGCATTCTGAAAAAGCAAAGCAATGCAAAGGACACAAAGAGGTCCATGATATGTGAAGCATAAATATTGCACTGGTGTTAGGTGATGAAGTAAAGGTGCCCAGCACACTAACCAGCATTAACTATCACGTTTATGTCAGGGACATCAATTAAAAGCGCGATAATGTTAGCATGCATTTGCAACTGCTGCAGCAGACTCCGAGAAAAAGGACACAAGAGCCACAGATTCTAAGTTATATAATACTGTATGTTGAAAATTGGCAGGATGCCTCATCACAGCAGTCAGTATCTTTGTACCTTCCACTCAAAGTAAAGATAATTTTGTGACTAGAGGTTACGTTTCAATATATGAATCGTGCATGATATGGTAAGAACAGTGACTGTTTAAAACTAGAATACAGGTGATATAGATGCTTTCAAAATAAATTGTTTTTCTTGACTAAAACATGTAAATGCATAAAAAATGTCTAGGTGTGTGGTGGCATTACCCTTGTGTATTACACTTTTAAACAGGATATTGTAATTCAAGACAAAAACAACGTTTTTTACCCTTTTCCTTTCAAGGGTCGTGAATAGGTAATTCGAATTGATACAATTAACCATAATTCTGTCTTTAACCATAATTCTGTCTTTAATATGGATAGTCCCGGCATATAAATGTATTCGAACATAAAAGTTGACCATTTTTAAAGATGGTAGACTGCAGGGGTCTCCAACGTTGTGCCCACCACAGGCACCAGGTAGGCCACTAAGAACATACGTGGACAGCTTCTAATAATAGCTCGCCAAAGACGAGTCTTCGAGTTTCTCTAGCAAATTTGATTTCTAAGTGACATGATCTTTGAGTGGTTGACTTAAACTCTACTAATTATAACCTGGTAAAATAATTAACAACACAAATTGTTATTTCTCTAAATGTATATCAAACCGGTAGTCCTTATTTACAAAAACCTTGGTGATCCATTATTCACAGTATTTAAGTAGTTCTCAGCCTTTTTTTTTTCTTGGTGCTCCCTGTAAAATATATTTTTAACCGAATTAAAATAAAAATACAATTTAATTATTCCTAACTACCGCAAACATTTTTCTGTTGTGGTAATGAACAAAACCTATAAGAAATATTTTAAAAATCTGAATTATTACAAAGTGTATGGTGGTATTCTTTGACGACTGTATTTTAGAAATACATCATATGATGAAAAAAAAACCAAGAATTCCAAGTAAAATGTTATGTATATTAAAATGGATACGTTTATCCATTTTCCTTACATATAAAGATGTTTACATTTGCCTAAATCATTATTTTCTGGTGTTTTTTCAACTGTATTTGTAGTACAATAACAAATATAGTACTTAAAATAAGTGAATGTAAATGTTTTTCTGTTTTTATTCTCTTGTCATACCAATACTGTTTATTATATGAAAATTTAAGTCAAATAATCGGTTTAAAACCCATCCATCCATTTTCTGCACAGCTTATCCTCATTAGGGTTACGGGGCTGCTGGAGCACATCCTTACTATTTTCAGGCAGTGGGCAGGGGACACCCTGAACTGGTTACCAGCCAGTCACAGGAGACAAGGAGACAAGACAATTTACGCACTCAGCTTTAGGACAATTTGGACCGCAAACTTGGGAGAAAACCGGAGTGCATGGAGGAAACCCACACAGGCACGGGGAGCATGCAATCTCCGCATGAAAAGGCTGCAGTAGCTGGAATCGAACCCTGGACCTCCGCACCGAGCGGCTATCGCTCCCAAAGGCGGAGCTTTCTTCAGATTTGGGTCTTCTACCAGAGGATATACTGCATATACTGTATATTGAAGTTTAAGGACATCACGACATTAACACCTGTCTTAGACGACATGCGGGTAGAGGGAATAGCTTCCTTAGTATTTAATACGGGGTAAATTGAGGTTTCTACGTACCAACGGCCCCCAAAAAAATCACAAAGGACATCTTTACCGAACCTGTCAAGCCCAACCTTTGTTGCAGAGTATGCATTTTTATTAGGCCTCGCTGCACTTAATTTGAATCTGATCTGGGAAAAGCCTCTTTAGCCCTATCATGTCATAAACGGCTTCATTTTAGGCGTGTTTCTATACGATCAAGGACAATGGAGTGGACAATCAAATGGCCCGTTGCACTTAATGAAGTGGTTGCAGGCATCTTCGACTATATGACAGGTAGGCAGGGGAGACACCAAGGGGCTTAAATGTCTAAAGTGGGGAAGAAATCCCACAGTCAATTAAATCTCAAATGAAGTGCTCCGTGCTATCTCCTAACCTGTCCTTAGTCGTAAACGGATCGACATGGACGTTATTGAGCGAGCCTTGATGTGGCGATCCCTCTGCGGATTATCTGCGTCGGTTCCCTCAGGATGTTGGTGTGTCTGTGTATCTTGGAGCACCAACCAATTATCAAGTCATGTTAGCAAGCAGACGGCATGCTGGGCTTAATTTGCCCAAACCTGCCTACCTGATTTCAGTAATTGCACTGTGGCCTCATTATCTGATCTAGCTGAGCAAGTGTGTGAGCAAAAAAACATGAGGATTCATGTGTGCGAGCATGGCAATTTCCAGGCTTGTTTACGCTCCTGTTATACATTTGATTACAGGTAAAGCCACTGCCATGCTCTGTGCGCATTTCAAACCTAACATAAAATCCGCTGAACAATTTTGAAAAAAATTATACTCGAATTGACAGTACGCTGAAATGGAATTGATGGGAGTTGTTCAGAGAAGTGTGCAAATGGCCCTGGGGGTTCAAGCAGCAACCATGAAGTCAAATATGACCTGAGCTGTGTTTTTGTTGGCCTTCAAATATCACCTATCTTGACCTTTACTTCTGCATCAGAACAAAGAAAAGTCAAAATCATTCCAGTGTCAATGAGTGTTATGTCAGGCTACATAATGACAAAAGGCTCCTGTCATCATTGAAGAAAAGTGAACCCTCAACCTGGAAAACAAATGCTTCCTTGTTCCCCGCTATACTTCAGACACGACGGCAAAAACTGCTTGACTCTTGACCCTCAGATTCTTGGAGGAACAATTCCCTTTTTCGGCAACTGTGTGTTTAGTGCACCACAGTCTAGAGGTCCAGGGTTCAAGTCCAGCTAGCTTAGCCTCCATGCGTGGAGTTTGCATGTTCTTCCAGTTCCTGTGTGGGTTTCCCCTCAGATTCGCAAAAACATAAGTGGCTGGTTTAAATTGCCCCTAGGTGTGAGTGAGTTGTCTGTCTCTGTTTTCCCTGCAACTGGCTGGCAACCAGTTCAGAGTGTCCCCTGCACATTCCCCGAAGATTACTGGTATGGGCTACGGCAACCCTATTGAGGATGAGCGGTGCAGGTGATGGATGCATGGATGGATGAAGTCTGTTTTACAAAAATGAACGACACTTAATCTTTTTGTTGCCAGGTATGGTCTTGTAAGAATAATACCACTTGCTTTTCTTTCTGAAATCATCAAACTCTTCGATTAATGTATCTCTTATGCATGCAATGATAATTATATTAAACAATATGTATTGAAAGAACACAATTTGGCTCAAATCCGCACATTATGTTTAAAGGAAAGGCGGCAACCCTCCACTATTGAAGTTTCTCATCCCTGCATACAACACTGCCCATCTGGATTCGACTTAAAGTGAAGAGAAAGGAAGACGTAGAAGACATGAGTGAGTGCACACACTAAATTAAATCAATTATGTCTCCGAGCTGCAGAAGCCTTTGCAGGGATAATTACTTAGAAAGAGTGATCAGAGGCTAATCTGATGATGATGCCCTTTGCTACCCACGAGCAAAGATTTGATGAGGGAGCTCTCCCACTGGATTGAGTCTGTGAAGATGACACATGCTGATAGTTGACATGCAAGTGCAAGTACTCTTCTACAGTACAAACTGCGAATTTCATGACATCAGTCTGGAGATTAACTTTACAGTATTTGTCGTCCTTCCCTTCTAACGTTGGAAGATTGATGGAGGGTGATGTTTCTGACTGTGATGAGTTGTGCCAATCTGCACAAATAAGACAAGAGATACCCCTCCACATTATAGAGTGTGGAAGCATTATTGCAGTTCAGAAGACCGAAGGCATAGAACAAGTTGCCTAGAAGGTGATTTCACAGGGAAAAGACCCAAAATGTCTTTACCATGTTTTTAATCTGCAGACAGCATGAAGAAAACAACATCTATGAGAAACAATTAGCTATTACATGTTGAGCGTGTAAAACCATTATACAGTTGAATTCCCTTGTTTTTTTCTTCATGGTTTTCATTTTGGATAACATATTGTCTACATTTTCATAATATTTGAATTTGAGAAATTTCACTGTTGGGTCCAGCACGCCCCCGTCCACCAAAAGGCACCTTATCGATTTGTAATTGGGACAAGCGTGTCCACACATGTCCCTAGTTAGCCTGACCCTTCATAATGACATTTTGGACAGCACTCGTTGTCAAAAATGTTATCACCATCACCCTGTCCTAGTGTTATCCTGGTCTTTGGGTTTATTTTTGTTTTCTGGTTTAGATAGTTGAAATGTTTATTGACCATTTTTTTAACTTCATTTATTTATTTTAACATTAAATACTATCATTGTACTTTTTGCTTCCTGTCTTTGGGTCCACCCCAAAATCATAAACAAAATTACTCAAAAATGAGCTGTCCAAAACATGACTAGGTGCCCTCTGGTGGACAAAGGCGCGCCATACCCTAACACTCACTACCATCAAACTATCCTAACCTTTTTTTTCCCTCGGGTAGGATGGGTACACAGTAATCCCTTACTGTCCCAAAATAACCTGTGATAGGAGTAAAGAAGAAATCTTAATTTCGAATTAAAAATAAGGCAACATGGCCTAATTTTGAGAAAAGACCCAAGTCACCATTCGGCTAAATGCTCCGACGCTAGCAGAACACTTGGGCTAACTTTTCAGCTCGTGATTATTGTTTGATCTTTTTCAAGGGCCAGCATAATTTCCAAGGAAATTACAAAGCATGGAAAAATCACTCTAAAAGTACTGTGAAAGCGAAAAATATGAACGTTTTTATGGAGATTTAGCGCCGCTGTTCTGGTCAGAAACTGAGGACGAGGATTTTTTTTTTATATGGACTCCACGTAACAAAAATTTCTTTTAAAATTTTGTTTTATCCATGTGTTTTACTTTGTAATCAATAGTTAAGTAAGTCAAGTCAAGTCAAGTCAAGTCATCTTTATTTGTATAGCCCTAAATCACGAAGAGTCTCAAAGGGCTTCACAGATTATTACACTATATTACACAGATTAAACCACAAACAAACTCTGTTTGCTTCTGTTGTTTTATTTCAAATACGCACCATTGTATGTTGCCTGTGTTGTTGTAACGCGGCTGACCCACAATAGAGGGCACACGCCCCCTATCGTGCAGTGCGCCCACTGTTGAGTTGGATACCGACATAGAACTGCACCCTTTCACACGGTAGTCTGGAGTTGGGTAGGTGTTGTTGTGATGAAAGAGCCTAACATCCAAGAAAACTTGAACAAAAGGATGAAGAGCAATCACTCAGGACCCGATGGGGAAAAATCTCCCTCCATGCCCCCAACCAACCCATTCTCTGAGGCCTTTGCAGAACATTTCCATTCCCACCCCCTGGCAGTAGCGCACACTGGAGAACTGGCCACAGACCCCAAAGCAACTCCGCCAGCCATGCCTAGCACCTCGGAATGGAGCCTGACGGACCAAGATGGCACCCCAATTGAGTTTATTCAAAACTGAGGTTTGATTTTTGTGGCCAGTGGAAATCCTGCATGGCCCATCATCTACTTCTTAAGTGGACAGACAACAAGAACAACTCATCCATTACCCCATGAATTTACAACTGACAATCAGTGTAGCTAAATATTATGATAATTTATTAAAATATTTTTTACGTGCCGAATTGTTGGCGACAAATCAAGATGCTAATAGAATTAAAGCACCTTTTTAATTCGATGCGAGAGTGACAAATGGACTTGCAGTTACGTGCATGGCTGATGGTAATCCCAGGTACTTTGAAGTGACAGCCAGTCTGCCCTCTTGCTTGGGGCCGACTGATCGGCTTCCAGACTCCCACACAACCTGCAGAAGGAACCAGTGAGCCTCTGGAACTCATTTTAAATACTGTAGATGTGTCAGGCGAAAGGTGACGGTTCTAATGAGCTTGGAAGAGTGTGTATCTAAAAAGGTTGGGCGACAAATTCAAAGCCACAAAATAAAAGCAATGACACACTCATAGGTGTTGCACATATTGGGGTAAATTGATTATCTGAACGAACAATTAATTGACTTATATTCCTATTGAGCACGTCCCGCAATTCAGATTACCGTATTTTAGGAAATTTTATCTGGAGGACGGATGAAATACTTTATAATCTGATCGTGGCTACATTTAAATGTAGGTGAGACACACTGTGCAACTGGCCATGCTCACACATTCTGAGTTCATGATTAAGAAGTAGAGACGAGACACGACCTAGGTGTGCTCTCACTTCTATAAAAAAATATATATATACTATGAAGAACAACTCTTCCTAACGAGCAGTTTCAGATGATTGAACAGTATAACGTGGCTCCAAGGGACCAATTATTGAGTATATTATTTCTGCTACTGGGCCGATGAATGGGGCACCATATTTTTCCATGATCTGTCTGACTGACAATTAGCGTACATTCCTAAACATTCTCTCATTTCTGAGTTGGCAGATGATTATGCAAATGTTTTCGACCAAGTGAGACAAGACAGTGGTTCCCTGGGTTGACTGGTGTGAGACAGGGGTGCGTGATGTCACCATGGCTGTTTAATGTGTACATGGATGGTGTGGTGAGAGAGGTGAATGCAAGGGTATTTGACAAAGGTGTAGAGACAATGGATAACAGTGGAACGGTCTGACAGGTAAGTCAGTTTGATGACAAAGCACTTGTGGCTGATTCTCAGGAAATAATTGGAAGGTTGCTAATGAAGTTTGGAATAGTATGATAGGCGTAAGTTATGTGTGGATGCTGGGAGGAGTAAGGTGATAAAGTGTTCACGTGATGGTGTGGGCATGGCGTTGGAAATAAGGTTGCCTGAACAGGTGCTGGAAGAAGTTGAAAGCTTTCGGTACTTGGGTTGTGATGTGGCTCCAGTTAATGGAATGGAGTGCGAGGTATTGCACAGAGTGAATCAAAGAAGCAAGGTTTTGGGTTCTCTGAGGAGTGATTGATGAGCAATAAGAGTATGAGTATGGATGTTCAGAGGGGACTGTATGAGAGTGTGATTGTGTTGACTGTGTTGTATGGTGCAGAGACTTGGAGCCTTAACGCAGATTTAAGAAGGAAATTGAAAGTTTTTGAGATTAGTGTTTGAGGAGTATGTTAGGAGTTACACGATTGGATAGATTGAGAAATAAAATTGTGAGAGACAGAAGGCCGCGATTGACGTGGATGGATGGTGTTATGAGTGCACTGCAGGAAAGAGGTCTAAATATAGTGAAAATTAGAGCTCTTGTTGGTGACAGGAATGAGTTGAGAGGTGTTGTAAAAGGATAGTGGGATGTATGGACTTGTTCTAAGGGATGGGCAGGGCACCTCTATGATGCGGCAGGGGTAAACCAGTGAAAGCTGGCGGCCCTGCTGTTGAACAAGAGTGTGTTGTGTCACCCATACCCGAGTGACACGGCCGCTTTCTTGTGTCCCGTTTCATCTGGAGGGACGAAAGCATGACCAACTTGGATGCCGAGGTGCTTAACTTGTTTGGGTGTTTGGGCATTTGGGTTGCCCATGGTCCAAACATTTTTGTGTGTGTTTTTGCTGCTTTTTCCCTTTTTTATTTTCTTTGTTTTTCTATGTGTTTGTCTTGCTGTCGGTCACCCCTCTCAAGGGATATGACCAGGGTAAATAGATAAACAACAATATACCATCAATTATAAAAGAACAATTTCGCTTATGTTAGATATATGTTCCTCTTTTACATGAAAGAACTTCATACCTGACAACCATGATTGACTCAAAATCATATTTTACCCAAAAAATGTCATCTTTTTTACATCGTGGACTCATTGTGCTTTCGTTCATTGTGATCCACTTCTAAATATTGCTTTTGGTTTTGAAATGTGTAGATCAACTAATTGTTGTTTTGTTGCACTTGTACTTTACACCACAATGCAAATGAACAAATCCTTAAGGCATGCAAAATTTCGAATAATTTACAAGATTTTGTAAACAATGGCCCAAGAAATTGACATTCATTAAAATAATTAAATGTTAAATGAAATAATGTTCATTTTAGAATATGAATGTATTGAAATATTTTAGCAAACATTTCTATAAAATACGTTCAATTTGTACAGGTACAAAAATACAACTCCTAGCAAAAAGTATGGAATCACCAGTCTTGGGCAAGCCCTCACTCAGACAATTTATTCGGTAGGAAAAATTCAGATCAGAAACATAAAACAATCGTAAGGTTATTCCAAAATGTATTCGCATTCAGAAACTCAAAAAGAAATTAAAAAAAAAAACTTGGAATGGTCAGTAAATGTTACTTTTATAGAGAAAAAAATATGGATTATTGAAAAACAGACAAGGAAATAACAATCAAAACATATGACAGTATTAATTTGAGCCACCTTTTACGGAAGCCTGCAGTCTCTGAGGCATGGACTTGATAAGTGACAGAGAGTATTCTTCATCAATCTGGTGCCAACTCTCTTTGACTGCAGTTGCCAGATCATCTTTGCAGCCTTGCTGTGGACATATTTTTTTTATTTCCACCACATGTTTTCAATTGGGTTGAGATCTGGGCTATTTGCAGGCCATTATATTGACCGGATGCGTCTTTCTCCAAGGTTTTTGCACTGTGGCATGTTGGAAAATGATCATCCCCAAATATTTTTTCAATTGAAAGAATAAGAAAACTGTCCAAATAACAATGTAAACTTGTTCATTCATTGCAGATTTGACCACAGCCATCTCCCTAGTGCCTTTGCCCGACATGCATAATTTGTATTCTTTTGTTGGGCAGTCCTCTTTTAGTTGTTTGTCTTGACGCCTACATGTCTTCCTTGGCCTATCATTACGCTTGACATTAACAACCTTTCCATGCTGTTTGTACTTAGTCCAAATCTTCTATACAGCTGACTGTGAACAGCCCACATCTTTGATGGGGTTACCTTCTTCAAGAAGTTTGACAATCCTGTCTTTTGTCTCAAGAGACATCTTTCTTGTTTGAGCCATTATTTTTGCCAATCCATATAGTTCATGATCCTTCCAAGGTGTGATAATTGCACCGTTTTAAACTGCGGACTCACGAGCAGACTTAATCTAAGCCAGATGCCCAAATAGGGAAAGGCAAATAACTGGGTTTGCCCTTATTTCCTACTCAAAATTCCATATTTGTTTCCTCAGAATTGAGTGATTCCATATATATTTCCCTGCACTTCATACCAGTTAATGATAATTACTACAAGTAATGTAAATTGAACAACATTTTTAATTTCTATTTCAAGACTTCAGATAAAATGGATTCAGTCTAGGCTTCCATGTTTTCCATTTAATGGTCTCACACAAATCATCTATTTCTGTTTGCATTCAGTTTAAATCCCTCTTGCAGACTCTACAAGAGATGCACAGGCAATTCCTTTGAACATCCGGCACTACGAGATGTCTAAGAACAGAATGGGGTCGGTAACAGGATGAAATTTTTGTCAGCTACCATGTCTGAAAAGCCGAAAGAAATCAGGAATACGGACAAATTGGCATGAAAAATGTTTCGTAAAATTATATTGTTTGTGGCTTTTTGTGAAAGGCAGTCACGACAAATGTGTAGGCGATCCCAAAGAGACGGGCAATCAAAACAGGGTGCAATCTCTCCCGGCATAGACATATTCTTAGTACTTTCAAAGATTCTGAAGCATTGATTCAGCGTTTGTGTGTAGAAGCAGGTGTAGCCTTTTTATCTCATTTCTAAAAAAATAGAATAGGGATATCTGAGGGGCAAAACACATTGTAAAGCTCAATGAACAACCAAACTCATAACTTGAAAGGCAGCTACACTTCTAGGTTAATTTTTGGTTCATCGATTTGACAGTGGAAGTATAATTTCGGTCACAACGCGGGAAAGAGGAAGTAATTGAATCTATGCTGTATGTTGTGCATATAGCACATTTGGCAATAAAGTTGAAGTTAAGGCAGTTTCACAGACCATAAATTTGAGATTACCTTATGATTAATTAAGGTGAGAGGGGGGTGTTGGGGGCATAAAACAATTTAGGTTTGAAACAAGATTGTGATCTAAAAGAAAACGGGAAACTCAGACTTTCCTATCCTCAGCCACTCCATCCAACTCATCCGACAGGATCCCAAGGCGTTACCAGGACAGCCTGGAGAAATTTTCTCTCCAGCGTGTCCTGGGTCGTCTTCAGGGCGTCCTGCCGGTGGGACATGCGTGGAACACCTCCCGGGGCAGGTGTCCAGGAGGCATCCTTTTTTTCTAAACGTTTTACAGTAATGTGAAAATGTGGGGGTTGAAAAAAAGAAAAATCAGTCAAGTCATGCTTATTTGTATAGGCCTTGATCACAAAAAGTCTCAAAGGGCTGCACAGACCAAAGACTATTGCAAACTGCAGACTATTATTACACCATCGTCTGATCTATAATCTACATGAGGGCAAGGAAAAACTCAAATACACTAGAATGAGGACAATTAAAAAACCTTGAAACCTTCCAGTATGACCAGGCGACAATGGATGAATATACAGACATCGTCAACATGAAACATGCAATATACATGTTTTAAGGATTCAAACAGTTCCACTGACGTTGCAAATCGAATTTTAGAGGGCAGAACACACACTGCACCGGGGTTTGAAAGGAGAATGCTCTCCAACCTGCTGATTTCTTCTTGGCTCTTGGGATCAGTAGTAGAACATCACTGGCCGAGCAAAGGCTCAGAGCAAAAACATACATGTCAAGTTAATTGGTCTGTCCAAAAAGTCCTTAGGTGTGAATGAGCGAGTGAGTCGTCTGTCTCCGTGTGCCCTGCAACTGGCTGTCAACCAGTTTTTTTTATTGTTTTTTAGCTGTGGCAGATGTTCATCTTGAAGCTCTGCACATCGTCATTACTCCAAAATCCAAAGAACCCGATTCACGCAGTTTACCTAGAGAGGGAAGAAATTGCTCAGATTCCATGCAGCGGGATTTACTACTCCACACCGAAACAAATTCAGTAAACTGTCAGCGTATAAAGAACGCAATAAATGCAAAGTGTGAAATCGATTTAAATATGTGTGCCATTTCCATATGCAAATCCAAAGCTGGAGAGAGATTTTTCTTGTTGCATGACGGCTTCAGGATGGGTTTTTTTTAACTCACATTTGGCTTTGCCTTTGCAACTCAACCTGAAACAGTATCTGATGGTGTTCTTCAAGAGATCCACAGTGGAGAGCATTCTGGCATACAGCACCATGGATGGTATGCTGAGAGCACGACAGGAGACAGAAACACCAGACGGAGTCATCAACATAGTTCAGAAAATCTTCATTTGCCCTCCTCCGTGGTCTGAAGGACGGCTTGCAATTCTGCAGCACCGCCAACAAGATTATAAAGAACTACTTTTAACCAGGCCACCACCTCTTTGACCTGCTGCCATTTGGTAGATGCTAGGTCCCTCAATGAATATCAAGCTGAGCGACGCATTCTTCCTCAGGGCCATCACCACCCTAAACAAGCGCTTAAGTCTGTGAAAAAATATTTATTTTGCCTATATAGTAAAAAATGGGTACTCCTATCTCTTTTTATATAATCTGAGGTTCGTTTTGTGCCACTAGTATAATGTCATTTTAGCCAAGTTTTAGGATCTACAACAGATAGCAATGCTAAAACAAGTGCTTTTTGTTTGAAATAAGAAAATATATTTTTCCCATTAGTGTTAGTGTACGCGTATCAGTAAGTGTCTGCCCCCGCTCCTCTTCCATTATCTTCAGTACAAAATCAGTTCTGGACAATCTCCAAGGCATTGGGTATTCTCTTTCTTTTCCAAATGTTTCACGCGGAAGATATTTCAATGACTAATCAAGAGCATTCACCCTTTCCTGCGCTAAAACTGTCAATTCGACCTCTCTTTTTTTGATACTAAGTATCAAGTAGCATACTCATTAGCAGCCCTTGAGTACAGGCGGGAAAAGAGATTGGTCTGAAGCTTTGTGTGCGAATGTGTGTCTGTAGACTGAATTTTCTCGTTCTCCTTTGCGGGTTTCTGTTCCCTGTGGCCTGGAGGTTAGCAGATTAACATACAACATCAGATGTGGGTATTCACAAGCATCCAGGAGGCTGTTCTGGTCCCACCTCATGCATATGTTGCACAAGAGCTATTAGCATGCATGACAGATGCACCATCTGCCTGATAAAATGGGCCGTGTCATGTCAAATCTTGTTGCTTCGTACTACATCATGAAGGTATCGGGTCTTTTATATGCTGTGTAAGTGATAATGACAATCTGACAGCTGAATGCCACACCTTCTATGGGAACGTTTAGTAAGACTCAATGTCACATTGTTGCGTTACGTTTTCCATACAGTATTCATTCGTATATGACGTGCATGTTTTAACTTGACCAAAAATGGAAATCAAAGTTTGGGTGCACGTTACACATGGTGTTTTACGGTAGTATTTTACCTAAATGGGTCAAAAAATATCGCAAAATATTGGATGAAAAGGGAATCTAATCTAGGTTGCGGCACTGAAAGGGGGGTTTTGGGTTTTTTTAAGGGTTATTGATCTATCTTCGTTATTCATTATCCATTATCCGTTATCGGTCAGTTCATAATACGCTACAAAGCCTAGGAGCCGGGACACTTACTCTCAGCCAAAAGGCCAAGCTAAGGTCCTAGCCCTAAAGCCTTGCTGCGATCATTGCGAATGCACCGTTCCCGGAGGTACTGCAATACCGGGCCGATGCGTGGAGTGGACAGAGCAAGCTCATATTCCATCTCCAAAATGCAAAAATCAAAGGACCAATAGGCCAAGCCCGACTGTCGCTAGGGGCAGTGTAAGTACATAGCAACTGGCTAACGCATGGATAGTACACAGTTCTAGAACCACAGTAGGCAGTAGCTTTATTGTTCTGGAATTGTACTGCAATACCGGGCCGATGCGTGGAGTGGACAGAGCAAGCTCATATTCCATCTCCAAAATGCAAAAATCAAAGGACCAATAGGCCAAGCCCGACTGTCGCTAGGGGCAGTGTAAGTACATAGCAACTGGCTAACGCATGGATAGTACACAGTTCTAGAACCACAGTAGGCAGTAAAGCGCCAAATCCTATCCACTAGAACACCAGTGATATAGAAGACATACAAAAAGGATTACATTTTATTTGATGATCACACAAATTTCAATCACGGCGATGAATGCTATACAAGTGTTAAAGTCAATCATTATTATGACTATTTCGTGGCCATATTTGCACAGATAAAATACATGTATATAGTTTAATTCTACATGATGGTGGGAGCAAAAAACTCACGCTCCTTCTTGGCTGAGGTCCCGAACAGAGAGAGGGGGAGTGGTTTATTAACGACAGAGGAATCAGTACAGACAAGAAAACGATTTCAAAATAAAAGAATACAAGATTGATAAAAGTACAAGAGATATAATTACACTCATTGTTGAAACGTTACATTATGTGTGTGTTTGTATGAGAAACATTGTTTTTATATTTAGTTATATAAAAACAAGCTAATTACCTTGAGACAGAAAATCAAGAGATTTACATTGAAAACCTGACAACAAGGGAAAAAAACAGGAAGTCATCCTGGACGATATACAGTGCTGTGATAAAGTATCTGCCCTCTTCCTGATTTCTGTGGATTTGAATATCTAACTTTCACAAAGGTTTCAGATCTTCAAACTGATTTCAGTATAACACAGAGACAACCCAAGGAGATACGAAATGCAATTTTGACATGTGGATTCAATTTATTTAGGTAGAGACAAATTCAAACCTATCTGGGCCTTGGTAAAAAAAAAGTCATTGCCCTTTTGCAAAAGTGTTTCAAATCTGCCATAGTGGAGTGTTTTCAAATATGAGCTGGCTGTTTAAGGTCACACCACAGCTTTGACTAGGCCACGCCAGAACCTTAATTTGTTTTTTTTAGCCATTCAAGGGTAAACTTCTGGCAAACACTAGAAATCATTATTCCATCGACCTCAGCAAAGTGTCCTGGTCCTGAGGCAGCCTAGTTACGGTCCGTGTTCATGACTCTATAAGAAAGGCACTGGCCAATAATGGCATGCATGGGAGAGTTCACAGTCAAAAACTACTGCTGTCCGGAAAACCACAAAGATTAGTCTAACATTTCCCCAAAAACATCTTGATTATCCTCAAGACTTTTGGAAAAACATTTTGTGGACGGATGAGTAAATACTTGAACTTGAAGCCCGTTACATCTGGCGTAAAAATATCTCATCATTTGACAAAAAGAACATAATACCAACAGTAAAGCATGTTGGTGCAGTGTGATAGTATTTTTTACACAATAAGTCACACCAAATTATAAGACGCACTCCGAAGGAATAATCTTTTGTCGTATATTTTTCATAAGTAAGCTGCACAGGACTATAAGGCCAATGGAATTGGGATTGCTGTAAGAGCTACAGTGTTTACATGTCCATAACCGCTGGGCTCTTCATACTCTTACAGCATATAATAAATATACGGCAATGATAAATAGCCGATTTTTGGTTGAAGATCGTTGCTTTATTCATGTTTTTATCTAAATTTGTGGTTTTACCACAGGAGCAGACCTCTTTACTATACAATTGACACCCGACATTGTCCTTTTCTGTAGTTAGAAGTCAAGTCAAGTCATGTTTATTTCTATAGCCCTTAATCACAAAGAGTCTCAAAGGGCTGCACAGATCAAAGACTATTGCAAACTACAGACTATTATGACACCATCCCCTGATCTATAACCCACATGAGGGCAAATAATACACAGATATTGTCAACATAAAATATAGGTTATTTATATGTGATAGAGTAGAAGTGTGTTTGACTGTAGGCATACACCAGCCTATCACAGTAGCCCACAGAAAACAGTCATGCTCACCCATTACCCAAAGCCCTTCCAAACCTACCATTGTGATAGCATTTGTTGTGCGCTGTCTCCTCAGAACACAATCCATGATACATTGATCTCAATGACAATAAAGACAATGAAATTCAAAATCCGGAAAGCAGTGAACCAGTGATGACCTGAGCGCAGAGTAGCGAGGGGTCTCCGTGTTTAGTATTGATATACTGGATCCCTCTGGTGATGGAGGAAAAGTTAAGATCAATAAACGGTGTCTAAGCTAGGCTGGGTTGTCTCACTGACTGTGATAATTTCAACAAGAGGGGCCATTGCAACAGTCGGAGCCAATTAGGTCCATTTGCACTCTGTCATTGGTTTGGCAGGTTTGGTCCGGTAGCAACACAGCATATCTTCACCTTATTTTATTTATCAATTGCGGCAAGAAAGACATGATGCTTGGAAAATTAATATTTATGTGAGTATTTACAGTTAACATAACCATGATCTCATGTAAGCTCTGGAGGGTTTCCTTTTTTTTTTGCTTGAGAATTTAATATATCCACTCATGCAGAGGTGTTTCTTCCCATTAAGCAAACTAGGCAATGGCTTGGAGCTCCCTGCCCAGCAGGGGGCCGTAGAGGGTGAACATATTTCCCCACAAAGTACATATGTTATTCTTCCACCTTAGAACAGCCTAGGTGATTTGACAACTGAAACTCTAAAACCCCTTTCAAAGGGATAGTATGTAATTCTTGACCACTAGATGTCACTATATCATTGAAAGTGAGTTTTAAATACCACAAAGAAGAATACAAACTACAGAGACCCAAAGTGACCATAATGCATAATTGTTGTGCCCTGATTCAAGCAAGTTTCCTGTTTTTTGGATAGTAGCAAGATTGCAGACAATTTTGTCCCTCAAGGTTAAGCTCATCTGAAGCCAAATATTTTATTTGCAGTTTTTTTAAAATGTACGTTCAGAGGACAGTTAATGTATCTTTTGCTTATTTTTAAATAAATAGAGTTTTTTAAATGAATTATGATTTTCTTTTGACTACTAGAGGCGCTAAAAATACTCATTGTCCCTCAAGTAGATTGAAAAAGTGGGAGAAAAGGAAATCATTGGTCAATAAAGTGCAATAATAATAATATTCAAGACTAGTTAATGACTATATACTTTTTTAAGGTTAGAAATCTAAAAAAAAAATCCCATTTCTTTTGCAAGTAAAAGGTGTTTTTTGTTTTCTTTGAATTTATTACCGATAACCATAATCAGTTGAAGTGGAAATTATTGGTTATATTCCTGTTCATGTATGGCTTATACCTGTATTTGCATTTGATATTTATATTTAAACAGCTCTTCTCATTTATAGATTATTTTTTAAGAACAACAAAAAATATATTTAATTCCAATGACTCAATCTGGCGAGACATTTTGTCTTAGTTATGCTAACCGTGGTGCAATGGTCAGAAATATGAAAATTAGTCTCTTTTTTTTCAAACTCCTATGCTGTATAATTTATATTACCCACCAATACTATGTACCAGTTTATGTCATGAAACTGAGGCGTGTTCAGGAGAGTGAGTGATTGCTATCGCGAGCTATCGCTAGCTTCTGAACGGCCAGTGATTATTGAGCGCTCGCGTGCCCGAGTAATCACGGGAGAAAGACCGCTTACTTTGATTTCCAACATGGCGTCGACAGTGCAGAAGATGGAGGATCTCACCCTGACGAGTGCTGTTGGCGATGTAATATATCGTCTTACATTGCCTGGTAATGTTTGTGAACAATGCAAGACAGGTATGACCCTTCCACTGCGTTTAGGATAACCTTAACTGTGTCAATATGCGAACTGTCGCTCATATCAGCCAACTCGCTCAAAGCAAGCTGTAGAACGAAATCCATTGTACTGTCGTCGGCCATTTTGGATCAGTAAGGCAATCACAGCGAGCGATTACAAAACGTTCAGCAGTGCGCGGCAAGCGATTATCAAGAGACTACATGTCTGATCACTCTCCTGAACACGCCTCAGGACTGAATCTCGAACACAGTTGCGTTCGTTTTAAAATAATCTTTATTGGATTGAGCTGACAGAGCTTGCTTTGTAAGCCGATGGTTGTCGGTCTGTAGCAGCGTTGGACGGAATGGCAGTTCCGTGACAGGTAGGCAGAATCGATACGGCTTAGCAGGCAGGTCGACGGCCAGGGCAGGATAGCAGGTCGTAAACGTGGGACCGAAACATCTCGAAACCGAAGGCAGGCAGGAATTAAACAGGCGAGGTCATAGGTACTGGAATCTGGCAAAACGCACAGAGAGACACAAGTACAGTCAGACACTCCTCTCTGGGCGCTGACAGCTTAAGAGGAGGGTGTCAGCCAATCAGAGAGCGCGCTCCTGCGCGCCAAACGATTGCCCCAGGTGTCTTCATTTTGGCAATCATGACAGTTTATGCTGTAAAAATTGGTACAAATAGGACTATTGCAATGGCCAAAACTAAAGACATGCTTCTTTATTTCAAAAGTTATTTCAATAAAATCCAATTGCTATTGATTCATAGAGATGCTAATGTGCAATTTTAAAATTTAACAAAATGCATTCGATGATTGCGTCATTGTCTGCTCCTCCACATCAACCTCATCTACCAGGGGACCCTTTCCTTTCTTGTTTGGGCCTCCAGGGACTGCACGCACGCACACCAAATGTGAGAAAATAGTTGGATTATCAAAAGAAATTTGAGTTGCAATATTCAAATAATAAGTTATTAAGTTATAAATACGTTCTCTATTACACAGTCAGAAATTGTTACATTTTCAGAGACAATGCTAATAAGATGACGAGTGTTCACTCTTGTTCTTTTGTAGCGTCCCCTTTACTTCATGCAGGTCACTGGTGTGCACTAGCCATTCTGCCCCAACAAGAATGAACCGTGTCAGAAATCGAACCGAGACAGCTCCGTCCCCTTTCCCCGAGCTCCCGATTACATCCGTTTCGGTGACCCGGCTTGTTGACACAAGGATGTCACATCAATGGCTACCACAAAGCAGTCTTCTTCTCCCTGCCGCTCTCCAGAGGCCTAATAACCTGTCTGCATTCCAACTCGCAGGTCTCCGGCCGGAAGCAAACACCAGAGAGTTCCAATATCCTTCGGCGAGCATTCCCACCTGCCACCGCTACTCTTCGTACTTTCAGCCATCTCTAGAGAGTGATCAATAATGCAAGAGAATCTCCATGAGCAGCGCATACGCATCCACTCATAAATCCAGTGCCTTGAATATGCAGGAGGCTCAGTCAGCTCTGTGTCCCCTGTGTGATTTATAGATCGGCTCTGTGAGGGGCTCCTCCTGTGAAGGCCATTATCATGCAGGCAGGCACATCTGTGGACTTCAATGAGGAGAAGCGGGGGGTCAAGGGGGGACCCAAGGTCACCGCCACGGGGCGCCTTTGGTGTCAGCACGATCCCTCTCTCGCCGTCGCTGCCTTTTCAGCGGCGGGGACAACAAATGGCATAGTCTCATTTCTTCACGCTGGCCGGCTGTTGGTGGCTTTGACGGGGCAAAAAAAGAGCAAAGGGCCCCCTAGGATATGTGTAGCAACCGGGGAGAGGCCAATGGAGGAACTCAAACTTTGCAGCAAGACACAAACACATATAAAAGAAACAAAAGAGAAAATTCTTGTAGCTAGGTGTCAACTTGTGTTTTGACGCAACAAACATTCTTCATGGTGGTTTTAAAAGACCATGTCAAGTGTAATCAATTTTATTTGTAGAGCACAAAAGGTCTCAAAGGTTTGCGCAGACCCCCGTTACAATATACCCTGATCGGAAACCTACAGTACATAATGTCAAGTAAAAACTCAAAAAAAACACAGCATTAGGAAATTTAAGAAATTTTAATAGGGATTGCACATGAGGTAACCCACTTCCAAGATGACCAGGCTGCAATGGATGTTGCAATAGACAATACACAGTCAACATCAACTTTAAAGGTACATTGTGTAATATTTAACCACTAGTTGGCACTGTATTGTCTAATGTGAATAAAAAAGTGCCAAATGAACAAGGTGTAGCAGCATGATGCCAGACAAACATGGCGGTAACTACAAGATCTGGATTTCGCTATGTAAACAAAATACACGGCGGCTGCGTAGTTGGAGCGTCAGCGTTACAGTTCTGGGGTCATGGGTTCAAATCCAGCTACCAGCCTTCCTGTGAGGAGTTTGCATGTACTCGCCATGCTGGCATGGTCTTCCTCCGGGCACTCGGGTTTCCTTCCACATTCCCAAAACATGCATTTCAGGTTAATTGGGTGGTCCGAATTGTTCCTAAGTGCGAATGAGCGAGTGAGGTGTCTGTCTCCGTGTGCCCACTGCCCAAAGATGACTGGGATGGGCTCCGGCATCTCTGCGACCCTGGTGAGGACAAGCGGTGTAGAAAATAGATGGATGGAATTAACATTACGGGCAGCACGGCGGCGCAGTGGTTAGCGCATCTGCCACACAGTTCTGAGGTCATGTGATCGAACCCCCTGTGTGGAGTTTGCATGTTCCCTCCGTGCTTGCGTGGGTTTCCCCTGGGCACTCCGGTTTCTTCCCACATTACAAAAACATGCATGTCAGGTTAATCGGCCGGTCCAAATTGTCCCTAGGTGTGACTGAGCGAGCAAATTGTCTGTCCCTGTGTGCCCTGCGACTGGCTGGCAACCAGTTCAGGGTGTCCCCTGCCCACTGCCCGAAGATAGCTGGGATGGGCTCCAGCTCCCCCGCGACCCTACTGAGGATAAGCGGTGCAGATAATTGATGGATGGATGGATGGTTGGATGTATTTTTGCCTGTTACTCAAAACATAGTTTTTTGTTTTTGTTTGTTTTTTTATAGAATGACGTTTTCTTGTACCACCGGGAGGCACTATATATTACACAGTGTCCAATTAAATATAAGAAATAATAGAAATAATCTCAAAAGTCCAGCTTACTGCAATGACAAGCTTCCTGTCTCAAACTCTCGACAAATGCAGAAGGTTTAAGGCGATGGCATGCCTGAGGTCCAAGTTCCGTTCCAAGGGCTCAAAATGCATGTATTCTGCAACATCCTGGCTCATCCTTCTCCCTCAAAGATAAAATAAAATAAAAAATGCACCCCAAATGCAGTTCCCCTTCTTATCATGAGGCATCAGTTGTCACAATCCCAACTGAGTGCGTATTATTTAAGTGAACAGGGCATAACACAAACCTTTTGCCTCTAGTGTACAATTTTTACAAAAAAAACCCAACTATTGGTCTTAATGTGTGCAATGTCTGATGCAACTTAACAAGACAGTCTCACTTCAGCCAGAGTGATGAAGCCATGTTTTTCATCTTGAATTCAGATGCTTAACGTCCACATGTGCTTGGTCCTAATCAATGTTCCCTCTAAGCTGCGCGCGTGCGCAATTGCGCACTACACAGAGCTTTTCCGCGCACAAGAAAATTTAGCCAAGCTCACAAAAATCAGGGCTCGAAATTGCTAATTAAGAAGCGAATTAAGTCAAAGTTACAGTGCATGAAGGTAAAAATACTCAGGTTGAGGAGAACGAAGTTGAGTAAAGTCAGTAGAGTTTTTCGAGAACCAGCTTCTTCGGCTCGGCTCACTAAAAAGAACCGGCTCTTTTGGGTCCCGAGCGGCTTTTCAGGTTGTTTTTGCTTCTTTAATCCCTACACGACCAAATATTATGTAAAATTGTACACAAAATGACTTAAAAGAAGGGGGGGAAATAGAACAAAAAAGAAAAATAACACCAAAATGAAAAACTAGTGAAAAGCTGAGAAAAAAAGAAACAAAAGGAAGAGGAAAAAGAAGGAAAAATTCTGAAAAAAAACAGAAAAGAAAGAAACTAAGGAAAAAAGTAAAAAGAGAACAAAAGAAAAAAGTAACAGCTAGGAAAAATAAACACAATGAGATTTTTTTCAAAGGAATTAAAAAAAAAGGAAAAAAGACAGGGAAAAAGAAGAAAAGGTTTGTGTTGCATTCAAATAATTTCCAATTATACTAAGTCAATCTTGTTGCCAACATTGTACTTCCACTAAAAATGTGATTAAATACAGTTCTGTGTCGTGCAACCGACTAAATAAGCCCCCAAAAAATGTTATATTATGCGACAAAAGATACCAGGAATAAAGAAATGGAAGTCTTGTGAAAGAATTTTAAAAACAAATGACGTTTGTAGGCCCTGCAACCTTTGCAATCCTACATGAGTCAATTCATTCAAAAGTGAAAAATAATTTTGCATTGCCGGAAACTCAGCAAAATGTAACGTGATGTCAAGTTTTGGACATATTTGATAATGATTTAGTTGCTACACTTGGGATTGTTGTTGCTCACTGTTGTTTCAAGCGTTGCTCACCGACTTTGTGTGAACGCTCAGACCCGTGGAAAGTTAGAGAGAACATTGGTCCTAATGTAGAAAATATGTAAGGTTGAAATTTAGACATCTCCTTTGTTTAATACAGTATTTATTCGTATTCACCAAAGCTGCAATTTAAAGGAGTCCTCCCATCGTGGCCACCACATCTCTGACCTGTTGCCTTCTGGTGCTACTGGACTAACAGGCTCAGAGGCGGGTTATTCCCCAGGGCAATCACCCTCCTAAACACATGCACAAGACTGAAAAAAATATGTATTTTGAGAGTTGTCCTGAAAAATTGGTATTCATATTTTATTTGGCACCATTTTTCATTGGACCATTATTGCAACTTGCAACTCTGTAAATAACTTTATCTTTTTATATAAAGACATTCATTTTTGTTATTTTTCCTTTTAAAGTCTATCTTGGAGTGCCATGTCTAGAATTGTTATAAACGATTTGCACTGCCTTTTTTCTTCCAATGCAGTTTTTATCAAATTCTTGATAGTTTTCCATACAAAAATACATTTAAAAAAATATCCCACCCCAACAAACTCAACATAGACAATTTCAACATCATATGGGGGAGAGAAACAGTTTACTTAACTGAGAGTTTGGTGTAATGCACTACAGATGTAGGTGTTCCGGATTCTAGTTGGGATAAAAAAGTAACCTAAGTCATTCCATCGCTCATTTGTCACATTAACCTTTTTAATCTCCCAAGTATTTTTTCCAAAAGCAATAGTGTTAATCATAATTGTTTTCCAGACAATTATGACTGGCACCATCCTATGTCCTAAACGTGTCAGAGCGCAGGTAATGAGTCCAGCAATTAGTATTTTGAAATAAGATGTTTCCAAGTAGGATGTTTGGACGCGTTCTAAGGGATGGGCAGGGCACCTGTATGATACGGCAGGGGTAAACCAGTGAAAGCTGTCGGGCCCTGCTGTTGAACAAAAGAGTGTGTTGTGTCACCCTGACCCGAGTGACATGGCCGCTTTCTTGTGTCCCGTTTCATCTAGAGGGACGAAAACATGACCGACTTAGGTGCGAGGCGCTTAACTTGTTTGGGTGTTTGGGCATTTGGGTTAACCATGGTTAAAAAAAAAAAAATTGTTTGCTACTTTTTCCCTTTTTTATTTTCTTTATTTTTTGTATGTGTTTGTCTTGCTGTCGGTCTCCCCTCTCCAGGGATATGACCAGGGCAGATAGATAGATAGATAGATAGATAGATAGATAGATAGATAGATAGATAGATAGATAGATAGATAGATAGATAGATAGATAGATAGATAGATAGATAGATAGATAGATAGATAGATAGATAGATAGATAGATAGATAGATAGATAGATAGATAGATAGATAGATAGATAGATAGATAGATAGATAGATAGATAGATAGATAGATAGATAGATAGATAGATAGATAGATAGATAGATAGATAGATAGATGTATCAGCGTACCCTCTGTCATTGTTACACTAAGTAAATCATTGTTGAGCAGTCCCATTCTGAAAAGTTTAGATGAAGTAAAAACATATAAATTACTTTCTATTTCATGAATTTAATTATAGTTTCTCCTACATAGTTATTGGAACTCCTCGAAATAGTGAAGTTCACAAAGCCATTCAAGTTGCCAAGTTTCCCAAGCTAGCTTGAGGTTATCACTACGTTGTTATCAATGCCCATAAAGACAAATCGGATTCTAACATGCTAAAAATGGCTGGCTTGAATCTGATCAAAAGAGCTTCCAGATTACTTTACGATAACATTGCTATTCTGTAGAATGCATAGCCAACATTAATAGGTAAAACTCATCGCTAGTGTTTGAAATGCATCTTTGAAAAAACACCAGTCCCTAAACAACTGGATTGAAGAGGACAGAAGTAGAGAAGATCAAGAGAGAATGGACCAGTAGGCCAGAGGGAAGTAAAATAAGTAGAGTGTCAAAGTCAGAGAGATCAATGTGCAGACTTTGCCTGACACATCCAAGGGAGCAGCAGACTCAAAGCATGCCAAACCCTCAAGTTCAAAGTGTAGACGTGCCTTCGGAATTTCTAATTCCGGGCTCATTCATTGACAGTAGAAGCGGGTAGCAGAAGAATCGGGAATACGGTTAGGAGCTTAGCTCTATATGTTGGATTGTGTCATCACTTGTATGTAGTAGATATGTAGTCACAAATGGATGAGGTCATAAACATGCAATCAGTCATTTATTCAGCCAGTAGGAAAACAAAGCTCTTTTGGGTTGTTCGAAGCAGACATTTCTTTACAGTCCACTGAATGCATTTTCTGTTTAGAATGTGAAAAATCTTCCCAAACTTTTCTAGTATGTTGCAAAAAAAAAGGATTAAAAAAAATGTTCCACAGTCATTTAACGCTTCATGTTTGCTTAACCTGCAACCAAAAATGATTTATTTATTTTTAATCGTTAGGCTAATGAATAAAAGTGTGCCTTGTCTCATACAAGTTTGAGAAACACTGGTGAATCGTACATTTTTACAAATTTTTTCTTCTATTGACTGAATAAAAACTGCTTAAAATACGCTTAAAGATCTGCAAAAATACAAGAGATGGTGTTGTACTTTAATGCATCTTGCATCAGAATGTAAGGAGTGGATCTTGATGAAACACACCTGTTAGTGATTAGATAGAGTTACATTAGTCACCATGACAACAGTGTGATTGACAAACATGGCTTAAACCAGTGTTTCCCAACTGGTGGTTGGGACCCAAAAGTGGGTCCAGATCCATTGTCAGTAGGTCATGGACCTTTGCTCTAAAAAAGTATGGGAAAAATAAAGTAACTGAGGGTTGATTAATCAAATCAAATGCATTGGTAAAGCACTTTTCAGGCAAAAAATTGCCACTTAAAGTCCTGGATAAAAACATTTAGCATAGAACAAGACAGTAAAATACCCATTATTTACTGGAATTGTCATGAAACAGACCGGGAATCAGGAAGTTGGAACTTATTTGCGTAGACGATCTGTCACTTTAATTGAGAAAGAAAAGTTGCCCAACACACAAACGGACCAAAAACAAAACAAAGCAGGCTCCAATGCAGGCAAAACTACAGACTAGGCGTTTAATGGAATTAAACAGAACTTGCAGGAATCTCTCAGAATGTTACACCGAAGTGCAACAAAGTCCAACAAGCACAACAAGAATAACCAGGTATCAAACAGGCATGAACAGGTTTTTTACAAGGGTAAACAACGATCTGGCCAAGGGCAGTTTAAGTTCCCATAGGAGTAATCAGGAAATGCAGGTCAGCCGGTGTCAAGCGGCGGGGCCAGCTGGGCGCCATGACAACCGTGCAGGACATGACAGGAATGGCCCAAGAGCATTGAAACATTTATAAACTAGTAAAAACACCTGGAAGTTGATCCAGAAAAGCAAAAGGAGCCAATGCAGCAATTTTAAAACTCGTGTAATGTGATCCCTCCCCCCGGTCCACGTAAGTACCCGTGCTGTTGAGTTTTGCCATAGCGACAAGCTAGCAATACTCTTTTTAGGAAGACCAGAGAGCAGGACATTGCAATAATCCAAACAAGAATATATAAAACCATAAGTCAGTACCTCCGTGTTTGCCTGAGAGAGAAATGGGCGGACTCTGGTAATATTCTTGAGATGATGACAAATAATTGTTGTTATGTTTTTGATATGTCGAAATTTTTTTAATTCAGAGTCTAAAATAACGCCCATGTTTCTAGTGTAATCTAAAGGTTTAAAAACTTGTAGTTTTGGTAAAAGTTAATCTCTCCGACTTTCAGAACCTATGAGTAAAACATCTGTTTCCTGGTTGAGCTGTAGAATTTTCTTTGCCATCCATGACTTGATATCTCACATGCAAATTAAAACGGTATCTATAGGACTTACGTCATCAGGGGACACGACAACGCAGAGCTGGGTGTCATCAGCGTAACTGTGGAATTGACTCTGTCTCCTGATGATATCCCAAGGGGAAGCATATACAGATGAAAAAGTACTGGGCCTAAAATTGAACCATGGGGAACCCTGAATGTATTTAATGAGTTTTCGAGGAACATGCACCCGCACCTACAAAGCAATGTGAGATAAGAACAAAAAACAGTTTAAAACAGTACCAGAGATGCCTACCAGGTTTATAAGACTGTTTGATAAAATGTGGTGATCTACTGTGTTAAAGGACAGCACTGAGATCAAGTAGCACCAGCACTGTGTGTTTATCAAACACCATATTATACCTGGTATTTTTCAATTAATTTAAAAGGGCAGTGTCTGTACTCTGATTGCTCCTAAAACATGACTGAAATTTCCCTAAAATGCTTTTTTCTTCTAAAAAAATTCTGCTAAATAAAAACCAATTCTTCTAAAACTTTGCATAAAAAGGGTAGGTTGGACACTGGCCGTTAATTATTAAAAATGCTTGAGTCTAAATTGCTCTTCTTCAGATGGGGCCTTACCACCGCCGGCAGGGGAAACGCCTGCCTGGAGGTAGCCAGCCAGTCGCAGGGCACACAGAGATAAACATCTCACTTGCTCATTCACACCTACGGACATTACAGATCGTCCAATTTACCTGACATGCATGTTTTTGGAATGTGGGAAGAAACCGGAGTGCCCGGAAGAAACCGGAGTGCCCGGAAGAAACCGGGGCCCCCGGAGGAAACCTACGCAAGCACGAGAAGCACATGCAAACTCCACCCAGTAATGTTCGATCTCATGACCTCAGAACTGTGCCGCGGACGCGCTAACCACTCAGCCGCCATGCTGCAAGGCTAGACCTGATTTAGTAATTTTTACTTCTGAAGTCCTCACAAAGAGCATTCGTCGGCTCCAGTGGGAACTTTTTAAAATCTGCTTTAGTTAAAAGTTTTTTGTTGATAATGCCCCACAAATGTGAGTTAATAGCCGTCAATTCACATCACAGAAAAAGACTGAGAAAGTTTGTCTACACATGTTAAACATAACCAGGGTTGGGTAGGTTTACTTTAACTTGATTACTTTCAATTACTTTTGGATTACACCAATACCAAATATGCTAATAAAAGACAAAAGAAACTAAATATGAATAAAATTATTAAATTTTGTGCAGGCTTGGGGAGTAACGGATTACATGGAACGGCAAAAATGATGTTGGCAAGCTGTTTGGATTTATTTTCATTTTGTTTCTGTCACATTTTATGTTAGTTTTGCCGGAGATCAAAGAGATCAAAGCCAGGAGAGAAAGCTTACCACGTGTTGTGAGTCATAATTTTATTCATATTTAGTTTATTTTGTCTTTTATTAGCATATTTGGTATTGTAGTAATCCAAAAGTAATTGAAAGTAATCAAGTTAAAGTAACCCTACCCAACCGTGAACATAACACAGATACAGTGAAAAGTAGATGAGATATGGATGTTATTATCTTGAAAACAGAAGCATTCTTCTGAATTGAAGCGTTTTGGATTTCCTTAAAACATTCAGCTCCTCAAGCAGATTGAATATTATTACTTAAAGTTGCTTTGGCTGGTCTTTTTTCTTAAGTTTTTTTAAAAGGTGAATATATATACTACTTCCTCTGCAAGTCAAGTCAAGTCATTTTTATTTGTATTGCCCTTAATCGAAAAGAGTCTCAAAGGGCTTCACAGGTTATTACATAGACTATTTTTTCAGACTATTATTACACCATCCCCTGATCTAGAACCAACATGAGGGCAAGGAAAAACTCAAAAACCTTAACATGAGGAAAATGAAGAAACCTTGAGAAGGGACAATCCTTTCATTCAATACATTTGAGATGTGGAAATTGTTATCTTGATTTGGGGCGCGACTTGTAATTAGAGCTGGATGGTGGGTCCTCGAAACAGGCTAGTTGAGAGCCACTGCTTTAAACCGTTATCTTTGTCATAGGAGAAAAATGTATCCTTAGATCATGGATAATGAGAAAGTCACAGACTTTGGACAAAGAGAGACAAACACTTAGGAATTTAGTAAAGCTCAAGACACAAGGACCAAAACCAGGACATTTGTCCTCGCCCCTTTGCACTTTCACCTTTACTACATAGAAAGATCTGCCAATTATTAAACACCACCCACGTGATGCTCCATTCTCATCCATTGACAATTTGTGCAGATGTTTGAAAAAAAATAAATATTTTCATACCTGTTCCATTCCAGACCCAAGGTCATTCCGATCAATGCCATATACTGTAATAAGAAAGCTTACAGTTGTGAGAAAATGGACAGTTTGTTGGACAGCACAGGGACGGGAAGGCACGGGTTTGACACACACAGGGGGCGGCAGGAAATCTGTGGGATTTACAGCTTAATCTTCTTAGCCACTTCCCTGTCAACTGAGCTGCAGACTGTGGCAGCGGGAGTGTGCGCGGTTTTAGCGCAGCTGTCAGTTGCTGCCTGCCACCAAATCAATACGCGTCTACCTCTGGCCTGCATACTCTTTCTCATGGATGCAAACTATCGTGTTCCCTCTCAGCTTTATCCTGTCAACCTCTCCCGCCGGCAGTAAATCAATGAGTCCTGAAGCTGATTAGCAGGTTCACGTGCAGGTCGTTTTGCCCAGCCAGAGGACACTTTACTCCAGGGGTGTGAAATATCCGCCATTGGGCCGGCTCAGACTCACCAATGGATTTAGCCAGGCCGCGAAACAATGCTGAGAGAACAAAGAGAGAAAAATGAGCTGCATCACGTCAAATTATGGCCTGTAGTTTTTAATACAGTGGTAACTCTTCTTAGAAGTTTAATTTGCTCGAAATGCTTGTGTATTTCGAGCAAATTAAACTTTTCCCGATGTAATATAGTTAAAATTGGTTTGATCCCATCCTCCCAAAAGCATCCACGTGAATCCTGAATAGTGATAAAACAGCGTCCTGATCACTAAAAACACAATTAAATAGTAATTACATATAAAACAAATCTAGCAGGGGGCAGCACGGTACCGCAGTGGTTAGCACTTGTGCGACACAGTTCATGTCATGGGAACCTGTCGTGGGTTCAAATCCAGCTCCAGACTTCTCCCCGTGCTTGCGTGGGTTTCCTCCGGGCACTCCGGTTTCCTTCCACGTTCCAAAAACATGCATTTCAGGTGAATTGGCCGGTCCAAATTGTCCCTAGATGTGAATGACCGAATGAGTTGTCTGTCCCTGTGTGCCCTGCGATTGGCTGGCAACCAGTTCGGGGTGTCCCCTGCCCACTGCACGGAGATGGCTGGGATGGGCTCCAGCCCCCCGCGACCCTAATAAGGATAAGCGGTACAGCTAATGAGATGAGATGAGATGAGACAAATCTAGCAATAAGAAAAATAAGTGATAGTCATGAAATAAAGTGCAAGCTTATTATGAGCAAGCAGGAGTCATAGAGAACACATAACTCTCAACTTGTACGTTTTCCCAGTATTTTATGTTTTTTTTAATAATTCCACATTGTGTACAGTGTATAATTTTTCTCATAGGATCTCTTTTAAGGACCGATATCACCTTGCTCATCCGGATTGTCTCAGTCACTGGCTGCAGATGACAACGTCATTGTAAATTGCTAATATTGTCGGAGTATTCTACATAATCTGTCTTGCTGCGGGCAAATAGCTTGATAAGAAGGATTTACAATCATCTGTAAGGGGAGCAATTGGCGAAGGTTAATAGGTACGAGATCGAGCGACTGTTTATAATACGTAAGCACTTACTTACACTTAAAATTAAAGTTACTGTGACATTGAATAAACATACAGACATTTTTTTACAGCACAATTCTTAATTTTTTTGCATGTAGTGGTCTGCATGCAGAAACTAGACAAGCTTATGCTGCTGGTAGTTATGAGCCGGGAACAGTCACTAGTGGATTCTAGTGTTCGCCTCTGGGACTGGTAATGAACTGGATCTTTCTTAAAAAGGAAGGCAGATAAAAATGGTATACTTCTCTTGTTTAGAGGAACAGGTATATGGAGGTACCACTGGAGGTACCTTTTGGCGATACGAAGGAGAAGGACGATTTGAGATGAGTCAGCGGACCAGCGTTTGACCTGAAGCATGTCAACGCCTGCATGGACCAGTTGGCAGAGATGGGAAGCTTTGTCGTGGCCGTCATAGACTTTCTGGACTAGTTTACAGGCTGGGGGTGTCGCTGATGTCATGCACTTTCCGGACATATTTTCAGCATGTTGCCTAGTGTTTCCTGAGTTTGTGTACTGTGGTGCTGGATGTGGTTCGCCCTGGTCATCCTGGAGGGTGGATGCCACTTGTGGGGTCCCTTCTCTGGGTTTCTCTTTTTCCTCACGCTGAGGTTTTGAGTTGTTCCTTGCCCGCATGTTGGTTTGGGATCAGGTGGTTGTGTCGTTGTGGTCCTGTGCAGTCCTTTGGGACATTTTTGTGATTAGGGGTTGTATAAATAAATTTGACTTAACTTTTTTGAGGTCGTCAAAGCCTGGCGCTAATCTTAAAGCAAACCACTCACTGTAGCTGTAATTGCTGACTACCATATAACAACCATAGAACGTTTGAGGAAACACATTTCTCAATGTTATTTTACTACAAAATAAAGTCACGGCTTTACTGTTTAAGGCAAGACATTTCACTCATTCATGGTGTTTGGCTGTCTCTCTTAATTGCAGGACTTGTGACTAAAAATATGCACTTTTCCCCCAGTAAAAACATTAATTAGAACCACGATGAAAAAATATACAAGACTAAAAAAACAACACATGGGTGTCTTCGCAGACGTTTAGAAGTGCTGTACGGAAATTGGAACTTTTCTACTCGCTGAGGCCTATGGCTTGTGTCATCATTGCAGCCTCTCTCAAACTCCTTATATTCCAAAGGCTGTTATTTGCAATTTTTGGATGTGCTCAAATTACCCTCCTTTACATCTTATTTTGTGGCTTGGGTTGGCACTTGGACTGCACTTGAAACAGGCCTTTTCTTACTTTCGCCGTTTTCATGCTACACTATCAAAACACTGTAGATGACGAGCATGGAGTCTAATCCAGTAGCTTCCCCCCTTTCCTCCTGCTGTGCGACCCCTACTGCTTGGCTAAAAGTAAGATAGAAGCAGATGAGAAAAAAAATATATAAGGGCTCTTTGAACTCAGTCAGGCATTGTTAACACATACCTAATAGAGAAAATATTCTATTATCTAAGGACGTTGCAAGGATGCACCCAACTTTGAGCAAAGTTCCCAAATTAAAATAAACATATTCATAATTAAAAACAAAAACTTTAAAATCCTTTGCACTTAAACTAATGGCACAAGATACGATTTTTTTCAAAGCTTTAATCATCACATAGCCTAAGGAGACTGTGAATCACTGTGAATTTTACTAAATTTTTATTATCATTTTTCCTGGTTTATTTTTTATTTTTATCTTGTTTGTGTATTAATTGTTATTCCAACATCTGTTGCAGCCTGGTCATCCTGCAAAGGTGATTACCTCATGTGCAGTCCCTTTTTAAGGTTTCTTCATTTTCCTCATGTTGAGGTTTTTGAGTTTGTCCTTGCCCTCATGTAGGTTTTAGATCAGGGGATGGTGTAATAATAGTCTGTGGTTTGCAAAAATCTGTGGTCTGTGCAGCCCTTTGAGACTCCTTAAATCGGCTTAAATCACAACCTAAAAGACGCACGCCTTGGTTTACTGATGAAACTAGATCGCTTAAACTAGAATGCAGGAAATCTGAAAGAAAATGGCGTGCTACCAAGCTTGAGGTTTTCCATCAAACCTGGTATGACAACTTATAAAAGTATAAAGCAGCCCTTGCATCTGCAAAATCAGCCTTTATTTCGAAGGTGATTGCGGCACAAAAGAATAACCCAAAAATCCTTTTCGACACTGTAGCATAGCTAACGAGGCAACACATTATTCCAGAGAGTTCTACCCATTCAGCCCATGACTTTATGGTCTAAGGGCTATACAAATAAACATGACTTGACTCGAATCCTTGTGATTAAGGGCGTCACAAATAAACAAAACTAGACTTGACTTGTATTTTTGTTTTGTTTGTTTTTCGTAGTAAAATAACAAAAATAATCCGCCATTGGCAAGGGCGTAGGTTTAGTCTTGGCATTAATGGGGACATGGCACAATTTTTTAAGTGATCACATATTTGTGGTGACAAAACAATGGTGGGGAGATGTCCTTTCCGTTCAAACACATACGACGCACTTGGCCAGTGGAACCTAACATTCTTTACACAGTTCAAACCCTTTTTACTAAACTAAATACAATCAGCAAAATCTTGTACAATATATTGACTTATTTGTATTTTTGTGCAATCTTAAACTGCTTCATCAAAAAATGGCTTATTTTATATATTAATTATTATTATTATTGTAATTTGTATATAAGAATAATACAAATAGTAATCTGCTGCTTCATACTTAAATGGGTGCATAATAGAGTTACAATGCTGATCAATGCCATGGCATGCATAGTTGCAAAGATGGGTATCACAATACACACATGTGGGCTCCTGCACAGTGGTTGAAAAACAGTGCTTTAAAAAACTCCACATTGAAATTCACTTCAGTACTGACTTGTTGGACAACTTTTGCTGGAAAATGCAAATGTTGTTAAAAAAATCGTCTTTCTATTGTAGAACATTTAATTCATTTGTTCAAAGAGATGCATTTAGAGTTTAGACACTATGATACCATTTGCTAAAGGAAACAAAGGGATCGCGTGACAGCAAATTGAGTACATATACTAATAACCCTTAAAATATGAAACTTTACCACAGAGAGTTACAGTAAATGCGTTTTCAAGTGGGTGAAGGGGGCTGCTTGTCACTAGAGATTCAACAGCACAACCGTGTGGCGAAAGAGAGGAATGGCATGCTATATATCAGACACGAGGGCGTTGTCTTCAGCCGTTCAAAAGGTGTTGTTTTTTTTCCTAAGATCTCCAAAGTTCAGGAGTGGGCAATTTTCTGAATTGCGGGCTGGATCAGGTGGAAATATTTGGCCGGGGGGTGCGGGGTAAAAGAAAAGAAATGATTGATTGTTTTTTATATATCTGAAACTTCCAACATACGTCTTATCTCATTAGCTGCACCGCTTATCCTCAGTAGGGTCGTGGGGGTGCTGGAGCCCATCCCAGCAATCATCGGGCAGTGGGCAGGGGACACCCTGAACTGGTTGCCAGCCAATCACAGGGCACACAGGGACAGACAACTCGCTCGCTCACACCTAGGGACAATTTGGACCGGCCAATCCACCTGGAATGCATGTTTTCGGAATGTGGGAGGAAACCGGAGTACCGGGAGGAAACCCACGCAAGCATGGGGAGAACATACAAACTCCGCACAGGAAGCGCAGTAGCTGGATTTGAACCCACACAGGAGGTTCCCAAGACCTTAGAACTGTGCCGCACACGCGCTAACTTAGCATTTTTAACTACCCGGTAGTTTTCGAGCTTTTTTTGCACATTCCACTCCGGGAAAAATAAAAATGACCCAAAAACTTAAGATACAATTTTTAGAGCAGCGGCGATGATCCGATTTTATGGAGGGACAAATATTCAGGCATTTATATGTTATATATGTTCTTTTTTTTGTCCAAAATAAACACATTTACCAAATGTTTTTTAACAGCTCAGAATTAAAGGAAAGTAATGAATTATGTCCCCTTTGAGAGCACCCATTTTAGTATTATGCATGAAAAAATTCAAAATGCAAAAGGCTAGCTCATAAGGCTATTCCACATAATTTTAATTAATATCTTGATAAATAAAAAAAAGACTTTATATGAATATAGGGTAAAAAAATGCAACCAGCTAATTGAAGGTTGGAGACACTAGGTGGCACCAGATTAACATATTTTCATTGTTGGATCTTTCTTATTTTTGTTCTATATATATCAAATATTGGCACAGCGGATGAACGATTAACGCACCATCTCCACAGTTCAGAGCCAGCCTTCCTGTGTGGAGTTTGCATGTACTCCCTATGCTTGCGTGAATTTCCTCCAGGTTCTCTGGTTTCATCCCACATTCCAAAGACATGCATAACAGGTTTATTAGTGACTCCAAATTGTTGCTAGCTGTCAGTGGGGGCGGCAGTAGCTCAGGAGGTGGAGCGCTCGTCTTGGGATTAAGAGATCGTATTTCGAATCCCGGCTCCTCCGTGTTACATGTCGAAGTGTCCTTGGGTAAGACACTGAACCCCTAATGCCCCCAATAAGCAGGTTAGCGCCTTACATGGCTGCACGGCCGCTATTGGGAAATGTGAAGCACACTGTAAAGCGCTTTGGGAAGTCTTAACTTGAAAAGCGCTATATAAATGCAGATCATTTCATATCATTTCATAAATGGTTACCTGTCATGATTGCTGATTCAGGGCACCTGCTGCTGCCACGTTGGCGCCAACAGCCCTGAGCGTTGATTGGTTCCCTGACTCCTTTTAAACCCCCGGCTTCCAAGAGGAAGCGGTCAGACCATCCTGCGAACCTACACTTTTGTTAGGCAAGCACCGTACCCTCCGACAATCTCCTGCTCTGTTTTCTCCTGCCTGTTACCTGTTGCCGACCTGTCTCTGGACCCGTTTCTGCCCTGCTCTTCCGTCCCGGCCATTGACCTGTTTTGCCCTGTTTCCTGCTTAGTACTTGTTGCCGACCTTTTTTCTGGACTTGATTACCGCCCTTGCTCCCCTGTCCCGGCTTTCGACCAGCTTTCCTGTCTCCCACGACTATCCTCGCTCGACACGGAAGTGCCACTTCCGCGGTCCTGCCATCAGCTACCCGTGTCGGACGATCATCGGATCATGGAAGCAAGCACTGCTCTCTTTTTCAATAAAACTGAGTTAAACGAATGCTATTGGGTCCTGTCTCCGCTTCTGGCTTGTGACAGTTGCCTGTCTTTGTGTGCCCTGCGACTGGCTGGCAAGCAGTTCAGATAGCTGGGACGGGCTACAGCATCCCTGTGACTCTAGTGAGGATAAATGGAGCAGGAAATGGATGAATGGACGTATTTGTACATATTTAATTTTAACATTTCTGTTTGGCGGGCCGGATAAAAAAAGCCTTACAAGAAACAAATGGCCCGCGGGCAGTAGTTTGCCCACCCCTGCCATTGATGAACACTCTCATTTAACCCGAGAACCCAGTATCTTAAGGAGTATGAGAGTATGGTTCAGATTTATACAAAATACAACTGGACCTTTACCAGTGCATTATTTATTTGAATAGATCAAGCAATATACAAGAACAATACTTGACATCATGCATTATTAGTAACTTTAAGAAATGTCCCCATAAAGACGTTAGTGCCACTTATTTATTTTTACCTTATAGCATGAAGTTGCTTGCTGCTGTGTTTTATTGGTTTCATTCAGATTTCTTGGCAGACACCACCCACCCACCACGAATGTGTTACTAAGGAAACAGGAAAAAAATGAGCTTTTTTTGGACGTGGCGGGAAGAAATCTCCCTTTTCCTCCGTTTGCGGTGCTTTTTCTCTTTTTTTTTTTCAGGCTTTGCTTTTGTCAGTCGCGTCTTGCTGGGCCACCACCTCTCCTCCGCTGCCGAAGCGCTGATTCAGCTCAGAGGTCAACACAGAGCAGCAAGATTTCTAAAACGGATGGAAACCAAGGTGTGAAATTCTACAATCTATTCATCGGAATACAATCATTAAAGGTGGTATCCGTTACTTCGAAATATTGTACCGGGTGATGCCATCTTCTTGCTGGAATAATCATTGCAGCTCCTTTTGTTGCGCTTACAAGTATATGAATTTCTTACAGACACTCAAATAAACTCTTCCTTTTTTCATCATTTTTGGGTTTTGGGTCGGCATTTGAAATGTGTTTGCAACAGTCCTTTTCTTAATTTCATCATTTTCATCATATGATAAAAGAAAACCGCCAGCACGCACGTGAAACAAATCCCCCTAACTCCCGCTTACTTTTCTCCAGGGTTGTGTGCTCCATAGCTGGAACACCAAGGTTAAAAGAAAGATAAAAGCAAATAGGCGCAGTGTAAATATATACATTATATATATATATATATATATATATATATATATATATATATATATATATATATATATATATATATATATATATATATATATATATATATATGTATATATACATATATATAAACCTCTTGTGTGGGTTCAAATCCAGCTATCGGACTTCCTGTGCGGAGTTTGTATGTTCTCCCCCGTGCTTGCGTGGGTTTCCTCCAGGCACTCCGGTTTCCTCCCACATTCCAAAGACATGCATTTCAGGTGGATTGGCCGGTCCAAATTGTCCCTAGTTGTCTGTCCCTGTGTGCCCTGCGATTTGCTGGCAACCAGTTCAGGGTGTCCCCTGCCCACTGCCCTATAATTGCTGGGATGGGCTCCAGCACCCCCGCGACCCTACTGAGGATAAGCAGTGTAGCTAATGAGATGATAGATAGACAGATAGATAGATAGATAGATAGATAGATAGATAGATAGATAGATAGATAGATAGATAGATAGATAGATAGATAGATAGATAGATAGATAGATAGATAGATAGATAGATAGATAGATAGATGGATAGATAGATAGATGGATGGATAGATAGATAGATAGATAGATAGATAGATAGATAGATAGATAGATAGATAGATAGATAGATAGATAGATAGATAGATAGATAGATAGATAGATAGATAGATAGATAGATAGATAGATAGATAGATAGATAGACAGACAGACAGATAGATAGATAGATAGATAGATAGATAGATAGATAGATAGATAGATAGATAGATAGATAGATAGATAGATAGATAGATAGATAGATAGATAGATAGATAGATAGATAGATAGATAGATAGATAGATAGATAGATAGATAGATGAACTCCAATAGTTATTTATTTCTGTTAGTTCACTAATAATATTTTCCTTAACTTATTTTATATTTCGTTACAAATTATTTTAGTAGCTCTGTGGAGAGAGTTGCAATTGACATTCTTGTTCCGGAGTCTCAGGAGAAGGGGGACTTCTCACACTTGTTAACTCATTTACTGCCAGAATGCCAAAACATCCATCCATCCATCCATCATCTGCACCGCTTATCGTCAGTAGGGTTGCGGGGGTGCTGGAGCCCATCCCTGCTATCTTTGGGTAGTGGGCAGGGGACACCCTTAACTGGTTGCCAACCAGTGACAGGGCACACTGAGGCAGACATCTCACTCTCTCATTCACACCTAGGGGCCAATTTGAACCGGCCAATTAACCTGACATGCATGTTTTTGGGAATGTGGGAGGAAACCGGAGTGCCCGGGAGTAACCCAAAGATGTAAGGCACGATAACTTGTTTAAATAATTAATAAAGGACAGTCCAAAGTTATTTGGCGGACAGGTATTTTATAAGCCTTTGGCTTCAACCTGTCATCCACTTTTTTCAGGTAATTTCTTCATTTTGTGATGTGATGTTGGTTGCAATTTGTTTGAAAAGAAAGGAAAACACTAGGAAAAACTACAAAATACATCAGGGACATCAGATTGGCTTAAAAGCTAAATCTCCAAAATATGCTACCTCCATTCCTACCTTCTGTTCCTGGGCACGATTGCGGGCCTTGAAGATGAGCTCAAGAAGCGCAAAAACGAGGCTCAAGCCCAGCCCAACTCCGAGAAAGACAAAGAGACTCTGAAGGTCAGAAGGCTGGAGGGTCCCTGAGTTGCAGGCTCCGTCATCCCCCGAACAGCTGCTGACCCACCACTTGGCCCGTAAGAAGGAAAGCTCGCCAGATTCCATCATATGCCGCAAGGCCTCTGTGATGTTCTTTACCAAAGGTGAACCTGAAGGTGTGCGATTTAAACCTAGTAAGTTAGTGAACCTTGAAAGCCGCTCAGTGTGGCACTTACCCTGACGAGCAGCGATGCTGTAACCTCTGATGGAGACGATGTCCTGGGATCGAGTCAAGGTGCAGTGGCGACCCACAGCCGAGTCTAAGGATGCAGTTTCGCCGATGAAAGCAAAATTTCCCTCCTGAGCACGACGAATGCCCTCCTTAATGCTTGAAACGTAACTCTTTTTCTGTTCCATGTGCTGGTAGATGCGTCTGCACAGTGGGTTTTGGGAGTTCTTTGATAAGAATGAAGAAACCGTGTCAATTCTTTTGCGCTGTCGTCAATTATTGTTGGTAGTAAGGAGTGAACACCTTAAAGAAAAGCATGGTGGAGCCACCCTCAACTGTGCCGTACTCAATCTTGTCTTGGTTAGCGAGGTCTTCAAAGGTCTTAACAGTGGCTTGCTTGTTCTTGGAGTGCAGCACAGAGTTAAAGTTGGCCAGGTAGCAAGCGAGCAGCAATATGGCAAATAACCACCAGATGGCACTGATGAGTTTCCCAGACACAGCTTTAGGATGAGGACCAGCGCCTGGCAGAGGGCAGATAACATACCGGTCAAGCTCCAGGGCTCCATACCCTTACAGACTGTCGTATTTTCCCTTACAAAATACAAAATAATCTTACATCATATTTTTTTTTTCAAACGTGTTTATTTATTTAATTTAACATGTTATATTGTATGTGTTTCGTTATATCATATATATTGTTTATTAACATTTTGTTGTAAGATACTGAGTTGCTCGACATGAATGAGGTTTTTTATAAAATAGTTCAAAAATTAAGTAGCCGGCTCTCTTTAATGAGTTGAGACGAAAAAGCCGGTTCTCTAAAAAGAGACGGACTTCCTTTCACTACATCAAACCGCTCGCTTGGATTGCAACGAAAAAAACGATACCGAAATAGAGGCTACCGCGGCGAACTCGTTTGACTTGATTGATTTGCCGTTTCGTGATAGTCGGTGTATACCGGATGGTACCCATTATGGACAAATTTGCGTTTTTCCGTACAGATTTTCTCATACGTCGTACACGTCTTAAAATGCATAATAAACGTACTTTGTACGGCAAAACCGTACAGGTTGACAGGTATGAGATAAAAAATTCATTTTTACACAGTATGTGTGAGCACGCTTGAACATTATGAGGCTCTTGCAAGTTAAAATGCGGAGGGTGTGTCTAATAAAAGTTAAAAGAAGAATATTATCTCCATCAAGAAAATGTTAACAATGCCCAACTTAACTTAAAGCTCCCCTTATTATCATTCCAGCACACTTATTTGTGTTTATCTTACTTTTAGCAAACCTGTTCGAAGCTCGCAACACATGAGGTAGGATGAATGGGGAACGGGTTATTAAGGGCTGTCGGGGAGGATTTGGAAAGTAACTTAATGCTCGTCCCCATTTTTGGGGGCGGTGGAGGGTTCATTTGTTAGCGTAACATGAAAATGGTGAAAGTAAGAAAAGGCCTGTTTCAAATGCAGTCCAAATTCAAACCCAAACCCCAAGAGAAAGGAAAAACATATTTTGGGGGAACGCGTCTAAAAAGCACATGTACATAGGGAGGCTGCAACGATGACACAAGCCAGAAGATGGTGTCAGCGGCCCCCAAAAAATTCCAAATTCCATACAGCATGTTTATGTGTAGAAGTATGGAACTGTAAGACTGCATCCCTCGATGATAGGAGTTTAACTCCATTGCTGCTCCTAAAGCACCAATGAGATAATTTATAAAACAAGCAAAATGGCTCAGCTTTGCTGGGCAATCTACTTGGGCCAAGTTTATCGATTTAATGGGGTACCTTGACGTGAAACCTAGCTCAAGACACTCATGGAAGCCTAAAGTACAGCTGTGTAAACTTTCACCAAAATCAGTTCAACCGTTCTGAAGCCTATAAGTCACATACAAACCACAACACAGCCTAGCAAGTCAGCAAGTTGCATTGAAACAGTAATGATAGAATGTCTTCTAATAATTCTACGAGTGTGAAAAAAGAGAAAGGGGCTGTTAGATGTTACCAGGATCAAGATAAACTCGTTTTTGGGATACCTTGCAGGGTGAGCGCTCCCGTGATGTACCAGTAGCTGTGCAGAAGAGTAAATTGCTGCTCGTCCGTGGCGGGCTCGGCCCATTCTGTGGGACTGATCCTGAAAAATATAGCGTGTGGTAAGATTCGTGTCACTTGAAGCGAGCATTGTAGAGATGATTCATGAAGTCAGAACTTTCTTCTACATCATGAAGATTTGGAATTTACTGAAACAGGAAATGTAAAAGTCAAATAAAATGTAAGTCTGACAAAACTTATATTTATTGTTCTGGTTAATAGGAATTAAAAATATTCTTGCATAGAGAATAGAACATTTCAAAGCTTTATAGTCAAGATATACTGTGTCCTTTCCCCCTCCAAAATATATCTTGATCCATTGGCAGAAACAAACCTTTTGCACTGGTATTTAGCTATTTTAACACTTGTTTTTTGTGTTAAAATACCAAATTGAGAAACTTGATATTGATTGATTTACTGACTGACTGACTGACCGACTGACGGATTGATTAATTGATTAACTTTTTTATTTCTGCCGCTGGTCAGAAAGGTTAGAAAAAGCTGAAAATTGAGTCCTTTGATTAATGATTAATTGAGCAGAAGGGAAAAGAAAGGCAGACAGGAAAAAGCAAGGGCTTATCATGGTCCGGTCTCCTTGACAACAAAACAGTTTGTCACATCCTTTCTAAAAAAATTAAATGAAGTTTATTTTACATTTCAAAGCTTATTTCCATGTGTGACTAAAGTTAAAACTTTTCTTATTTTCACAAGTAAGCAGAGGTAATATCTGAGATAATCTTGCTTGTTTTAAGCTTTTTATTTTTTTGCACCTCAAAATAATTACATGTTGTTATTTTCCCCTCCTCCCCAAAAACGAATTAAAAAACAGAAACCCTACATTTAGTTTGAGCAGTATCTTTTCCTGTAGGATAAGATTTTCCTTACATTGCTGCTTTGTTTGTGGTTTGAATCCCTTGACTTTTTTTTCTGAATGAGTTAAGATAACAACATTTATAATTACGTTTTAGACTGTTAAAGTTTTCATTGTTGTTAATTCAATAAAAATAGACAATTTTTAGTCAGTTTATATCGTAATTATAAACCAACTCAAAAGGGAGGGGTTTAATTATTCAATGATGGTGTTGGAACTCTATTAGGAAAAGGTGTTTTCTTAGTCTCACCATTTTACTGCTACATTAACAAATATTAACACAAATTTGCAGGGACAAGCATGATGTCCCTTTCCAGCACAAGGGCTCTTTGAACTCAGTTGGGTATTCTTAACACACCGGTGATTTACGAGATATTGGAGGTTTTTAACTCGCTGATGACATCTTCTGGCTTCTATCATAATTGCAGCCTCTGTCAAGCTCTTTTTGTTGCATGTGCGTGTGCATTTCTTAGACGAGCTCAAATGAACTCTTCTTTTTTATCTTTTTGGGTGTTTTGGTTGGCGTTTGAACTGTCCTCTATACAGGCCTTTTCTTACATTCACCATTTTCATGCTACACTACCAGAAAAACTGTATTGCTAAAGTCACTTCCCCCACCCGGTCTTCCCTCTTCCTCTCTTCCCTAATGTGTTACTTTCAACTTTTCTTGGACACCTAAAGGGATGCACCCTACCTTCAAAGGGACAGTGTGTAATATTTAGTGCCTCCTGGTAGTACAAAAACCTTTCATTTATTAAAAAAAAAACAACATTGATTTGAATACAAGGCAAAAATACATGAAATTGGTAATATTTATAAAAATCATAGAGGAGAAATTTCTATTTTTTTTACATAGTGGAATCCATACCTAGTAGTCATCGCCATATTTGTCTGTCATCTAGCTGCTACACAGTGATGATTCGGTACTGGTTTTCCTTTGCATTAGACAATGTGGGACAAATATTACACACTGGGGCTTTAATAAAGAAAATATTCAACTTTCAACGTTTTTTAGGATGCTTCAAATGACGAACTCTACCTTTAAACTAAAATAATACTTAAAATAAGCAATAAACAATGAGCAGAACAAGAGCATTTTACTCTGAAATAGTATTTTTTTACTTTTGGCACATACCTGCCCACAAGAAAGACACAAAGGCCGGTGAGCACGAAGGCGAGTAGGATGCCCACCCACATGTGGGTGGAGAAGGGCGCCAGGAGGCTGAGGCTTCTGTCCCCGCAGGCAACGTCTTTATGCAGCATGAAGCTGATGCCCGTTTGCAAGAAGGGGGCCGACATGTCCACGTGCTGCTCCCTGAGCGCCGTGCGGGTCAGCGGCGCCACCGCCAGGTCCGCTTCCTAACGGATACCAGTCCAAGACCACAAGCTCAATAAGAGGCTCAAGATTCTTACAGGCACATCGCAGGGTTTGAATTGTAGGTATTTATCATCCCTCCATCCATTGTATGCTCCGCTTAACCACAATAGGGTCGCGGGGGTGCTGGAGCCCATTCCAAACATCTTTAGGCAGTGCGTAGGCGTCACCCTGAACTGGTTTCCAGCCGGCCGCCGGGCTCACAGAGACATACAACAACTCATGCGCTCACTCATACCGTCGGACCATTTGGGCCTGCCAATCAACCTGCTATTTTTAGAATGTGGTAGGAAACCCGAATGCCCAGAGGAAACCTGCTTGGGGAGAACATGCAAACTCTGCATAGGGAGGTCGGTAGCTGTAATTGAACCAGGTCCTTTAAACTTTGGGGTATACCGTACTGAACCTTCAGTTACCGTGCTGCCCAGGTTTTCATCATCTTGTTTTAGTTTAGAATTTGTTAATCAAGACATTTGCATTTAGTTTACATAGCATGAGGCTCACTTATAGGGAGTTAGTATATTGTTCTTCAGCTGTTGTAGGTAACCAAAAACCTTGCAAAGGCTTGGCAAAAAAAAAATAATTAAAAGAAAAATTGAACAGTTTTGTCACTTTGAATGTCTGTAGTTTTGTCTTCTTTCTTGTGCTTTGTTGCACTCAGTTAAAGTTGCACTACGCAATACAGCGACATCTAGTGGTCAAATAGTACAAAGTGTCCCTTTAATCTATCTTCATCTAATTATTAATAGGTTTGTTTCTGCATACCAGTACAAGAAAAACTAATTCCATTCTTATGCAAGAAGCAATCAATTAAAAAACTAAATTTGGTTTTATGCTCATTCTAAGTATTGTTTTTCTTAAATTACTAGACAAAAAAACCCAGCAATATCTAGTGGTCAAATATACGGCCATCCAAGAACCACGAGCAGGACAAATGCCGTGAAGTCCAGATCAACTGCAAAAAGGGGCTATCTTCAGCCCTTGTGAGGCCATGTGCCTCTTACACCTCCCCTCTCCTTTGTTCTTAGAGGTACGCAAGAAAACGCAAGTACAGTGGAACCTCGGTTTTCGAACGCCTCTCGGTTCTAACAAATCGGAGTTCGACCAAAAATTTTGAGAAATTCTTGCTTCGCTGTTCGGTCAAAAAAATCAGAGTTCGAACGCCGGTAATGCGTGAGTGCCTACACTAGGGTGCGATGCTGAGTGGCGTACGGGTGTAGATCGCTCTTTTTGTGACCAACTGTTATCGCGTGTGGACGTGCTTCATTTTGCTTTCACTTTTAATATAAGTGTTTTAGCCCCTAATTATGCCTCTGAAGAAAGTCAGTGCAAGCAGCAAAGTTGCTACAGGTGAAAAAAGAAAAGTAGTGCGTACAACTATTGCATTTAAGAAAGAAATAATAGCAAAATATCAAGGAGGTGTGCGAGTGTCTGATCTTGCCTGCGTCTTCTGCTGACCACCACAATAGTAAAAAATCCTATTCATAATTCTTTTATTTTTTTATTTTTACACGTTCATTTTAGCGTAATCTTTCGTACGGAAGATTGCGATAACGCGGACGTACGATTAGCCTGGGTTAGCTTTATGTTTACGTTGAACATTCAAGGTAAACATTCAGGGTGTTGGAACGGATTAAAACGATTTACATTATTTTTAATGGGAAAAATAATTTCGGTGATCAAACAAATCGGTTTTCGAACAGGGTTCTGGAACGAATTATGGTCGAGAACCGAGGTTCCACTGTAAAAAGAACACTACAACCTGTTTTTGGTGCAGGGGCAAATAATATTTCATTTTTGACGCGCTATGAAGAAAGATCATGATCATTCAAATAAGTTGATTACCTTAAAACTGTGTTTATTGATCAGTACTTTCATTATTGCTACCGAATTTCCCCCCCCTCCCCTCTCGCTAACACTGCAAGTGCTTGTGTCAACAATGTGCTTATTCTTTTGTATGAATAAAGTCTCATGTAAATAAAACGTAGTTTGTTAGAATCAGATATTTATCTGAGTGTCCATATGGTTTTCCTTCAGGACTGATCAATTATTATCCATATCAATGAACTAAAAAATAATAATTTTAAGCTAAAAAATAAATGTTTAGAGTATTGCTCCCTTTATGATTGACATACACAATATTTGGCTATGTCAAATTAATATATATTTATGAAATAACACAATATACATAAACTATCGTATATGTGTGCGATTTTAAAAACAATAGAAGACAAAAGAGACATACTCCTCTTATGATTTCCCCAATCATCCCGTTCCAGTTGCCATTGGAGTCCATAGCTCCATATCGGTTGTCCTTTACCAGTTGCACTTTGTACTTGAAGCTGAGCATTTGGCTGAGCTCCGAAATCAGGTCCAAGCAATAACCCTCCAGCTCCCCTTCAGAACCTTTACTCATTACGTACGGTTCTTCCTGAGAAGCACAAACGCATAGACACAAAAACAGCCTCAGATGCATCCATGATTTAACAATAAAAATACTTCAATTGGAGCTGTTGATAGCACAGAAGGAAAGACAGTGTACTAAAATAAACAAACAGGAATAGTTTACCTCATTAGCAGAAAACACTTTCTTTTTCTAATTGGAATTTTTCAAAATCTAATTTGAACTTTTCGTAGTAAAATAAATAATTTAAAAATACATATCTCATCTTGCTTTTGATAGATTGTTTTATTAAAAAAATTAATTAGCTCAATATTTTAGCATCCGGAAGATCATTTTTTATAATAGTATTATAGGTATAATGGTAAGGATAAATAAATGTATATAATCAATAAATACCTAATAATGACAATAAAAGCAATAAATAATACAATAATAGAATATATATAAAACAAAAATAAATCTGCAATATATTAGTGATAAGTGTATTCAGTTTTTAATATTGAACCTTTGCCAAAGGATCTTGCATAGGATGCCAATTCATTATTTCATTATTTAAGCTCATTGCTTTCACTTGCCCGTTGTCAGTCGGTCAGCAAACCTCTATTTACACAGGGCAAGCATTTTTGACTCCGACTCCCGTTTTTTTCCCCCTGACCACGTTCTGATCTCCCGTCCTGGCTAACGACCCCTTTTTTGACCCGACCCCGTTCTGATCTCCCGTCCCAGCTAACGACCTGTTTTTGCCGTCCAACCACGCTACGATCTCCCGCTCTAGAAGATTCACTTCCGCATTCAGAACACCCTCTGATCCCGTGAGCGGCTTGCTTCCCTCGTTCAGCGAGCACCAGATCACTGTTGCTGATTTTCCTCTATATCTCAATAAACCTGTGAATAACATTGCGCATCTGGGTCCTCCTTCTGTTCTGGTCTTGACAATGTTGACAATTATACACTGTTTATATCACTATTGGCCATTCATGTGGCTGTTCTTTGGTACCCACACCTTTTATGACAGACCTGCTTTTGTAACTGTGAAAGTTCATAAAAAGAAGGAACCAATAAATACATAATGATAACAATAAAAGCAATAAATACGACAATAATAGAATAGAATTGTGATAAGTTTATTCTGGTTTTAATATTGAACCTTTGCCAAAGGAGATTGCATAGGATGCGGGTTCATTATTTTGTGGTGCACTGTTTTTTGTTAATTTGACAAATATACATTGTTTCATCACTATCGGCCATTCATGTGGCTGTTCTTTGATATCCGCACCCTTTAGGACAGATGTGCTTTAGTAACCGGAGAGATTTCATAAAAAGAAAGAGCTATGGGAAGGGCTTCAGAATTTCTTGTCTGAATCCTCACTCCCCTGTTCTCCGTGTATATTTAAAATTTAAAGAAGTTTTCTTTCCCTATTTTGACTGTTGAAACGTATTAAATAGAATGCGTTTTATTGTGAAGGAAATTTAAAAAAATGAATACCTTTATAGTGGTGATAATCAACTCCTTTGTGCCTGGAATATGGGTGAAGGAGAAGAAAGACATTTTTGTTATACGTTTTTAAAAATCAAGAACGAGTCAAAGTCAGTAACCCGTATTTGGAGCAGCTTCAGAAGGCCCGACAGATTCTATTGCTGCTTTGTGAGCTACAGGCTTCTCTCAAGATGCAGCGATAAATAAGCTCAGCAGCTACAATTTGACAATTGAGGCCTTGTGTACAATAATGCACAGAAGTGGCCTCATCAGACAAAAGAGTCAGGGGGCCATTTCAAATGTAAGGGGATGTGGGGGGCAGGAGCTGGGGCACAACTATTTTTAACACCCCCAAAATTGTGTTACGGCCTAAAGCACAATAAACATAACCAACAGCACATTCAAACAAGAACTTTCAATAGGATTCATGATTTAAAACAAACAATAGACAGTTATCTCCCTTCCAAACGTTTTTCCATGGATTCTGTGTTGCTGAAAGGTCAAAAAGGGTTTATATTTTATAATGTTTTTAACTTTTTAAATATTTTAAATTACATTTCCAGCATTTTCAGCTTTACAATTAGCTTTTTTAAAAGTGGGACTATTTGATTATTTTATTTTATTTTAAATAATTCCACTTGCTTTACTTAAAGCTACCTGGAGGGTGACTAAATAAATGCTATTTTGATTTTGTAGAATAATAAATTAAAAAAAAAAAACATTTATTGTGTGTATAATATTACATTCGTATTGGTAATATCCATGGAACCACCCAAAACCTACCATTTTCTACTTCTTTTTTTCCTTTTTTTCTTTATCATTTCTTGTTTCTCGCACTTTCTTCCTTCTTCTGTTTTGTTCTTTCCTTGCTTTTTACTTCTTTTTCGCTTTTTTCCTCATTTCTTCTTTTTTTTCTCCTTTTTCTTTTCTTCTTCTATTGTTTTATTTTAAATAGCTTTTTCTTTCTTTTCTTACCTTTTCCTCTTTTTCATTTTTTCTGAGTTTTTGTTTTTTATCGTTTCCCTTTTTTTCTTTGTTCATTGTTTTCTTGTTTTGCATTATTTTCCCCCCCCTTTTGTGCGTAATGTTACATAACAATTGGATTCAAGCAACAAAAACAATCTGTGGAGCCAATTGGGAGCACACATACTCATGCACACTCCCACATGCAGACACTTTGCACTGCACAGTGCGACTTGCGTCCTAGCACACTAGGGATTTATTTGCAACCCGGACGCCAAGGGTTAACTTCTCCCTATGTGCTGTAGGACGCAGGAGAGTCCACGCTAGTGTCCGCTCACACATATATAAATGTGATAGCATATGCGGTGCCCGGACTGCCGTCAGTACTATATCCACTTTTCTTAGGGTGGACAGAGTGTGTCTGTGAGGGGACAATGTCCATTCGGTAACGCCCTTGCACTTGTCTGTCGTAGAATCTGTTTGCTAAATGTACCTCCTTCGCTTACAACTTTGAATCCGCCAACAAAGTTTATCAAGTGTGGGCATGTTTATATTTATATAATAAGTGAAACATACAGTTGTGGCGCGCCATCACAAGCACAGAATACAAGCCTGCTGAATTTCGCTTAATGGAGATATTCTCCTTACTGTATATACTTGCACCCAAGCAAATTTACAAATCTGAAATGAAACACTGAAAACAGGGGTAAGTTTATTTGGTCATATTTGTTAATTGTGGCATGTACAGGAAAAACTATTGCAAATCATGTTTCTTTTATTTGGTTTCCACATCCTTCAGGGCTGATTTTTTTGTAACCTTGAAGATTTATAAAAAAATAGTTAATATCTAGTGGTCAAATATACGACAATCCTAGAACCAAAAATAGTTAATGGGAGGGCTTTACGATGGGTTGGAAATCTCGCAAGTTATATATCCATTGATGTCTTTTCGCCTTATTTTGAGTGTCTACTAAAATTTAAACTTATGAATTTGTAAAGTTATTTTTCCAATACACCATGCCTGGAGAAAAAAACATCGTGGACAGTACCTAGAAATTGAGGAGGAAAGACAAAATGGATATTGAGTGTCTCGTCTAAGTGTTTGTTTGAAAGCTTTTAAGATTGCACAAGCCAATAAATATAAAGGGTTTACTGCTCTCACTGGTAGGTATCCATGTTTTGTTATTTTTCTTTTATTATGTAGATTTAAGAGCAATTTTAGGGGGTTGGCTTCTCTGTGAATATACACGGTAATTTGTAACTAATTACATTCAGAGGAAGGTGCTACATTTTGGTGTCTGTAATCTGGGCAGGGGGAGTGTCTTACCTGAATTACTTTTTAAGTGAAGTAATTTGTAACTGTATTCAAATCCTGTTTTTCTGTAAGGCGCCCTACACTGACTGAGAGAGTATAGTGGTGTCCCCAGCATGTCTGCAGGGCCTTACAACAAACGAGGGCAGAGGGGACCAAAAGGTCGCTGTTGTGACGCTTGCCTCATAATTAAGTGCAATGACAAAATGTGTTCGCGGATGCCTCGGACGAGGTTCCTGACAGCAGGTCAGCCTCCTCCTGGGAGAAGATGCCCATCACTCTGCCACCTGCCTGTAGAGATGTCCCTAGTTGATCTATTACTCTGCTCTATGGACAGCAGAACGACGCAGGGCCCTCAATTGGTGAGAATTGTTAGGCTGCCCAATTGGAACAAACTTTGTTGGAATTCCAATGGTTTGGCACAGTCAGATACCATTGAAAAAACGGTTGGGAGTGTAACTTCTTTTGAAAGGGGTCAGCCAGAGCCCAGTTTTTGCAAGAAGGACTTTCAGACATGCAATTTGTGAAATGTAGGCTCCAACGCTTGTCTGAAATCAAACCCAAACCTGGTTCTTACGACAACAATAGGGAATTAGTTAAGATTTTTGGGTCACCGGTGCATAACTTATATTATTGTAGCTTGGGATGATAAAAAAATACATACATTTAATATTAGTAATAAATCAACTGGATATTGTGTGATTAAATACGCTTTGAAATTTTAAATGGCTGCAAGCAACAATATGTATGTAAAATAGAGTACATTAATAACATTTGTGCATATACGTATCTACGGTCATTATGTATAGTAAGTATTGAGGCATATAAGACTTTAAACTTGAAGAAACTGGGTTTAAATAAGAAAAGAAGCATTGATTATATTCATTGAGAGAAAACTTTTGGCATGGCTTACCCCGTTAGATTGACCTTAACAATTCACGTCCAATTGTTCAAGGATAGAGTATTTTTCGTAAAAGTATCGGTTCTCTTTTCATGCATTCATACAAAACCTTTTAAAGAGTCTTACCTGCCACAGAGGTCCATTGTGTGAGGACTGCCACAGCAAAAACAACAACTATGTGGACTTCCATCCTGCCTAAAAGCCTGAAAGTACACTTGCACATTACATCGAGGCAGTTCACTTGGCTGTCTCAGAAAAACAAAGCAGCACTTCTTTTTATAGTGCATTTCATTTTCTACTCACCCAAGAATTGAAGTCACGAAAACTGTCAACAAATGTCGCAAGTGGTAAGCGATGTGTACAACCGACACTGGTGAGCGAGTATAAATGTGGGAGGACAGAGGGAGGGACGATGTGGGGGGAACCTCAAATTTGTTTGTTGGCACAGAAGCTTAGCAAAGTTTTGAGACATAGTATTGGTGGAGATGTGGAAATGGGAAAAATGCTTTTTGAGTTTAAGGACTGTGGCCTCGCCAATTAAAGTAATAAAATAGAACGAGTATTCAGTATGTCACCATGTGTACCACTGTATACATCAGGGGTGTCAAACTCATTTTAACTCGGGGGCCACACGATAGAACAAACATTCTGTCGGGGGCCGGACAAAAGAAAAAGACAGATAAAGAAATAGGAGAAAGGGGAAGGGAAACAGGGAGAGGGGCGGGACAAAGAAAGAAAAAAAGGGACAGAGGGAGAGAGCGTGAGAAACAAAAGAGATAAAAAGACAAGTCGTGAGAGAGCTGGAAAGAAAGGGGGAGGAAGAAAGAAATCTAAAGAGAAATAGAAAGACAGAAGGAGAGAAAAGAGAACAGAAAGCGCAAAGGGTATGAAGAGAGAAAGAGAAAAGAGGGAAAAGGAAAAAAGGAAGTTAGAGCAAAAGAAGTTAAAAAGACACAGAGAGAGAAAGAGACAGAGCAACAAAGGAAGAGAAAAAGAGACACATAGAGAGTGAAAGTGACAGAGACAGAGAGGGTGGAAAAGAGAGAGAGAGACTGAGAGAGGGAGAAAGAAATACAAGTACAGTGTCTTTGTTCGAGGCACCTGGCTTTGGCAACATCAAGTCGACATATTTCAACCTGCAGCTTGTTTTTCCCTTGCGCTTCTCTTAGTGTTGTCTCGCGGGCCGGATTCAAACCATTAGCGGGCCTGATCTGGCCCGCGGGCCTCCTGTTTGACACCTGTGGTATACATAGTACGATATATGTATGTCGAGTGTTCCGAGCGTGACACGACTTTTTAGGCGGTTACTATGTTGGATTCCCAACGACAATGGGCGACCATGCAAATACAAATCGATTCACATATTTTAGAAGTTTATATTGGGTTTCAAGACTTAGTTGAATAGTTGAGGGTATTTAACCCCTTACCGTTCCTGTATTATTCACCTGAAATCCCAATCCACATACCCAAAATAAATTGAATGCTGTTCTTGAACCGTTTGAGAATATGGACAGTTTTGGTTTCTTTTGAAAGGTAACCATCTAAAGTGTTTTTCCAATTTGAAATATTCACAGGAAGTGCTACAAACATTGAGTCATCTTTTTCTTGCAATTAAATGCCTGCAAAACAGTGTAGCATGGGCATCTTAGCGGGAAAACAGCTTAGACAATAGCTTCAACCCTGTCCTTGTAGCTCTTGAAATTTAATTACAATCTAAAAAAAACGATTCATCTTTCCATCCATTATCTGTGCCGCTTGTCCTCAGTAGGGTCGAGGGGGTGCTGGAGCCCATCCCAGCTGTCTTCAGGCAGTGGGCACGGGACACCCAGTTGCCAGCCAGTTGCAGGGTAGATAGTGTTGGAAATTAATTATCAAAATGTACCGTTTACCAAATTGTTTGAATTAGTTATCTGACTCCATTAACCAAACACAACCTATATTCACCCAACAATTTATGTGCGCTCGTTTCTTGGGGGAAAAATGATCAGGAAGCCAACATTTCCACACGGGGGCAGATTTAATTTTCCTAACAAAAGAGCTAAGTGAACTCCATCGAAGACGGCCGAAGAAGCGACACTGGAGTCCGTGTGAAGCCTTCTTCTGAGGTTCTTTAGCTTTCTCCTCTTGGCCCACGTCTCCCTGCAAGATGGTGTGCCCGCTCCTGCCATAGGCGTGCCAAGGAAGGCCCCTGTGCTTCACCTTCTCATAGACGAGCGTCCCGATGTCTGGGGTCCTCAAAACAACACCGAGCTTTTCTGCGTCATCAGGGCCGTTCTGCGTCATCAGCATCTGGGTGTGCTGATTATCTTATCAGCAGAACGTCCCGTTTCTGCCGTTCCTGTAAAGAACATTTTCCACCAGCCTGCCCTGACCTTGTACTACAGCCCAGTCAGTAAAAATATTTTGCATTCAATGTAATTTGTATTCAATCGTATAAAATCCTTTATAGTCAAATGTAGAAAATCCTTTATAGTGAAATATAGAAACTCCTTCAATAGTGACGGACAATTCACTCGCTCATTCACACCTCGGGACAATTTGGACCAGCCAATGAACTTGAACTGCTTGTTTTTGGAATGTGGGAGGAAACCGGAGTGCCCGGAGGGAACCCACGCAAGCACGGAGAAAACATGCAAACTCCACACAGGACGGTGCGATTGGCCGGCAACCAGTTCAGGGTGTCCCCTGCCCACTGCCTGAAGATAGCTGGTATGGGCTCCAGCACCCCCGCGACCCTACTGAGGATAAACGGTGAAGAAATCTGCAAAAAGCTCCTGAAAATATTTTATTAGACAGTTGTGGCAAGCGCCCTCTTCTATGCGACAGCGTGTTGGGGAGGCAGCGTCAAGAAGAAGGATGCCTCTCGTCTCAATAAACTGGCTAGGAAAGCGAGCTCTGTTGTGGGCAAAGAGATGGACAGCCTAACAACAGTAGCTGAGAGACGGGCACTGGAAAAGCTGCGGTCAATCATGGACAATCCATCGCATCTACTACACAGCATTATCTCCAGACAGAAGAGCAGTTTCAGCGACAGACTGCTGTCACTGTCATGTACTACGGACAGACTGAAGAGATCTTTTCTTCCTCATGCCATGAGGCTCTTTAACTCTACCCGGCAGAGTAAAAGCCCACAGTAAACCACACCACCTACATTGCATATTACCGAATCTTATTGCAATATGTATTCTGTGTAGCACTATTTAGTTATTCTATATAACACGCTACAGTGGGCATTTGCTCGTCACACTGGGTATTTGTATATTGTATTCTTTTGGCTTTATTATTGTATTGTTCTCAGCTCAGGGATGCTGCTGGAAATGTGAATTTCCCTTCGGGGATGAATAAAGTATCTATCTATCTATCTATCTATCTAGATAATGGATGGATGGATGATTTTTCGGTTTACTTTCTACAGCAAATCGGGAAAAATGAGTCATGATGTTGAAGTAGCTTTTTTCAAGTGTTTAATCCTATTTAGTTTTTATTTTAAATACAACATATGTTGCTTTTTCATGTCCAGTGAAATAGATGTTTTTTTCTGTGGGCTTTGGCACTGTTCAACAAGTAGACGGAGATGAAAAAAAGGAGTGACTTCATCAGTGAGGAGGGGTCATTTCTTTTTCTTTGAGACAATACATTCTGTTCCGCCTGAACTGCAATGAAGGAGCATCAATTTAGAGAACAAGTCACACCAAGCGGTCTAGATAAATACGTCCTCAAAAGAGTGTCTGGGATTGTCTTGGAATCTTAATGAAGCAGTCTTTTGTGTTTCTTTGCTGGCTGGAAAGGAGTCCACGGTGCTGAAACGAGCTCTCTCGGAGCTGAAGTGGAGGCCTGGCAGAATGTGACAGTGAGCCAGAGGAGGCCGTCAGCTTCCGAAAGAACAAAGTGATAATGGACGACACCTTTGAAGAATCGGTGTCGTGAGAAAGGATCAAGTGGCTAGGAACTTTTTCGGGATGTAAAATGCGTAGTTTCAAGCTTGCTTTAAATTGTTTTTGCACTAAAACTTTGATTGTGTTCAAAGGAAACTTTAGAAAGAAAGGCTTCTAAAAGAACTGAATCTGCTAACATACTGCAGAGTCTATTCAGCAGTGCAAAAGATATCCAACTGAGTGTTCAGCCAATAGATTTACTTTTGATTGATTAAAAGCCATTATAGGGGGTTGACAGTTATTATTTAGATTGCCTGTCTTAAACTCTTGGCCCGTGGGCCACAAGTAGCCCGCCACGTTCTTATATGTGTTCCGCGAGATAATGTTGAGAGAAGCACAAGATAAATATGAGTTGCACATGGAGAGCAAATGAGCGCAGCACAAAAAAGACTTCAACTTTTTTTGAATCCAATTGCAGAAATATTTACTCGCAAACACACGAATGCCGACAAACTAAAAAAACAATGCCTGAAGGCATACCTGCATCGTTTAAAGACATATTTTGTATTCCATCAAGTCTGCCCATAATTCCGCTTTAAAAATGAACAGACTCGTCAGATGACTTCCGGTATATCCGTTAGCTTCTGACCTTTTGATTGACACCACTCTAGACCAATTACACGCCGTTTTTCAGGGTCCACAGCCAGCATTAGCCCATAAGGGTGTGTATTGAACAAAGCGACATGACCTTCTTCGGCTTCAAAAATAAATCTGCATAATGCAAATCGAGATCAATTTTTACACACAAAAATCACGTGCGCTGGTGTGCACAAACAGTGATTGACTTCTGGAAATAAAAGTAAAATATTTATAACTCTTTCACAATATCTACAAATTGGCCAAAGTTGGAACACACGGTTGCAGAGTAAACTGGTCATCTCCAAATGGGCAGTTTTGGACATATCTTTAGAAAAATGTTTATAATAGAATCTTTCGTTTTACAGATTGGGATCAAATTTGACCTGAGACCAGGTGAGGCTTCAAGATATTGTCTCACCTGTTTTTCAGCTAAAATGCCCATGCTACACTCTTCTGCAGGCTTTTAATTGCAAAAATAAAATGCAGGCGAGAATAAAAACGGTCTACTTCTCTGTGTTCCAACTTAGATTACTCAATGTTAGTAGCAATTGATTATTTTAGTTTAGAACAAAACCTCAGAGTCTTACCTTTCAAATGAGACCAAAACCAACCACTTGCTCAGAACGGTTCAAGAACAGCATTCACTTTACTTTGGGTACGTCTTGGATTAGGATTTTGGGCAAATTTTACAGAATTGTTAGGGGGATTGAGGTGGTGTGCGTAACTTCAAAATGGTCTACTTTCTGATGCCATTTTCTGGTTGAAATATTTATTGCAGCCTCTGTCAAGCTGCTTGTATGGAGCATGCACAAACGTGTCTCTCTTAGACGCGCTCTCTTCTTTTTTCATCTTTTTGAGGGTTTGGGTTGGCATCTGGACTGCATTTGAAACAGTTCTGTTCTTACTTTCACCATTTTCATCCTACAATTGAAGAAAAATTCCAGCACGAGTGATAATTCACTCTCCTCAGAAAGCGCACTTAGTGAAGTCGAAGATCACATTTTTTTTTTCATTCCAGCCTACATAACAAAAATTCCTGCACACTGAAAGTTGAAGATGCCTAGCAGCATAGCTATTCACCTCTTTATTTGTTATTATTATTTTTTTGAAGGCCACCAGGGGGATTACCGTTGTAAGCGATGAGTGAACATCAGTAAGAGTATCTCTCATTGGCACCGTCCTGAGGCATAAAAAGCAAGCATGTCTGAGAAGTTGTTTTCCCAGTCAACTTTATTTAAGGAGCTGTACGGAATTTGGAAATTTGTTATTCTCTTCCAACATCTCCTTGCTTGTGTCATCATTGCAGCCGCAATCAGCTCATCCGTGATGCGCAAAGACGTTTTTTCTTAGACATTCTCAAATAAACTCTTCTCTTTTTATCTTTCTGGGAGTTAGAATTAACGTTTGGACTCTCCTCAAAGCAGGCCTTTTCTTACTTTCACCATTCTAATGGTACACTGACTAATAGAAATAAATTAGAAAAAACCTTTGGTGACGAGAATAACTCTGGCACTCCCTTAACCCCATCCCCAAACTTAATCCGTCCCGCCCAGAGCAGCTCAGTCAAGAGTAAGAGAAAAGCAGATAGGCGCAGTGGAAAATAACGCATAAGGGCTCTTTGAACTCAGTCGGGCATTGTTAACACATACTTAATAGAGAAAATATTTTACTTTCATCTATTTAAGGAAACCTCAAACTACGCACCCCACATTTGATGTTATGCATATGAAAAGGACAGTTTGTATTATTTAGCGTCTCATAGTTGTAAAAAATATACATTAAAAAACAATATTTATGTAAAAAATAAGCAAAAATACATGAACTATTATATAAGTGTACATTATTCATATCACGCAAGAAATTAACAGTTATAAAACATAATATTAATGGCATATTGTATGTTGTACTTCCAACATTACAATTTCCTCCGAAATCTGAAATTCATTGTGAATGATCTAGAAAAATACACCTCTCTTTACATTGATTCAACATATGTTTAATACAAATTTGATGTACCGTAATAAAAATACTAGTATTCTTACTATTGATGTATATGCCCAGGTCTGATGGTGGTATTTCTCTTTTGCCAAGGCAGTATTGAGAACCCTGAGTATTACTATGAATTGTGTTGAAAACTCAACAGATCAGTTGAGTCAATATCAATATAAAGAAGTAATTTACCAATTTGATTCTTCGCACCTTCAACTTGTAGGCCGAATGATTTCCAAAATCCACTAAGTAAGTTCTAACTTTATTTTGGACCTAGTCACTATGGGAATTTCTTTTTTAATTACCGGTAGTTAAATCTTTTCTCTTTAATTACACATGTTTGAAGTAAATATCTCATTTATTTCCACAAATAACTTGCATGCCAGTACAAAGATTACAGCAGGCCAACAAATAAACATGCTTTGTTTTGGTAGCATAGACAATGCTGAAAAAAATTACATTGGTAACACCAACAAACAGTCCTACAAAAAAATTCAAGAATTAAGACTTTTCGCTGACATATATACACAATATCCTAGAAAAAAATAACAATCATAATGAATCATACTAAAATAAAGCATTGAATCAATAATACACTGCATATAAGACATGCAGTCTGGTAAAATGGCTAAAATGAAATAGTATGCTCACTCTCTTGGTGCTGTGACATGCTACAAACCGTAACATTAGCAGCATTTGGTTGCATTACAATGAAGCACAACACAAACTAAAGTTAACTATGAAAATTTTGATCTTGCATTGCAAAGAGATGTTTTAAATAGTTAAAACATGATCTCACGGTTTAGCATAAAACCTTAACTCATGTTCTCTATGATAGTGCTGCAGTAACTCTAACAATATTGCTTGCTGGATGGGTTACAAATATTGATAATTCAATTTAAAAATGACATCCCAAAAGTTCTGATGGAAGGTACATTTCTTGGTTGGAAGATAAGACCCTATCTCAAATATTGCTACTGTATGTTTTCTTCACAAAATAAATAGACATAGTTTTCAAATCAAAGTCATCATCTTTAAGTGTATCAAAAATGCTAATGTTCACTAGATATTTTTTTCATTTGGTGCACATTTACAAGACAAGTTTTGAGGAAATCTTTCAATTTGTCCGATGTACCGATGAGAAAAGCTACCCCTTCAGTGGATTGAATAAATAAAAGAAAGTCTTTAGAGCCTTAAAAAAGTTGATTGGTTGGAGTCTATTATCTGTTTTGTTCAAGGTCTCTAGTTAGGTGAGCTGAAGTTTGAAAAGGACGTCAATATTTTCTGGCTGCGGGGAAGTGTGGAACTGTTTTGGAGAAGTGGCCAGACTGAGCATGTCAGGACTGATGCAGGGGCTCCTTGCTATGCAACATGCCCCTTCAGGGTTCCCCCTCTCCTCGATGGGCCAAGTCGGCCTCCCGGCGATGTCATCGGAACGTCCGAAGATTCCATTGCCTTGACTAAGGCGCTGGAGCCTTTGCCTCTCCTGCGCCTTCTTGGCTCGGTTAGCAATGTAGCGCACCCTGCTTTGGCTTCTGGAAGACGACCTCCGGATCGGTTGCAGTTCTTCAAAAGATTCATCTTGATATTCACTCGGTCTGGTTACAGGGACAAAATCACTGGCGTTGAGGGGCTCCACGTCTGTCAGCTTGCGCAGCTGCTCTGTCAGGTCACTGTTGGGTCGGGCTTTGGCTGGGGAGCCCTTCCTTAGATGGTCTTGAGTAGGTCTGACAATAAAGCTTCGACTAATGCTACGGTATTTGCTGTCGAAGGTACAAGAAATATCATCCGACGTGAGGTCCCCAAGGCTTTTGGACAAAGACGAGGCTGTTGTGGTAGGAGTCTTCGATGGAGACCTGGCTGATGACTGCTTGAGCCCTTCCATGAAGAGCCGGCTCCAAGTATGCCGTCTTTGGGTTAACCTGGAAGTTTGCTGGACGGGAGATCCTGGGTGTTGGTGTGAACTCTGAGGAAGATGGGGGTTGGATTTGCTTCTGTTGTCAAAAGATTTGAGTGTTGAATGGTGGCAGCCGGCACACGAGGGCTCCCAAGGGATGATCGATTTGGTAAGACCGTTCCTGGCTGGGGGGGTGAAGGACGAATCAATGACTGTATCGCTAGAAGAGACACTGGAGGCAGAGGACACACTGTCTCGGTGGCTTCTCGGATCGAGCTTGCTCCAAAGGCGGTCGTCGGACGTAGCGTCTGTGCTTACTTCAGCGACGACAGACTGTACCCTTTCTCGGACGTGGCTTTCGCTTTTTGTTCTCCTCAAGGGTGAGTGGCTAGCGGCGATGCCAGTCTGAGAAGTTTCAGAGTCACTTGCTGTTGTTTCAGTCTGCATTGATGCAGGGGCTAATCTGGGCTGAGACTTCAACTCTGTTGCATTGTTTGTTGTCTGAATATGAACAGCAAAGTTTTTCCTGTGGTGTTGTGTTTTCTCAACCTGTATTTCAGTACTTTTGGCAGTTTGGGAAACTTGGGGGACCTCGATCAAAAGCTCTTGTTCATCATACGCTGCTGGAAGAGACTTTGTCCGAGTGAGGTTTTTGCTTTTCGAAAGCACCGGTTTAGGGCTACTAGCTAATTGATTTGAATTCACTGTTAAATTTGATTCAGCATCGTTTGGAGTGGTCAGTAACTGCTGCTGGACTAAGTAATGCCGTAAGGAAAAGTTGTCCTCGGGAATGGTCCCAGAGCAGATGGAATGTGTCATTGTTGCATCCCTGGAATGTCGAGCCAAAAATGGAAGTGAAGCGGGTGAACTCTGCATTGTGGAACAGTCTGTGGAAGAAGGATAACATTACATTTTGCTCGTGGATGCAATAAAATGATCAAGTGTCTGACCTCTACAGATACTAAATAGGCAAAATATGCCAAACAGCGAAACACATTTGAATTGGATTGACACATTGACAATTCTTTGGGGTGACCAAAACCCACATATGTAAGTAAAATAACACTGGAACATAAATAACATTCACATTCAATCACTCATCTTTTAGGTCTGCATAGTGTTTTATAATGTTTGGAGCAACACAAACATTCTTTCTCCTGTTTAATCACTGGCAGCCCTCTGCAGTTTTTTACACTTAAGGTCAGATTTTTCTAGCATACAAAGCCAGAGTGAACAGAGGTTGTTTCCAACTGTATAAATCACGATAGACGAAAAGTGCATGATTATAAAAAGAGCATGCATAAATCACACTGGATTATAGAAGTATTGTTATGTTTAAAAAACCTTTATTGTCTTACAGCTAGTTGATTGGAAAAGACAAAGCTTCTGTCAAGTGCAGAAGACGATCATTCTTGGAGTACAAGAACCGGCTTTCGGCGCCAAAGAAAACAGATGTGTGGTGTACAAGAATGTAGCAGTTGTTTTTAGTGAAGACGATGCTAGCTTTCGGTGTAGAAACGGTCCGGGTCTTGAACATTAAAGAAAACACTTATTTTGGTGGATTCAAAGCGCAGCTAAGCATGACATGGATATGCATGATTCACTCCGGAGTAATTGTCATACAAAATGCTAAACTATAAAAAAATAAAGTCATGCTGCTTGAATAAAGTGGAATAAAATGCAGTAAAATAAAATAATGATTCTTATGATTGTCTTTGTGGTGCGGCTAGGTCTTATGTTTATGGTGTATTTGTGTTGTGTCACATTGGTAAAAATTGGTTAAACATACGTTTTTACATTACTTATTTCAAAATGACCTTTCAAAAAACATGCACTGTAACCAAATGGTGACAAATGGTGGACAGGCGGAAAGAACTGGGTAAGATGGAGAGCAATATGGGTGAATTTATCAGTGTGTCCATCAGTTTATATTTGAGTTTGTGTGCATTAAGCAGGTTTACCTGGCTCTGGTCATTCCCTCAATTCTGCACTAGGAACAGAGAGAGCGTGCAAAGGGGAAAAACAGGAAAAAGGAGTTCAGCCAAAATTGGAAAGAGAAGGAGATAGGGGGCTAGAGAAGTGCTTCCATAGAAAAGCATCAAAGAAAAAGTCTCCTTAATATGGATATAACTTCTACACATATGAAATAGTTGCACATGAAACTTTCTTTTAACAATCTCTATAAAACACCCAACGGCAAATAGCTGTACATACATTAGACAATTGCACTGAGATGACCCCATCCCCTCCTACATTCAAAACTTACCATTTATGTTATCTGTAAGACATGGCCAGGATCAGATTGAGCATTTTGGGCAAAGACAAAGACAATCTGAATCAAATATTTGCGACGAGAGGATTTAGACAGTTTATTTTGACCAGCAATAGGAAGGGTTGAAATGGGATGGTTTGCACTAAGGGAACTAGCGTTTGTGCATTCTAGGGGAGCAAACAAGATGTTGGCAGTACTGAAAAGATATAGGCTCTACTAGAACAATCTAAAAATGCTCTTGGGGCGACATATGACCCATCAACAGCTTACCGGCAACGAAGAGGGGCGATTTATGACGCAATTCCTCCATTTTCTGTGCAAACAAGGCGTTCATCTCACGCTGAAGCGTGCCCACCGCCCGCTTGCGACTGTCCAGGACAGAACTGCGAGGCAGCACCTGGAGTGAGTCGAAGCTGCTCAGGCTGCCAAAGCTGTCGCAGCTGCTGCTGTCATCACCAAATGAGAGCCTTTCATCGCCATCACAGTTTGCAAACGGGATGAAGGCGGGACCACAGACGGTACCATACTTGGGTACGGTCGCCTGATGCCAACGCAAGTTGGTCCTGCAGTCTGGGGTGAGGCTGTGCACTGGCGCAATTGTATTGGGGAAGCGCCGGCGGGGAACGTTGCAAGATAGAGCGTTCCTCTGCGACGCATCGGGCAGAGGTTGGTTGTGCTGTGCTGCCAGCGTTTGCCTGGCTTTGGATCTGGGGAAAGGTTTGGGTCGAAGGAAAGCCTGCGACGGGAGGACAAACTGGGCCTCCTTAGAGTGAGGGAGTGACTGAGAGTTTTTGGAGGAAGCTCCCAGCTTACGACAAACTGCCCTTTGCGTCTGAGGAGTTTTCTCATTTGAACTGATATTTCTGTCTCGGTTGTCCGACAATTTGGACTTTGAGACTTGCTTTTCTTCAACATGCCCATTTCTCTCTTTGTTGCAGCCCTTTCCGTCTGTGTCTGGACTTTCTCTTTCTCCAATCACACACGTGATACAATTTGAGGACATTCCCAACCCACCCGAGTTGTTAAGCGAAACCCGTGCAAACACCCCTGGCCTCATATCCGGATCGTGAAAGCGCAGTCGGCTGGCCCGTTTCAACGGCTCGCTCAGAGGACGGCGGGGAGAGAAACGGGGGCTCTTACCTTTACCCTCAGCGTGAAAAGTCCCATTGCTGTCAGGGTGTTCCCATTGGGCCTTGGTTTGACTGGATGCCCGTGAATCGCCATTGCGGAGTTGGGGTGGTGTTGGCTGGTGGGAGGAAGAAGCGGAGGCCTTGTCCTCAGACTCTCGGTCCGGGCATGTGCCCACTGACTTGCAGTCTTTGGTGTTGATGCTGATCTGGTCCAGGCCTTTCTTGACCTTGGGCTGGCCTTTGGTTGGCGCGCTGGCTGTGCGCCGCAGGAGGTGGGCACCGAAAGGCTGCTTACGGCTCTGCAGTGCAGCAGCATGGCTGTCGAGGGAGGCCTGCTTTGGGTTTCTGTGAAACAGGCCTTTTATGCCGCTGGCTGCTTTGGCCTAATGAAAGCACAACAAAAATTGCAAGTCAAACTTGTGCTGCATTAACAACTCCAAAACGACACCTCCAAAGATACAGAAAAAAATAAATCAAAAATGATCTTTAAATGCAAATGCAACATGTATTGGTGAAGTGAACATGCATATTTATTGAATAAATAAAACATGATATTTCCAAACACTTTTTTTTACAAAAACGGGTTCATTAGTTATCTCAAAGAACTTTAGTATGACTTGCGGTGAAATTAAAATTTGTGATTTGATTTCTGAATAATATACTGTATTCAGAACAAATAAAAAGAAATAGTCAAAAATACTGTAGACACAATTATGCATTGTATATAAGTACAACTGTTGATTGATATAATTCTGATTTGAGCCTCATTTGATATCTAGTTAATGAATGAATAACAAAAAATATCTGTTTATTGTATCAAACGCAAATTTTACCATGACTATTACACTAAAAGAAAACACGAGCTGCAAGGATGCATTAAAATTACTCAATTATAAATCATCAAGTAGTGGAACAAAATAAAATCTGGATCCTGATAAACATATTAAGTAAATGCATATCTACTTCAATACATTTATTTGGCTCTAAGGAATTTTATTTTGTGCAGGCACTAAGCAAAACATATTCTTACGTGAATCAAACACCCTTTTCCATTGTTCAATTTTAATAATAGGGAAAACTTTTCCACATTAACACTGTCATGCACAATACCCTTAAAGATATAATGTTTCCTCTGCCCTGAACATGTGAAATTGAATAAAAAACAACAACAAACAAACAAATAAACAAACCAATGAACAAATGCTAAATAAAATAACATCAACATGACACTCAATGACATTCAAAAAAATGAAACGACTGTGACTGTGTACAATATCAAACTAAATCATTCCAAAGCAAACACGGACACAGATTCACTTTAAAATGTGAGAAGTACATTAGAGCAGTCAACGTGTTGACATTTAGGTGAAACTCACACTGACGACAACAACAACAGGGGAAAAAAACACATTTTGATCCAAGAAATATGACTGAGGTATATGTGGCCGCAGTGATCTGAATCCAAAAACAAATTGAAACTTAAAAAAAAAAATAAAACTTTTTTTTCATAATTTTGCCTATGACTAATGTACTTTTACAGGAGATCATATGTCTTCTATATAATATACTGTTTCTGCATTTTTTTTTCAATACGCAACAGGCGAACAAGAACTTTAGGACTCGGATTAGGTCCTAAATGTAGAGGGCAGCGGATACTGCAGCGGATACTGGTATCGTCTTGCAGGATTTGCGCTCGTTACTAGCCGCAATTTAACCTAGGATACTCGCCCGTCCTTATTTGAAAAACGAAAAAAAACCCAGTACAAATCAACCCAAAAAAACAACAATTCTGTTATGAGACAGCTCCATTTCTATGTCAAACACACTGTCTTATTTTCCCATTATATACATTTAATAAAGAGGAATGGCCATGAAAACATGGTTGTATCTTGTAGTCATTCAGTTTTTTTGCACAGAAGTAATTCTTCTTAAACTTTTTTAAAAATGTGAAAAGACTATGAAATTTAGTTTTTTTGCAGGTCTCTAATACAAATTTAAAATAATCAGACAGAGAGGTAAAAATAGGACTCAAGTCCATACATTTGACAAATCTTTGGGAGCACCTGTGTCAAACTCAAGGCCTGTGGGCCAAATGTGGCACGCCACATCATTTTTTGTGGCCAGTAAGAGCTTAAAATGTCTGAGCATCTAAAGATAAATGGGTCGAAAGGGTGCTTTGACCATAAACAACCTTTCCCACAATGCATATCAACAAGGATACCTGCAAAGTGACGGTTTAGCGCCAGCTTGTCAGTATTTCCATATCAATACCAAAGAGTGGAATCCGAAGAATGACTGAGAAGATTTGATCATATTGTTGTATATATTAAATAACAGTACCAATCATATTTTTTTTACATTTATAAGTTACATTTGGCACTTTAAGGACAGCCATTACACAGATGTTGCCCTCGGTAAAAATACACTCCTGCTTTCGAGAAAAATACTAAGGTTCCAAAATTTGTATTGATATAATTAAAACATTAAAAAAGAAAGGAATTAATCTATTGCGATACATACATTTTTGGATGCTGGGATTTCCTGAGATTTTTCAACTATATACATAAGATACACTTGATGAATAAAGTGCAGGATAGGCCAAGCCTTCAATAACTCATGCCGGGCATGAGTTGCTTAAGCGGACACGAGGGATGCGTCAATCAGGCTCATGCAAGGTGCCGACTGGGTGTCACTACACCTGAGCTTTGAGTGGCATCTTCAATGTTCCTAAAAATGGCCTGCTTCGAAATGAACCGTTAGCTAAAAGAGGGTTCCACTGAGATCGCAGACAGACAGAGACAGAACGGGGGGAGAGATAAAGAGAATCAGATGGTGACATAAAAGGAAACAAAGAAATAAAAAGCACTGTGGTAGGAAGTAAGATAGAAAGCACAACAACAAGTTCTGCCAAAGTTCAAAACAAGGACAATATGAAAAACAGTTTTGCAAGAGACCGGAAACCGCTGTGTGCACTGAAAGAGGGGAAGCCACAAAAACATTTTATAGTAACAGCATCATTCTTTCTCAGAGTTTGAAATTCCAACAATACCCAATGACCCAGTCCAAATCCTACATGAACAATCAAAAATTAATCTACTTTTTTTCATTTGTAATCTATAAAGTACATTTTTAATCAAAATACCAGCTTTTAAGGTGGCCAATTCATAAATCCGACAGCGCTTGTTCTCAGCCAATCAGAACGTGAGGCAGACAACAGCCCGTGGCTGCTGATTTAGGTCGACCATATTTGTATCACAAATCAATGCACTTGTGATCCACACGCTTGTACAGTGGTTTGTATCAACATGGTTCGACGACGTGTCTGGGGCACCTGCAATGTAGATCAGAGGTATCCTTAGCGATTGTTTGGAATGAGGTCCGTCTCTTTTCCTCATCCAAAAACTAATCTGGAGAAATGTTTGAGATGGATAAAGGCATGCGGGCGCCCTCACAATCAACTCCATGTGCAGGGGGTTGATGGGAACCGGAACACAGTTATTTCTTCTACAGTAAGTTTATCATTTTTAAATTAAATTAAATTGAAGTTTATGCTGCTGTTGGGTCGGTGAGTTGTCAGTGAGAGAATTTGGCACCATGAGCTTCTGGCCATCGACTTTGTCTGATGGGACGTCAGAGATTGCCGTGTGCAGTTGATCCCAGTATTGAATGTTTATTGTGTAAAAATAATAATGTCTAATTTGTTTACAATCACTGGATAACTTAATTCTATGCGTTTTGAAGTAATAAGATTAATATCCATGGTAACCAATGCGGTCTGCATATAATAATTGACTCTTTTCCACTGACTTTTGGGATACGTTTGCATAATCCAGAAGAAATGATACAGATAGGCTATCAGGAATATCAACTAGAGTCCCGCTGTTGTTGTTTCGGTCACCATATTTGCTCCGCTTGTGATACATGGATACCATAACTGCGGTGGGTGTGACTTAGCGCTCTCTGTCGGATCTATGAATTATATCAAATCCACTTCGCTTCATGTCAAGTTAGTTAAAGGGACATTGTGTATTATTTAGCACCTCCTGGTGGCAAAAAAAATATTAACAAACAATTGATTTGAATAACAAGCAAAAATGCATGAACTGTCAATAAAAAAATGCAATTTTTAAAATACTCTTAGGTCATGAAATTTGAATTAATTCCGACATAATATGAGGCTCACCTAGCCGAAGCTTAAAAGTTTGTCCACGATCTAGCTGCTATGGGTAACCTCAACAATAAAAATCCTTGTGAAAGGTGGGGCGAAGAAATTCGAAGACCATTTGTACAGTTTGGTCACTTTCATTTCATGTTGTTTGTATTCTTCCTTGGCTTTGTAGAGCTTATTTTTTGTTGCACTACACGATACAGCAAAGTCGAGTGGTCAAATATTACTCAGTGTCCCTTTAAAGGACTGTGTATTATCACTGTATATTATTTAACGCCTCCTAGAGGTAAATACTTCATTCATTAAAAGAAACAATGTTGATTATTAATAAGCAAAAATACAATAAGTATTTTCGAAACGTGTATTTATTAAAATACTCGTAGGTTGAGACATTTTCATTTGTTCTACATATCATGAGTCTCATTTAGGGCACCCCCCATTTTACCCTCCCATGTTTTTCTGCTGCACTACAAAACTCTGATATCTAGTGGTCAAATATTACTCAATCTCTTTTTGCAGGGGAACTTAAATTACTCAGTCTGTAACTTTAAACAATTTAGTGGGTAGTGGGAGGTACTTAGCAATCCATGACATACATAACAATACCTACCTTACCAGTGATGTCATGTACAGCTACATGAACAAAGATGGAAGCCTCTTCCATACCTTCTAAGTACACATGGCGATAACCTGCACAATAAAGAAAACATTTACAAAATGTTCTTAATGCTAATGTGATTATAAATAAGCATTAGCTGGAACTACCACACAAGGTTTTACCTGGCATCATACTATTAAAAGCAATGGTCCGCTGCCCGATGAAGTCTTGACCAATGGGGTCGTGGTCCCACACCAGGAAACGCACCAGGGTCAACTCCGGCATGTGGATTGTGAACACCAGAGTTTCCTCCCACATTGGGTTGAAACCTGATTGATGATCCCAAATTTGATTTCGGGTTTTAGATTCACAACAGGTGTGTGAGAAATTAAAAGTAAGAAAAAACAGAAAGGAGCAAGTACAAAGAAGGTAAAGGCTGGATAATGTAGACGAGTGCAACGCGACTCGGAGCCATCAATTATTCAGTGTGCGTTTTTATGTGCAGACAGAGGTGTTGCATGTGGATGTCTCTTTGGACTCTACTCATCAATAATACATCTGAATCCATACAAGCATCCTGATGATGTACTCATAACAGGGGCTGCTTGATCCCTTAAAAATGAAAATAAATATTTAAAATTATGAATTTGGTTTGAATTGTATATTTAAGATCTCAGTGATCTATTAATTTAAAAAAAGGGTTCAACTGGATGATTCCTCTTAACCATAAACTAACCGTTGTCGTCCACCACTCGAGTTTGCTCCTTGGCGCAGTCCACCGGAAGACCAATAATCTCCACTTCCACAAATGGGTCGATGATCTGAAACAAGAAGGGACGTTATATTACATAATGATGATGCCATTTGATGGATGTAAGTTTCCTATGAAGAATTGTATGAAGGGAAGTATATATATCTACCTCTCCTCTGTCCCCCAACATAGAGTCTTTAGGCTTAGGAAGCTGTTGCCCACTGATGATTTTCAAAACCAGTTGTTTCTTCAACTGACCTGGCAGTGGCTCATCAGAATTCGGATTAAAGGCACCTAAAAGTACATGCGTATTATAGTATTTGAGTCAACAATTGACATGAATGTTTTCTTAGTTTCATCAACTGTTCCCCGTGGAATCTGTAACAAACTATGTTGCTTAAAAGCCTTCTACTTCAGACATCTATGAGCATACATAGTGGTATGTAACTAGACTGTACCTAACCTCACCCCGGGATTTTGATAGATTTTTCTGTAGTGAAGTCTGTGAAAACCTTAGATATGAGGGAGAATAACTGCAGGAATGTAAATGCATTCTCACCTTCACACATGCATTTGGGTTTGAGGATGTACCCGCAGTTGCCGTTGCTGTAGAACTTGGCCCTATTCAGTTGAAGGACTCGACCTTCTGACTGGTAGTTGAGTGCAACTGTGATACGGATAAATGAATTACTGATCGTAATTATCAGTATACGTAACGAAAGGACATATTTAATGATGCCAATCCTATAATTATGTTGTAACCCGTTTCCAACGGGGTTCTCTCATAAATTGCAACTTAAACACACTGTGATAACAGATGCAACAGAGCTTCAAGCAACACCTCCATCGAAAATTGACCTGTGAAAGATCATACCGAGTTGGCAGCCTGCATTCCAAAAGGGCTGCGGGTTGAAGTTTGATGAGTCCACACGGTAGGACGATGGGTAGATGCGTGACAGCTGTCGCTGGTTGAAGTGGTTGAAGGAGCTGGCTTTTTGCTGCATTACTTGATGGGCTTTCGTTTCACTCAGGGATGAAACCTGCCAGTTGCAGTTGGCTACCATTTGATAATACAGAAAAACACATATTTATATGGATGAGCAATTGAGAAATGGTGTCCGGTTGCTAGCAGCAAATTATCTATCAAGTTATACATTTGTAAAACAATTAGAAGATGTTTGGTCTTTCAGAAACAATGTAATATGAGAGTGTCCAGACCTTGTGCTTCGACATCATAGAGTCCCACGGAGCACGTGTACTTGACCAAGTCAGACAAGGCTCTGGATAATTTCATAGTCTTCTTCTTTCTAGAGAATGAAGACATGTGTAATATTGAAATTACAATTGTTTACCACTAGGAGCCACCAAATAAAACACACTGTCATTTTAAGTGCAATCCTAGAGGATTATAGACCTATTTATTATAAATTGATTGATTTTGATTCTCAATAGGTTTTTTTCAATGGTATTTTGTGTAGGGAATATGAAAAAACTATTTGAGCAATGGAATGTCTTTATCAGAACTTTTTTTGTGGCCCAATTTCACCCAGACCCTAGCTCCAGTTGAGTTTGAGACCCCTATTCTGTTCCCTCCCAAAAATAAGCGCTACAAAGCACAAGGAAGAATAAAAACTAGAGAGACTCAAGGTGACCATACCGCACCATTTGCCCCCCTCTTTTTTTTGCCCAGCCTTTCACAAGGTTTTTTTTTTTTGTGGGTGCCCTTAGCAGCAAGGTGGCAGTCAATCATGACAGCTCCATCTAGGGTGAGAGTCATTTTATGTTAAAATAATAATAAAAAAAAAAGACCTATGAATGTTTTAAAAATGCAGGTTTAAGTGAAAATTCAGTATTTTTGCGTGTTATTCAAATCATGAATGGAAGCCTATTTTTTAATACTATTAAGAGCTAAACAATAAACAATGGCCCCTTAAAATGGTGTACTGTACTGTATTAATATTAGACGGATAGATAGATAGATAGATAGATAGATAGATAGATAGATAGATAGATAGATAGATAGATAGATAGATAGATAGATAGATAGATAGATAGATAGATAGATAGATAGATAGATAGATAGATAGATAGATAGATAGATAGATAGATAGATAGATAGATAGATAGATAGATAGATAGATAGATAGATAGATAGATGGAGGGTTTCTCTTTAAGAGAAACCTGCTGGAGAAATATAAAGAGTTTTGATAATCATTTGTTTTCCTCTTTTGTTGCAATGCTCACATTTTACCTTTAGATGGCATTCCCCAATACACAATAAACATTGTTAGAGTACATTGGAAAACAGTCCTTGAACTGCTCGATTGGTTTCACACGTGCAAACAGAACTACATTGAATACTTTAGTTTAGTGCATGCGTAGAACCCATAGTGGAGCTTAACGGCTAGTTTACCAGCAAGGATTCTCATTTTACTTTTGTTTTAACTGTTTCAATTTGCCATTTGAGGCTCTTACATAAAAATGAGCCTTAAAATGTAACCAGACTGCACACCACCAAGAGTCGCAATGACGATGGTTTAGGTAATTATCAACTGCAATAAGCGGATGCTTGAATAAAAGTGAAACGAGTACTAATTCATCTATTCCAGGTAAGCTTGCTGTCATTTTACAAGGCCGTAAATCAAATTTTCTCATCTATAATGGAAAAAAGGCACATGTGTCCACAACTATGATGCATTCTGGGAAGCACAGGACAATAAACTACCAAATCAATGCATTATTTACCAATGAACTGATAAAATTCCCTAAAACAGAAGATTTTCTCACCTTATATTAAGGGTGGTGTATACAGTTTGAGGTGTCCTAAAACAGTTGAGAGTTAAATTTGTTTTAACAATGCCCAACCGAGTTCAAAGAGCCTTTCTTTCACACTGCGCCTATCTGATTGTATCTCTTTTTTAACCAAAGCTCTTCCAGGACACTATATAAGGGGAAGTAGTGAAGGTTGGAGAGTGACCTAATGCCTATCGGCGCAGTGTTTTGTTAGTGTAGCAAGGAAATAGTAAAAGTAAGAAAAGCCTTGTTTCAAATACAGTCCAAACACAAACCCCCAAAAATCGTGTCTAAGACATGCACAAACTCATGAATAATCCGACTGAGGCTGTGATCACGACTTTAAGCCAGAAGATGGCGGCAGAGAGTAACACAATTTGAAAATGTGGACAGCACCTTTAAAGCCTATGTGTCCAATACCCCAATCGGTACAAATTGTACCTTATAGACCGGGTAAATTAAATTGGAAATGCATAATAACATGATGAAATGCTCCTAAATAGGGGAACGATTTATAAGCAGATCAGATTAATTTAGTTGTTACATAATACAGTATTCATGTTCTATGAATTGTATAAAATTAATTATTTATTGATGTTTTTTCTTAAGCCAACCTTGGCTGCAACTGTATTATCAGTTTCATTCACCTCATGCTCAGTCCAGTGTGTCAAATATATGAAATAAATATCTCACAAAATAATATTTTGAGAGTGTGCCATACAATTGTGTGTGTGTGTGTGTGTGTGTGTGTGTGCGTGTGCATATATTAGTTCATGAGTTTTCTTGGGCTGCAATGAGGCGCAGTGGAGCCTTCTGTGTGGAGTTCGCATGTTCTCCCCGTGCTTGTGTGGGTTTCTTCCAGGCAATCCGGTTTCCTCCCACATTCCAAAAACATGCATGTCAGGTTAATTGGCCGGTCCAAATTGTCTCTAGGTGTTAATGAGCGAGTCAATTGTCCGTCTCTGTGTGCCCTGCAACTGGCTGGCAACCAGTTCAGGGTGTCCCCTGCCCTCTGCCTGAAGATAGCGAGGATGGGCTCCAGCACAACCGCGACCCTACTGAGGATAAGCAGTGCAGATAATGGATGGATGGAGGGAGTCTTACTTGTGATGTAGTGGTACTCGTGATGCACTGCTGGTGCTTTCCTGGTCCGTATCTGTGTCTTCTAAACTTGAGGTCTTCTTCAGCTTGGTGACTTTTTTCTGAGAAGAGGAATTTAGTTATGAATATACTGTGATGATGGTTTTGTATAAATATCTAACATGTTTTTCTAATATGCTAAAGAGTTTCATTCAGGCACACAGGAGACTTGAAGGACTTAATCAGATGCTACCGACTTCTCAATGTATTCTCACACTTCTTCTGAAACAAACCATTAAACAAAAAATCCACCGACAAAAACCGCACAGGTCCCAATATATATCTTTATCTATACCCGTCGCGAGCAAAGAACAAAAACTATTAGAGAAAAGTGCACAAGCAAACCTTTCGTTTTGAGAAACTCCCAATGAAGGAATGGCCGGTACGCTTATTGCTACTGGTATTTGCCTCAGCACATGCTGCTGATCCATCAGGTTCTTTTGCCTGTCAGTAGAAGAAAGTGACACATTTTTACACAAGATTTACATTGATAGGGCACATTTTCCAGAAGAAACCTTCATATCAGTTATCTCTGAATGTCCAGCAGGTGGAAGTCCAGCGATGGTGAAACTGTCAGGGTCTTCTCTGTCTCGAATCTTCGACTCCTTCATGAGGTTGTCCAGCTTTTTCTTGGCCAGGTTCTCTACTTGCTTCCTGTTGGCTGACATCTGCACACAGGTGGGTATACAATTATACAGTTTCAGCATTGTATGTGGTAGCTAAGCTTATACATTTTAAAACTATACATCAAATAAAATAAAATAAACAATTTCATAATTTATCACAGAATAATTTACTGATTCTAAAGATCTATAAATGAAACCTGAATTACTTGTCGATAAAGAAGAGCCTTAATTGTAATTGAGCTTTATTACATCAGTTATCACCCAAACAAGCCGCATGATGGCAGACTTGAGCTATAAATATATATTCAAACATAATCAAGTTTAGAGCCACACTACCCTTTGAGCGCTCAAGGACTGTTTTCCAGAACCATTTTAGAGCCGAGGCCCACTTTTTTCTTCACTAAAAATCTCAAGGCACACTGTTTTTTTGTGGAATGTTCAATAATTGATTTTCAACCCGAGCCTCCTTGTTATTTAAATCCTAAATTAGCATGTGGCCTAAATTGAAAGTAAACAGTTTGTCTTATCGTTTATGGTCACTGTGGCTCATTAGGTAATGTGGGTGAGCTTTGATTTTGCTTTATTTTAGCTTGTTTTTTCTCGTTTTTCTGGATTAACAACAAGAATGATATTTAAAATGAGTGTTAAATGCTCCAGTTCCCACAGAAATGATTGAAAAAAAGGCAAGATGAATACGTACATCTCCATTCATCAACTTGCAGTCATCCTCCATCTCATCTGCACTGTCTTCATCCGACACATCACCCTCTTCAGCATTTTCGTCGATGTTTGGAGGCAACTTTTTACCCTGACCAAGAAAAAAAGTGATATTAGGAAACAAAAAGAGAAAAGAGACAGGGATTGAAAAATGCAGTACATAAACGCTAGCACACAAGTAAAAAAATAAGAATGCAAAAAGTGATATTCTTCATGAGTAAAGTTAAACTGCTAAACTAAAAATATATATGCTGCAGCCTCATCACAAACTGGAGAATTTTCTGAGTGTTCCACAGTGATGACATTACTTCTCAGTAAAAATGCTGACTGGACACTCAGGCACTCGCTCTGTTCTGATGCAGCAGTAGGCTTTCATTCCATGCCACATATTTGGCACTTCGCCTTTTTGCATTTGGTAGCAAAGCAGCCAATCATTAACTCTTGCAAGATACAGTACGACTGTCCTCCATCAGCACTGGGCTGTTATTTATGATCACCATCTTTTAACAGTCTTTGGTGGATCAATGATTTAGGATTCACTTTACTATACACTGCAGTCATTGTGTGCCGATGTAAATTAAATTAAGAGGAGAAAAACGACTCCAACCATCAGAATAAATCTTGCTGTCATTCATGGAGGTTGCAAGAACTGAACAGTGTTCCACAGGCACTATGTTTTCATCTAAATTTAAAAACATGCATGTTTAAAATAAAGAGGAGACTAAATGTGTGTGGTAATCTTTGTCGCAAATGATTGATGACTGACCAGTCTAGTAGATCTACACTGCAATGAATCCAGATTCAGCTAAAGCGGGACGGACCTAACAGTGCCAAAAGCCTTTAAAGTAAAAACAAAAAATAAAAAACGGTATAGCCAAGTACTTTATTTCCAGTAATTAACATTAAAAAAAGACTGAACTGCAGTGATTGAAAGTTCACAAATCCCTTATACGCCTGGGTCGGCGGAGCGCGAGTGAGGACGCAACTCTGAGCTCTCCGAAAATTCTTCAAGATACAAAATCAAAACAAAAACAAAAATGTCCATTTTGTCAAGTCAAGTCACATTTATTTGTACAGTCCGTGATCACAAAAAGTCTCAAAGGTTTCCTTGGATAACAATTACGAAATCTCCTGATCTAAACCCTCCATGAGGGCAGTTTGTTAAGTCAAAGAGGCTTTTTATGGGCTTCAAAATACAAATGTACTTTCCATGCAAAGAGTATACAAAATGGACAGAAACAAAGGTACCTCATACTTCATGGACACCTGATAATTACACTTATTTAGAAATATAATAATTTAATTTATTTAACCCCAATGTTTTGTACCCTACCTATTAACAACGCTTAATTATTATAGTTATTCAAGTTAATAAACTATTAGTTCATGTATTAAGATGTTGACAGGTACTGATAAGTATTATATTATTTTTTTAGGTAGATGTTACAACTAGGGTGGCACGGCGGATAGGTGGTTAGCGCACAGCCCCACAGTGCATAGGTTCAGGGTTGAGTCCAGCTACTGCAACCCCCCGTGCAGAGTTTGCATGTTCTCCACGTGCTTGTGTGGGTTTCCTCCAGGCACTCCGGTTTCCTCCCACATTCCAAAAACATGGATGTCAGGTTAATTGGCCGGTTCAAATTGTCCCTAGGTGTGAATGAACGAGTGAGTCGTCTGTCTATGTGTGCCCTGCGACTGTCTGGCAACCAGTTCAGGGTGTACCCTCCCCACTGGGATGGGCTCCAGCATCCCCGCGACTTTAGTGAGGAATAAGCGGTGCAGATAATTGATGGATAGATGGATAATGGTTGTTACAACTAGCTGGGGGTATGTTTTGTTGTCATTATATTATTATATAATTTCCTTGTATTGTCATTCTGTGTAACAATGTACACAGAACGAAATGTCGATTGCACCTGACCCGTTGTAGCGAGCCGATGCAGCCGCAGCCAACAGAGGGCGCCGCCGACCACTTTTTAAGTCTTAGGAATGACTCGGCCGGGGCGCGAACCACCGACCTCCCAGTCTCAAAGCGGGCGCCTTACCATCTAGGCTACTGAGCTGGTAAATGCATACAATAACTGTCTCTCTTAGATCATCAAATCATAGTCCCATTACTTGTAAATTACTTGTAATTTCCTTTTTTTGTTTGTTTGTTAAAGAAACAAACCAACACATTTGTCATCGACCCCACAAGCTTGACCAAGCCAACCAATCTAGAATCCCCCAACTTGAAGTGGAGGTGGAAATACCAAGTTGTAACACTCTCAGGTTAAAAGTGATTCGCAGTCCCCCAACATTCTCAACTTACTTTAACAAGGATCTTTCCTTTAAGGTTTTCGGGTGAGGGCAAGCGTCCAGGCTCTTCTGCTTTGATGTTGGAAACGTCGAGTTTGTCCCCCAGAATATCAATGAGGTACTGGGCCATCTTTTTCTGTTGTGGGACACTGCAGTGGTTTTCTATGGATAGGATGACTGGAAAACTGAAAGAAAGAGGAGAATGACACACAGGAGATTGGCGTTAGGGGCAGAGTGCTAGAAATGCCACGCATAATATAATGTAATTTGTCTGCACCTGGGTACACAAAGCCGTTGTATTGTATAAAAATGTTTTTGATTTGGATGCATATGCACTGATACCTGATCTGTGATATCAATTGAAAAGTGTCATGTCTCAACCTGGCAAGTGAATTGCAAAGATCCATATATGGAAAGATATTTTGTTGTCTCTGCTGTGACTTCCCTTCACATCAACTGCGACTAACTTATAAAGTTATGAATCTTACATAATGGGGCGGCAGTAGCTCAGGAGGTAGAGCGCTCGTCTTGGGATCAAGGGATCCCATTTCGAATCCCGTCTCGTCCGTGTTACATGTCGAAGTGTCCTGGGGTAAGACACTGAACCCCTAATACCCCCAATAAGCAGGTTAGCGCCTTACATGGCTGCAAGGCCGCTATTGGGAAATGTGGAGCACATTGTAAAGCGCTTTGGGAAGTCATTGACTTGAAAAAGCGCAATATAAATGCAGATCATTTCATTTCATAATACACAATGAATAGTCACTTTTACAGACGTTACTGTGCTTTGTATTTTATGTGGACCAAGCGACTTGTCTTGAGACTAACTCTAATAATTAAATGCTTCTGCACTGATGTACGTAATGAGTCATTGCAGGATGAAAGAACATCAAGTGTTATGTACTATAAAATACAGTATACTAGAAAAATACACTGACTGCATTAGCTAAACCCAACTCACTTTCAACCCCGCCCCTCACCTATGTCATTACCTGGCTAAATGATCCCTTTGCTACATCACACAAAAGATTCTTTGCTGTGAGCTTTTTGACAGGGCAAAACGGCAGCTTTTCATTTCCGTTTCGAACATGTCGCGCAAATGGTCGCCAGAAAATCCGATTTTCATTTGAATCCTTTCAGTTAAGTTCTTTTTGCCAATTCCAGGAGCAATGGGGTCCTCGCAATCGTGCTTTCAAAACACACAAAGGGATGAACGTCTCAGTAAATGGAGTATTTCTCTGCCTTTCACTCTAAAAATAGACCTTTCTTGCACATCCTCCAGACTGCGTGCATGTCAATGGGATTATCACCTTCTGATGCAGCTATCTTGAAAGAGAAAGGGCTGGGACATGTCCTTTATTGCACGACGATGGATGTATCTCAAAGTTGGTTCCATACCATCCATGCATCCAGATGAGATTAAGTGAGGACATTATCTCAGTTATGATCCTCAATATATTTTGTATTTTTTTCTGCCCATAATACCTGACTCTATCTCTTTATGCACACTGGATTCAAGAATTTAGTTTATCATTTGGAGGGCTTAAAGTTGCAATTGTTAGAAAGCGTGAATTTTGGAAACTGTCCTCTCTCCTAGATTCAGGAATATTAAAATCAGTCCTTACTATCCTTCTTGACAATGATTACTTTAAAAGTATTACATATGATTGATTTAAATGCTCTCATTAAAGAAACACAATAATTTAATAGATTTGTCTTCCCATGTAAAAAACGGTGGGCCCTTAAAACACAGTGATATTGATGCTTGAGTTTTTAACCTCTACTCAGAATGATACGAACACAGCTCAGCGATCCCAATTGCCCTTCAATGGCTATCCCTAGGTTTTTAGTAAAGGTTTTAAGAATGTCAGTTGGCGCATTACTTGGTCTATAAATCCCGCCCTAACTTGAAGGATATAGAGCATTTGCTGGTGTAAATTTAGCATCAGTAAAACTCCCTGAATTTAAACTTTAACAGACAGTATAATCTGTTCGTAAAGTGCTTCGAAAAACCCTGTTTAATCATCTGGATTATACTTAGCTGCTAACGATATTGCTTTGTTAAAATATGCATACACAGCAAAATGCAAAATGTCTAAAATTGAGGTAAGATAGTTGTGAAACGAGCAAAACTAACAGTGCTACAAATAAAAATATTATCCTACAGGTAGATTATTATGCTTTGTTTAAATATATGTCTTCATTTTTTCAGAAGTATGAATTCCTTTTTGAGTAAAATAAAGATCGTCGAAATTTTACCATTTTGCTCATTCAGAGTAATATTTTTCGACTAGGGAAAACATTTAAAAAATAGAATATAATTAAAATAAGTAAAATGTTCAGATTTCTAGTAACTGTGTAGTTAATGTTTTGGTTATTTGATGAGAAAAAATGAATACAAAAAATGTATTTTAAGATTTGCAGTGTATGTTATGTTCGAATGTGTCCTTGGAATTTGCACTACTTTTATTGTTATTACATAATTATTTGTGTTTATTACTTCTATCATTACGTGTACCTGGTTTTTGTTATTATTGTGGTTTTATTAGTTATTAGCAGCATTCTTCCCCTAAACAAACTGTACTTAGCCATGACTCAAACAAGACCCTAAAAAGAGGTTATGGGGGAAATATATACTGTATACTTTGTACCTGTCTATTGCATAGAAATATATGTATCAAGCTCATAATAGTACCTAAAGGGAAAGCTCAGGAGTGGATGCTTTCTCTGATTGACAGATGTTTAAAAAAACAACATTTTCTAACCTTTGTGAGTAGTCAGGTAGTCACTGTTACTGATCTTACTGTGCTTTGAATAAAACAACACCAAAAAAACAGTATTTGCAGTAATTTAAACGACTTATATATCATAAAAAAAAGTTTTACTTCACTTGGGAATTTTATTGATTTTTTTGTCAATTTACTATTTCCCTAATTTGTAGTTCCAGTTTGTAAGACAAAGACAAACACTTCAGGAGTATCAATATAGGCCGCTGTTGCTCATCCAGATACCTTAAAGTTGGTGTCTGGAATTTGGAATTTTGCTACTCTGGCGCCATCCCATCGCCTAAACTCATGATTGCAACCTCAGTCAACACTTTCCTGAAGTACTAACGATATATTCTTTTTCATATTTTTGTGTTTTTTTGTCAGAGTTAGGTCTGTATTTGGAACAGGCATTTTCCTATTTTTAAAATTTTCAGGCTACACTAACAAAAAACGCCAGGGATGAGCATGAAATCCTTCTACACGCCTCCCCCTTTCCTGCTTCCCTTTACTGCGAGTCCCGGAAAAGCGGTACCAAAGGCAAGATAAAAACAGGTGGAAACAAAATGATGAAGGCTCTTTGAACTCAATTGGGCACTGTTGACACATACTTAATAGAAAAGCACACCCAAACATCGCATCCCACCTTTCAAATAAGGAATAAAACTGGTATTTTGTATTGGGACTGCTTAGCCACACTGACTTTCTTTTGCCCAGACACTTTTGCACAAACACACTGTATACATTCAGAACAAATTATATAATTTATCACGTAAAAACATTACCTAAGAAACCAGCAAGTAATTTGGCTTCAACAATAACCATTGTTTCAATTTGGTGTAAGTCAAGAGGCTGGAAATGCAATCTATAGCTGTTGTTCATATTTACTGTGGTTGTACAGTAATCTATGATGGAAAAACAGCAAAGGATTTGCTTTATGTGTTATGACATACTCGCTCTTGACGAAGGCGTATTTGTTGATGGTTTCAATAACGTCTTTGAAGAGGATCTTGGAGGTAAGAGTGTAACCATGATGTACGATGGGTTCGCCATCCTGACCATCCCAGCAGTCCACTGTGCACAAAAGACGTGACAATTGTCTTTCATAGGATAAAACAGCCCTGTGCAAAACTACAGCACGAGTATGGAATAACTCGTACCCTCAACACAGCGGCAGCCGGCTTGCAGCACCCACGCGTACATGTCCACTCGGGACTGGGACATGAGCTGGTCTCCCATCAGGTAGGTGTTATGTGAGGAAGCGATGAAGTAGTTGCACAGCGGCTGGCACATGTCCTGGTTAACACTGTAGTGATCTGGGTTGAAAATATCGCCTGCAGGACTGCGCATGTAATTTGTAAAGCCTGAAAGAAGATAACAGTGCTGCTACCACACCAAAACTGGTACACATGTTTGTTTTCATGCAGTCTTGCAGTCAAGTCATTCAACGTTTGCTCTTACCAACATTTATCTGAATTTATTTTTAGTAATATGGGACTTTATTTGAGTTAGTTATCTTTGGTTGTTCAGGTTACTTATGTGTGAAATATTGTATTAAACGATTTATAGACTTTTAATTTTCAGACGCCCTTGATGCGGTATATACAATTTTTGAGAAAGAGATAAAAATGAAGAAAATATTAATATGCAATGGTGGAAATTAAATTTATGGCGCATTTTCCATTGTTTAATGTCATGATTACTGATGTGACTCAGCTGTGCCCGCTCATTTGGCGCCACCGGCCGCGGGATCTGATTGGCTCCCTGTCACTATTTGAACTCAGTTCAGTCAATCCCCTGTTGTCAGTCCGTCTGCGAACCTCAGTGTATACTAGGCCTTTTTCGCCCCGGACTCCCACCTGTCCCGTTTTTCCTCCCGTCTGTGTCCGGCCACGACCCGTTTTGATCCTAACCACATCTGCTCTCCCGTCCCGGCTTACGACCTGTTTCTGACCCCGACCTCGATTTTGCTCTCCTGTCCCGGCGATCGACCCGTTTTCCCGTCCTTGACACCGCCATCGCTCGCTACGGAAGATCCACTTCCGTGTTCGGATCACAAACCGAGTACGAGAGCGACTTGCTTCCCGCGCCTAGCGAACACCGGATCGTGGGCGCAACCCTTCCTCTTCCTTTTAATAAAACTGGTGAGAAACGTAACGCATTTGGGTCCTGATTCCGTTCTGATCCTGACAGTTTTTTGTTCAAAAACAGAGTCAAATACTGATTACGAAGTATCAAGGGGCTACTTGATTCGTATGAACTTTGCCACTTACACAGTATGAAAGATCTTAATGTAAAAGTGGTGTAAACATCAAAACCTCCCACCCTCAAAACACATGAGTGGTTTATTGCATTTCACACAACATTTGTCGTTTTCAGTCGCCCACATGTCAAACTTCCAAATATTTAAAACCGGAAAGTCTGGTGTTCATATTTTAGGGGATTATTAGCAATGGCAAATCTGGCAAGTGACAAATCGCAAGCTGCTCTTTTGCTCTTCTTAAGTAAACATAGCGAGGCTAAAAAAACACTTCAGATGTTGAAGTAGGCAAAATATTTGTGTTAAATAATTGCTGTTTTTGAACATTATTAGCAATGTAGATAAAATGATTTTGATTGTAACCAAAACCAAGTGATGAGAAGAGGGCAAGAGCAAGTGTCTGTCTCTTCTGGCTATTTCCAATGGGCTGTTTTGAATGAGCTTTTTATTTAACGATTGCTTTAAAACGGATAGATTAAATTAAAAATGCAAGCTCATATCCAAGAGAGTTGATGAGTAAAAAATAGAACATCCCAGTTGTAGTGGTCCTTAAAAAATAGGAAATGAAAAATGGAAATCCGATCCGATTGTATGACTCCATTGTTGGAAAAAGCATATGTGATGTGTAATGATTAAAGAACACAAATGAGCAAGCCAATGTGTTGATTTACAGTATTTCTGAGGCATATTTATACCCATGAATTGATAAGTATTTTTTTCCACTAACAAACATCTGAAAGAGATTTAAGAATGTATGCAAGAGAATCCATCCAATCTATAACAACACAAAAATGGACCTCAAAATTGTATAAAATGTTCAAAAATAAGTAGAAATATTTTCCTTACCATCAATTCCTAAAACGGCTTGCTTCTGGTTCTCTGAGCATGGCTCAAATTTGTTGATAATCTCCAGGCAATGGTCCTTGCTGACTTTGGTCATCTAAAAAGCGAAAATTACATTAAAAATGCATCTGCATGAATCTGGTGCCACAACAATGTCTTATTAAAAGGACGGTTATTAGATATTGGTCAGGGAGGACAAGTTTTATGCATGTCAGTTTCTCTGCCAGTTATCCAAATGGCTGTCTGGTTGTCAGTGCTGTGGAATGTGAAATGGCAATGCCCATCGATTGTTTAAAAAGGGGTCAGACAATTTAAGGTCAGCCAAAAGCCATTTCTCGATTTGTGTTTTTGCTCGTTCTTACATGGTTTCACGTGATCTCTTGAAACAGTCACACACAGCTCATGTCTTGTTTGTGATTGAAAGCACACAGAAACATAGTTGTTGCTGTCTGCTAGTTAAAAGCCGGAATTAGAGATCAACCAATTTGATTTTAGCATGCCTGATACTGATACCTACAGTTATATTAGTGGTCGAGGAGGCTGAAAACCTTGCAGTTGCAGTAAATTAGAAAATGCTGCAACAAATTTTCAAAAAAAAACAAAACCAAACACATAACATCATTTGAATTCCAGAAACAATTGTGTTTTTATTAACTGAAAAGCAAAATTGAATTGTATTTTGATAAGCTTTTTGGGGGGCGGCAGTAGCTCAGGAGGTAGAGCGATTGTCTTAGGATTAAGGGATCCCAATTCGAATCCCGGCTTGTCTGTGTTACTTGTCGAAGTGTCCTTGGGTAAGACACTGAACCCCCAATTACCCCCAATAAGCAGGTTAGCGCCTTACATGGCTGCACAGATCACGGCCGCTATTGGGAAATGTGAAGCACAATGTAAAGCGCTTTGGGAAGTCATTGACCTGAAAAGCGCTGTATAAATGCAGATCATTTCAAATGCAGATCATTTCTTTAAACATAGGGAATACTCTAAACGGACATTGTGTATGTAAGTTAGCACCTCCTTAAGAAAACAAAAAAAAAAATCAATACTGATTTGAAAAATACACAGAAACACATGGGGTATAATATGAATATGCATTTTTCTAAATACTTGTTTTTTTTTTTTTTTACATTTTCAAGAGAAGAAAAACTGCGGTTTCGTCCCTGAGTTTTGGTTTGGTCACTGAGATTTCACTATTTGCATTCTTCCTCGGGCTTCTTAGCACTCGTTTTGGGTTGCACTACACAAGACAGCAACATTTCACAGTTTAAGCATCCCTTAACCACCAGAGTTGTGGGGGGCACCACTTCCTGTGCATGTACAGCCTTGGTGGTGCCCATCCCTATCCAGGCCGAGTTTTCCCTACATATAGAAAGTAAATACTGTATTACACAGCGTCACTTTGCAAAAACAAGTAAGGATAGTTAAAGATATGGTGTTTATCAAGCAAGGCGAATGTTTCGACAGCATTTTTTTAAACAAGTAGTGTGTGTAAGAACTTCAGCACAACACTGGCGTAGAGCTGCAGGGACAGCAAGACTACTGTTGTGGAATTCACGGTCTTAAAGGCGTTCTATTTTTTCACCATCTCCTTGAAATGATTCCAAGTAAAACTTCACTGGGACCTGTTTTTATCTCCCCCTCGATAACAACGATCAAAATGAATAAAAGGTAAAATAAACATCTATTTATGCAGAATGCAGCCAATGCGTGCCGTGAGAGTGTAATATTGGCAGATACAGATATTTGGCGTTATGGGGGGTTAAGTACACATAAATTACAATCAGCATCCTTTGGAAGAGGATTCCTGCAAATACTTCACTTGCTGAGCTCAAGAAAGAGACCTACTCCTCATTTTCACATGTTTTGCCAGTGGGGTGGGAAATCAGTCCCACGGCACCATACATATGTAGGGTATATAAGGGAACACAGAGACACAATCAGGTTATGTTGAACCTGTAGTGCACACTGAAGGCATCAACAATATTCTCTGCGGGCATAAACAATGTAAAAAAATCCTGAAAAAAACACCTGCCAACCAGTACTACCTCTAAGCTGCGCGCGTGCGCAATTGCGCACTGCTCGCACATTCTCAGCGCACAAGAACATCTAGCCAGCGCACAAAAATGAGGGCTCAAAATTACTAATTAAGAAGCGACTTAAGTCAAAGTTACAGTGCATGGAGGTAAAAATACACAGGTTCCCCTGACGTTGTGTCCTAAATGCGGTATTTTGAAGTCAAGTAGAAGTAGAACGAAGTTGAGTAAAGTTAGTAGAGTTTGTCGAGAACCGGCTTCTTCGGCTCGGCTCACTAAAAGGAACCGGCTCTTTCGGGTCGTAAACGACTCTTTAGGTTGTTTTTACTTCTTTAATCCCAACATGACCAAATATTATGTAAAATTATGCACAAACTGACTTAAAGGAAGGGGGATAGAACAAAAAAGAAAAAAATACCAAAATGAAAAAGTAGTAAAAAGCTGAGAAAAAAAGAAACAAAAGGAAGAGAAAAAAAGAAGGACAAATTTAGAAAAAAGCCAGAAAAAAAGAAAACAAAGAAATATAGGAAAAAAGTAAATAGAGAATAAAAAGAAAGAAGTAACAGCTCGGAAAAAATAAACACAATGAGATTTTTTTTAAGGAATTTTAAAAAAAGTAGAAAAAAAAACACAGAAAAAAGAAGAAAAAGTTTATGTTGCATTTAAATAATTATTAATAATAATATCAAGTGAATCTTGTTGCCAACATTGTACTTCCACTAAAAAATGTGATTGAGTACAGTTCTGTATCTTACAACCGACTAAATAAGCCCCCAAAAATGTTAGTATTATGCGACAAAATATATCAGGAAATAAAAAGAAATGGATATCTTGTGAAGAATTGTAAGAACAAACGACGTTTGAAGGCCGTACAACCTTTGCAATAGTACATGAGTCAATTCATTCTAAAGAGAAAAATAATTTTGCATCGCCGGAAACTCAGCAAAATGTTAAGTTTTGGACATGTTTGATAATTAATTATCTTGCCACACTTGGGATTATGGTTGCTCACTGTTGTTTCAAGCGTTGCTCACCGACTTTGTGTGAACGCTCAGACCTGTGGAACATTAGAGGGAACATTGCTGCCAACCATGATTACTATTATAGTTCTATTTTTTATATTACTATCAAACCCCCTTTAAATCAAGTTACTTTGCAAAGTGTTTCATTTATTCATAAACACCAACGCCCATCTCCTAATGACATGCTGAGAACAAGGAAATGCTAAAAGTAGAAGACCTGACATCTTGCTAACAGAGCGCTTTGCCTTGAAAAAAGCCCGGACTCTCTGCTAATTAAAGGAAGATGTGTATTCTAGCGAACAACTTGTTATTTCATTTTTTTATTTTTGTTGCAGTAGTATCATTACAGAAGAGAGAAGCTGTACAAATTCACCCCGATTGTGGCAAATGTCTTTACTGTATGTGGGACCACTTGCTGTCTATATTTTTCCTCACCTAGCACTTCTCTAAGACTGAAAAAGTGGGGCTGCTATTCGCTCAAGTAGTGTGAAAAGCAAACAAGTGTGTAATAGCCAAGCATTTAAAAAATCAGCTTTTATCAACTCTCAGTTGTGGTAAGAGCAGTTTTGTTTTCGTTAACATTTGTGCATGATGTTACTGCTGAAACAGCGGTTATATCTACTTTCTAAACTATTTCTACCAAAAAAAGGGATATAAAAGGGGCGAAATAGAACGTTTCAAATGTAAATTAAAGATCCACCAAAACATGCTCCTTTTGTTTTGCTTTTAAATTAAAAATGTCTCAATAATGCACTCTGAGTTCTGCTTCTCTGTCTTCCTCACAGCTGTCTTCACTTGTCTTGATTGTCCTGCATTTTTTCCTCCGATCATAACTTGTCCTCTTCCATTTATTAGTACTCTTACTCCTTGGTTCCTTGCTAGTTCTTTGCCTTTTTTGTCACATTCCAAGCACCCTTGTCAGGGCGCATATGTGTACCCAGTGTGGCAAACCCCTGCCTGATTAAATACCGCCCGATGATCTTTTGGACCGTCAACTTCACGGTTCAGACTCACTAGATTTGGAGCATTTTACCTGTCTGTTTAATGACCCATGTTTGTCTTTGGTGTTCAGGACAATTTTGCTTTGCTGCCTGACTTCCCCTATGACGGACACTGTCATAATAAAAGACAACCGTTTAAAAGCACTAATCTGTGCTTCTGCGTTGTGCTTCCGCAACATGCCAAGATCAATACTAAAACAATCAATCAGGAGCAAATTTCACTCTCTTAAAACGCATAAATATGTTTGCAAAAGCATTGTCCCTTAGTGCCAAAATGTAAGGAAACATTTGGGTTGGTTTATTTTTAAAAATATCTATGTAAAAATAATAATGGGTTTGGCGCTGCTCATCGGTAAGTATCAAGATTCTGGTAATGGTTTAAGTATAAAATCACCATTAGATTGCAGGAGTGGCTTAGATCAGATCTTTCTCCATACATCGAGGAAGCCCACTCCATATAATAAATTCATATATCCAAGGAATAAGTGTTTGTAGATGGCCGTACATGGCAAGTTGGTTTAGTGAAGCAGTGAGGTGAGAGTCACGAGACCTGGTTTCTCTGCTCCAATACAGTTGATTCCAATTACCAGGATCATTAACAAGCTCCTGCCAGCTTGCTAATGAGCAAATAATTTGTATCGCCCGAGTTGGAGAGGAAAAACCTCCAATATCATTCAGGACATGCGACCCTCGCAGTACACTCGTTTGATTTAGATATTCGAAGTTTCACAATAAAAGCACTGAAGTGAACGTTCTGCTTGAAGTGCATTTTTTTCTACAAAAGCTGTTTTTCCCTCATGTTTTCTTGAAAAACAAGTATTTAAAAAAAACTAAAAATGTTCAACTGTTTACCAAACAAGCTAGAAATATACATTTTTTTTTTTAGGAATAAAAGATGAGGGTTCTTTTGATATGTTCTAAATTTACGTGGGCTTTCAAAAATGAGTAGGAATGGCAAAAATTGGCTGACATCGACTCTTCAAATTTGAGAAAGATATCTAGCATTGGATGAGTTAAGCAGTGGTTACCTGGGTGTGATTTACGCCATAATCATGGCGAACATTCCAAAGTTGTGTACTTTATTGAAGTAGGACCTTTGAAATGCTTAGGTCTAAAGTCAGGTTACAAGCAGTGTTCCCTCTAAGCTGCGCGCGTGCGCAATTGCGCACTGCTCGCACATTCTCAGAAAATCTAGCCAGTGCACAAAAATGAGGGCTAAAAATTACTAATTAAGAAGCGACTTAAGTCAAAGTTACAGTGCATGAAAGTAAAAATACACGGGTTCCCCTGACGTTGTGTCCTAAAGGTGGTATTTTGAAGTCAAGTCGAATTAGAACGAAGTTGAATAAAGTTAGTAGAGTTTGTCGAGAACCGGCTTCTTCGGCTCGACTCACTAAAAGGAACCGGCTCTTTCGGGTCCTAAACGGCTCTTCAGGTTGTTTTTGCTTCTTTAATCCCAACATGACCAAATATTATGTAAAATTATGCACAAAATGACTTAAAGGAAGGGGGGAATAAAACAAAAAAGAAAAAAATACCAAAATGAAAAAGTAGTGAAAAGCTGAGAAAAAAAGAAACAAAAGGAAGAGAAAAAAAGAAGGAAACATTTATAAAAAAAAAAGAAATGTAGGAAAAAAGTAAATAGAGAACAAAAAGAAAAAAGTAACAGCTCGGAAAAAATAAACACAATGATATATTTTTTAAATTAATTAAAAAAAAGTAGAAAAAAACACAGAAAAAGAAGAAAAAGTTTGAGATGCATTCAAATAATTTCCAATTATATCAAGTGAATCTTGTTGCCAACATTGTACTTCCACTAAAAAATGTGATTAAGTACAGTTCTGTATCTTACAACCGACTAAATAAGCCCCCAAAAATGTTAATATTATGCGACAAAATATATCAGGAAATAAAAAGAAATGGATATCTTGTGAAAGAATTGTAAGAACAAACGACGTTTGTAGGCCGTACAACCTTTGCAATAGTACATGAGTCAATTCATTCAAAAGAGAAAAATAAATTTGCATTGCCGGAAACTCAGCAAAATGTTAAGTTTTGGACATGTTTGATAATGAATTATTTTGCCACACTTGGGATTATGGTTGCTAACTGTGCTTTCAAGCGTTGCTCACCGACTTTGTGTGAAGGCTCAGACCCGTGGAAAATTACAGGGAACATTGGTTACAAGTTAACATCATATATTAATGTAAAATTTGAAGCCAGTGGTCATAGAAACTACCAAGTCTGAATTCAGCCTTACTTACCTTGAATAGACTGAAATAGTACTTGTGTATTTTTGTAATACAACAGTGTGAGTACCTTCTGCTCTATTTCCAAAAAACGCGTCAAGTCGTCTGCATCAAGGTGGTCTTTGTGGTTACTGTATGTGAGCATAAGGAGATACAGGTCTCGGCGAGTTGACATCATCTTGTAGAAGGAGCAAAACTCTTCAAATCCCAGAGTTCCTTGGTTGTCATCAGTGTCAGCTTCCTATACAACAGAAAAGGGCCGATTTGATTGGTCATGTTGTGAAAGTGCAAACCACTGCCACCATGAATTATTTTTAAGATCCAGTGCTGGAAGAAATGGTAGCAAATGTCGGGTTAGAAAATTATGTGCATGGCATACAAAGCATCAATCTTACCATGCTCTTTCTGATTCATTATGTATGAAGCGGGCACTTAACTTGTTAGCAGGGTTTTGCTCAGCGTTTTAGCTCAACAGCTAATATGGATTATTTCATTAGTAAAAATGCTGTAGCTGCCTCTTCTATTGGAGCTTTTCTTTCTCTGCTACATCTGCAAGACTGTGATAAATCATTTAGCAAAGCATCAGCGGTAAAGCTTGTATTTTTGGTGGGTGGACTCTAGAATACAGAAATGCCACTGGCCAAGGATTCAGCCCACTTTTTTTGTGGGTGTTTGTGTTTTTTTATTTGGGAACAACACTGAAAACAACATAAAAATAATTAAAGAGGCAGTGTGTATTATGTTGGGCCTCCTATTTGTGGAAAAAAACTGATTTAAATAATGGGAAAATGACAAACTATCATATAAATGTGATTTTGAAATACTCGCAGGTTAGAAAATTTGCATTTATTATTACATAACATTTTCAAGGCGGACTCCTTCTAATAACATATCCGTTGTGCAGAACTTTGTTGCATGTAAAAGCACTTCTATTTTTATCTGTATTGTATTTCTTTTTTTTAAATTTTTGGATGACATGTGCATGCTTGTAGTTTATTCGTTATGTACATTATTTTGGATATTACTATGAACGATTTTGCTAATCTTTTCATAATTAATGTTGATGAAATATATCACTGGATACAATCTTGATTTTCATGTGTAGTATTAAATAAAAACAGGGTTCCAGCAGGGCGAATAAGTATTTAGCCAACCACTAATTGTGCAAGTTCTCTCACTTGAAAATATTAGAGAGGGCTGTAATAGTTAACATGGGTAAACCTCAACCACGAGAGACAAAATGTGAAGGAAAAAACAACAGTAAATCCCATTTAAAGTATTAATTTGCAAATAATGGTGGAAAATAAATATTAGGTCAATACCAAAAGTTCATCTTAACACTTGGTTATGTACCCATTGTTGGCAATAATGGAGGCCAAACGTTTTTTGTAACTCTTCAGATAAGTGATGTTTTGGGGCTGTCATTGGGCAACACGGACGTTCCACCCCCCTTACAGATTGTTTATGGGGCTAAGACCTGGAGAGTGGCTAGTCCACTGCAGGATCCTTAAAATGCTTCCTATGAAGTAATGACTCCTTTGTTGTTCTGGCTATGTGTTTGGGATCATTGTCATGGTGAAAGACCCAGACATTACTCATCTTCAATACTCTTGCTGATGGAAGGAGAGATGGAAGGAGATTTTCACAAAAAATCTCTCGAAACATGCTCTCATTCATTTTTTTTTACGCGGATCAGTTTCTTTGCAGAAAAACAGCCCCAAAGCATGATGTGTCCACCTCCAAGCTTCACAGTGTGTATGGTGTTCTTTGGATGCAATTTAGTATTCTTCCTCCTCAAAGCAGGAGAACTTGTAGTTCTACCAAAGAGTTATATTTTGGTTTCATCTGACCATTACAAATTTTCCCATCCAAATGCTCTCTTGCGAAACGCAGAAGGGCCTGAACTTGTACTGGCTTAAGCAGGGAGACATGAACGGCAGTTCACGATTTGAGTCCTTGGCGGTGTTACCGATAGTAGCCTTTGTTACTGTGGTCCCAGCTTTTTCTAAGTCATTCACCACGTCCCCCCATGTGTTTCTGTAATTTATGCTCACTGTTCGTATTATAATTTTGAGCCGCACTACACTATTCAATGAGCCAATGCTAATGTTATTTATGTATCTATCTTTAAAAATATTTTAATTTGGAAAATTGAGTAGCACCACTTGGTCATGATTGACATGTGCGCATGTTGAAAAATATTAACAGTTGCGGACATAGTCAGCAAACTAGAGTCTTCATCGCGACACAGTTTTTTCCTTTTCTGCACTATATATACACCAAGTGTAAATATTTTAATGCTTTGTCCTCCTTTAGCAAGTCATAGCTGTATTAGTGTACATTTGCTTTTCGTATGTTGCTATTAAAAACCTCCACAGTCATATTTGGCTCAACGTTATGTTTACCCAATGTAGTTTCCCCACTTTGCCTCACAATTGGCATATTTATTTTTTATTTATAAGCATAAAAAAAACAAAAAACAAAAAAAAAAAACCAAACTTCTGTATCTAATTGTGAAAATGTTGAATCACTTGAGTTTTGATTATAATACAACAAAATGTCACTATTTTTGTAAATTAGTTCACAAAACAATGTTTTTGTTTAATGTTAACCAAATCCTGAACTACAATCAACATTTCTAAAGGAGAAAATAGAGTAAATAAATGACCGACTCTGATAAAAATTCAGAAAGTACAAGTCTTCTTGACCCATTTTTTGAGTGCACTGTACTGTGCTTTGCAAGAATCTTTAAGGCAGAAACTCATAATTTAATTATGTACGCAGACTCTCCATAGAGGCAGTCCTTTCTTATTTTTTCCCCCAACGTTTCAGAAATTCTAGTCCTAAATCCTTTTTGTCCAAAATACATTTGAGTCCTTGATAGAGATGTCCCGAACATTCTCGGATTCCTTAACCGCCAGGGTTTTAGGGGCACCACTACCTGTGGTGTGTTTTGGTCAAGTACTGTAATGTTTAAACAGTAAACATAATTTCTAGTGTCTGACACATACTGTAAATTTAAACCAAAACATGATTATTTTCAAACAAATCATACAGGAGGTAAGCAAACCAAATATGCTCGGTCTACTTGAGAAGTGTGAACGGATTATCACGGCAACTGACAGTTATCGTCTCCCATGTGGAAACAGGCTCAACTCCACAGGTATTTGGTCGTAAGTAGGTTAAGCCAAGAAATGGGTTGCGATTGTCAACACACAAATCTTTATCAAAACACACAGGGACAGCTTGGTCTCATGTGTTTACTTTGTATTACATTGGAAGCCATCTGTAACACTACAGTACCATATGGATAGCCGTCAACAGAGCCCTGGACTAAGTCCAGTAAGCAGGCTCACTTGCTTGAGAGCGCAAGGTTAGGGCAGAGCTGTTAGCGCTGTGACGTGCTAATCCTCCCAGAAAAAAAGAGCTTCTGACTATTTCATGTCCTGCACATTTAACGGTTTACTCCAATCAATGCCAGAAATGCCTCTTCATAAATTACAACTTCGTTTACCAGCTCGGTGGCCTTGGGGGTATGGCGCCCGCCCCGAGACTGGGAGGTTGTGGTTCAAGCCTTAGCCGAGTCATGCCTAAGACATTGGTACCCGTTGCCTCCCTGCTTGGCGTTTAGGTTGGAATTGGGAGGTTTAGTCACCTAATGACTCCCAACACCTGGGTTGAGCTGGAACCCCCTCCGCTGAATCAATCTACCAAAAAGAGTTTCTATGGGGATATGGCTGTGGTATATATATACAACTTTATTTAGACCTCACAATTGAGGTCTAAATAAAATGGAAGCTAGAGCTCTTGTTGGTGATAGGAAGGAGTGGAGAGGTGTTGTGAAAGGATAGTGGGATTGGGGACTTGTTCTAAAGGAGGGGCTGGGCACCTTTATGATGCGGCAGGGTTAAACCAGTAAAAGCTGCTGTTGAACAGAAGAGTGTGTTGTGTCACCCTGACTCGAGTGACATGGCCGCTTTCTTGTGTCCTGTTTCATCTGGAGGGACAAAATCACGACCAACTTAAATGCCGAGGTGCCTAATTTGTTTGGGTGCTTGGGCATTTGGGTTGGCCATGGTCCAAAAATGTTTGTGTGTGTTTTTTGCTATTTAGCCCTTTATTTTCTTTGCTTTTGTATGTCTTGCTCACTGGATACAATCTTGATTTTCATGTGTAGGATTAAATAATTTACAGCGTTACAGCAAGGCGAATAAGTATTTAGTCAACCACTAATCGTACAAGTTCTCCCACTTGAAAATATTAGAGAGCCCTGTAATAGTCAACATGAGTAAACCTCAACCATTAAAGTATTTATTTGCAAATCATGGTGGAAAATAAATATTAGGTCAATACCAAAAGTTCATCTTAATACTTGGTTATATACCCATTGTTGGCACATCAGCTTCAAACAACATAATTTTTCATGGTATTTGCAAGCGAACAGCAACTCAAGCCATCCATTTTTCTTGTTGCATGGACCTTTTTTAACAAGCAGGATTACCTATAGATCGTTTATTTTATTCAAAAGGAGTAGCGGATAGACTTAATGTATAAGTCAAAGCAAGACAATAAAAAAGTTGTATAATACATTTTTAATTTCATTTTCTTGAACTGCCACATGATAAATACAAATTAGGTTAATTTTTTTGTAAATCCACTGCCTACACAGACACGATACTCACTGCACATCTCTGATTCTAATAATGCTATTAGAGCTTAAACGTTTGTTATGAAAACTCAAGTTGCATAGGTCTAGGGACATTAACCCTTAAAATGTTCTTCAAATTACAATAATGAGCTCTGTGTAGCTCCACCAGCCTACAGACTAAGAATTCTGATTAGCTCTTCATTGGTTTATGTTGAATAAAGGAGCAAAGTTTACATGTGTTTATTTATCTGGAAGTAGCAGACATTAAACATATTGTAAATACAATTTTGGATTTTTTTTTCCCTTTGAAATCCTTCCATCCATCCATTATCTTCGCTTTTCCGGGTCGGGTCGCGGGGGAAGCAGCCTTAACAGGGGAGCCCAGACCTTCCTATTCCCAGCCAATTCTTCCAGCTCATCCGACGGGAACCCGAGGCTTTCCCGGGCCAGCTTAGAGACATAGTCGCTCCAGCGTGTCCTGGGTCGTCCCCGGGGCCTCCTGCCGATAGGACACGCTCAGAACACCTAACGAGGGAGGCGTCCACCTCAACTGGCTCCTCTCAATGCGGAGGAGCAGTGGCTCTACATCAAGCCCCTCCCGGATGAATGAGCTTTTCAACTTATCTCTTGTTTCTGGGATCATGTTCTTTTGGGAATAACCCACCGTTCATGACCACAGGTGAGGGTAGGAACATAGATCGAGAGCTTTGCCTTTCGGCACAGGGTCCCTAGACGGCAGACGCTGCACCGACCTGTCTGTCGATCTCCCGTTCCATACTACATTAGCCAACAGCACCACAGAGATGCAATGCTGAGGCCCCCAAACCGGAATCCTTCCCCACCTAGTCTGTGCCTAGAAATTCTGTTCATAAAAGTTATGAACAGAATCAGGTGCCAAAAGGCAGCCCTGGCAGAGTCCAACTCCCACTGGAAACGAATCCGACTTAATGCCGGAAATGCGGACCAGACTAGGGCACCGGGCATACAGGGAACGCAGAGACCAGATAAGACTGTGCGGTACCCAATACTCCCGGAGCACCCCCCACAATAATTGTAGAAACTAAAGGAATCTATTTCATAAAATTCACCTATCACATGATTATTTTTTTAACCTAACCTCCGCGTTATACAAGTGATATTTGCACCAAGTATAAAAAAAATCTGTGTCTGTTTCATTAAAATGAGCAATCATTAAATCAAATATTATTCATGAAGAAATGTTGCCAACTGTACCTTAAACATTTGTTTGACTTTTTGTCGAGGCAAGTTGACGTTGAGTTTGTGCAGGAGCTGAAGGACTTCACTGATGCTTAAGCTCCCATCGCCATTTTTATCTGCCTCAGTAAAAGTCTGTTTGAGCCACGTGATAGAACAGGAAGTTAGGGAAAATTTGTTGGAATATACATTTTTACTTCAAAAAGCCAGGACAAGAAATCTAGTCTTGGAGTAGATTGTTATTTATATGCAACAACAAGTCAGTATGCACTGGAATGAAAGGATATTGGTCTCGGGTACGCTGCCTTTTTGCCAGGCTGTCCTCGTCACTGATACCAGCCATCAGGTATTTGAGGCCTGTTATCCATGTTCGTGCTTCCTCACCGGCACCAGACACAAGATCAAGAGACTCCATGTGCTCGCCGTAGTACAAAGTGAAGCAACAATTGGGATCAAAGCTGCCTTCAGAGTATCGCTGGAATATCTCCGACTGCTTTCCCTCACACACCTCCCGGATGGAATCTATAGAAACTGATGCAGGAAACAAAAGAATAATTGTATTTAGTGAAACAAAAACCTTGATAGTATGTCAATGTAAACCCTTTAAACCGAAAAGGTCAAAATTTAGTTTTTGTAGGGATGCAAAATAGTTTGTTTCCCATTAATACGAAAAACTGATAAAATCTTGCTGCTACGGAGTGATTTCTTTGAATGGGGTAATGTGGATTATTAGATGTCACTGTATGGAGTATTCCAACAGAAAAATAGGTAAAAAGCACAAATAAGAAAATAAACCAAGGAGACCCAAAGTGATCAAAATGTACCATTTTACTTTTTGTTTTTTTCCCTAGCTTTTTGAGGGCTTGGGCTACCCATAGCAGCAAGAAGGCAAACAATTATGTCAGCTCTCTTTCGCTAAAGCTCATGTTATGTAAAATACATGTTAATGCCTCGACCTACACGTATTTTTTTAAAATGCATCTATATATGATAGTTCATGTATTTTGCTTATCATTTGAATCAATGTTGTATTTTTTTTAAGGAATGATTTTTTATCACTATGAAGCACTTAATGCACACTGTCCCTTTAACAGTAAAAATCACAAATTCAAAATATTTTATGTGTGTCTCTATTTTTGTCATCCCTTAAAACCACTTTTAACCATGTAAACATTTCTGACTTAATCAATTAATCAATCAAGCATTACTTACTTTGTAGAACCACAATGGTGACATATGAATTGTGTAGAAAGTGCATATTTAAATAAATATGGGTTTGTTCATGACATGAATACTATTGTGTTGTTCTGCAAAAATCAAAAAATTCTATACATAGTACAAATGCAAAATTACTGAAGATCATGCATGCCTTGGCTACGAAAAATACATAAATCCTTATCAAGTGTCATGGTACAAAATTCTGGAGCGAGGCTTTTAACTAAGACAAGAAAGTTTGATCACATTACCCCTATTTTAGCTATCCTGCATAGGCTCCCTGTTAGCTTAAGATGTGATTTTAAGGTTCTGTTGGTAGTTTACAAAATCATGCATGGACTTGCACCCTCACATCTTTCGGATTTAATTTCCCCCTATGTTCCGGTCCGGAGCCTTCGCTCTGAAAATGCTGGTCTAATAGTAATCCCAGGAGCCAAGAAGAGATCCGCAGGTTTGAGAGCGTTCTCCATTGGGGGCCTGGTACTGTGAAATGCTCTTCCGCATGAGATTTGATCTGCAACCTCAGTGGAAATGTTTAAATCTAATCTTAAAACACACTTCTATTCTATAGCATATGAATAACCTATGTTTTATGTTGACAATATCTGTTTATTATTTGTTATTGCAACATCCATATGGTACTGTAGTGTTTTTGAGTTTTTCCTTGCCCTCATGTAGGTTTTACATCGGGGGATGGTGTAATAATAGTCTGTGGTTTGCAATAATCTGTGGTCTCTGCAGCCCTTTGAGACTTCCTGTGATTAAGGGCTATACAGAAAAACATGACTTGACTTGACTAGCTGTAAACATTAGTTATCTATAATAAATTATAATAAATGTACAAACGCTGATAGATAAAATAAAACTACAAGGATAAAACAAAACAATGGACAATGTGTCATATAGGGCTCGTCAAAGTGATGTATATTAAGCAAATTTATACTGGTGATGATTTGTCAAAGTAGTACAAACTATCTAAATATGTACACTATTATTTAAGGGCATCTTTATACAGATGACAGTAAAGAAAATAAAGCATTATGTGACAATAAAGACACTTGTGTGCCGACTCGGCCTGTAACTGTCAATCTCAATTAAATCTGTCTTCAAGCACAAACACACATTACGAGTGCGGCAAAAAACATTTTATAATCAATCGACTGACTTATTTTTTACATACCAATTTTCATTGTTTTTAAATACACCAATGAACACCATATGAGGAGGCAAAATGTCCTGGTGCCGAATAGCGCACTGAACACAGTAAAACCAGTTCACCTCGTGACAGTACCACCAATATGCAATACCTTTACATGCTGCATGAGGAGAGCACTGTCCTTTCATAACAGCCCAGGAAGAATAAAACACTGCTGACATATTTGCCTATACATTATTCATTGGTCTTGCAGAACTTTCAATTATGCACTATACTACACAAAAACGTAACCTAACCTTTCCAGTGCATAATATTGTTTCAATGAGATCGTTGAGATGCTGCTGCCGTATACTATATCCCATTCCCCACATTTGATTTTCACTAGAATGTTTCTCCACAGGATTGCTCATACATAAAACAAATACATACCCCAGGTCATTTCGAGGTGAGTTGATTTTACAGTATTGGACATTGCGTAAAGAGACTTGAAGAGTACCTGCAGTGCCTCAACGAATGAACTGGCATCATTCACAAATTTCTTGTTTTTATATCTAGTTTGGCTGAATTTTAGTTAAAGGGACACTGTGTAATATTTGACCAATATGTGTAGTTGTATTGTGTAGTGCAACCGAAAACAAGTCCTACAAAGCACAAGGAAGAATACAAACCATGGAGACTCAAATCGACCAAACTAACATGATTTTTTTTCTCATTTTTTTCCCCAGCCTTTCACAAACTTTTTAGTTTTGACGGTATCGGTAGCAGCGAAAATGCAAAAAAATCATGTCAGCTCCCTTTAGGTGAGTGTCAAGTTAGGTAAAATAAATACACATTTCTTGACCTGTGATTAGTTTAAAGCATGCTTGCGTATATGGTCATTCATGTGTTTTTGCTTGTTATTCAGATTATCATTTTAGTTAAAAAAAATTCTGATAAATTCTTTTTTTTTATTAGAATACAGATGACCCTTTAGATCGGATGTGTCTACAAATCTCACGCAAAAATTAAAAAAATACTTTGGCTTGGGTAACTGCAGCGTAAGCGCAAAAGTAAAGGTGCGCCATTGACTTTAAAAAGAACTAATAATATTTAATGGATGAGTCTGTGATACTTCAATAGATTTTTCTTTTTCAATTTCTATTTTTAATGAGTTTTTTTTTCAAACTGTAAAACATCTGCTGATTCAATTGAGTGAATAATTAATTTCATTACATACTTTTTTAAAGAAGAGAGAGAGGAAGGAATGTGAACCGAACTTCTGAAAAGAGATAATCCAAGTTTGGATTTACAAATCTTTAAATTTCCAATTGCACAACCTGCTTGATAGAAACTGAGTTCTTTATGACATTTTAAAACGAACCTTGAGACTGGGCAAAACTAGTAGATTTTATTTTTAAAGAAAATAATAATAAAAAATCTTGGATGTTCCACTACATGACTGAATGCAATAGGGGACACTTAATTAAGGATCTTGGTAAATCAGGCTTAAAGGCATATTTGACTCAAGCGATTCCAAGTTAATCTGCTTTTGAACTTTTATATTCACCTTTGTTAAAAATAGGCTTTTATTAGTTTTTTGTATGTTACGATGAGTTGTGGCTATCAGACATTAAAAGACCAGTGAATAAAAATTGAACTAGTGAGCTGTCCCAATTACATTTGTTAAATAATGTTTTTACGGGGTTAAAAGGTTTTAAGCCAAAAAATTGTCCTTGTGGTATTTAAACTAATAAAGTAATTACTCCTGTACAGAATTTGTAAAATGTTTAACCCACTATCAGAGAATTGAGGGTCGTGCATTTTGGTTACTCATGATTTGTCATTCTGGAAGTCAAAACGATAAATGATTGCTCCCAAATGAGAAATTTTACTTTAAGTATTACAATAAATGTACTTGAGTTTTTATATGTATGACTCAAACAGTCGATATTATGCCCAATGAAGTGTCAAAGGTTCTTTGTTGTGTGTTCAAACATAAATACAATCAGAAACAGCCAAGGCAGAAATGGCCGGTTGCACCATACATTTATACCACAAATACAGATGTGTACCGTATTATGATTACGAGAAATGCGGCACTAACTTTTAGCCTTTTCATTTTTGCGCGAAGGCCTCCAGCGGATGCAGGATTTGTGTTCGTCCAAATAGAAGAACCGCACCAGTCCCTTGGAGCTGCCACGGAGCTTCACCATCTGGGTCCCCATCTGCATGGAGCTCATACATTTTTCCACTGGAGGGAAAAACGAGCAAACAAGAAAGACTGCTGAGGGTGGAATACTGACGATAAGCAAATCAATCTGCCAAAAGTACACATGCCATGTTTTCTTTTCTTTTTTTTCCTGAAATAACATTATTGTGCATGATACAAAAAACCTGTAGCGCGGAACACATGCATTCGTTTCAATGAAGGGCATTGTATACAGTGAAGAGCTTGGTTATGCCATATACGCCAAGCAAAAAGCATTACCTCCCGTCTCGATTACTGTAATGCACTACTCTCCGGTCCTAAATCCAGAGTTTTGAGCTGGTACAAAATGCTGCAGCGAGGCTTTTGACTAAGACAAGAAAGTTAGATCACGTTACCCCAATTTTAGCTAATTTAGCATTGGCTCCCTGTTAGCTTAAGATGTGATTTTAAGGTTCTGTTGGTAGTATACAAAAGCATGCATGGACTTGCTCCCTCATATCTTTCAGATTTAATTTCCCCCTATATTCCGATCCGAAGCCTTCGCTCTGAAAATCCTGGTCTACTAGTGATCCCAAGAGCCAAGAAAAGATCCGCAGGTTCGAGAACGTTCTCCATTTGGGCCCCGGTGCTGTGGAATGCTCTTCCCCCTGAGATTCGATCTGCAACCTTAGTGGAACTGTTTAAATCTAATCTTAAAACACACTTCTATTCTATAGCATATGAGTAACCTATATTCTATGTTGACAATATCTGTTCATTCTTTGCTATTGCAACATCAATTGCAGCCTGGTCATCCTGGAAGGGGGATTACATCATGTGCGGTCCCTTCTCAAGGTTTCTTCATTTTTCTCATGTTGAGGTTTTTGAGTTTTTCCTTGCCCTCATATAGGTTTTAGATCAGGAGATGGTGTGATAATAGTCACTGGTTTGCAATAAACTGTGGTCTGTGCATCCCTTTGAGACTTCCTGTGATTAAGGGCTGTACAAATAAACATGACTTGACTTGACTTTTGTTTTGCATTATTTTTAGATTATTTTTGTGCAAATCCATCAACATAAAAAAAATATTATTTGCCACGCAGAAAACACGTCGAAAGGTCATTACCTTATTTTTGTGTGTAATGTAGTTTTAGTCAATTGGATAGTGATAAGCACCAAAGGCTACAGCTATGTTTAACTGGCCTGTGTTAGTCACATTTTATCCTACACCAAAAGTGCCACAAGTTAGACAAATTGACCGAGGACAATCGACTTTGGCCTGGACGGATCTATGGACACTAACAAAGATGTTATATAATGAAATTGTGAATATGTTTGATTTTCGAGAAGGTTTGTTCAAACCTCACTTTGTGTTTGCTGTTAAAAACGTAATATTGGAATATAATATTGTGAATGTGCTTAATTGCTGTTGAGATTGTCATGATTGTTTTCTGTTTTTTAGTGTCAATAAATTTGTTCAAACCATCAAAAAAAAAAAAAAAGTTAGACAAATTGTCAACTACTCATCTACACAGGTCCCAATTCACATTGTGAATATGACATGTCACAGAACCAAAATTGTAGCTTCACAGGCCCGTGCTGCAATTTTAGACCAAACAAAACTGAGGCCGGATTCTCTTCACCTGTCTTTTGCCAAATGAAAGGTAAATCCTGAATTTGTTGCTGTTGCAATGTTTACTCAAATGATTTGCTGTTCTATAAAAGGACAAACAAGACTATGCAAGGCTGTTGTTGTCAACAGTTTGAAAGAAAAAACGTTGGGGTGCCCAGTGTTGCCCCTGCTCCTCCCAGCAGCAGGAGCAAGGCTAATGTGTCTTCAAGCGATAATTTGATCAAAAATCCATTATGTATTACATCTAAGAAGAAAGTATATTCCAATAACAAGTCTAATAACATCCTTAGATATAATCAAGAGCCACCTAAAGTACAACATATCTGCTGCACAAACTCAGGTTCTTCACAATAAATATAACACAAGGTCCCTATATCATGTTTAGAGTTCAGGATGCACAGGAATCTCATTGACAATTAACAACAAACCATGTAAATGAAGGTTTTGCATTCCACCTGACATTAATCTGACAATGAGGAGCATTATAATAAATCAATTTGAGGATTCATCTGTTGTCGAGGATAGTTTGGTATGGTGACACCGTTGTGACCTCGGATAGCCCTGCTTGTAGCATTCCTGGCTCAACCGCAGCCTGTTGAGGGAATTAATACTGAATCCATCTCAGCGCCCAGGGCTAGTTCATTACAGGGTGCCAAGCAAGCCCACATACAGGCTTCACCACTCACACATCCCAAAAATAGGTCAGAGTGAACCGGAAACTGCGACCAAGACAAAACAGCATCCAGGGGGCTATCCAGTGACCAATGTTTGCCTATTTTGACCATGCTCTATAACTGAAATCAAAATATAAACATATTTGAGTAACCTTCACATTAATTTTGCTTCGGTGTGTAACATTTGCACCCTTTACTATACTTCTGTTCATCATAATGGTAGAAACTCATTCATTATATTCCCCTAAAATTTTCCTGGCCAAAACATGCAAATAACAGAAAATGTTACCGGCCAAAATTAAAAGCAGAAAACAGTGCTCGATAATTTGCACCCACAACCAAGAAAGTAAAACTCCCTAACCCAGAATCAGTTTTATACTAGAAAAGTAAAAAAAAAAAACAATTGTAAAATGTTGAACATCAGAAGATATTTTTTTTGCGTATCAAGTGGAATGTTTCATTGTGAAATAAAGAGAAAGATGTGTGTAGTTTTGTCTGTGCATGGCATTTTTCATGCACACAAAATCGACCACAGACTCCCGGAGGTGGAGTGATGATGTGGAATAGGTCCATGGGTCCAGTTATTTGACTTAAGCCATCAAATAGAAGCTCTTGCTCAGTCTTGAGGCGCTAACAAAAAACGCTAGCACTTGAATTAAATGTTTCAGTTGAAGTAGAGCTATTCAAATGCATGGGCATTGGCATTGCCAATTCATAGCATTATGAACAAAAATTACATTACATTTATTTTATGAGGAACTTCATAATAAAAAGGGAAATATATTTTTTTAAAAACATGCTTATTATTTGAAGTAAAAAACAATGCATGATAGTATGTGAGTGAGATGCAATCTGAATTTGAAAGTAAAAAAATAATTAGTGCACTTTAATGTAATTAGAACACTTGGTTTACTGGCCTATATATAACCATGTCAGTTTCATTCAGAAAAGGCACAAAAAGAACATGCAAACTCTACTCAAGGAGGCTGGTAGCTGGACCTAAAAACTCTGAGGCTCATCCACTAACCACCCACCTTGCCGCCTTTTCATACAAAATTTTCTGATAAAAAGATTGATTGTGACTAAATAGGTATTAGCAAATTATTTTGTCCTAACAATAATGTCTCTGCAACCTTAAGTGGCTAAGAAAAAAATGTTTATATAAATTCTAACATTTGCACACAAGTAAAACTTATTTGTAGAGGGAGGCATGCATACGCAAGATGACGGAAAAACAGGGATTTTTTTAAACTTTTGAGCCAAGTTTTTAACACACAAAGGCAACAACATCACAAAAAGTGTCATGCACTCTGCACCCATGACCCTTTAAGCTTTAATCCAAAAGTGGTGACAATTTCTTTCTCCTTTCTTTATCTCTTGTCTTTGATATCTTACCCATAAAGATATTACACCAATGTTGCTTTGTAAGCGGTGTGGGACAAAAGATCATATGCTTTAATGTGAGTCCAACACCTGTACAAGGTAAACCTATTGTAAAACCACCATAAGCTATCAAGATTAACATTAAAGGATTCATCTTCTCTTCTGCTTCTCGAGAGAACCGTTTCCAAATAAAGCAATGACCTACATCTACGTTTGAGTATTTGAATGGCATTAAAAGCAGAGCTGCTTGAGTCCACATTTAGCATAGCTACTTTAAGGAATTAGAAATAGGGGTCAGACTAAAGTAAGGTTAGAAACCTGCCTCTGTGATGGAAAGAATACTGTGAGTTAGCGTCTCCTGGTATACTCCCAGGATGAAGACCTTGTTAAATTACCCTACATCATCTAGGCACCAGGTTAAGCTCCAGGGATTGTTGCAGACCATATGGCGCTGACCCAATGCACATGCAGGTGAAATAGGTAATATACAGTTCTATCAAGCATATAATACCAGCGTAATAACCTACATCAAAGCCCACACAACTCTACATTCTACATATAAAAACAGTATTAATTGGCATACTTGGTTGATAGCTGACCTCGTTTGACTAATCTTGTCAACAGACAGACCAGCTTGTGACCTGGATTGTTGACACCTTGAGTTACAGTCTTAATGGTTTGCTAAACATAGAACATTAGGTGGTAACGAATACAATCCAAATGATTTACATCTTTCCCTCACTTATTTCAGAAAATTGTCAGCCACTTCTTCGGTAAAGGGTATCCTAAATTTAAAAGCAATTCCATTAGCAATAAAAAGTGTTCAGTGCCCAGACATAACTCCCTATAAGGAGAGCAGTTATTCGATCATTAATATTTCTAAATTGCGCATACGTCCTGAATCGTGTGGGCCAATCTAATGTTACAGGCACGAGACATGCTCACTTACAAAGGTAATATTATATTAAAAGTTTTCTTTGCACAGGAAATTACAGTTACTCTTAGTTTCTGATCATAAACTGAAGGTACTGTGCAATCCGGGAACAATGCAATGCAATTTCAAAGGCACCATTAGTCATTTAACAATTAAATTCACAAAATGACGACATAGCAACCAAATGTTCACCCATTAGTGGGCATATTTACATCCCAGCTCTTTAAATGATTTAGTCTATAAAAGCTCATTAAAAAGCTAATTTCATTAACAGAACAACTGACTTGTAAATATGTTCTATACATTAGGTATTAACTGTCCCTTTCAAGAATTTTAATGTGTTTTGTGGAAAACATAATCTAATTATGGGTAAATTGCTCGTGTTAATTATACAGTAAGAAGTCCTTGAAATTGCTCAATTTGGGTATTAAAATCTCCTGATTGATAAACGCGGATGGAAAAATAAATTACAGAAAACAATCTCAACTTTGCACAGAAAGCAAGTAAATCTGCTGACTGGGTGTTATCAAACCATCAATCATACGCTGCTCACCCATGTAGCCAAGCCTCCACTTTGAGAAGGCAAGAATGCTGCTGCCTATCCAAAAGAACTCATCCACCACATATGTTGATTTTGATTTAGCCACATCCTTGTCTTTAACTGAGAAGGCCCCTTTGGCCGGAGGTCCAGGGATGTCGATAGTGGCCACAGCGGCTGAGCACATCAGGACCGATGACATCGGGCCAATGGACAAGATGTTGCTTTTCCTGTGGCTACTCATTCCGAATAACAGCCGATTTTAAATCAAGTGAATGCTATTCCCTCGATCATCAGTCTTCCAAAAGGACAGGTTTATTGAGACTCAAGATCAAAATCTTGATTTTTCATCCGTAGCGCTGCTTTAGTCCAGTTTTTAATGTACGATCCAAAGAGGAGAAAAGCCAAGAAGAAGAATCAGTCAGACTGACAGTTTGGAATCAACAGTTGGTCAATAATCCTGAAATATTATTGCTTCAGCAATCCTGCTTATTGTACCGCCATCTCCCTAATATTTCTCCATTGCACTGTCCCACAAGATGAGAAAAATCTTCTGCAGCTGTTTGTTTTCAAATCCATTCTTTATCTCTGTTCTCTGCGATTATTTCTATCATATGCTCTGAAACTGCTGAGGCTTCCTGAAAGTAGCAGCAGAGTCAGGCAAGTGGATGAGATCTGGAAGCACAACACACAAATTGCCACTGCAAAATGTGTACGGTGGGTGGAAATCCTAAATCCCTTTGCAGCCCTAATCCTAGTCGCAGAGATTTACTAGTGGTGTGGATTGAAAGAGAATGACCCATTGACACAGTGAAAAGGCAAACTGTGAAATGAATGACTGTTGATATTAAAAATATAAATACACAAAAGCTTACTTAAAGGGAGACGAGGTATTTGCTATCATGGTCAGGCTGGTTTGTGTTTAGACCACTCTAACACCAACTCTGCATTACTGACAGATGTGGACGATTTCTCAGTCTAAGGGTTTGTACTAAGCATATATTCAAGTGGTGGGGGGCTGAATTCATGGTAGGGTTTAAACATTCAGTATATGTGCTTTTCCAGCTCAAATTTCCATAGCGCATATTCCTTCACAGGCATCAATTGTTGACTGAAACAGGTCAAGGTCCGATACGGTAGTCTGCACACAGTTGATGGTGTCAAAATATATTAGCTCTCTGGGGGAACGACTACCACGGTTACACTATATGAATTGGAAATGGGGGGATTTTGAACTAATTATGCATAAGGGTGCTGACAGAATCAACCTCAAAACTATTATGGAAAATATATAAGGCCTCATGGCAGCACGGCGGCGCAGTGGTTGGCACGTGTGCGGCACAGTTCTGAGGTCATGAGATCGAACCTTCTTTTGTGGAGTTTGCATGTTATCCCCGTGCTTGCGTGGGTTTCCTCCGGGCACTCGGGTTTCCTCCCACATTCCAAAAACATGCATGTCAGGTGAATTGGCTGGTCCAAATTGTCCCTAGGTGTGAATGAGCGGGCGAGTTGTCCGTCTCTGTGTGCCCTGCGACTGGTTGGCAACCAGTTCAGGGTGTCCCCTGCCCACTGCCCGAAGATAGCTGGGATGGGCTCCAAGTTAATTTTCATTAAAAAAAAAAAATCATAGGAGAAGAAATGTGTTTTTTTTTCTTACTTTGTGGAATTCCTGTCTAGAACTTGCCGCCATGTTTGTCCTAGTCTTGTTGCTACTGGCACTCAAAACAACTGATACTTGTTATGTGATTGGCGAAGCTTCCGATTTGTCTGCAACTTGGAAATAGTACCACGAGGAAATATTTTGGCTCCTTGCTCAAAGCATTGAGTCACCGTACTGTTAAGAGTATTGTGTGCTTGTGTGAAGAAACGATTATGTCATGTTGATTCTTTTCAAGTTGTGTTCTTAGCATTGTTTTCCGACTGCTACTGCTAGCCACGGTATTAGCACTTACTGGGTTTCTGGGCCTGTGCTTCTCCATTCTACAAAGTTTTGTAAAAATTGGACAACTTTCTGGGCACAGAAACAACAGTGTGCTCACACACACAAACATGCAAATACACAAATATGACCTCCTTTCAGAATGTAAATGGGCTGAGTTTGGAATACATGATGCAAGTGACCCAATTTCCATGTTGCAGGTTTTATCCATCATGTAAAACTAAATTTATTATTTAAGTAAAAAAGACAACAGTTATTTTTAAAAAGGAATCACAAACATAATGGCATTGCATTGTCGCCGGGCATTCTACCCGAGCGAAGTTGTTGGGACTGTGGTTTGTTGAAAAAAATGCGCCAGGAAGCCTTCGGGGAGTGCCAAAGAGCAATATGCAGCTCCAGAGCTCTATAAATCGCAAATGTTGCCTATAGCCAGTACTTGATATCAGAGGGACTGTAACACATAGAAAATACTGACACATTTTCAAAATAATTCCAAACCTAAAAAATGCCATCTGCCCTTGTTAGTATGACATGATTTAGGCATTTGCCAATTCATTATGACAGCAGCGCAATGGGCCCCTGCTGTAGGATATGGCTGGAAAACGCACGTGTATATATGCAGAGAGAATTGCATCAAGAATTGTTTTCCCAATGTGTTCCAAACCTCTAGAACAGGGGTCTCAAACTCATTTAAGTTGGGAGCCGCTGAAGCTAGGATCCGGGTAGCGTTGGGCCAAATGGGTTTTCCCACAAAAACAACTCTGATAAAAACCTGCTGTTCTCAAAGAGACAGTGTTTTATTTTTGTCTTCTAGACATTGATGTAATGTGTAGTGCAACCCAAAATAAGTCCAGGGAAGACTACAAACTACAGAGACTGAAAGTGAGCAAAAAGAAAGACAAAAAGAAGGGAAAGAAATGTTTTTAAAGGAATAAAATATAGGGAAAATGAAACAAGAAAAAAAGTTAGATGTGGAAAACGTGAATAAAAAGAAAAGTATGGGAAAAGAAAAGCAAAAAAGGAAAATGGAGTAAAAGAAAAAAAAAGGAAAGAAAAACAGAAATGATTTAAAGAGAAAAAAGACAAAAACAAAAAATGCAATTTTCTCTCATTTTCCTTTTTTTTGCTTTTTTCTTTTTATTTTCCTTCATTTTTCCTTTCCTTTTTTCTTAAATTATACTTTTTGTGTTATTTTTTTTTAATTAATTTTTCTATTTTCTCATTTGTCCTTTTTTCTTTTATATTTTATTTATTTCATATTTCCTCTTTTGTTTTCTCATTTATCTTCTTTGCAAAAGGAATAAGGTGCGTTTTGGTCACTTTGAGTTTTTGTATTTCTTCCGTTATGCTTTTAGCACTCGTTTTCGGTGGCACGACATAACACAGCGACGGGTAATAGGAAAATAATACACACTGTCCCCTTAACTCTCATATTAAGGCGGTGGTCTCAAACTATCATCCTGGGGGCCGCATATTTGAGAACCCCGCTCCAGAAGGAGTTTTCCACAAGCCAATGGAATTTACTAGTCAGCTTGGCCAAACAAAAGAACCGAAAGAACCGCAAAAAAAAGTTTTGGGGAGGGAAAAAAAAACTGTGAATGGGTGTGTCAAAACTCAAGTATGCAGTGGGCTTATAAAATCAAATTTAACACGTGGTCAGTTCTAAGTTTTACTAAACATGAGATAAGTGATAAGCACTATACCAGAAGTGGGCATGAGCTTTAACATACGTTTGGCTACGAGAAAAACATTTGATCCGTTAAATCCAAAGTGAAGAACAAACATTAAATTGTACACTACCAATTAAATCCACACAATAATCTGCATCCTCTGAAGTATTTTTAAATGGTTCAAATTAGTAACTGGGGAGATTTTCCACATTTGTATTGCCAGCTGATGCTAAGCTTTCACATGAGTGGAGTCCTGAGGGATTGTTTGGGGAAAACTCAAAAAGCAAAAAGGAAACCTTGAGAAAGGGACTAAACAGTGGTATTATTTCTTCCAGGATGACCAGGGTGCAATAGATTTAGCATTGGGTAAAAATACACAAAACAAAGTGAACATTCATAAAAGAACAAGTGAAAAATAAACAACTTCTAGTCTGCAGTGTTTAAGTTTTAATTTGCCATCTAACTAAGGTTTTGCCATGTGACTCTTTTATTTAAATTTATAATATAAATTTCACAGTTACTTAATTACAAAATTGTAGATAATTATTTTTAACACATAGCAATACTTTCATGAACATGCAATGAAATGGGAAATGGGGTTTTTAAGGGTTATTGTTCTATCTTCGTTATTCATTATCCATTATCCGTTATCGGTCAGTTCATTATACGCTGATGCAATTTCAAGGAAAAATATTATGTTGTCATTTAAAGGTCCATCCATCATATGCACTGCTTATCCTCATCAGGGTCACGGGGGTTCTGGAGCCCATCCCAGCTATCTTCGGGTAGTGGGCAGGTGACACCCTGAACTGGTTGCCGGGGCACACAGAGACACACAACTCACACCTTATTTCACACCTAGAGACAATTTGGACCGGCCAATTAACCTGAAATGAATATTTTTGGAATGTGGGAGGAAACCAGAGTGCTTGGAGGAAACCCACGCAAGCACGGGGAGAAAATGCAAACTCCACACGGAAAGGCTGGTACTTGGATTTGAACCCATGACCTTAGAGCTTTGCCATTGCCCCGCTAACCATTCAGCTGCTGTTCCGCCCTAATTCAAAGGTAATTCTTTAAAATAATTCAGATTTTATTATGCAGAGAAAGAACATTTTATGTACAAATGGTATTTGGTGTGTACTATTGGCATTGATGACTCGTCAAGATTTGAGTATTGGTATTTGTCGAAATCTTTTTAAAAATGTTCATTGGACACCATGAAGAATTCACATGAGACTTGCACACTTTTTTCCCAAGAGCATCAAATCATACTGGCATCTCCTCTCCAAACACCTTTGATAAATTTGAATCAAGCCACAATGCACTTATGTAATTTTTATTTTCATTTTGATGAGTTAATACGTGCTTTGAGTTCATCTAGACACACCAAATGGGTGTTTCTGGCACTTAGATAACATTGACAGTAGCAGCAGCAGGAGTCTGAGAATGTCAAATATCAATACAATTCTTACCAAATGGTTCAAAATCATGGAACGATTAGGCACAAACATCTTTTGCACAAAGGCCAATCAATGGGACGAAAATGTAAGATGTTTTTAACATTCTGCAATTAAAAATGAGAGGGCACTGTGTTAAGTGCATGGGCCCACATAGGCAAATTGCAGTTACTAGAACAATGAAGTGGAAGACTAGGAACAAACCCCCCGTTTTTGTTGCAGTTTAGAATAGAAGAATAGAATAGAATGTACTTTTATTGTCATTTGACATTTTTATCGTTTAATATCTCGTGCATCCATTCAATATGGTGTAAAATTAAAGGAGAGGCGAACCGTTTCTTTTGAGATGAAAGTGAAAAAGGAAAGCTTGATGCGGTTGAGAAAATAGTTGGATCGTTTTTTTTCGTCCACTTTTTACGAAGTCGCCTAACTCTTCCAAAAGAAAGTTAAACTTAACTTTATTTATCTTTATACTCATGTCAAGTCATGTTTATTTGTATAGCCCTTGATCATAAGGAGTCTCAAAGGGATTCACAGACCACAAAATGTCATCGCCTAATGCGTAGCTTTGTTTTTCAGTACTATGCTTTATCATTCAGCCTGCTTTGAAATGTTATAGAGCATATTATCTTGAGAAACGTTTATTTTTCAGTTTCAAAACAATACAGGTTACTTATACAAGCCCTACACATACTAATATAAACCATAAACATACATTCCATACAAAATATAGCACTGAAGCAACCTACAAACAAATTCAACTTACGAACGGATCGTTCGTAAGTAAGGCAGCGTCTTTATAAACGTTTCAGCAGCCCGGTAACCTAACAGGCAGACGTATTATTCAAATGAAATCTGCAGACACGTTGACGTCTCATTGAACGGTCACACTCAAATCCAGGCTTAACGCGTCATGTGGTTCAAAATGATGGCAGGTCTCATCAATCCAACTTGTTTGATTCATTAACCCTTAAAAAGTGGGACACCATGAGCATTAAATTACCTTTGTTCAATTAAGGATCCTGTCACCAACGAGTGCTAAAGAGGGGTTTACCTTCCCGCTGCGTTATCTATAATTAAAGATGTCCGGACTGACCTGAAAAAGTGGAGAATGATTCGGATCAGCTATGCCTTTCCTGGACTGTAGAGCAGGCTGCTATCCATTCAGAGGTCATTACAGTCTCTTTTTGAAATCAACTTAGTCATCAATCTCTACAATGCCCCTTGTAAGAGGAATTATAGTTTGATTGTAGTTTGAATGTGCCTTTGTATGATTTTATCCTCAAAAGTACCTTAACAAAGCCAAAGATTGTATCCAGGTGCTGTTTTTATTCTTGCAACAACTGTATTCTGTCGGGGCACGCTAGCTTTTAATCAAGATGGCCTTGGTTTTGGTGCCGAAAAGTCTGGGAAAGAGCTTGCCTCCCTTTTCTACTCCCTTAACTTCGCAGTGACGCATTGTGCATTTTGTGTTACAAAGTTTCTTTCCTTCTAACTCATTTATTATGCTCGTACGCCATATAGTGACCAGCATTATTTGCTTCATTTAAACATGTGACTTCGGTCAAAACCGATCAGATTTGTTTCATGTGGTCATGTGATCTTGCTTAAGGTAATTGGATGTGTTGTTTAATGCCTGTGTTTTCAAAAAATGAGTCCCTAGCAATGTTCCCTCTAATTTTCCACGGGTCTGAGCGTTCACACAAAGTCGGTGAGCAACGCTTGAAACAACAGTGAGCAACCATAATCCCAAGTGTGGCAAGATAATTCATTATCAAACATGTCCAAAACTTGACATCAAGTTACATTTTGCTAAGTTTCCGGCAATGCAAAATTATTTCTCTCCTTTGAATGAATTGACTCATGTACTATTGCAAAGGTTGTACAGCCTACAAACATCGTTTGTTCTTACAATTCTTTCCTAAGAACCTTTTCCTTTTTATTTCCTGACATACTTTGTCGCATAATATTAACCTTTTTGGGGGATTATTTAGTCGGTTGTAAGATACAGAACTGTACTAAATCACATTTTTTAGTGGAAGTACAATGTTGGCAACAAGATTCACTTGATATAATTGGAAATTATTGTTTTGTTTTTTTTCTACTTTTTTTTTTTTTAATTTAAAAAAAATGTCATTGTGTTTATTTTTTCCGAGCTGTTACTTTTTTCTTTTTGTTCTCTATTTACTTTTTTCCCTAAATTTCTTTGTTTTCTTTTTTCTGGCTTTTTTCTAAATTTCTCCTTTTTTTCTCTTCCTTTTGTTTCCTTTTTTCTCAGCTTTTCACTACTTTTTCATTTTGGGATTTTTTTTCTTTTTTGTTCTATTCCCCCTTTCCTTTAAGTCATTTTGTGCATAATTTTCCATAATATTTGGTCATGTTGGGATTAAAGAAGCAAAAACAACCTGAAGAGCCGTTTAGGACCCGAAAGAGCCGGTTCATTTTAGTGAGCCGAGCCGAAGAAGCCGGTTCTCTACTAACTTTACTCAAATTCGTTCTACTTCGACTCGACTTCAAAATACCGCATTAAGGACACAACGTCAGGGGAACCCGTGTATTTTTACCTTCATGCACTGTAACTTTGACTTAAGTCGCTTCTTAATTAGTAATTTTGAGCCCTCATTATTGTGCGCTTGCTAGATTTTCTTGTGCGCTGAGAATGTGCGAGCAGTGCGCAATTGCGCACACGCGCAGCTTAGAGGGAACACTGGTCCCTAGCCATTGCGGGTGCGCGATTCCTTCCTGAGCCTATCTTGGAAGCAGATCTAGGAGAAAGCTCAGGTGAGCCACGCCTCTGATGGAAGGGCTATCAAAAACCTAATCTCCGATTTAAAGTGTGTCCTTAACACAATCTCAAGTTTTAACCTTGACACCCTCGTATTGATTCATTTACAGTAACCGATTAGACAACTTTTAAACACAGGGGTAAATGGAAATTATTTGTAAGGATTAAAGAAAAACAAAATGGGGGAGCAAACGTGGACAAATAAATTGTAAATAATTTGCAAGGGATTTTGCTTTTCCCATTTCAACAATTGAAATGTTACTTTCAAAAGTTAGGGCAAAATGTAATTTACAACACACTTTTCTGACTTTTGGCCAAATGATGTAAGTTTGAATTTTAAACGACTTGAACGAAACACATTTTAAATAAATAGTACAAAAAGGTGGAACTCTGTTCATTAGCGCCAGAGCCAGCAATTCCCAGCATCTGCAATGAGTAAGCGTCAGTTTCTGTGCATACGGAAAATTGGAATAAAGAGACACAAGGCGATTATCGCTGGTTCTCTGCTTCGCGTATTTTCATTCTTCGTTGTGTTCTGCGTTATGATTTCCTCAACAGGGGAATATGCTTTCTATCACCAACAAACATGGACCTCCACCTTAACATCTAACTGCAGTTAATAAACCACAGAAATTAGTTATTCTTAAAGAAATTTAGGTTTTCAGGAGACATATGCTATCATGTGAGACAAATTTTTCTACTTTTTATGTTTGACATGTATTTATTTCTAAGTAATGTATGGAATTTGATGGAAAAAAACATCTGTGTTAGCTGTATTGAATTTGGAGTTATTCAATGTATAATATAAAATTCAGTGTTTAAAAAGAGAACATATTTTTTACTTTGTAATATTTCTAAGCTGTCCAAACATTTAAATAAATAGTTTATTTATGGACCAAAACTAAATAAATATAAAATCTACTTATGAGTTTTTGCACTTTTGTTTATGCTTGTTTCTTGTCATATGCATAGTAAAGAACCACGTTTCAGTGCACAATATAATTCTTACTTTGCTGTCCACACAATTGCCAGTGTAATAAAACTAAGAAACTATAAACAGCACATATATACACAAAAGAATATTATGAATATTACAAAGATAAAAATACAATATTAACTCAAGATGAGTTAAGGCAATTAGATAAAAATAAGATGAAACACAGTTGAAAGTGACTGTAGTGCAAGCATAGTCCAAGTATGGTTCAGTTTAAAGTGTCTAAGCAGGCATACAGTGCATAAAACAGTGCAGGACATTACATCGATCTAGGCAAAATGTCAGGATATCCAGTTTCAGGGGTACTAACCCAATATTATCATACAATTACAATAGATTACAGATAGACAGACTAATGCTTAACAACAATCATCATGTGTAAACACAGCGATAACTCTGTTTGATGTTAGCTTAACAACGAAATGGACGACTTGTTTCAATTGTACGAGGGGATAAATGCGCCTAACCGAGTTTGCAGTCACCAAAGCATGTAAGAGTGCCAGATGGCATTGTGACACGGTGAAGGCCGAGACTTGCCGGTTAGCTCAGCAGGGGGAGTGATCCCACTATGGTGTGCCAATGAATGCGCTGCTTTCTATGCAGAAGATTAGCTTTTGCAGGATCCCGTAAAACCTTCTGATGTTTTAGGAGCCGGGATTTAGCCGGCCAATTGGAAGCAGGGCCAGAAGGTTCCGCTGTGTAAATCCAGCCTCAAACTGCTGTTGACACCTTGTGTGAAAACACAGCATCACGGCAACAGGTGTTTTTCTAGGATTTCTTGGATTTACTCTCATCTTCCTAAAAGTAAAAATGGACACGAAACAGATCGTCTCAAAAAGTTATGCTCAAGTTAGATTGTGCATTTACTGTTTACTTGTTGACATCAATACGACCCTGATGGTCCTCATATCCTAATACGTTACTTAAGTTAATACATGTTTTTAAAAAGACAGTGTTTAATATTTAGTGACTCTTAAAGGTACAATACAACCTTCATTCAGTAAAAAAACATTCATTTGAATAATAGGCATAACTAGATGAACTGGCTCAGGAGGTAGAGCGCTCGTCTTGGGATCAAGAGATCGCAGTTCGAATCCCGGCTCCTCCGTGTTACATGTCGAAGTGTCCTTGGGTAAGACACTGAACCTAGTGGAATCTATACATTATAGTCCCCACACCTTGCTTCTACACTGTGCTCCTTTGGCACTGTTTTTGTTCACATTTGACAATACAGTGCCATCTAGTGGTCAAATATTACACAATGCACCTTTAAAGGACTTTTTTATATGGTATGATCCTTTGTATTGAGCCTCATTTTGTCAAATCACACAATAATAGTTTTCATGGCAGTAAAGTTACAATTGTTTTCTATATTGTATTATTTGTCTTCATTAGTGTTGCCTGTGAGCTGCTCCTGCATGATGCTGGCCCAATGTACAATGAGTCCAAAAAGGAGGTTGAAACCAAGCTTTATTATATATAGATCAGATTATTCCCAAGGGATTTTGAAATAGAAGGAATACGTTTAAGCAAGGGACAACTTGAACTGGTTGCCAGCCAGTCGCAAGGCAAAGAGAGACGGGCAACCATTCACACGCTCATATACACATCTCGCAGCAATTTGTACAATATACTGTATATATATATATATATATATATATATATATATATATATATATATATATATATATATATATATATATATACTGTTATACTGTGGTCTGGCTCATCTCTGAAGCGCAAGATGACGTTTACAACCACGGCTACCAGATAATTAAGGTGCTGTATCTGAGTCGGATCAGGAGGCTTCTCCTGCTATAAGTAACCATGGAAATCAGTGCTATCTACTTCATGTACAGGAGACATCCCCACCCACCCGTGATGACCTAAGCGGTTAAGGAGTTATGAGAAGGTTAATTCTTAACAGCATGTCGTGTCTTCACTTAAATACACAATGCCACATATTATTGGAAAGCTTAAACTCATGGAATTTAAGATATGATGAACACTTCAAAATGAAGTCACCACAGAAATATCACGATCAGTCTTAGACAAGATACCCGGAAAACTATACAGCTCACAAATAATATACTTTCGAAGTCAGCTGATTACAGGAATACCCGCAAATATGGACTGGTTACATCCAGGACCGTCTAGTGAATCCAACCGTGTAAAAGTTTGACTCCAAAATGTAGTTTCACTTTATAATTCCCGTTTGAAAATAAACAGAGTCATCAGATGATTTCCAATATGGCTGTTAGCCTCTGACCTTTTTACTGATACCAGTCTCGGCCAATTGCAAGTTGTTGTTTTTTCATGGTTCTTAACCTGTGACAACCAATAAAGGCCTACATTGAAAAAGTATGACATGACCTACTTTGGTTTTGAAAATGTTTGGCCAATAGTGACCGATTCAAATGTTGATTGACACACTGGTTAGTGCCAATGGTATCTGAAAAGAACCATTTGCAGATATACCAACTAAAACCCCAAAATAAAAGGTGTGTTCATTTTTAAGTTTGTACAATCATTGATTGACTTCTGTAAATAGAAGTCAAACATTTGCAACGCTTTCAAAATTTCTAAAAAAATTAACCCAAGTTAAATACACAGTTGTAAAGGTTCTAGTGCTGTAAACTGGTCCCCTCCAAACACCCACTTTTGGAAAAGCCTACCATTAGAAAAATGTGCAAAATAAATTGTATGGTTCTTTGGATTGTGATCAAGTTTGACATGGTGGTAGGTAAGGCTTCAAAATATTTTCTCACCTGTTTTCCAGATAAGATCCCCATGCTATACTCATCTGCAGGCATTTGATTGCAGAAAAAAAAATAGCCAAGAATAAAAACCTTCCATTTCTGTGTGTTCCAACTTAGATTACTCAATGTTAGTAGCACTTGCAGAGATTACTTCAATTTGGGATAAAACTTCAGTGTGTTACCTTTCAGTTGAGACGCAAACCGTCCATATTTTCAAATCGCTTCATGAACAGCATTCAATTCAATTTGGGTACATCTTGGATCGGGATTTTAGGCGAATTTTACAGGAACGTTAAGTAAACATAAGAAAAATCAGCAGAGAAAATAATTAAACATCTCAAAAAGTCATAACAGAAAATGTCCCTCTTTGAGAAGCCAGCATTCAAAACAAACATCATTGCAAAGTCATCACGATGTTGTTGGAGACCAGAAATCCAGGAACCGGCAGGTTACGAGTGAGGAACCGGAACAGTTGCCCATGTGTGCACACCGGCCTATCCTCTTAGAGTTTTCCTTCGCACATACGACTAATTGCGTGCCATGGCGAATTCTATTGACCCATGCATCAATCATTTTACAACTCTTTGCAAGCGAGCGCCGCTTCATTCTGCCGGGCCTGCAGGCACATCTCCCAAGACAAAAATAAGGTTCTGACACTAGCTTCCGTATAGAGGCTTTGTAATGTCTGCACATCAAAGCAAGGGAAGTGAAAATGTTTCCTCTAATCAAAATCAAATTGTGTAAAAGAACCATTTGGCATTTCTTTGGTCCTTTGACATTTAGAGTGCCATCTCATTTGTACAGCAGCTACATGCTCTCATGTGTGTTCTTGGCCCTCAGACATAAACCATGTATTACAATATAGAATTTACACTTTTTTTTCTGCTTCTGTTTCTCTGCCTGCCTTTGTTCTTGGAATTCACTAGTGGAAAGAGTCTGCTTTGTTACATGCTGAGAGTCATCCTAAGGTATAGCAATATTTTATTGTTTACCTTTATTGCTTCGATCATTATTTCCTGGGGTGGGTATTGCATGTAAGTGGAATAAAGAAATCCAGGCGAACTGAATAAGCACAGTTTGCCGAGCGAGGACGAAAAGCTCGGCAATGATATTTTGCTGATATTTCGGATAAATGTGCGTTTATGGCATCTTTGAATACTCTTTGTGATTAAGGGCTATACAAATAAACATGACTTGACTTGACTTGACCCTCACGATTGATCTCAGAATCACGGATCAGAAAACTGAAAAGTGTCGGCCATTGTCTTTTGAAAGTACATGCTATTTTTAGATCACACTCAGGGTTGGGTAGGTTTACTTTAACTGGATTACTTTCAATTACTTTTGGATTACTCCAATACCAAATATGCTAATAAAAGACAAAAGAAAATAAATATGAATAAAATGACTCAATTTTGTGCAGGCTTGGGGAGTAACGGAATACATGGAACGGCAAAAATCATGTTGGCAAGCTGTTTGGATTTATTTTAATTTTGTTTCTGTCGCATTTGATGTTAGTTTTGCCGGAGATCAAAGAGATCAAAGCCAGGAGAGAAAGCTTACCACGTGTTGTGAGTCATCATTTTATTTATATTTAGTTTATTTTGTCTTTTATTAGCATATTTGGTATTGGAGTAATACAAAAGTAATTGAAAGTAATCCAGTTAAAGTAACCCTACCCAACCCTGATCACACTGAAGTGCATTCAGTGGTTCAGTGGTATGGTTTTTGCTTGCTATGTGAGTGGCCAAGACAAATTGGTGCGCGTTTATCCTAAAATTATTTTTTTGTCTTAATTTTCTCTTTTAAGTCTTTGATTATACATTCATCCTTGAGTGGCACGTTAAATCTCATTGCAAAGAACGTTCGCCACGTTGTCAACGGTGACAATAGACAAGTTCAATTCCTATCTATTTAAAGTTTTTGAGGGTTATCTGATTCATTGTTTATAAAAAACCAAAATGAAAACAAACAAAAACAATAACTTTGACGAGGGAACAGATGAATGGGAGATAGATAGATAGATAGATAGATTTTTACTCCCCCGGGTGGAGTTATAGAGCCTCATGGCATGAAGGAGAAATAAATGATCTCCTCAGTCTGTCCTCAGATGGATCCATAACAAAATTACACCCTTGTCCAAAACTTCATTGATACCTTCTTTGCAAGTTTTTGCGTCACTTTTTAGAATGCCAAAAAACAGTAATATACATATTCATCAAAGCTCTGATGCCAATTTAAGAAGTGTTCTTATTCAGCAAAGCAATAAAACACATGGCCTGACAACAATACATTTACTGCATGAATTACCATTAAATGGTTATTATCCAGAGTTTAATGGTATGACAATATAGACTAGATGTAAAATTTATAAATAAATTAAAATAATGCAATATATCAAGGAAGTCCATGAAAATGCTATAAAACCCATTATTATTAATCTTAGCCTGCTTATTAGCCTCGTCTCAGGCAGGCTAGCTAAGAGAATTAATAAACACAGCAAATTAACTGACCTGAATTTAACCACCTTTTATGCAACCTCCTTGAGGCTAAATTTAGCCAATGTAATAAATGCATTGCTGCTTAATCCTTTATCTTGGTTCCATTTATGTGTTTTTTTCTTCATGTCTTGTTTTGAAAATGTTAATAGTTGTTTGTATCAATGTGTTATCTGTCAAAATAAAAAAATCTGAAAGACTGGCGATTGTAATTCGATTGTGTGTGTGTTTTCTCTGAGTTGCGCATCCACCTTTCACTCTGGCTCAGTGGTTTTGTATTCAATAGTTATTTCCCTTGACCTTTAGCTTATTGCTTGCTCTTTTCACTAACACGTCCCAAGCTTCCCGTGTTTAATCAATTCTGTTTGATTGCTCACTTTTTAGGAGGGGGACAAGTCTGGTTTAAGGTCCAAGACTAGGCAATTATTGACAAGAAATTCATAGCTACTCATCCTTCACAACTTCTGTCAACAAAACAAAACCCGTTTGTGGGAATAAAGTGAATTATGGATTCATCTCAAAAGACATAGCTTCCCTGACCAATTACCCCAAAATAAAGTGCACCCACAAGCAAAAATCCGCAAAAATGGATTTTCCAATAGTTACAACACAAATGAAACAACACTGCATTAAAATATTTTCTTGGCAAACAATGTTGCTCATCTTTGGTTTTATGTCAATGAATTATTTTCTCTTTATTACGTATGTTTTCTCAGTTTTTAATTGGACTTTCTGCAGTATTGAGCAGCAAGCATTGGAGGGAAAAAAATATAGTGGATTAGAAAAAAATATGAGAAAAACGATCTTGCATTTTAGATCACTCTAAGGTTTCACTTTACCTGTTGCACTTTGTTGTCCGACGATTTATAAATCTTTTAATTGCCTTGTTTTTGCCTTAGGGTCATTAACTACGATGAATAACTAAAATCAGCAGATAGTTATATGCCAGTGAGTTATTTAACATAATTATTATTTTCTTAGCAAGACTGTAAAAAATTAATATTTTACATGTGTTTTAATGGATTTTTATCATTATTCAATTTTGTTTTTGTTTTGTTTATTCACTTTTTTTGTGATTTTTTATAGTTTTGTCATTTGGACCAGGTTGTCATGACCAGAACAGAAGTAGGACCGAGATGCGTAACGTTACTCACAAATTTATTGAAAGATTGTAGCGTAGTTAGACGGGAAAACAGAACGTGGTCGAGTTCGAAAACCTTTTGTTAGCCGGGACGGGAGACAAAAGGGGAAATCAGGAACGGATGAGTGGGAAATGGGTGACAAAACGGGACCAACAGGAGTCGGAGTCAAAAATGCTTGCCTTGTGAAAACAATGGTTAGCTGACGGACAGACAACAGGTGAGTGAAAGAACAGAGTTTAAGTAGGACAGGAAATCAATCAGGTAACCAGCAGCAGCTGGCACCGAACGAGCGATCACAGGTGAATATAATGAGTCATCATGACCAGGGTTGGGTAGGGTTACGCTAACTTGATTACTTTCAATTACGTTTGGATTACTCCAATACCAAATATGCTAATAAAAGACAAAATAAACTAAATACGAATAAAATGATGACTCACAACACGTGGTAAGCTTTCTCTCCTGGCTTTGATCTCTTTGATCTCCGGCAAAACTAACATCAAATGCGACAGAAACAAAATGAAAATAAATCCAAACAGCTTGCCAACATAATTTTTGCCGTTCCGTGTATTCCGTTACTCCCCAAGCCTGCACAAAATTTAGTAATTTTATTAATATCTAGTTTCTTTTGTCTTGTATTAGCATATTTGGTATTGGAGTAATCCAAAAGTAATTGAAAGTAATCAAGTTAAAGTAACCCTACCCAACCCTGATCATGACACAGGTTGGTCTTACTATCATTTTGCTGCATCTTTAGTATTGGTGAGCACTAACATTACACTTACTTTTTAAAAATGATTGTAATATAAAGAACACATAATAATCATATAAAACAAATTGTAAGATCTTTATTGAGTTACTTAAATATGTATTTGGCCAGGATTATAATTAAGTGGTATTTGTTTAGTCTTTAATATACATTTTTCGGGGAAAAAACCATCACATTGTATCCCAGCCAAAGTAGGGCATGTATAAATAGATGAAAAACAAACAAAGTAATTTTAGTCTGTACCTGATTGTGAGGTGTTTGTCATCATAGCCTTCGACAATTTTTTATAACATTTAAAAAATAATAACTCCAGTCTTGGCTTGTTCAACAGCAAAACTCAAAAGTCACAGACGAGGCATTTCGTATTGCACTCGATGCCACCATGCTGACAGGAGTACTGACCAAAAGCTGTCGTCAGTATTGCGTCGAGCGTCGCCGCATTTGAAGTCTCAAAACACGTTTCATAGTCGGCTGGTGGATTCCTGTCGCAGAGTTCCTAATGAAACACCAACATGTCTGTAGGCTTTTACAATTGCAGCTTCTTGGTATCACGGGCGTACACGTCGAGGTGCCCAAGCCAGGATTCCCTTTACCATGCACAACTCTTGTATATTAAGGCGCACGTTAACTGAAATTTTCACGTTTAATAAAAAAACAACATTTTTAGTACAAATGTGCTACATAGGGCAGTACAACCAGTGACAAGCAGCCATTGGAGGCACGGTTGTCCAAATCCTAAGAACGAGCGGCCACCGAGAATCATTCTTACTATTGCCCCCAGAGGGGGACTACTGCGTGCCACGTGTCAGGGTGCGATAATGAGACCACGGCCGTTGATTCTTATTTGGCGCACTTCTTCTGGGTCAATCAATAAAAGAAGTAGTATCGGCAAGCTCATATCAATTCAAGAGCAGCCATCCAGAAATTGTCATCACATTTCTCCGTCCTCATTCCCAAAAATGGAGGATTATATCTCGAATTTGAAGTTTTCCAAACTGGACTTTAAATCAAATCAGGAGACATGCCTTGATTTATAAGGGGCAAGCATGGACTCCTTTTGTAGGTAAAAGTAAGATGATAACACTTTAAAAGTTGGGTTTTTATGCTCCAGTTTGTATATTGTTATAGAAAAATGCTGGTTTCCAAATAACTCACATTAACAGTTGCCCAACGAATTATGAAAAATATGTTATATTGGTTGATTTATTTGGAGATCTGATTGTGCCTCACCAGACGTCTGATTGACCAATTGTGCCACATGTATAAATAAATACCTCTAAATGTATGCCATTTCCTGCAAAAAAAATAACATGTAAATAGATCACATAATATATGAACATAGGATATAGAATGTAATCATTTATTTGTCTTTTTTTTTTACATTTATTTATGTCAGTATTTACATTGTCATGCAGATTTTCAAGAAAATGCTATTCAATCGTCTACTTTCCCGTCCTGGCTTACGACTCGTTTCCGACCCCAACCGCGCTTTGCTCTCCGGTCCCGGCTTCCTACCAGTATCCCGTCCCTGACACCGCCATCGCTCGCTACGGAAGATCCACTTCCGTGTTCGGATCACAATGCAGGAATGACTTGCTTCCCGTGTCCAGTGAGCATCGGATTGCGGGCCCTTCCTCTTTCTTTCAATAAAATTGTGAGAAAACGTTACGCGATTGGGTCTACCCTGTGTTCTGGTCGTGACATGGATAATATTTTGTCCTGACATAATACACTACAAAAAACACGACAATACATGTAACGTCACACACGACAAATACACAAGAAGATATATGACAAATCAAAAGAGCAAAAACATATCACTATAAATAGATGACAAAATAAATGGAAAAATGCAAAAATGTATGAATACATTGCATTTCATGTGTTTAAGTATTACATGATTTGCTAATATGGCATATATTTGTGTAAGTATTGAATTATTTATTTATACATGCATTTCTTCATACAACAGGATTGGTTCTCCAAAGCAACCCATTCTTAAGTAAAAACTACAAAAATGTATCAAATTAACTGGAAATATCCAGAGAAAAGAATAATAAAATCTAGAGACGTCCCAATCCTGATTTAAGATGGGAAAACCGGGTCGATCATGCGACTCACAACTGATCTTTAACGGCCCAAGATGATTGGACAAAACACATTTTGAAAGTATAACTATTGTTATATAAAATAAAATAAATAAATATAATGTTTAGATAAATAAAACAGTTTAAAATTGATGACTTGATTTCATACTGATTATTGTTACTTTCTGTCTTCTTACATTTAGTAGAGGCGCTGATATACACACTTGCACTTGGAAGCATCCCCTCGATCCACTCTGAGGTATTCTGCAGCAAGCAGAGCAGGCTTAAATTATATTTTTAGGGACACGCATCGTCAAAAGCTAGTCCTGAAAGTCGTTTTCGCCTGTTTTTTTTTCTCCAAATCTCAACGGACCAACTAAAATAAGTGCCTGTCTGCCTTGTCCTGAACTCTGCATAAAACAACTATAACAAGTAGATATGTAACTGGAAATTGCTGTTTAACAAAAGCAAATCATTTGATAAAAAGCAAGCTGGGCATTATTTACAGCAGTTAACAACTGTGTTATGTGTAAAGTCACTCAAGCACTACTGCAACAACCATCTACATGGGATTTTTTCACAAATAGCAAATATATATATATATATATATATATATATATATATATATATATACCGGCATATATATTTTTTTTGCTGTTTCTAAATATATTTGTTGAAATCATCTATCAATACAAAGGTATAAATCAATTTACTTTCGTCATAATCGCCCTATTTGGAACACCTGTGGCAGCTTGATTGGCGCCAACTGCCCGGACAAGCTGATAGGTGGCCACTTGTCAGATCGTTGCGAGCTGTTGTGTTTCACTCAGTGAGCGTTCTTGTCCTACTCTGTCCCTGTTTAGAACCTCTTTCCTGCCTGATTCCCGTTTTTCGACCCGTTTCTGATCCTGACTACGCTTGTTTGCCTGCCGCCCGCCTACGACCACTATTACGAACTTAACATCGCCTCTGATCTCCAGCCTTGGTCAAACGACTTGCCATTCCCGCCTGTCTTCTTCCAACACGGAATTGTCACTCCCGCCTTGCTCGTTCCCGCTCTCCGCCAGTCTTCGGATCAAGCAAGCCTTACTCTCACTCTCTTTCATTAAAATCTGAGAAACGCATGCAATTGAGTCCTGTGTCCGTTCTGGTCTGTGACAACTTTACATTGTATATACATACATGTCTGGATGTATATTTCTATATGCATTTGAGAAAAATTGTGAAGCTACTGTATATTTCGTTTCCTCATGCATTTTTCCACTAGAGAAGTATTGGATTGGGACTTGGTATTAAAGATTTGGACCCACGAGCCAAATAAGTGTGATTGGGTCATCCATGGTAAAAGAAATGTGAACATGTATTAATTTTATGAGAAAAAATAGGAGGATTATACTATATTATAATTTTATCGGACCATAGAATTTGATCAGTGAAATAGTTAGCCGGTCAATGGGGAACAAAATAAATGAAAATCCAGAATAGTTGTGGTTATCGAGAAAAGAAAATGTGGAGGTTTTCATTTTAGAATAATACACACTGCAAAGTACACAATAACAAAAATATTCTTATTTTAGGAAAGCTAAAAGCTGACTCGAGAATACAGACCAGCGACTTGGTACAGCCAATTAGCCATTGGCAAATCTCCAGTTAGACAAGCAACCTCTCACGATCACGTTCACACCTCACAAAAATGTCGACTTCTTGTTGGAATTGTTGGCAGGAAGCCCAAGCGAGCATGCATCGAACCATCAAGACCCACGTGAGCCCAGCCTGGGATTCCAACCCCAAATCTAAGCTCCTCAGACATTGTCTCTAAACTGATTTTTATCAAACTAAATTCTCGATATATGGTGGTTAAACTGATGATTATTCCTCTGGGGAGAAGAGTTTGAAACACATCGTGTTACTGATCCTATTGGGTAACAAGACTTGGCAATTTCGGCAGAAATCGCCTGGGAACGCTTTCTGCACAATGAAATGAAATAAAATGATCTGCATTTATATAGCGCTTTTCAAGTCAATGACTTCCCAAAGCGCTTTACAATGTGCTCCACATTTTCCAAAAGCGGCCTTGCAGCCATGTAAGGCACTAACCTGCCTATTGGGGGTATTAGGGGTTCAGTGTGTTACCCAAGGACACTTCGACATGTAACACGGACGGGCCGGGATTCAAACTGGGATCCTTTGATCCCAAGATGAGCGCTCTACCTCCTGAGCTACTGCCCCAAAAGAAGAAACAATGAAGATGAAACTAATGTTGAGGACAGCTCACCCATCTGGAACTGTTTTAGTCTTAGGAATCACATATTTTACCCTCAACATTCACAAGAAGTGTTAAATATATTCAACAATTAACATTTAGGTAATTTTGTACTAAAAATCTTTTTGACATGAATTAATAACACAAGGCAGATTAACTGCAAAAACGGTTTAGATGCAGAATGCAATCCAAGTCATTTGCAAAATTTAAAGGGACAGTGTGAATAATTTAGTGCCTCCTGGTAGTAAAAAACATAACTGATTAAAAGAAAGAAGATATTTATATATAAAATACGCAAACATACATGGATTATCGTTTTTTTTTGTCGGTCCTAGGTAATTTTGTACTAAAAATCTTTTTGACATGAATTAATAACACAAGGTAGATTAACTGGCAAAAAAGGTTTAGATGCAAAATGCAATCCAAGTCATTTGCAAAATTTAAAGGGACAGTGTGAATAATTTAGTGCCTCCTGTTGGTAAAAAAACGTAACTGATTAAAAGAAAGAAGATATTTATTTATAAAATAGGCAAACCTACATGGATTATCAATTTTGTTGTCGGTCCTTGAAATAAGCAAAACGATCTCTCATCTTTTATAATTGTGGTTATTTGAGTGTTTTTGAGTTGTTTATTTTTTTTTTAATAAAAAATATTGTAAATAAATCCTGAAATGAGAAAAACTATGAAGATATTCAAATTTCCCGTTTTTGAACCAGAGAATTTGATTCGATGTGATCAATTGCATTTTTTTTTCAAATTTGTTTTAATTTTTGCAGTATAATGTTGAAATTAGAAAAGAATGTAGAGTGGTACCTCTACTTTCGAATGTCTCTACGTTCGAAAATTTCAGGTCACGAAGTACCTGAACGAGAGAATCTTGCCTCTAGTTATGAAGATTACCTCTAGTTACGGAGTCAAAAATACAGTACAGTACGCGATGCTACTCGCCGTGCACAGAGCTTCCCAAATGTAAAAAATGGCTATCGCTCCAAATCTGCCTGGCAGCCAGTTTGCGTGCGTGCTCTTAGCATGCTCTTCGTGTCACTGTCAAAGTTCAGAGTTCACAGACCAGAAGGAGAAGGGCTTCCGGGAAGACACAGTCATCATTTAATCAAAGATATTTTAGCAAAATTCCATGAAGTGTCAGAATTTGTGGAAAAGAATCACCCAGAAAAGGTGTTGCCAGGTCGGGCTATCGCTGTCTGCCTAAAAAGCCTGCAAAAGCAGACGTCGTTGGATCAGTTTTTTAACAAACGTGAGGTTTCTTGTCTTTTTACATTATGTGACTCTCATTTGATGTTTATTGTTTATCTTAACATATATTTGCTTCATACTGTACTTTTGCGGGGCTTGGAAGGGACTAGCACATTTACATACAAAATGAGTCTCTACTGACAAAGTTTTCAGGTTACGAAGCTACTCCCAGAACGAATTAAATTCGTAAGTAGAGGTACCATAGTACCTACAGTTTTTACCTCGTCTGGTGACCAGGACAGATTCTAGGTTTTTTCATTCCTCTCATTAAAAGTCATCTTGGCTAGTCCCCAAATTGCCCTGAAGCCGAATGAGCACACGAGGTACAGAAAAAAGAGAGATGGAATAATAACTTGAATTTATACAGTGCCTGGCTAGGACGCCTAAATGCAATGGAACCGAGCGAATGAATTTGCAATGCTGCAAATGTGCCAGGTACACCGCATGAATATCCTCAGATGAAAAAGTAGGCCAGACCGCAAAGGGTAAGAGCGCATTCCGACATTTCAATGCGGGATCTAGAATGTCGGTGTCAGTGATTTGAGTCAGGCCTTGAAAAAAAGGTAATCAGATAACATAAATCCACGGATAGATTGACCCGATGTTATTTAAGAGCTTGACAAAAAAGACAAATAATGGGTATGATTTAATTTCAATCAGTACGTTTTCATAAAAAGAAGCTTTGTGTTCTGGGGAGAAAAAAGTCAGCTCAGACCTTTCTCTGATGAGTCTCTGCTATAATGCTTTCTCGAGATATGCTAGCTTGCACCCTTTCCAAAGATGAATTCGCTTAACACGATATTAATGTGAATTTTTAATGTGGCTTTTTGGCTGATGATGAACGGGGATGCATGGGAATTACAATTACTAAACCTTCATCATCCATGCATTGAACTTGAATGACTGATAGCATTATAAATCAGGGGTGGGCAAACCTTTAGAATCACAGGCCACATTGTGTTAAATAATTGCCATATTTACAGATACAGTCTTGAATCTGATACTTCGGCAATACTTGAGGGAAAAACCTAATGTAAGCCTATGCGGTTTTTCTTGTACGTTCTGTTGGTATTATACAAAATCATTCATGGAATTTCTCATTCATATCTTTTAGATATTATTTCCCCCTAGGAGCCTTCACTCTGAAAATGCTGGTCTACTAGTGATCCCAAGAGCCAAAAAGACAACAGCACATTCGAGAACGTTCTCCATTCGGGCCCTCGTGTTGTGAAATGTTCTATACCCAAAGATTTCATCTGCAACCTCAGTGGAACTAGGCTTAAAACACACTAATATACTATAGTTTATAAATTTCACGGTGACAATATCTGTGTATTATTTGTTATTGCAACATGCGTTGCAACCTGGTAATCCTGGAAGAGGGATCACCTCATGTGGGGTCCCTTCTCGAGGTTTCTTCATTTTCCTCATGATGAGGTTTTTGAGTTTTTCCTTGCCCTGGTGTACGTTTTAGATCAGGGGATGGCGTTATAATAGTCCGTGGTTTGCAATAATCTGTGATCTTTGCAGCCCTTTGAGATTCCTTGTGATTAAGGGGCTATACAAATAAGCATGACTTGACTTGATATATTGTAGATTTTTTTTTTGCACATTCCATTCTGGCACGGATAAAAAATTAGAATTAACTAGGTCTTTTTGGAAAAGCAGTGATGAGATGCATTTATGGATAAACAATAATGCAGATCTTTTACAAGGAGGCCCTACATGTAATCTATATAATTTATATCTATAAATAAACAACTTAATCAAAGTGGTTTTGAAGTGCTAAACAATAAACCAAAGTAACAAATTGTGTCCATTTGATCATGTACATTGAAAGACATTAAATGCAATATGACTAGCTTGGATTTTTTTTTTATTTAACTTGATACATATCTTAATAATTACAATCTATGCAAAAATATGAAAAAAATAGGAAGTAAGAATTAGAAACATGTAGGCAGCTATTTGTATGTTTTGTTACAAGGGTGGCACCAAAATACAATTTTTATGGTCAATTTAGGACGGATGGAAAATTATTAAAATTGGATGATTTAATAAAATTTTCACTTCACAACTGTTATTTAAGGTCAACAAAAACATAGTGCCAGAAAACATACAAAAATTATTCACTCGGAAAGAGGGAAATTATAACTTGAGGGGCTGTAGTGAATTCAAAATCCCAAAGGTGAGAACAACCAGGAAAAGTATGTTTGTGTCTGTGTGTGGAGTCAAACTTTGGAATAATTTACAAGATGAGATCAAACAATGTACAACTATCCATGCATTCAAATTTAAATACAAAAAAGCATTACTGGCAAAATACAGGGATGAAGAAAATGGGATATGAGGGAGATTGGAAATACTGCGTTTAAAACTATGGTTAACTCGTTGTTATTGTTGCTATTATTATATCAGAACTGTTATTATAAATATTATGTTATATTAATATTATTGTCATTGGTGCCGCAGTGACATTTGGTAATTAGGCGCATTATGACGTGGAGGGATGGGTATTACGAAGATTAGTGGATGAATTATGTGATTATTGTAATTATTATAATTATTGATATCTGACCTATGTAATAAGTATATCCATGAGATTTTGTTGTATAAAATGTATTTCATAGGGAAGATAAAGGGGTAGGGAAAATAAGCATCTGCTTCCGACTACCCCTTTTCGAACATGTTATGTGACATTATTTTGTTGTTGACTCATTGTTTTTGTCCTGTTTTATTTTAATGTTCCAAATAAGGTTTTCATTCATTCATTCATTCATTCATGGAGGCTTATTGTAAAAATTGTGTCTTTGTAAAGCGTGTCTTCCCCCTGAGATTTGTACTGCAACCTCAGTGGAAATGTTTAAATATAATCTTAAAACACACTACTATTCTATAGCATATGAATAACCTATATTTTATGTTGACAATATCTGTGTATTATTTTGCCCTCATGTAGGTTTTAGTTCAGGGGTGGTCTCATAATAGTCTGTGGTTTGCAATAATCTTTCGTCTGTGCAGCCCTTTGAGACCCTTTGTGATTAAGGGCAATACAAATAAACATGACTTGACTTGACTTGAATCATAAACAAGACAACACTATCGCCATATGCTGTGCCCGGTTTTTATATGCAGAATTGTGTTATGTTTTAATGTTCCCATCTTTAAATGGTAAGCCTGCTGATTTTATAACATGGCAGGTGAGACGTGATCAGCCGCAGGGACGAACCATTCCCAACATCTATTATAAGTCACGGTCATTTATTGACGGATTCATCCGCTATTAACTCAGCAGTATACACCTTCACAACAAACAATAATCCAGTGCAACAAAAACAAATTTAATTTATGCCCTGTGGGAAATCATTCCCTGTCTGCACCATTTTTCAATTTTCTTGATATTTCAAGGGCTCTTGTAACAGTCAGATGACAGGACTTTTATTTGGGCAGCATTTCATGGTAAGATGATAACAAAAGTGACAGAGGAGGGCAAATAAAGCAAAATTTAAAGGGAGATTGTGTATTATTTAGTACTTTCTAGAAGTAAAAATGTCATTCATTCAAAAAAATACCAATTTGAAAAATAAGCAAACATATAAGTAGTATCATAAACTTAAAACACTAGTAGGTGAAGGTGCATTTGGTTGGTTGGTTGGTTGGTTGGTTGGTTGGTTGGTTGGTTGGTTGGTTGGTTGGTTGGTTGGTTGGTTGGTTGGTTGGTTGGTTGGTTGGTTGGTTGGTTGGTTGGTTGGTTGGTTGGTTGGGTGGTTGGGTGGTTGGGTGGTTTGGTGGATCCCTTAACCAGAAGGGTCATAGGGGCACCATTTCCTGTGGTGTGTCTTGGGCAAGAACAGCCTGGAGGCGACATCCTTCTCAAGGTGAACAATAAATTATTTAGCACTTGTTTTCTCTTTCTGAAACAGTGGAGCGACACATAGTGGTCAAATAACACACAGTGTCCCTTTAAAGAAAAATAAAAAGAAAAATGTAATTTCAATTGCACTAACATTTTTTGTTACAGTTTTCTTCCAAGTGCTCAAAATACCAGTTTAAGCCATTCCAAATATTGCATCTTGTTTCTTAAATTGAATCTTTATAACAAACACCATTAACAACCACTTTAAACTAAGTTAACCTATTTGGCACATGGTACATATTTTTGCTATTTTACTAAAGTAAGTAAAAAAAATTGTACATTGTGCAAAACATTTCGACAAAAGCAAGATACGGAAATTGCTCATATTAAGCTTGTCAGACTTCAAACAAAATGTTCAATCTTGATTCCTAACCCGGTCGGTAGTCGAGTCATTTTTCGGTTCCGTTCGAGCTTCCGAGTGGTTTTTGGTGTGTTCATCATTCCACGGAATTCGTGACAAATTGTTCTACAGTAACACGGAACCACAGCTTGGAGCGTGGCATGTACAAACCAACGCAGAACTCGACAGGAAGCCCTCCGAGGCTCAATAGATTCGTTTCATATCCACAATGCATCCGAAAGTGTTTTGCAAAAGCTGTTATGTTTTGGCTGCTTCTACAGGCAAGGAAGGTAAGCTCTGGAGAAGGGAAGCCGGCTCGCATCTTGGCAGCAAGCATGTGTATTAAAATATTAGATAATGAAATATCCGTGTTTTCTGGCATATAAGTCGCACCTAAAAACCCTAAATAGGCCAGAAGTTTGAAATTGTCCCTTTTAACCTGGTGCATGTTATATACCTCTGAATACAGTGGGTAAGATTGGAAATGCATCCAGTAATTATTGGTGTGTGTTACTAGACCTGGTTTCACAGTATACTTCTGTATTTGAACAGTGACTGATCATCATCATTTTGGCCGAAATTGCAATTTGTTATATGTAACTGGATTTGAGCTTGGGTCCAACAGAAAAAAATCAAGAACAAAGAAGAAAAAAGCTAGGATTAAAGTAAAAAAATAAAAAACGAAGAAAAGAAAGAATGAAGAAAGATACAGAGTATAAAAAGAAAACATGAAGGGAAATAGGGGAGGAAGGAAATGTTTTGGGGGTCTCTTTGATATTACCAATAATAATGTAATATTATGTACAAAATGAATTCGTATTTAAAATATATCTATCCATCCATTATCTGCACCGCTTATCCTCAGTAGGGTTGCGGGGGTGCTGGAGCCCATCCCAGCTATCTTCCGGCTGTAGGCAGGGGACACCCTGAACTGGTTGCCAGCCAGTCGCAGGGTGCACGGAGACAGACAACTCACTCGCTCATTCACACCTAGGGACAATTTGAACCGCCCAATTAACCTGACATGCATGTTTTTGGAATGTGGGAGGAAACCAGAGTGCCGGAGGAAACCCACGCAACCCACGGGGAGAACATGCAAACTCCACACAGGAAGGTTCGATCTCATGACCTCAAAACTGTGCCGCACACGCGCTAACCACTGCGCTGCCAAGCTGCCATTTAAAATGTATTTATATATTATTCTACTGAATTATGATAGCATTTTTTTCACTCTCTAGTAAACTTTTAACTCATTGAAACTTTATAGTCAAGCAACTGGAATCCCTATCTGACACAACAATAGGTCAAAGAATAACATTGACTTTTAAGTGTAATGTCAAATTAAATAACAGCACATATCCTTGAAATAAGAAAAAAAATATTCTTTGTTTATTTCAAGACATATTTTATTCATTTTAAAAGATATCTTCTTCAAAAGTACTTAACCCTTCCACAAAGTGTTTTAACAAACGTTTTAACTGTGATTGAAGACTTTTAAACTTCTTCACGTAAACTACGAAATGCGAGAAAAAGAAAAAGCTCATCGTGAAAAACATTATCCCTAAAAACACTGGAATAGTGAAATAAAAATATTTACAAATATGAAAAAAATACATGGAATACTGAGCAAAATGTTTTGGTGACGCTACAGTTGAAGCACTAGAGTTCGGGGCCGTTGACATAATTTTCCTTGTTTAAATCTGTTGCCATGAGGTTTGGCAGGCAGGCACAAGTTGCCGCATCATCCAATCAATTTGAAGATTTTACAGAACATTCTGCTATTTGGATGTAATTGCAGTGGAGAAGTCCCAAATTGATATTATGGAGAAATCCCAAGGGTAAAACGCAACAATCAATATGGCTATTATCCCGTAAAAATACTTGATATAGAAATCGCAAAACCATATCTATATTTAATTTACGTGAACATCAATTTGGGTTCAGTAGAATTATAATAATTAATATGAGAAACCTTATTGAATTGATGTTAACGAGTGTGTTGTTTGTCTTGATTATTTGGGAATTTGTGTTGCTAGTGAAGGTTTTTGCCCACATTAACTGTACTATTGTGACAATGCACATTATTTTCATTGCACTGTCATTACAATTTATGCCAGTCTACATGCACTACCTTGTAAATAGTTTTGCATTTTTATCAAGATAATTTTTTTATCTTATTTTCCTCTCAAAAGTCTTCACTGCGTGCTTATCCATGAAAGACAATTCTCACTCTAGATAGAATCTTAGTGTTTGACCACTTTTTGAGATATGATTGTCATTTAAAAATACATTAAATTTCTGACATTTAAATAAATGTCAACCGTAGCTTTTCCTCGTATTTCAAACGTTTTTTTGATCATTTCAGATTGTGTCAGACCGATCTCATCTTGTCCATTTCATCTCTAATTCGGGTTGTCTCATTCACTGGAGGCAAACGTCAACGTCATCGTAGATTGCTAATATTGTAACTGTATTCTACATAGTCTGTCTAGCTGGGAGTAAATGGGTGCTGCGTTGTGTTTCTAAGGTCTATTATAAGGAGAATTGCAACCATTCATATGGGGATATTGGCTGAGTTTTTAAATGAAATTCAAGTGCATGGGTATTAGAGGAGGAAATTGTAAAGTTAAGGCAGTTTTATATTAAGTAAAGTATCAACTTAAAAAGTACAGCTGAAATATTGCTCTATGGGTCTATTAACTCATAGGACTTTCCAATCAGGACAAAAATACATAGAGCTTTAGTTTTGCGGCACTGGAATCATTTTAAAGTGCATTTTCGAATATGTGCAATGTCAACCATGGCCAGGATGTTAGGTATGTAGGGAGCGTTCCATCTAGCTGCAGGGATAACTGACACAGATGTAAACCAGCACACCTCAGAGGAACAGCAGAGTAGGCATTAGACTTTCATTGTATGGATTTGCCAGAGTCTTATTATGAAGCTGCACTCTATCTCTGAGCGACTAAGCTCCTGAGAGCCACGGTGATCCAGCACTAATGACTCTCACTCTATGGTTACTGGGGCTTGTGGGAATGCTGGAAAGCAAAGAGGGAAGAGGTGAAGGAGGCGGCAGCTGCATTAAATCCTGTTGGGGGTGTTGTCAAAGATGGCTGACTTGATTTTAACTCCCTTTTCTCATGTTCTACTTTCCGGATGTGTCTCCTGCTACAAATGACTGAGACAAAATGAGAGTGAGGCTTTCTTAGGAGCAGGTCAGCACTCGCTCTTTGCCCAAGTGGTCACTAAAGTGCAGACTTGAGTAGCAACTTGAGTAAACTGACTAAAATGAATAGCAGACAAAAGAGCTGTAAAGAAACCAAGTACTTTCATTGGTAACGAGTACTGGAAAAATTGTCAGATTGAAACAACGTATTTAAAACATCACCGATTTCAACACCATTAGATCGGTACCTGTTCTCCCCTCGCTATGGACCCATAGTCTACCAGCATCATACCAATCACGTCCTTCTAGTAGAGTTTGCATGTTCACATGGCAGCACAAAGAACAACTCAATACAGTTGCAGGGGCACCGTCTCAAGTTTAGACTACAAGAATTTTCCCTACCAAGTATACTCACATAGAAGCCATATTTTCAACCATAAAGTAAAAAAAAAAAACTAAAATCAAGGGGTCAGCTTAAATGCACAAGTTTGGTTTCGCGTCACCGGTAGCGAATGGTACGCTAGTGGGGAAGGGGCACGACTTTTACAGGATAAACAAACCAATAGGAAAGCATACCTACATACATACAACCATAAGAGAGAGGCCATTTAAGATGTAAATTACACTTGCTGTCACATATAACATCATACTCTCACAAATGCACAACCATCCTCTCATACAGATAGTCATACCCGGGCAGGAACACATACTCTTTCATAAATATTACTTTACTCTTATAACACAGTACTATAATCTCTCACACATACGACTATACTCTCAAACACACACTACTATATGCCCTGATACATGCTTCTATACTACCCCGGACATACCACTACACTCTCACACTCACACTAAAATACTCTCTTACACAAACTACTATATTCCCATACACACAATACGATACTCTCACACAGACCATTAAACTTTATCAGACACATTACTATGCTCTCTCACACATACAACTATGCTCTCACATCCACACTCCTATACTCCCTCAGAAATATCATTATACTCTCTTATATATAGTATTATAATCCATCACACGTACTACTACACATGGTGCAACTCCAGTTTGACATCGAACTGTAGAAGATATACACACAGATCTACTGGACTGTCTCAGAAAATTAGAATATTGTGATAAAGTTCTTTATTTTCTGTAATGCAATTAAAAAAACAAAAATGTCATACATTCTGGATTCATTACACATCAACTGAACTATTTCAAGCCTTTTATTATTTGAATATTGCTGATTTTGGCTTACAGCTGAAAAAAACTCAAAAATCCTATCTCAAAATTTTAGAATACTTCCTCATACCAAGTAAAAAAATAATTTTATAACAGCAAAACTAAATCAAACATTTGAAAATGTCCATTGATGCACTCAGTACTTGGTTGGGAATCCTTTTGCACGGATTACTGCATCAATCCGGCGTGGCATGGAGGCAATCAGCCTGTGGCATTGCTGAGGTGTTATTGATGCCCAGGATGCTTCGATAGCGGCCTTCAGCTCATTTGCATTTGTAGGTCTGGTGTCTTTCATCTTCTTCTTAACTATACCCCACAAATTCTCAATGGGGTTCAGGTCAGGGGAATTAGCAGGCCAATCAAGGACAGTGATGCCATGGTCAGTGCACCAGTTACTGGTGGTTTTGGCACTGTGGGCAGGTGCCAGATCATGCTGGAAAATGAAATCCTCATCTCCATAGAGCTTTTCAGCAGATGGAAGCATGTAGTGCTCTAAAATCTCTTGGTACACAGTTGCATTTACTCTGGACTTGATGAAACACAGTGGACCAACACCAGCAGCTGACATGGCTCCCCAAACCATTGCTGACTGTGGGAACTTCACACTGGATTTCAAGCAACTTGGATTTTGCTCTTCTCCAGCCTTTCTCCAGACTCTGGCGCCTTGACTTCCAAATGAAATGCAAAACTTGCTTTTGTCTGAAAAGAGGACTTTGGACCACTCTGCAACTGTCCAGTGCTTCTTCTCCATAGCCCAAGTCAGACGCTTCTTCCGTTGTCTTGAGTTCAGAAGTGGCTTGACCATGGGAATACGGCTATTGTAGCCCATTTCCCGGACACGTCTGTGAACTGTGGCTTTTGATACCTGGACTCCCGCTTCAGCCCACTGTCTTTGAAGCTCCCCCAAATTCTGGAAGCGGCTCTTCGTCACAATTTTGTTAAGGCTGCGGTCATCTCTCTTGGTTGTGCAGTGTTCCCGGCCACATTTTTCCCTTCCAACAGACTTTTTGTGGATATGCTTTGAAACTGCACTCTGTGAACAGCCTGCTCTTTGAGAAATTTCTTTTTGTGTCTTACCCTCCTGATGGAGGGTATCAATGATGGTCCTCTGGACAGCAGTCAGATCAGCAGTGATTTAGTTTACTGAACCAAGCTGAGTGTTTTTAAGGCTCAGGAAACCCTCGCAAGGTGTTTCGAGTTAATTAGATGATTCAGGTGATTAGTTGAATAGCCTACTTGTATACTTTTTCATGATATTCTAATATTTTGAGATAGGATTTTTGAGTTTTCTTAAGCTGTAAGCCAAATTCAGCAATATTAAAATAATAAAAGGCTTGAAATAGTTCAGTTGATGTGTAATGAATCCAGAATGTATGACATTTTTGTTTTTTTAATTGCATTACGGAAAATAAAGAACTTTATCACAATATTCTAATTTTCTGAGACAGTCCAGTATATGTGAGAGTCTATGGTAATGCGTGTTTGCGAGTAAAGTGCTATGTGTGTGAAAGCATAGTAGCATGTGTATGAGTGTATAAAAGTATATGTGAGAGACTATATTAGTGTGTGTAAGTGAGTATACTTTGTGTGAGAGTGCATGGTGGTGTGTATAAAGAATATAGTAATGATTGTGGATAGGTATGACTGTCCGTATAAAACTATAGTTGTGCATGTGTGAGAGTTTTGTGTTACATGTGACAGCGAGTATCATTTACCTCTCAAACAGTCTCTCATAATTTACAGTAAACATGTTCTGAAATTTGGTCTTTTCATCCGTAAAGGTTTTTTTTTTTTTGCAATGACCCATGCCTGAAAAAAAAGTCTTGGTCAGTTATCAGCAACAGAAGAGGAAATCTTCGAGTGGGTTGACGGCAAGAGACAAAATGGATATGGAGTATCTTGACTAATTGTTTGATTGCAAGCTCTAAAGGTTACACAAACCAAGAAATATTAAGGCTTCACTGCTTCCAAAGGTTTCGTGTACACACTTTATTTTTATATCTTTCATTATTTTGATATTTTAAAGCAGTTTTAGGTGGTCGGCTTCAGAGTGAGTATCTACGGCAGGTGTGGGCAAACTTTTTGAGTCGCGGGCCGCATTGGCTTAAACATTTTTTGAAAGGGCCAGGAGGAGAAAAAAATGTTGATTACATTTTTGTATACAACGATACAGTCTCGAATACAAACCTCAGCAATACCTGAGTGTAGCTCTTATGCTGTTAGACAGAGGAAAGAAAATCTACTGGACTTGTTCTAGGTTTGAGGAGTGGTAATATTTATTTTGTTAAATATGTTTAATTTCGGGCAGCATGGCGGGGCAGTGGTTAGGAGGGGGGGGCACAGTTCTGAGGTCATGAGATCGAACCTTCCTGTGTGGAGTTTGCATGTTCTCCTCGTGGGTTGTGTGGGTTTCTTCCGGGCACTTCGGCTTCCTCCCACATTCCAAAAACATGCATGTCAGGTCAATTGGCCGGTCTGAATTTTCCCTAGGTGTGAATGAGCGAGTGACCTGTCTGTCCCTGTGTGCCCTGCGACTGGCTGGCAAGCACTTGAGGGTGTCGCCTGCCTACTGCCCGAGGATAGCTGGGATGGGCTCCAGCACCCCCGCGACCTTACTGGTGCAGATAATGGATGGATGTTTTATTTATTTTCCAGTTTGATAGCCGGTCATTTACTCTAATTTCATTGTTAAACTATTTTTAGTAGCAAAATGTATCTGCACTGATAGGGTTTAGAATTAACAATCAATCTATTTTGTGTCAGAATAAGTTACACAGTAATACACTTTGAATTTCAATGACAGTTCAAATGAATGACAGGAAGGTTCATTAAATAAGCAAAGAAAACACAATTCCAATGTTTTCCAGTTCAGGGGATCTCAAATGCATGGGTGGAGAAGCACCTTTTCTGTTACTGGCTCTATCTAGTGTTCAAACTGAGAAGTGCAACAGAGTTGAGCTCAAGCGCCATGTGCAGGCCATATTCAACTATATTTTCAGAATTTGCTGCGGGCCAGTAAAAAGAGATCAATGGGCCGCAGTTGGCCCACGGGCCATAGTTTGGACACCCCTGATCTACGGAAATGTGTAACTAGATTGATACTTTCAGGTTAACGTGTTACTTTTGGGTGTCAGTAATGCGGAAAACGGAATTACTTTTTAAATGGAATAACTAGAAACTGCAACTGTTTCTTTTTTTTCAGTAAAATGCATTACACTGAATGTAGCTGTCTCAACAGGACCTTATGATTACAAGCAGAGTATGGTGCCTTAACGAAAAAACGAAAACCAGAATCAAAATTGAAAGGTTAAAGTCACGAGTGGACCTTTCCAAGCTGAGCATCATGAGTTGGCCTACTTCCTGAAAGCCGCATGCAAGAAAAGTGCCGACTACGGGAAGCTTTTTTGTCTTACCTTGTTCGCGGCTCAGGCTGCGAATATTGCTGGGACCGTCCATTGTATCATTCCTCCGGTAAAGGCAAATCTCCACGTGATGCGAATGGGGGCTGACTTCACCTTAGCTACCATGTGGAGGGCTGCTGTCACAGCTCCCGTCTTGCCTCATGGGTTGCATTATCCAGGGTGTGAGTGGAGATGTTTTAGGCACTACCCACTTCTTTTCACATCCTTCTACAATACCTCACGCTGCAAGCCCATCCTCTGTCTTTCTATGAGCTCCTCCAGCAGCAAAGACAACAGTGTTCTCTCGCACTTCTTCTTCCTCTACAGTACAGACTATATGAAATGTGTGTGAGTGTGTAAGCATGTGGGGAGGGTTTGCCTGGAGAGCTTTGGGCGCGCTCACACCGTCAACCACTCACAGCTCTTGTAGCAAAGGGGAAGCGCTCGATTCAACAGAGATCACCTGGGAGACCAAGCGCTTAGATGGACAAGGGACGAGGAGGACAGAAAGTGAGGAAAGACTCCAGGCGAAGGAGGAGGAGCGGGAAATGGACCGAAATGCATCTGCTGAGATAAAAGGGATGAGAGAGGGATGCGGAAGGCGCAAAGGAGCCAAGGTGGCTGCGATTTACAAGTAGGGAAGAGGAGCAATGTGTGGCACACATGTTTTATTCAGCACAAAGAGATGCGGAGAGATTGGAGCATCTGAGCATGGTTGGGTTGGTCCCAGCAGTTGGCCAAAGGGAGACAAAATAAAGGGCCCCGAGTTAGTTGGAAGACACATCAACTGGACTCGAAGAAAAGACATATGTCTGCTACAAAGTTTTAAGTGGCAAGAAAGACTGTTAACAATGTGAGAAAATATGTGAGAAAATATAATTGAAACATATCCCCTAGCATCATAACACATTGTAGGCTGTCACCCAAGCAAATCCATCCATTCATCCATTAATCTGCAGCGCTTAATCTCACTAGGGTCGCGGGTGTTCTAGAGCCCAGACCAGCTATCTTCGGGAAGTGGGCAGGGGACACCCTGAACTGGTTACCAGGGCACACAGAGACAGACAACTCACTTGCTCATCCACACCTAGGGACAATTTGGACCCACCAATCAACCTGCCATGCATGATTTTGGAACGTAAGAGGGACCCGGAGTGCCCAGAGGAAACACATGGAAGCATAGGGATAAAATGCAAACCCCAAGCAAATCTGAAGCCTAAAATAATATTTATAAAGTACTGATACAATGGTACTCAGTTTAGTAAAAGTCTATGGAGGACTAATTCATAGATTTATGCCTTTTGTCATTTATTTTTTCATGTATTTTGTCAATACAAAAGTTATTAAAATGAGAAGGCCACCCGGTTGCCCGGACTTTTCACCCATTGGTTGATCAGTGATGTATACATCAGCTGTTGTTTTAGTTTTTTTGTGCACTCGTCGATCAACCGATATGTGAAAAGCTTCGCTAGTTTGACCAGCCCACTCATTTGAATAACATTTTGTCGGAAAAAAATATAGTACAACAAAATAAAAGACAAAATATAACTGAAATAAATAAAGGGCTATGCATGAAAATATAAATAAATTGCAGACTCCCGTCTCTGCTCGCTACACGAGCGGCTGCCTTTTCCAGCAGCTGCCCTATTGTTTTATTGTCTGCTCCTATCTTCGGTGTTTTTCTTCCCGTTTTGACAACTACACTGTGGATTACTTCTATCTTATGGGACATGGGTTTTAGCGCACAAAAAATGTGTGTATTCAAGGAATTTCAACTCCTTGCCCTGAAGAATTCTCGTGCTGGCGTGATGAAGGGGCCTATCGTGGAAGAAGACCCGGAGCTAGCGAAGCGGCTAGCGGCGTTATAAGTCTTCGGTACCATCCGTAATCATGGTAAATGCGAACTCACGACCAAATAAGATCATCGAGTGCTGGTGGAAAACATCAAAGCGCACAGGGAGCGCAGTTGCTGTGTTTTGCGGAAACGTGGCTCACGTTTAGCATTCCGGACGCTAACGTGTAGCCACCCGGAGCTACCCGGAGCAATCCGGCTTCAACGCCGCTAAACAGAGACACGAAAGCCAGGGGGAATCGGAGAGGAGGCGGACTTGCTAACACGAGGTGGTGTATCCCTGGATTTTCACAAAGAAAAGTTTTCCATCTGGCGCAGGGATGTCGAACTTTTGGACTGGCGTGACGTCATCCACTCCGCTACAAGCACCCCTAGGGCATCATGTTCATCTGTTAATAAACAACGGGGTAGACTGCTGGAAGTGTGAATTTCCCTACGGGGATGAATAAAGTATCTATCTATCTATCTATCTATCTATCTATCTATCTATATTTAGGTATTCTGTAATATGTTTATGTGTCCATTTATTTATATGGCATATATCTATGGGGATTTTTCTCCATTTATTTCTGGATATTGCAGTATTGGTCCTCTATATAAGTCGCAAATCAACACAAGTTCCAGGCAAAGGGTATAAAACCGTACTGCTGTGTAGAGAGCAGTGTGAGATAATGATGTCATCTTATTTTCTTTATTGCCCAACATACATACAGTAAACTAGTTGTTATAACTCACATGCAGGACAGACTTTAAGTCTCTCACCAGCTAGTCAACCCAGTTTCTCCTGCTGGCTGGAAGAAAAAGAGAGGAGGACAACCAAAAACATGGCTAGCGACGGTGAAAGCAGATATGGAGCGGGCCTCCGGACCCCAAGTCTACGGCATCCGAATGGCTGGAGCTCGCAAATGGCTGGAGCTTGCCGAGGTCGCAGATTCCAATCGGCCAGGCTGGGTCGTGCTCATTCTGGCGAACGAGTTGGAGTCGCCTCAACCCACCCCGGGTTAATGCTCAAACAAGTACAAGTACTATAGGTGGCATGCACAGAGAGACACTAGGTGGTGCTTAAGTTCTGGCACCTCTGACCTAAGTCAAACAAAGGGCCCTTAACAAACCTTAGTAATGAATCGTTATTGATGATGGGCAACTGTGTGTGTGATACAATAGTCATTAGTCATACTAGATCCTAAATCACTGGGGGAAACGATTTTGTTTCAAAATTTTGAGTATCACATATGGTTTCAATTAGTACTTCAAAAACATCTTCAATGAATACAGTTTTTATATTATTAAAAATAGTCATTGTAATTTCTTTAGTAGTTTTACATCCAGAAGCTTCCCTACAGTCTCAATTATAACTGGTGTAGTCCTGGAAATAAAATAATTCAATTGATTTCCCTAAAGTCAGCATACGAGCAATGAAACCCGCTCGATTCCCCAAAATGTGCCTGAAATATTCACCAACACAATCCTGTCACAAATATGATATGTCTTTTCAAGAGAACTTACGAAAGGTGGGCAATATTCATACATCAGTGAACTGAAGCATGCATTAGTGGTCAGTGATGCCTCTAACTATGAAACCATTATCATTGTTAAACTTGTGACCTATGGTTCCGTTAATTAAATGCAGTGCAACTGAGCATTGAAAGCTCATTCACGAAGTCCGTCAATTATCTGAGGATTTGAGGGTGGAAAGAAAGCCACTTAAAATCCTGCTTCATCACCAGCAAACTCAATCTGCAAAACATTCTGCAACTTTCAACTAATGTATGAATAATACACCATGTGAATTGTCCCCCCTCATGTTTGTTTCATGAGGCAGAAACACAGATTTTCAAATGCCTTATCACCTCAGGAGATGCAGCAAAACCTGCCCTTGCACCAAAAAGTCACACTTCATTTATTTGACGGTGTCTTCTCTTCTACGTTGGCATGCAACACCTCCTGCTGCTTGAATGAGCTTTGGGGACATTACATGTTCACTGAGTCACAATACCAGCAGGACCTGTTTCACACATGGGGCCCTTTGACATTTGTGACGCAGTAAGAGGTTACCTCAGTAAGTGTGCGTCGGGTTCCATGGTCCTCGGAAATGATCCCTTATCTGGAGAATGTCCCGTATGACACACAAAGGAAAGCACAGACCTAGGAATGAATCTCTCACCGACAAACCAAGGGATAACGTAATACACACACAAAATGTGCAAGTATGACAAAGTGAGGCACAAGAAGTGTAGTGTTTCTCAACCTTTTTTGTTAATGTGCCCCATGTAAAATCTTATTTTAGCCAAGTATGCCCCTAACCCGGGGAGAACAAGTTATGGCTCGCGGGGGACATACAGCCTGAAGGTTTTTGGAATTCAGCCCGCCAACCGAAAATGTAAAAAAATCGAATATAAGTATATCAAAACTTGTTTAAAAAACGACTACTATATTGATTTGTTTTGTCCCGAGTGTTCCAAAATTTGGAGTGTATCCTCACTGCTATTTTTAATAGAGCTATCGCCAGTTTTTCAATTTTTTAATTTTGTGACAAATTTAATGTTTACAATGAAAAAATACAAAACTGAAAGATAAAAAAACAAAAATCAAAGACATATGTTTTTAAAAGGAAAAATAAGGAACAACAATGTGAGAGAAATTGGATAAGCCTATATTTGTTTGTATATTGTCAAAGTATCAATAAAAACTGGAAAAAAAACAATCAATCAATTATTTATTTTTTGTCCAGCCACATTTTTCAATGCGGCCCTTGAGTCTATCTATCTATCTATCTATCTATCTATCTATCTATCTATCTATCTATCTATCTATCTATCTATCTATCTATCTATCTATCTATCTATCTATCTATCTATCTATCTATCTATCTATCTATCTATCTATCTATCTATCTATCTATCTATCTATCTATCTATCTATCTATCTATCTATCTATCTATCTATCTATCTATCTATCTATCTATCTATCTATCTATCTATCTATCTATCTATCTATCTATCTATCTATCTATCTATCTATCTATCTATCTATCTATCTATCTATCTATCTATCTATCTATCTATCTACCTTGGTCATATCCCTCAAGAGGGTCGACCAACAGCAAGACAAACACATACAATAACAAAGAAAATAAAGGGAAAAAAATAATGAAAACAAATTTAAAAAACACACACAAACAATTTTGGACCATGACCAACCCAATTGCCCAAACAGCCAAACAAGTTAAGCACCTCGGCACCCAAGTTGATCATGCTTTCGTCCCTCCAGATGATATGGGACACCAGAAAGCGGCCATGTCACTCGGGTCAGGGTAACACAACACACTCTTTTGTTCAACAGCAGGGCCCGACAGCTTTCACTGGTTTACCCCTGCCGCATCATACGGGTGCCCAGCCCATCCTTAAGAATGCGTCCACAATTCCACTATCCTTTCACAACACCTCTCCACTCCTTCCTATCACCAACAAGAGCTCTAGCTTCCACTAGATTTAGACCCTATTCCTGCAGAGAACTCATAACACTATCCATCCACGTCAATCGCGGCCTTCCTCTTGATCTCCTTCCATTGACTTCTGCTCTGTAGATCCTCTTCAACATTCGCTCCTCTTCCATCCTCTCCATGTGTCCAAACAAACCAAGTACTCTCTTATCAACACACTTGCTCAGTTCCAAGACTCCTCCTGTCTCTCACAATTTCATTTCTCAATCTAGCCAATCTGGTCACTCCTAACATACTCCTCAAAAACTTCATCTCAAAAACATTCAATTTCCTTCTTAAATCTGCGTTCAGGCTCCAAGTCTCTGCACCATACAATACAGTCGGCACAAAGAATAAAACATGAAATTTAAAAGGAAGAAAATTAACCGTAATGAGCTCGGCTACTTTTTATCAAGATTTTTCTGGAAAACAATGTTCTAAAAATTTGCAGAATCTGGCCTCTGCCATTTAAGACCACTTTACTTGCTCTAAGAGTTCCATCCATCCATTTTCTGCACCACTTATCCTCAGTAGAGTCGCGGGAGTGCTGGCGCCCATCCCAGCTATCCTCGGGCAGTGGGCAGGGGATCACCCTGAACTGGTTGCCAGCCAGTCGCAGGGCACACCGAGACAGACAACTCACTCGCTCATTCACACCCAGGGACAATTTGGACTGGCCAATTAACCTGACATGCATGGTTTTGGGATGTGGGAGGAAATTGGAGTGCCCGGCGTTATCCACGCAAGCACGGGGAGAAATGCAATATCCACACAGGAAGGTTTGATCTCATGACCTCAGAACTAGCTCACCAGCTATATTTTTGCATTGGTGTAAATCTTAAGTGCCCTTGGAAGTGTCTTTAAGTGCAGCTAATATACTCATATGAAAACTAATGAATTAATATGAAAATGTTTTATAGTTCAGCACCATCTGATGATAAATTTATTATTTAATCATTCTAAGACTCACTTTAATTTTAAATTCCTAAAAACTACACAAGCAAAGATGTTTTCAAAACATATGTCTTGGTTAAAAATGGGCTTATTTTCTTAGCACGGCCGGAGAGTATCTTACAAGTAGCCAACCTTGTTTTTCCGCCGTGTTTGTTGGAAGACATGAAGGAAAATCACTTGAATAACTTTGCAAATTAGCCGACCAAGTGAGATCTTGCTAGTCACTTCTGTTAGGCACACGTAGCATGGTGCGTTACATCATTTACCACTGGATATAGCTAAATATTAGGCATCACGGACTCAATTGTTTTATGAACTAATTGGAATAAACATAATTGATGTGTTCAAGACAGAACTAGAAAAAAAATATGCTCACAATTACGTTCAAGCATTTTCATTTTTTCTGTGTAAAAAGAGCTTAGTCAAGCATTTAGATATCCGGTATCCTTTCATTATCTGAACCACTTATTCTTAATAGGGCCCATTTCCTCTGACTCAGTAAACCAAAGTATCTGGAGAAAACTCACACAAGCATGAAAATAATGTGCCAACTTCACACAGAAAGAGTGCAGCCCAATTCGGAGTCTTAAAATGTGAGAAAGACATGCTAAACACTCTTACACAATGTTACTCCGCTAATATTGGTTTTGTGCAACAGAAAAGACAATGTTTTAAAAGACAAATTGTTTTTGCTGGCACTGTTGACATGGACAAGTGAAAAACCTCTACCAATTCCAAGCACAAATAAAACTGTGTTTTGCTGTTAGTCACACATTATTTTTCACCATGTTTTAAGCTACTGCCAGTAAAAGAATGCAACGTATTGACTGACTCAGACAGGAAAGGTTATGCCCTGGTAACAAGAACAAAACATCCTACATAAAGGAACAATGCAGGCATGTGACGCATAGACCAAAAATTGAATTTTTACAGAGACATGTTTGCCAAAAATGCCAATCAGAACAAGAAACGAAAGTTTTTTTTTCAAATATGTTTGATACTTTGCCTGAGCTTAAACTTTAAAATGAGATTTAGTATATCACAGTTTTCAAGCTTTTTAATTAAATATGTGTCTTTTTTCAAGGTTATGTCAGTTCGCAAAGTTGCTTACTAAGTAATTCCAGCCTTAAATTAAACAAAAGAGAAAATGTGTTATTAAACACCATGTTATCTGGAATTAGGACCATAGCATATTATTGATGACCTCATGTAAAGTCGAGCTGTTAGACCTTGGCACCATCACGGTTCACAGTTCATGGATTATAGACCCCTTAACCACCAGGGTGTCATTATTTGCCCATTGCCTTCACCTGTGCCCGCTAGTTTCCTGATTGGTTCCCCTCCTATTTAAACTCAACACTCTCGTTCACTCCTTGTCAGTAAGTCAGCGAACCTCCGCACATGCAAGGCAAGCACTTATTAACTTTGGCTCCCGTCTGTCCTGTCCTTTCCTGTATCCTACTCGTCTGTCCCTGGCTTCCTGATCATCTCCGGCTACCTGATTTGATTCTTTCTCCGATTAGCTCCAAGTTCCTGTCCCGGCTGCCCGACATGTTTCTGCCCACCGACCACGGCTCGATCTCCCGTCACCTGCCCGACTTGTTTCTGCCCACCGACCACGCACTGATCTCCCGTCCCGGCTGCTCGACTAGTTTACACGCTTCAACCACGCTCTGATCTCGTTTGCTTCCTGCTTCTCCTGCCCAGCAATCGCCGAATCGCTGGCGTTTGTTTTCCCGTGCCTGACTTCTCAGCTTCCGCAATAAAGCGCGGTGTGAAACGTTACCCGTTTGGGTCTACCGTTGGTTCTGGTTCTGACACAGGGTTGTAAGGGCACCACTTCCTGTAGTGTGTCTATGGAAGTACAGCTTGGCGGTGCCCATCCAGGACCTTTTTTGGGTCGTGGTTTGCTCCCCCACACGAAACATTGTATTGTTTACCATGGTTACCAGTGGCAGGAGAGGATTTCTGATCCGACTCAGATACAGCACCTCCATTATCTAGTCACTATTGTTTTTCGATTCAAAGTGTCATCCTGCTTTTCAGATCTCAGCATTAACAGGCAAGCATATACTGTCTTAAATGCCCAATGGTTGACGGGCGTTTTCCCTGTCGCCTTTAAAACGGCTTGTTGAGGCCCCATCTGAAGAAGAGCAATTTAGACTTAAGAGTTTTTAATAACCATCGTCCAGTGTCCAACCTACCGTTTTCAAGCAAGGTTTGAGAAAAACTTTTTTTTTTATTGAGCTGAATTATTTTTTAGAGGAAAACACTATTTTAGGGAAAAAAAACAGTCTGGTTTTAGGAGCAACCACTGGACAGAGACTGCACTTAGACTTAGAAACCTGGTGGGCATCTCTGGTACTGTTTTAAACAGTCTTTTGTTCCTGTTTCCAGTTTCGTCCCTGTATAGTTTGCCCTGTTTATTTTTGATATCCTGTTTTGATATCAATCCTGTCTGTTCCGTCATGTCCGGTATCGACCCCATCTGTCTGATATCTGCTCGGGCAATTTGTATAGATGTCGTTGGCCTCTGGCTTCCTATCATTCCACGCCAGACTGCTGCCTAACATGCATGACTCCCCATTTCCCGTAAAATAAAAGGCTTGTGTGAGAAACGTCCAGCATTTGGGTCCGGATCCTGTTCCGGTTCTTGACAAGATATTTGCATTCACTCTACATAACATAAGGGTATTTTAGAGCAGACCTGGGACCTTGAGAGCCGCACATTTCCTTTCAAGTCTTTTGAGTAAGACAAGAAAGTTTGACCATAACATGCACTGGCTCCCGGTCTGAATAAGATGTGACTTTAAGGTTCTCTTACTAACTTAAAGATGTCTGCATAGAATTGCCCCCTCTTTTCTCTCTGATTTGTTGTCCTGTTATGTTCCTGCACGGAGCTTCTGCTCAAAATATGCTGATATACTTGTGACTCCAAGAGCCCAGAAGAAATCTGAAGGACCGACAACGTTTTCTGCTCTGCCTTCGGAGATTATATTTGCAACCTCAGTAGAATTTTTTAAATCTAGATGTAAGACACAGTTCTATTCCCAAGGTTATGTTTGATGCCCACCTCATACTTTTCTTTTCCTGTTCTATCCAGCTGCCTGGATGGTGGTGAAGTGAGGGAGAAGGTCATATTAAGATGAGTGTGCGGACCAGCGCCTGGACATGAAGCAGATCAGTGTCTGCATTGGGATGGGGAGCTGCATCATTGCTGTCATGGACTTTTCTGTCAATTCTTTCATATTCACTATGTTTTGTGTGTTGTTACCTAATGCAAAATGTATTTCAGCCTGGTCATCGTGGAAGGAGGATTACCACTTGCAAGGCCCCTTCTCAAGGTTTCTTATTTTCCTCATGTTGAGGTTTTGAGTTTTTCCTTGCCCGCATGTTAGTTTCAGATCAGGAAATGTAATGTAAAGCCCAGTGTAATTGTGGCTTGTGCAGTCCACTGAGACATATTGTGATTACGGGCTATACAAATAAACGTGACTTGACCTGACATCCCACACAACTCCAGAGGCCTCTCATTGTCAAGTCAGGAGACACAAGTCATCAGCCTGTTGGCAAGCTGGCAGGAGCTTTTCACTGATCCTAGTGATTGGAATCATTTGCATTGAAGAAGAGGTCCGGCCTAGAGGGTGCCAACATGACTGAATGGCATATTGCAGCCATGGGGATCCCCAAAAACTAAAAATCTTGTCAAAGGCTGGCCAAAAAGATGAGAAGAAAAATGGTGCTGCATGCGAGCACCGAAAAAAGAAACATGTACAACATTGTGTGGTCCAGTTTAGTAGGCATGCAAATACAACATCCAACGATTTGTCCTGGATCCAGTTGATACGCTGCTTATACAGAACACACTGTATGTGTCATGATGGTTCCAAAATTAGCTGACTTTAAAGGCTTAGAGAGGTGGTCACAGAGCTCAGTGAATCCCCCCTGGAATTAGCTGAAAGATCATTCCACCTTCTTAGGATTAATAGAGTATATGACAGTGATTAAACTGGATCAGGAAAAACGGAGCTTAACTTGAAGCGTAAGTCAACTTAAAGGATTTCCTAGTAAATGTTGTGTTGTATTGGCCCCTACTGGTCAAAATACAGCGTGTGTAGAATAAGTAAAAGAAACAATAAAGACTTGATTTCATCCCTCTTTGAAAGGTGTTGGCTTTTTTGGTCTTGTCAAGTTAAAATGACACCAAAAATAACACTATAACTCATTTGCTAAAGTCTGATGTTTGTGATGTCATCTTCATTAAAAATGCAATCACAAAATACCCTACCTCAAAGATTGATAAAAACAGGTGGATTTTTCTTTTGTTTTACCAATAATGTATTTGGGAAAATATATATTTTTTGCACATATGGCAACCGCAAAATATTAAATGCTACAATAGACTTTTTGCTTTAAGTTTAGATATAGCACAATTTTATCCTCTTTAAAATATTATGTCAGTTGTTTGTTGGATTTTTTAACGGGACATTGTGTATTGTATTTTTTTTAAACTTCAGTCATTTAAAAAAAAACATTATTTATTTGAATAATGTGGCACGGTGGGTGAGTGGTTAGCACGTCCGCTGCACCGTTCTGAGGTCATGGGATCAAATCCAGCGACCAGCCTGCCTGTGACTTTTGGATCCACTAATAAATTGCTGCTCATGCAACATGCCCCACCACAATTGCTTGCCTGAATAACATGTGCAGCGCCACCAACATAATGGTATAATTTTCCAAAGAATGCATGTTATTCTTCCCACCTAAAACACTGATAGGCATCCGGTCGGAGTTTACGAGAGAATCATTGTCAGCTCACGGTGACTTAATATTGCAACGGGAACAGTCAAAACAAACAATATTGACTCTTAAAATGATTGATGTTGTTTACATCTCGGATTTGAGCTGAAGCTTTAATCAACAACAAATGCATCACGTTAGCACCATGGACAGCGGCATATATCTCAAGTCAAAGTCAGAGAGAGAATGAATCACTTTAGCTGATGCTTTTCCACATTCACAATACTGCGGTGAATTTGTGGTCCAAGTCCTGTGAAGAGAAGCATTGCAGCAGGCAGGTCTTATATTACAGCAGTTGTAAATTACATGCGTACATTTTTAGTACTATGTTGTGTTCTATTTTGCTTTGCCATGTGTGGATTTGATTTTTACTTGGTTACCTAAAAGTTGTTTACTCTTATTAGCACATTTTGTTCTTCAGTATTTTCTTGACCATTTCTAGTTTTTCATAAATAAATACATTTCATATCCAAATTGTTTATTTTTAATTTTTATTTTTTTTATTTTACACTTCGAAAAACATTGGGGCAAAACAGAAACACTTAAAATATCTTTCGGGTCAAGGTTGGATTGAATTGACTACGTGGGTTGAGAAATTGGGTTGTTTGGTTGATAAGAAACTACAAAATGTTGACACCTTGTGAAGAACAGAACCAAGAAGGGGGTAATTTTAGTAAAGAGCAGCTGGGAATCAGGGCATTTTTTCAAGTTGGGGTTAGGAGTTGGAATTTTAGCGTTAGGTTTGGAAGGTAGGGTTTGAGTTAGGCTGTTAGGTTTAGGGCTAGGAATTAGGGTTAAGGGTTGGAAGGTTATGTTTTGGAGCTGGGTTAGGTTTATGGGGTAATAAGTTCATGGTTAGGGGTTAGCGTCAGTATTAGAGGGTTAGGGTAAGAGCTTTAAAGGTAAGGTAAGAGGTAAGGGGAAGGGTTTATAGGTTAGGCTAAGTATTGAGGGTTTAACATACACACACATAAAAAATAATTCAGCAGATTGAGCTCCATTACTCACATATACAACAATACCCCCAATCAATTGCGTCACAAAGCGTTCCCCCCACCACCTTGCTCTCAAGCAGGTTAGTTACGAAGACAATGTTGCCATGGTAACTGTTCGGGATCTCAAGTTTGGCAAACAATGTATGAGTTACCTGTCATATGTCGTGTCCTAAATGGGTAACTCTTTGTTTGCAGCAACATTTTGGTGTCGTAATTTTTGGAAAAGAAATCATATCTTTCATGTTTTTATGATTTTATTACAAAAGTGTCTCTAAATATTTTCCACCCTGCCATCTCCTGACAAACATTTGACCAACAAAGCATTTTTTTAATGTTTTTTTTTCCATTAAAAACATACATCTATACTTTTTTTTTTGTAACCCTTTACTACTACGGTCGTAGGGGCACCATATCATGGTGTGTCTTGGGCAGCTAAGTCGCGCCCATGGCTCTCCAGGCCAACAAATGTTTGCACCCAGTCTCGAATATCATCATTATAATACTAATAATATAAGATATTGTTAATATAATTATCATTCACGGACCTTATTAGCCCCCACTCCAACCAGGTTCAGAGATCTAACAGGGTGGATTTTTTGTAGCTGCCTAGAGCTCCTTAGATGATCATCTTTCAGCTCGCTATTTTTCAACAGAATAACAAAAAACTGTATCTCACATGTTTATTTTTAAATTGTACACAATAAATATTTTCCATAATTTGCCATAACAATGAAATGTCGCTACAAACAGAGGATTACACATTTTTTTGTATACCCCTCAATCACAAAGCGTCTCAAAAGACTGCACACCAGTCAATTTTTTGACCAAATTGTTTGGTTTTTGACATATTTCTTAATATGAGTATAATGTGAGCCTACATACTAGACATTAGTTAGAAATCAGTTTTACATAACACCAGTGCTGGGAACATTACTTTAAACGGTAATTAGTTACAGTTACTCACTACTTCTTCCAAAAAATAACTGAGTTAGTAACTGGATTATTCTGAAGTAAAAGTAACTTGTTACCAGGGAGAGTAACTCTTTTTGTTACTTTATTGAGGGGTTGTGTGACAATTTTTTAAAATTTTCTGAGCAGTAACCGAGTCAGTTGATTAGAGAAGAAAGGGTAGTTTTGCTCTAGAACCCTGTAATACTTAATTTAACCTCACCAGAAACAGATTTGTCCTACACGTAAGGTGAAACAAAAATAACAATTAAACAATATAATACAATAAACTTCAGCAGTAACCAATATAAAGTTAGTTTAATAAACTAAATCTAACTCTCACCACCTGAGACAACTGGTCAAGTAGACATAGCCTACTGTACTTCAAGTGTTTTGTTCACAAAAAAGTCTGTAAAACATTATCATGTGGGGTATTTAATATAATTTAATACCATGTGAGTTATTTAACACTGCAGTGTAAAATTAATAAATCAAACTCTCACAACCTGCAAAACTGGTCAGGTAGAAATAGGCAACTGCACTTCATTTTGTTCACAAGAAAAGTCGACAGTAAAACAATATGTGACTAGCCAATCCCTTTCTCTATGTGATGTTAAGTGCTTAATAACATAGGGACTGCATTACCCATAATACCACATTGTTACTAAACATGCGCGCTGTGTCGTCTAATGTTTACTGTTGTCTGTTGTGGTCTACTTTACGCCTTGTATAAATTTATTGTTGTTGTTGTTGTATTTATTCATTCAGCTAGTATAAACCATAAACATGACATACACAAGAAATCTTTTGACACGCAAACTCTCAAAAATGATAATATGATAGATTTAAAAGAATAAAAAGAATAGAGTAAAAAAGATATTGTAGAGTATAATACAAGGTAATTATAAAGAATTGTTTAAAAAGAAAGAATATGTAAATAACAACAAATCTATATAAAGTAACGCACCGCTTTAACTGTCAGTAACGATAGTGGTGTCGTAACAGCGGAAAAAATACTTACAATACCCTGTTACTTAAAGAATAATGCAGTTATGTAACTGCATAACACACATAAAAAATGGTGCTGCATTTACTTCACTTTTATTGCAAAAGCACGCAATAAATAGGTGGAGATGGATTTCAAAAAGCTGTAGAGCAGGAGTCACCAACCCTTTAGAAACTGAGAGCAACTCAGCATTTTAGGCTTAATTGACTCAGGGTGAAATAAATACCTGATTATTTTCAAATAAAAGCAATCAATACTGATCCAGACATTGTGGCCTGGGACTAAATGCCAATACTGTAATTTGGATTCGACCATCCTTATTTTGCACCAATCCATGTATATAATTTTACAAAACAACTCATAAAATTGGATGAAATTGATCAAAGTTAGAATTTCACACCATTCCATTCTTTTAACCCAGTTTGGTTTACAGTCCACCCAGACATACAAGAATCAATTTGTATGTTTGTATTGTAATGTATATAAAGAATATTGTGGACTAGCGCCACAATTGACATTCCTTCAACCTCACGATCATGTTGAGCAATACAACAGGGACATTATTCACATACTCGCGATAAGTGTGGTGATAAATCTTGGTCATGCATGTGATTTAATCTAAAAGATGATTGTGGAGGAAGTAATGCGGATGTCCTCTTTTTCAAACGACTTTATTGAGATGCCTGGAAAGGCCTCAGATCACATCTATCTATCTATCTATCTATCTATCTATCTATCTATCTATCTATCTATCTATCTATCTATCTATCTATCTATCTATCTATCTATCTATCTATCTATCTATCTGTCTGTCTGTCTGTCTGTCTGTCTGTCTGTCTGTCTGTCTGTCTGTCTGTCTGTCTGTCTGTCTGTCTGTCTGTCTGTCTGTCTGTCTGTCTGTCTATCTATCTATCTATCTATCTATCTATCTATCTATCTATCTATCTATCTATCTATCTATCTATCTATCTATCTATCTACCGAAGCCATATACCCCTAGTGGGTGGTGGCTAGAGTCAAGCACACAATCACCAAACATTCATTCCCCTTCATTCTTTCCAACCTGACACTGAACTTTAAGTCCACAGAACAACAAGGGGTGAGTTTCTGTGCCATGCAACCTTTTCATCCTCAAAGAGTTTACCCCCTCCACATCATACGTGTCGATATTATTTATTCTAAAGTATAATTTGCCATTAACAACTATCACAGGGACATACTCTTGCATCCATCAACATCCACTGACATTTTGATACTGAACACAAAGTCACAAGTTTGTCTCTTCTTTTGAGGTAAGCGGACTTAATAGTCCTTATGGACTTCAAATTCTGATGCATCGTGTTTTAAATATGTGTGTATATCTTCTGATAAATGATTGGAATACTGCAAACTCTCCTTGATGTTTGAAAGCATGCAGCCAAAAATATCCTTATACCTTTGAAATATGCTACAAATGATTGTGATATGTCTTTCTGGTTGACGCGTTCCTATTTCAGTTGGAAAGTTTGTCTTTTAAAGGGACATTGTGTGTTCTTGACATCCTCATAGTGGTAAAAAAAACTCATTTATTTAAAAAGATCATTTTGATTTGCATAGTAGGAAAAAATATGTTAAATTTCTTATAAAAACACTCTTGGGACATAAGCCTCAACAAGAGGGAGCTGACATAATTGTCCTCCATCTTGCTGGTACAGGTAGCCCAAAGAAAAAAACTTGAAAAAGTCTGGGTTGGAAAAAAAACATGGAAGAAAAATGGTGCAGTTTAGTATCTTTGAGTCTCTGTATTTTGTATTCTTCCTTGTGCTTTTTAGCACTTTTTTTTCGGTTGCACTAGTCAAACAGCCCACAGACCAGACAATGGCTTGCTGGACGAGTAAACCCAGTCCCCCAACCCAGTCGATACGAATAAGTAAGTCTCTAGGTCATTTCCATTAAAAGTTTTTTTGGGTTGTTAAAAAATTGCAAACCAAATGTCCTCTCTGGCCACTAGAAAGCACTAAAGTCTTTACTCTCAGCTTTAGTAGGCCCAGCCTCATGGTTTGATATGATGTAGTCTAATCTCATTGCCCACTGCTAAAATTTTATTTTGTATTTTTTTTTAATTCATTTCAACCAGTACGACAATTAAGGGAAAAAACATTTCCATAATTCCCACTTGAGTTTGTATAGTGTGGTGAGTTGGTCCAGGTGTAATACTGCAATTACCCTACTGTTAAAACCTGTAAACACATTCAATGCCAAACATATTAAATTGGCATATTTTTTACCGATCCATCCCGCCTGATAATAGAAAGTAAATGTAAATGGTCTGTATTTATATAGCGCTTTTCAAGTCACTGAAAACCTCCCAAAACACGTTACAATTTTGCTTACCCATTCACACACACTCACACACCGAGCCATGCACAGCAACTACCTACTTGTCTGGGGCTTTAGGGATTCAGTGTCTTGCCCAAGGACACGGAGAAGCAATCTCGCTCTACCTGCTGAGCTACTGTTGCCCGAAAGTCTGGATTTGGTCCCAGAGCCAAACTACGTTTGACATCCATGCACTGTAGAATATGACATCTTGTGATCAAGTAACACGATGTCCATTTAAAATAAATTAACACAAAATATCCATGTTATTTCAAACTATTCTGTTAATTAAGGCAGAGAGAACTCAAATTCCAATGTTGTCTGCACCTTCGTCGCCTTAGTTTTCAGAACCAAAATACTAAGTTAATGCTCGAATTGCATTGATTGTCTTCCTGCTGCCTGGCAATTTTGTAGCGAGTGGATACACATGTTTCCATATATTTGTGTTTGCGTGTGTGTGTATTTGTCATGTGGCTACCAATTTTTATATTTTTTCCTTTACAGATGGATTTGTAAACCTACCATCTGCTGTGCAAGATTGGGGTTGCAGTGAAAATAGTGGGAAACTGTGGAATCACCTCCCACTTTAGACGTCAGTTCCATTCCACACCACCCACCCATCATGATAGAGCTGTCGTTTAGAGTCAGAAGGGTTTATAGTAATGCCACACAAAGTCACTTTTTTATCATCGCTCCCCTGTTTTTTAAAGCCACTCAGGTGTTGTGGATTTTTTTTTAAGCTTTTAGATCTCGAACGTGAACCACAGGGAGGTGCCCAGTAAAAGTCGAACATGAATCATTTGCATGACGGGGTAAGGCAGTAGTGTTTTTTGTCATTTTTTTGCACTCACCTTAGTGTAGTTCAGTGATTCTCAAATAGTGGGGTGTGGGTCTCCGTCAAGTGAGGAATTCTTTCCTTTTTTTTAGAATAAAGTGCAGTTGCACCTTCACTATGCTAGGGGGCAAAAGTCTAGGCATTGTTTTTGTCTGCATTGAGCATGCCTGCTTTGCACTCAACAAGTGTGGCTACAAACTGAAGTGGATACTCAGGTGATCCCATGGAAAACTATTTAAAAGGGATGAAAAGACAGGATGTGACAGATGAAGACAAAAAAAAAGTTTCCCTACGTTTCAGCTCCGATCTGGATCATCTTGGTCACTGGTAGCAGCCAATAACGTCATTGCTGATTGCTAACATTGTTTCTATACACTAGCAAATGCTATCTATCCTTGATCAGGCGTTTATTTTTGTGCATATTGTGGAACTGCTACTTATAATAAGCGTCCCGGAATTTACTACAGAGTGACACCGCAGCTAAGTGGGTGGCACGTCTACGGCACAGTTCTGAGGTCCTGGATACAAATCGAGCTACCAGCCTTCCTGTTCGGCATTTGCATGTTCTCCCCATGCTCGCGTGGGTTTTCTCTGGGTACTCCGGTTTCCTTCCAAAACATGCATGTCAGGTTAATTGGCCGGTCCAAATCATCCCTAGGTGTGCATGAGCGAGTGAGTTGTTCGTCTCCGTGTGCCCTGCGACTGGGTGACAACCAGTTCAGAGTGTCCCCTGCTCACTGCCCAAAGATAGCTGGAATAGGTTCTAGCACCCCCGCAACCCTACTAAGGATAAGCGGTGCAGATAATGGATGGATGGATGAATTTACTGCAAGTGGGAAAGGAACTAAGAAAGGACCTAAATTAATTGTTTGGGTTGTTTGTTTTGGTAAATGAAATACACTTCTTATAATAGGTGCCAAGTTGCGTTTGTAAGATTAATTATCGCTGAATAAGGGGAGCAATTGGCTGAGGTTGAGGTATGTGGTAGAAGAGGAGCTGATACTGTTTGCAGCTTTAGACATGGTCCGTCTTGCTAGATAAGACAAATGCTGCAAAGATAAAATCTAAATACTAAAACTAAACAACATGTTTGCTAGACGTATAAGTTAAGTTTCATTTAACATTGTGCTGCTGAGTTCATGTTGGTGAGTTCATGGTTAATCAAAAACTGTTTAGGGATTTAATTTGATTTTTTTTAATTAAAATTAATGTTTAATCTTTCTTGTTAAATTTAATAATGCTTGTTTTAAGTGGGTCTATATTTTTTCAGACTTCATGTCATACATTTTAACCAAATTAGGCAAGGTGAACACAAAAACAATACAAACAATTTTCAAAATGTTGTCAACAACAATTGAATAGCATTGGTCCGTGGTAGATGGGCTAAATACGATATAAAAATGTAAATCTTTAGACAAAATGAGTCTAAGACCAACCAGACCAGATTTAGCCCAGAAATGACTGTCCAAAAATGTCTGATTTATGTTGGGTGATTTTGCTGCTTCCTGTTTGTTCCAAAAATGATCCAAATGTCTTCACTCAACTCTGATTATTTTGAAGCACACTTTGACAGTGCTGTTCAGACACTTCTTGTGTTTCACTGTCAACCCTCTGAACCAACACAAAAAAGGGAAAAGCAGAAAGTATTTCAACTATATACTGATACCGATTACATAAGCTTGGATGACTAATAGGAAAGCGTAGTTTTGAGCTTCCTCAAAGATATTACCCCCATTTTGACCTCACTCCATGTTCAAGACAGACATCACATGTGAGCTAAAGGCATTGCCTAGATCAGGGATCAGTAGGCCGCAGCTCAGGAGCCACATGCCGCTGTTTGGCACTGCCGAACCTTTTTCAAAAATGTTCAAGAAATTACAAAACGGGGCAAGAAAATATATATTTGTTTTAATATGGTTTTGTTGGAGAATAAACATGACACTTTTATCGTTTTCTCATGCTGTAAAATGTGTAGAATAAATATTACATTTCAAGAAGGAGCTGGTCAGATTTTAAACTCCTGTGCATCGCTCTTCTGCTTTTTTCTCTGTCTACTGTCCCGTAGTGTGCGGCCTTTTAAAAGCGTTGCGTCACAAACCAGGAAAGTGGCCGTTATCTACAAATCTGCCATGGATTAAGGGTAAAAAGCATAAAAAAAACGAGGAGAACAGGATTCTATGTTTCCTGGACAAAATCAGTTGCATTCATTGCCCAATGCGGAAGGATTGTCCAAATGTTTGCCCTGAAGAGCGAAGTTAGCAAATAACAGAAAAGACTAATGATGAAAGACATTTCCCTGGAAGGTAAAATAGATTTAAGAAAAACCTTAAACTTAATACTATCGAAGTTTACATTGCAATCCCAGAGATAATAAAAACGTTCATAATGGTGACAACATAAAGGAGACATTATTTAACATATAGAAACACTTGTAGAATAGAATAGAATTTACTTTTATTGTCATTCTTTATAACCATGCACACAGAACGAAATGTCGATACACCTGACCCGTACAGTTAAACCGTAGCGAGCCGATGCAGCCGCACCCAAACAGGGCGCCGCCATTTTAGACCCAACTGCTGTGTTGGGAGTCATTAGGTGACCAAACCCCCCAATTCCAACCCTTAATGCCGAGCGCCAAGCAGGGAGGCAATGAGTACAAATGTTGTAAGTCTCGGCCGAGGCTTGAACCAGCGACCTCCCAGTCTCGGAGCGGGAGCCCTACCATCTAGGCTACCGAGCTGGTATATTGTACTCTGAGTGGGGGGATTTTGTAGAGGTTTATTGTTCGGTATTCTTTATCAATTATCCGTTATCAGTCAAATCATAATATACCACAAGGCCGAGACACTTGCTCCCAGCCAAGAGGCTGAGTCAAGGTCCTAGCCACAGGGCCAAGCAGCGATCAGTGCGAATGCACCGTTCCCGGAGGTACTGCAATACCGGGCCGATGCGTGGAGTGGACAGAGCAAGCTCTTATTCCATATCCCAATTGCAAAAATCAACTGAACATACTACGCAGTTCTAAAAAAATCCAGTTCAAGAACAAAACATAAATAAGACAGAAAAGTGTAGGAGACATGCCGTCAGCCGACTCTACTTACATGAAGTGACTGAACTCCCCAAGGGATTGGTTGGCCTCGGGTTGACCAATCATCTTGAAGTCACACCCCTGCCTCCCACATATAAAACATCACAGAGGCTCCAAATTCTCTCTTGCTTCCATCGACAAACATGCTCAACACCAGCTCTCACGCCAAGGCCCACAACCCCCGCTTTTGTTGGATTCAATTCTCCTTTGTCATGTAAATAAATGTAGTTCGTTAGTATCAAACGCGTGCATTGGTTATTTGTGTGTCTCTACGATTTTCCTTCTGGACTGATCAATCTTTATCCATATCAATGAATTGAAAAATCGATCATTTAAAGCTAAAATTAAAATATAATTAGAATATTGCTTCTTTCATTATAAATGCTAGAGACAATATGAGCCCATGTCATTTAATTCGGGTGGGAACCCGTGAGCCCTACCTGTTGGCCGATTTAGTAACCGCCGAATTAAATTCTGAAATATATAAATATAATTTTAATCAATTCACTCTACAGAAGCAAATACATTCATTTTCAAGATGGTTAAGGAAAGGGCTAAAAATGGAACAACCAGAGGATCCTGCTGTGTTTTAGTCTTGCACGGACTTGTTTGGCATTTGCACGCAAATCAAACTTCACCTGTATTATTTTTTCTTTATGTACTTTACCCTCTCAAAAGGTTGCTGTTTTATTTGTAAAAATTGTAAAGTGGGCTGTTTTTGGTTGTGTATTTCTCAGACTTCTATGCTATGAAATTAACCTGTTTTTATATTCCTAATATAAAAACAATAATCACACTCATACACAGGGTCACGTTTCAAAGATCAGTCTAATTCCATTATTTGTAAATAATTTCTCAATTTTATTTCATTTTAATGTGAAGTCGCGCTTATGTGTGACTTCATTTCCTGTTTATGTGTGAAATCAATAAACCACGCCTACTGACCGGATTTTGTCAGGACGGCCCGGGCGACCTGGGAAGATGGCGGCTGGGCCGTGCTCGCTCCTTTTGCGAGGGAGGTCAAATCTCAATAAGTGTTTTTATCTGAATAATTCTGCCAACAGAGAGTTTATATCTTGTATATCTCTCACAACATACATGATGCAATTTATTGCACTCTGTTTATTTTTGTGAATCCTGAGAATAAAACGCAACAAAAAATGTGATTTCTTTATCGCATTTATAATTTCCAATTTTATCAAAGCAATAAAATGCACTGTAATTAATCAATTTTGTCATACAGTTAAACGTCATTGCATCCTTTAACTTAGAATTCACATGATGTTTTCTCCACAAAATGCACTGCAAAGAAAATAAAAATGTAATCATGATGGCTCATTATGTATTTGTAACCAACTTAGTCATTTTATATAGCCGATTTGGATATGTACATTGTGGTATCTAAACCTCTCTTACTTTGGTTCAGTCCACCCACATGTGAAATAAAAAGACAGAAGTCTGAGTTTGGATCAGAGTAACACTCATTTAGCTTCTTGCAAGAAGGACACCGACAGAATGCAGCCTGCCGAATGTGTCCTTGTCACCGTTTGTTCCGCCTTTTTATGCAGTTCCAGTCGTGAGAGTGCAAAACAGGATATGACTTAAAATTTTAACTCGAAAATCGATCATTGAAGACAGCTGAATTGTGAGCTTAAACACAATGAACAATGGTGACCTTAACACAAAGTGCGAAACAGGATATGTTTGAGAAAAACCCAGCTCATTTAAACTCAAGCACAGGTGGCCGTATGCTGATTTGATATCTTGAGGAAACTTAAACTAGAAATTCAATCATTGAAGACAGCAGGATATGTTTTAGACCTTGGGTTTTGTCAGCAGGAGGTCAGTGAGACCATACATTGTTCTTATAGGTTGAATATAAGGTCACATCACCCTCGATAATCTGAATTAATAACATAAAAAGACACACATTCAGGGTTTAATTTAACCTACATACATGTTGTGTTCATAATAAGGGTTATATAAGGCTTTCATTTATTTATTTTTTTCTCGCCACAAATTTGTTTCTTTGTTTTGGTCCAATATCGCTCTTCAACTTTTTGGGTAGCTGACTCCTGGCCCAGACATTTGATTGAAACTGCGTGGTAATTTATTTGTGAATAATGTTAGATTATTTTGTATGTCTGTGCATGTTTTTTTCTTTTCCATTTTTAACTTGAGAGAAAAGAAAATAGCATTATCAGGAAACTTAATGAGACAATGTGTATTTTTGACCACTAGATACCACTGTATTTTTTTGTACTACAGAAAAAGGAGTGCTAAAAGCACATGGAAGAAACTAAAGACGCTAGAAGAGACCATTTGTTTTATTTTCATTTGTTTGCCAAGCCTTTTGTGATTTTGGGGATTTTTTGGGGGGTACCCATAGCAACAGAATGGTGGACAATTATGTCAGCCCCCTCTAGGCGGGGCATATATTATGTAAAAAAAACACAAATTTCTCAACGTACAAATGTTGTAAAAGTGCACATTTATATAATAGTTAACGTATTTCTGCCTATTATTTAAATCAATATTGTTTTCTTTTAATTCATTTTATTTTCACTAGGAAGTGCTAAACAATACACAATTTCGTTTTAACAAATTGCCTCCCCTTATTTGACATTCTACACTGAAGACAATTTGCATGGAGTTTTTCCTTCCATCAGATTTTGACAAGATTTGAGTTTATGTTTTTTGGTTGTCCTATTTTTTCGTGGCTGTCTCATTAGGTTTGTTTTTCACCTGAGCTCAAACGAGCCAATGTGTTTTCCAAACAGCTCCCTATGCTACTTGTCTGGTCTACGTGTCTCTTGTCTCATCAATTACTTTTATTTATGTTTTCCTTTTTTGGACTACTCTCTGCACTACAAGTTCAAGTTATTTGCGCCACCAATGAAGTATTTATTTGTTTTTTTATAATCGGACCATAAGCAGATTTTTGTGCATGTTTACATGGCTTTACCTAACCCGAATATCGGCAATAGTAAAGTTTTATTCGTGAAACTACACATTGATCGGGTTGCAGCACATCACTTATTTAAACTGCCGTCACTCACATTTCGATAAATAGATTGAATTGTTACATTCCACCTTGAAATTGTTGTCACAGCTGTATTTTTTCATACTATACGTTTTTTCAAAGTTTCTTGAATTACTCTCTAAAGTGTGACATCTCATAAAATGTTTTCTTTGCTTGAATCAAAAATTTGAATAATTTAAAATGTCTAATGTCCAAAGATATGCATTTCAGGTGGATTGGCCGGTCCAAATTGTCACTAGGTGTGAATGAGCGAGCGAGTTGTCTGTCCCTGTGTGCCCTGCAATTGGCTGGCAACCAGTTCAGGGTGTCCCCTGCCCACTGCCCGATGATTACCGGGATGGGCTCCAGCAACCCCGCGACCCTACTGAGGATAAGCGATGCATCTAATGAGATGAGAGATGAGATGAGAATGTGCAGGGTTGGGTAGGGTTACTTTAACTGGATTACTTTCAATTACTTTTGGATTACTCCAATACCAAATATGCTAATAAAAAACAAAAGAAACTAAATATGAAAAAAATTAATACATTTTGTGCAGGCTTGGGGCGTAACGGAATACATGGAACGGCAAAAATGATGTTGGCAAGCTGTTTGGATTTATTTTCATTTTGTTTCTGTCGCATTTTATGTTAGAGATCAAAGCCAGGAGAGAAAGCTTACCACGTGTTGTGAGTCATAATTTTATTCATATTTAGTTTCTTGTGTCTTTTATTAGCATATTTGGTATTGGAGTAATCCAGTTAAAGTAACCCTAGCCAACCCTGCTATTGTGTGATAGGATTCGGTTAAAGTGATGCTGTAAAACTCTTCAGTGTGTTGACATGTATGCTTTTTCCCCTTGTTGTCTTGGAAGCTGAGAGAGAGTTGAGCAAGACTCAGGAACCTGGGGGCAGGTGATAACCAGCTGTGAGTCATGTGCGCATGAAGGTTCCCGATAATACTTTGTTACGTATTTTGCTCCTAAGTCTGTGTTTTGTATAGTTTATTGTATTTTTTACAGCGTTTCTCCACGGCCCACTGCTTCTTCACTTGGAGTACAAAAGACAATTCCAATGAAGTCGGTCCAATGTTTAAAATGTTTTATGAATTGTTGTACTTGTTTTTTCTTGCAAATGGTATGGTATTATTATTACTGTGACTTTTAGTTTATTATTTGCAAAACCACAACTAAAGAGCAGCCCGTATCTATAAAGCCTAATGTTGAAAATAAAGTAAGGATAGTGCAGGCACAGACATCTGTAATAAGTAATCGTTCATCCCTTTAATTTTGAATGATGTTTGAGCAACACGTTGCAAAAAGCTGGGAGCTGGAGCAACAAAACGCTAGGAGAGTTGAGCACCTTCTTGAAACATTACAAAATGTGTTATTTGCTTTGAATTTTTTCTTTTGCAGAATGTGCTAGTTGAACCTGTCTCTTGTGTCAGACTTTGGATTCTTCATAGAAAACAAGAATAAAAGAGCAATAAATTTAATTTTATGTACAGGGTTGGGTAGGGTTACTTTAACTTGATTACCGTATTTTCCGCACTATAGGGCGCACCGGGTTATAGGGCGCACCCCCAAAAAATAGTTTTTGGTCCTATATCTTCCATAGATAAGGCGCACCGGGTTATAAGGCGCTACAATGGGAACGTCGACAAAACAGTCAGATGATTCAGTCCAACTGATTACCCCCTTAACATTCCCAAAGCTTGCAAAGAAGCAAATTTGTGTCGTAGACACGTGCGGATGTGGTGTCCGTACGATGTCACTCAAATGCATCATTTCAAATATCATTCGGAAGGTTAAAGTCTTGGGATTCAAGAAATGCCAAACATTTCTTAGTTTCTATTTTCTTTTTCGCTCGCAACTTTACTGTGCATATGACAATAAACACTTGAATTGAGTTTAATTCACTCAACTCATCACAGCAACATCAAGATCGTTCTAAAACAAGATACCGGGAAAATATAAAGCCGCATAGCTCACCTAAGTTCTCACGTTCAATAATGATACGCAATCATGGTCTTCTTACAACCGTGAGTGAAGTATATCCAGGAGAGTAAATTATTGTCTCCTGATCCCTCTTATTTTCCCTTCGACTCCCTTCGCACTTACAATAATATCCACTACATCCCGAGGGATATACAGAGACCACCGGATCTCCCTGGAAGATTTGCCGCCTGCCGACAATGACAACGACGGAGCAAAGGCTGAGCTAAGCTAAGAAGGCGACCACACAGACCAGCGCTCCCAAGCATGTTCAAGCAACGCCAGATCCATCCGTCCACAATGAGTGAATTGAGCTGCGGATCGCCACAAACAACGTCCGGAATTGGAGGACTTTTTTTTGCCATCACGGAGTCTTGGCTTTCCCGACGCTGCACTACATCACCGGCTCGAACGAGACGAGAACTCCGGTAAAAACAGGGGTTGGAGACTACGCGCTACAATAATAGTCGAACCATTGATACACAATGCTCACTCGATATGGAGTTTCTAGCTATGTACCGGGAGAGTTAACTGTGGTCTTTGTGTTTGCTGTATACTTTCCACCCCTAACAGTTTCACCAGATGCTAACGTTAGCATAGCGCTATATCTCCTGCCCGCTGCTAAACATCAGCTTGCACTACCCCAACGGAGCTTTATCGTCGACGGCGACTTTAATCGGGCATGTTTATTGACTGTTCTCCCAAATCCTTTCGATTGTGGACTCCCAAATCTACTACTTGTGGACTGAGCAATTCGGAAAACGCTGGACTGAGCAATTCGGAAAAACGCTGGACTGTGTAATGTAAGATCAAACATTCGGGAACTCTGTTTGACCCTCACAACATAAATCCCAGCATACACCGCGGACTACTCCACGTTCGGGGGAAAATCGAGTCGGCGGCTGTTGCGTAAGTTGCGAGACCTTGTGATTTAATGTTGATCCATAAATAAGACGCACTGTATTATAAGGCGCATGGTCAGCTTTTGAAAAAAATTAAGACTTTTAGGTGCGCCTTATAGTGCGGAAAATACGGTACTTTCACTTACTTTTGGATTACTCCAATGCCAAATATGCTAATAAAAGACAAAAGAAACTAAATATGAATAAAATTACTCAATTTTGTGCAGGCTTGGGGAGTAACGGAATACATGGAACGGCAAAAATGATGTTGGCAAGCTGTTTGGATTTATTTTCATTTTGTTTCTGTTGCATTTTATGTTAGTTTTGCTGGAGATCCAAGAGATCAAAGCCAGGAGAGAAAGCTTACCACGCGTTGTGAGTCATAATTTTATTCATATTTAGTTTCTTTTGTCTTTTATTAGCATATTTGGTATTGGAGTAACCCAAAAGTAATTGAAAGTAATCCAGTTAAAGTAACCCTACCCAACCCTGTTTATGTATAGCCAAATGTTTATCTACAAAAAAAAATCCAAACACTTTTCAAAATGTTGTCAACATAGTTGTTTTTCTGATTCAATTTCTTAATATAGTAAAAGTTCCCAATGTACAGAAGATCTAAACGACTTCATAAAACCCGATATGTGTGTACCTGTGTTTGTACTGTATGTGACTTAGAGGCTCCGAAACGTTGCACAAATTTTCGTGAAAATGTACACAGTTGTACTTTGGGCCTCCGCAAGTGTCTTAAGCTAGGTTTCGTGTCAAGGTTCTCCTAATAAATACCAACAACCTCGATAAACATGGCAGCTCACTTACAGTTGGATTTAACCTCAGAACCGTGCCTCGACGCGCTCACCTCTCAGCCGGGGCGCCGTTCCTTAATCAGTACAGTTGTGCAATAAATCAGGAAGATAGTTTGTAAAATTTGAAGAAGAAAAGTCTTTTTGTAAAATAAATTATGATAAAAAACTCTTATTTATTAAACAATTACTACTCAATTTTTGGGGAGAGTATTTAAAGAATAAATAAATACATACATACATACATACATACATACATACATACATACATACATACATACATACATACATACATACATACATACATACATACATACATACATACATACATACATACATACATACACATTTTCGGAATGCAACCCCGACGAAAAACGAAAAATCATTGTAGAAAACATGTGTTAGCCTGGAGAAGGATGGGTGCCACCATGCTGTACTTGCCCAAGACACATCACAGGAAAGGTTCTAACTAACTAACCAACCAATCAACCAACCAACGTACCAACCGTAAATGATACTTTACTCTGACTTTTTAACATCACTGTAGTTATAAAGCTTGTATATCGCATTGATCGGTCGCTCAGAATGGGCTCTGAGGCTTGACCAAGTGCTCCCTCTGTTGCATTATTACTGCTGCAGTCATGCCCATCGTACTCCTTTGGATTTAGACCACTAGCTCCACATGGTGGCGCAATGCATGAGCGCGCGTGTGAGAGTGTATGGCAAAATGCGCAATACAGACTAAAACATCTAAGTGTGTTACTGCTTATGAAGTTTATCATCAAGTAGATGCTCCTACAGTCACTACTGGCTCAGAAGGTATTCTAGTGTGTCGTCTTGCGGAAGCTCATTAAAGGAAAGTTGATATTTTTCTTAGATGGAAACTTTGGGAAGTGTACAAATTTCTTCTGCATGCACATGTAGCTAGAATTATCGTCTATTTATCTGATGACTGTCTTCTGTCTTTAGTGGAGTGTTCTCATTTGCCCGCGTCCCTGCGTCCTAGACGCATCATTTTTGCTGGGGACGCATTGTGTCAAATCAACGTGCGTCCCCGGGACGCAACGTTTTTGACACCAAATTGTCATTATTACCCGATTACTTTTTCTTTTTTTAACAAAGATTTACCGCACTCCAAACTTTTCGTCAGGCAGATCCGCAATTGTTGTTTTGGTCTTGCGCCGATCTCGGCAAACGAGATCTCGTTGTTTCGAGATGACGTCATTGTTTTTGTGGTTGTCGAGTGAAAGAGAAGTATGCCTCCGTAAAAACATTTGGTATTAGGTGAAAATCAACACAAAATAGGTCATTTTTTCAGTGTCGGTAATAAGTTGACACATAATGCAGAACGTGATAACAACGGCAATAATTCCGGCACGAAAAAAGGTTGGAGAAATTCTTCAGAAGATCGCGAAGGCAAGGAAAACACGTGCGTTGAAGCGAACGATTCGACGAAAGAAAATAAAAGAATACTGCTAGCAAGAAAATGACTTTTCTGCCAAAATGGACTAAATTATATTCCTGGTTACGCTTTGAGGAGGATGATAATGGAGGCTACATGTTCAGTGATGCGTGTACCCAGCGTGACAAAAAAACTGGATTGAATAAATCATTTTGCAATACGAACTTTCAGAAAAGCACATTGGATCGGCACAACGACAATGAAAACCACAAATTAGCTATGGAAATTCTGTTGCTGCAGGAAGAGAGAGGCAAGTATGAACGGATACGACATCAAAAAGAAGACTTGGCCATGCTTTCACTGCTAAAGATAGTTAAGTGGATGGCAGTATTTTTAGTATTTTGTATAATGTACAATATTGTGAACGGAAAAATCTGAAGCGATAACTGCTTTGTATTACCAATTAACTGTGATGATTAAAACTGAATGAAAATATAGATTTATATAATTATTTCAGCAATATTATTTTGTATAATTTACAATATTGTTGTGAACTGAAAAATCTTGAAGAGATAACTGAATTGTATTAGCAATAAACTGTGATGATTAAAACGGAATGAATATATAGATTTATATTACATATTTGTCGCCGATTTACAATTTCAACCTCGATAACACTAAATTTTGAGAACCCATAGATCTGTGTTGGGACCCATAGATTTTTGAGCATGCGAGTCCCCGGGACCCATCACTTTTCACAGGTAAAATGAACACTGTTAGTGTACTCTAGACTGACTGGGATTAATTAGTATACAGTATTACTAAACCTGCCTAATAAGTCTTTTGTTTATATATTGTAGAACTCAGTTTATTTCCTTCAAAATATGTAGGCTGTTGTAGTGTCTTACTCAAATGTCTATACATCACAATGGTAATTCCTAATATCAGCGTCTCTAACCACAAACATTTCTGAACACTAACTTTTTTGCAACAAAAATTGTGTTGGCTCTTCAAAGGAGAATCCAATTCACGAGCAGTCCCAAAGACTACCATTAGAGACTGCTGTGAGCACAATCTTGAAACAATTAAGCTGGTATAAAAAGGTACCACTTTATATGAAAATTAATTTTTTGGAGGTTGCAATTACAAAATTTGGGTTTAAAAAATTGTAGACAATTGACAATGTACTTTAAAAAAAACATGATTTGCATATTTTTAAAAACTTTAAAGGGACATTGCATATCATTTAATTCTTCCAAGTGGTTAAAAATGTCATGATTACGGATGTGATGCACCTGTGCCTGCTCGTTTGGCGCCAACTGTCTCGGACTCTGATTGGCTTCTTGTCACTATTTAAAGCCACATCTATCAGTCACTTGTTGTCAGTCCGTCTGCGAACCTCAGTTTACTCTAGGCAAGCTTTTCGACCCTGACTCACTCCTGTTTTTGCTCCCGTCTCTTTCACGGCTTCAACACGTTTTTGATCTACTCTCCTCTCCTGACTTTCAACTTGTTGCTGATCCTGACCACGTTCTTTGCTCTCCTGTCCTGACTACTGACCCGTTTTTTTCTGTTCCCAACACCTCCATTGCTCGCCACAGAAGTGCCACTTCCGCGTTCTGAGCGACCTGCTTCCCGCGACCAGCAATCACTGGATCGTGTGTGCAATCCTTTCTTTTCTTCCCAATAAAACGGAGAGAAACCTAACGCAAGTGGGTCCTGTCTCCGTTCTAGTCCCGACAAAAAACATCATTCATTTAAAAAAAATAAAACATTGAATATTTAAGAAAAATGCATGAATTATCATATGCACATGCATTTTTTAATACTTGAAGGTTTTACATAATATTAGGCCTAGAGGCAACTGACATAATTACAGGACATTTTGCTGCTAAGGTACCCCCAAAAAACAAAAAATCTTCTGAAAGTCTGTGCAAAATAATGAGAAGAAAAATGCTATGGTCACTTTGAATGTCTGTCGTTTTGAGGTTCCTTGTGTTGCACTACATGATTGAGTGACATCTAGAGGTCAAATCTTACACAGTTTCCCTTTGAAAACAAATAAAATCTAAAAACCTTACCAAAAATTGACTACTTGAAAAAGTTAAAAAAAATAAAACAGAAAATTATTTTAACCCTGACATGCACGGTAAAGTCCAAGTACGCAAACCTTTTGTTGTATTGATTTTGCCTCTTCCCATTACTTTCTTAGCATACATTTCATGCAATTGATACAAAAAAATATCTTTATACATCTGGAACCGTTTTATTTTTTTGTCCCAAATATATCTGTCTTTGGCCTTTTTGCTGAAAGTCCAGCCTCCAACCAGCTTAAACGGATTTTTTTGTTATATTTGAACATCAAAGGCAGAATTGAGTCTTCTTAAAACTAATTGACATCTCAAAGCGGATCAAACAAGTAATAGTGCCTTGTGGGGTAGCCAGATTTTATTTCATTTTTGATATTCATTGGATAAAGTTATTCATGGAGATAAGATCCGCAACCTCAGCGGAGGTTTTTAAATCTAGACCTAGGAACCACTTCTATTCAATAACATATGATTGATGCCCACCTCATACTTTTCTTTTCCTGTTATTTCAGGCTGCCCGGCAGGTGGTGATGCGAAAGAGAAGGACGATTTGAGATAAGTCAGCGGATCAGAATCTGGACCTGAAGCATGTCAACGTCTGCATCGACCAGCCGGCAGAGATGGAAAGCTGCGTCATTGCTGTCAGGGACATTTTGGACAATTTTACAGGCTTGAGGAGTCGTTGCTGTCATGCACTTCCTGGACAAATTTTAACATATTACACATTGTTTTATTTTATTGATGTTCACTATGTTTTCTGTACCGTTACCCAATGCTAAATCTATTGGACCCTGGTCATCCTGGAAGGGGGATTACCAATTGCGAGGCCCCTTCTCCAGGTTTCTTTTTTTCCTCGTGCTGAGGTTTTGAGTTTTTCCTTGTCCACATGTTGGTTTAAGATCAGGGGATGGTGTAAGTGTAACCTGTGCAGTCCTTTGAGATATTTTGTGATTATACAATTAAACGTGACTTGTCCTGACTTGGATGTGCGATGTTCCACATTGTAACGTGATTGATACCCTTTTCATGTACTGTACATTGAGATTTTATAGTCAAGATTTTTTTTAAGAGCAGGTAATATTCAGTGAATGAAATTTGACTTAATTTTTAAAATACCCTAAAAACGTTTTCAACATTTTCATATTAGGTTTACAACTGATCCAAAATGATAAAATAGTTGGTTCCACATTGTGTCTAAAAACTCTGCATCCAGTCGCAATAGCTTAAAATAGACAGAATTGTGCTATTTTGGGGGAATGAAAAAAAAAAATATGTTTTACATTACCAAGCAAACGAAAGACAAATCACGCAAAAATGAAGCCATTACAATCAGTAAAGGTTCCACTTTGCTAAACTGTTTATTAATTTTTAAAACGGCATTTTTCTGAGGGAGAGCAGAGGTGCATTATCATTAACACCACCCATTTTTAATCGTGCACTCCACTATTAGTAATAATATAAACACATTTGAAATAAAAACTGGATTTTTTAAAAATCATGCTGAGAAACTGAATCCTTTTTATATTGTTTGCTTTAAGAAGTTATGATAATAATCAGGATGTTACATAAGGAATGGGAAAACTGTTTGAATTATGGACCACATTGGGTTAAATAAAAAGAGGGGCCTGACAAAAGAGGGGAAAAGACTGATTTACTTTTGTATATGCAGATAAAGAGTCTGAAATCTTATACCTCGACAAAAAAAAGAGGATAAAAAGTAATGTACGCTCGTCTAAATGTTCTTGTTTGCATTTACAGACAAATTACATTTCATTGTGTGTGTGTTCACTAATGGACCATTTGATCCAAACGGTTTTGAAACAAATGTATTTATTGATAAAAAACAACTTCATGAAATTGTAACCAAAGCAAAGTAATATAATCGACCTATTTAACCCTTGAATAAGGTTGGTTTGGAAGTGTTTTTGTTGCATGAAATTAGATAAATATCTTGATTAAAAAATGGGAGAAAATAGCAAGTGAAAAAAATGTCTCCTGTTATTTGATCATTAGCCAAATGAAGTTAGTATGGGTTGCCACAAAGGGACAGTGGTGATTAGTGGCACCAAAACAACAACACATTTGTCTTAGTATTATCCATCCATTCATTATTTGCACCGCTTCTCCTCAGTAGAGTCGTGGAGGTGCTGAAGCCCATCCCAGCTATCTTCGAGCAGTGGGCAGGGGACACCCTGAACTGGTTGCCAGCCAGTCGCAGGGCACACAGGGACAAACAACTCACTCGCTCATGCAACCCTAGGGACAATTTGGACTGGCCAATTAACCTGACATGCACGTTTTTGGAATGTGGGAGGAAACAGCAGTGCCTGGAGGAAACCCACACAGCCACGGGAGAACACGCAAACTCCACACGGGGAGACTGTGTTAGCTATACTTAAAATCCTGAACCTCTGCACCGTGGGACTGCGTGCAAACCACCCAGCCGCCGTGCTGCCATGAACTATCATATAAACGCGCATTATATTTAATACTTGTAGGTCGAGAAATTGTTAATTTTTTAACATAACATGAAGCACACGTAGAGGGAGCTGACATGTCTGTCGTTCATCTTTCTGCTAGGGAGATCAAAGAATACACAGTGTCCCTTCAAAATACTTGATAGTTGATTCCTAGTCACATTATAAAATGTTCACCAATGGCCTCATTATAAATATTGTATTTTACACCAATGCACATTTTCGAATTTAAATTTTAACCCGGTTCATGAAAGGGCTGCCACTGCTATAATAGTTGCTCTTCAGCAAAATGTTTGTACTTCAATGCAGCTGGAAATCTCACAACCGCTTTTGCAAACAGAAGTCAGTCAATCACTAGTGGAAGAACACATACTGATTAAATTTGTATCAAGGAGCCCAAACGATTTGAACCGGCCAATTAATCTTACATGCATGTTTTTGGAAGGGAGGAAACCGGAGTGCCCGGAGGAAACCCACGCAGGCATGGGGAGAACATGCAAATACCACACAGGGAGCCTGCAGTAGCTGGTTCTGAACCCTTACCCTTTGCACCGTGGCGCTGTGCGCTAACCACCCACTCTTAGTGGTATGTTTTTGAAAATTATACATTATCATTATCATTATCTGGGTTGGGTAGGGTTACTTTAACTTGATTACTTTCAATTACTTTGGGATTACTCCAATACCAAATATGCTAATAAAAGACAAAAGAAATTAAATATGAATAAAATTACAAAATTTTGTGCAGGCTTGGGGAGTAACAGAATATATGGAACGGCTAAAATGATGTTGGCAAGCTGTTTGGATTTATTTTCATTTTGTTTCTGTCGCATTTTATGTTAGTTTTGCCGGAGATCAAAAATCAAAGCCAGGAGAGAAAGCTTACCACGTGTTGTGAGTATTAATTTTATTCATATTTAGTTTATTTTGTCTTTTATGTGTGTGAATGTGAATTTCCCTTCGGGGATGAATAAAGTATCTATCTATCTATCATCTATCTTTTATTAGCATATTTGGTATTGGAGTAATCCAAAAGTAATTGAAAGTAATCAAGTTAAAGTAACCCTACCCAACTCTGGCCATTATATGCTCACCATTTTGGTTTGATGAGCCGTATGTGGCCCTCAGGCCATCGCTTTCCCATCGCAGTGCTACATGCCGGATTTATAGACCTGCAAGAAGCGCCGTACACTATTTTTGTTGGAACATATACTGTAGGTGACTTTCCTGTTGAAGACACGACTTGCAGCAGATTCTTTCAGATCGATTATTTGCTACTCTTCAGTCCGTCGCTCTGAAGGTCTCATTTTAACCTTGCACCTTGTGTTTTGCACACATTTTCTACCTTCCATCCGTCCATATCGACAAACAAGCTTCACTGAACCGAACGTACTTGATTTTAAACACACAGGCAGACCCAAGTCAAGATTTCTAACCCTGAGAGCAATGAAGCTGATATGCCGAGCCCTCGCCACGGTGCTCGAAATGAATCAGTCTTCTTTAAACAGAAAAAAAGCATTATTTCTTTCATAATTATATAAAATATAGTGTATCCCTGCAATCTGGGAAAATATATTTTGTGGGTAAACTTATCTAGAGAAACCACATAATCATAAATGCAAAATCTCGTGTCAGGATGCTGCATTTAATTGGTTTTGTGGGGAATTGACGGGGGATGGGGCTAAATTCAATTTTGATGATTGATGATATTCATTTGACGGATTTCACATTCAACTGAGGTATTTTGCATTTTGTTATAATCAGTCCAATTATATTAGCAGAAGAAACAACAACTGTCTGTCTTTCTACTCCGTTAATTATTTACTACAGCCACAATGCATATTATCGATATGTGTCTGGAATAATTAGTTCAGTAATTATCTTTTTTTTTTCGAAAACACTGTCCACTCTAAATCTGAGATTACATGTGCACAATAAGCACACTTGTTTCAAAATTTGGTGATTGAATGTAATGTATATTGTAAATGAAACTTTCAATGATGTTTAAATTAAGGATACAGAGGGGCTGGATCGGTCAAAATATCTATCTTATCAATACCGAGCAATTACTCTGATCGGATCCACACTATTGTCCTGGGATTGATACGCTGTTCCATCAATTTTGTAAAGGCGCCGCTTCGCCATGTAGATAGCACATCCCTTTTCTCTCTCACCAAGCTTCCTTGGCCACTCTAACTTTATGCCTGAGAGTATGACTGACAGAAACACGTTTAGCACCCTACCTGGCCTGCGGCTGCACCCTGCCTGCCAGGCAAAAGAGAGGACAGATCTGTTTGTCCACCCCTACCAGAAGCTAAAAATGACAGCGGCAAACAGGAAGCGGGTTGTATTCGTTTTCAATAGAAACATACAATGCCAGGTATAATGTTTTTGGTATGTTGGTCTGCTACTTTGGCAACACCAAAAATTCATATAAAGACATGAAAAAGCTCATCCTGCGAAGAGCAACGCGCTGAAAACAAAAACGTAAAAATAATACGGTTCCTGAACAAAAATCTGTAAATCTGTTGTCACTATGGCAAGAGAGCCAAGGAGAGACAGTTGTTAATTTATTTTGCATTATTGATTCCAAAATATTGTGTGATTGAATGTATTATAGTCCTACTGACATTGTTATAAGGTATTTGTATTTTTGTTGCTGCTTATTTTTGAAACAATTGCATTAAACAATAAATAAATATATCATCCCGTATATTCATATATACGTGAATAAGTATTGCCCACTCCTACCTAATGGGAAGGGATATGGGCATGTGGTATGCAAATATTTACGGTAAGAGTATGCTGAATTTTGGTCCTTCCATTTTTAAAATTGTTATTGCAATACACTATGCCTGGAGAAAAGTAAAAACGTCAAACAATGGAGAAGGAGATCGTCGAGTGGTTTGAAGCCTACGAGACAAAATGGATTGGCGTGTCTCGGCTATGTGTTTGCAAGCTCTCGATATTGGTCAAGCCAAGAAATATGAAGGGTTCACTGCTTCTACAGGTTCTTTTATAATTTTTTAAGGGGTTCGGCTTCTATGCGAGTATATACGGTAATTTATAACTTGTTAAGTTAACTATAACTATTTTTTGGTGTTTTTAATCTGGGGTGGTAACTTAATTACATTTTGAATCAAGTAACTGTTTACTGTAATTAATTAGTGTTTTTCAGTAACACGTCCAACACTGATGCCAGAGAGTCTCACAAATGATTGCATGATTTGTTTTCTTTTCTTCTTTTGCTTTGTTTCATTTTTTCTTTCTCCCAAAAGCTCATTGTCAAAGTCAATTTGTGAAACAGTAAAAAAGGATAAAATGATTCAGTGAGCCCTGGAGTAACTCTTGTGTGGTGCACACTCATCTCATTCTCAGACTTAGGAGATGAGAAGCTCCCTCACTGCATACTTCAATTTGCACACCGGGGAATGCGCAACAAACAAGCTGGCAAACAACTTCAGCCGCCTTTGTCTTATCACGTTTTTGATGTTGCCAATCAAATGGCAGTTGATATATTTTAAGGCCTTATATGTCGTATTTGTCTCAGGCTTTAGGCGAATTACAAGCAAATCAGTGAGCTTGGAAGTAATTTGCTTCAATCTCTAGTCATGCGGTTTGTCGAACAGGAAAAGCAGTCTCGCGGGAACGAAGCGAGCATTGTTTGCAACGCCGAACGTACTGTAATATACAGTTGTGCACTCGCCTTTTTCTGTTTGCCCGTTAAATCACACGTTGAGCTGAGGCTTCAACAGATAATGGCAACCTCGTGCGCCGTCATTATTACACGCGAGATAGCATCAATTGCGCTAATGGCTGCTCTGTCACTCCTGCAGGCACTGAGGAAGGGATCTTTGCTGACAGTCCTTTATATTTACAACTTGTACCTTTACGCTCGTTTTAGTAAACTCATTAATGCGGCAGTCGCAACATGATTTCCTATTTAACGGCCCTCATATGGCCTAAGCAGCATCATGCAATTATTCAGCGTTATTGCAGGGAGGGAAAAGATGGGTCGCCAATATGGGTGGTAAATAAATTATGCTAACAAACAATTTACTGACCAATTGAATTAAAGAGCCGATGTCATGATGGCTAAATCTGGTCACCTGGAGCAATCATGTGGGCGGCTTCTGATTGGCTGACGCTTCGTTCTTTAGCACGCTGCGCCCAGACTTCTTCGTCAGAGTATTACGATTGTAACTCTGTGTGACTCTCCTGATTGCCCGTTTCGTCTAGAACTCTGTTTACCTGTTCCTGCCTGCCTCCGACCCGACCTGCTTCCGTCCCACGCTACGATCTTCTCTCCACTCCCGGTAAACTCGACCTGCTTGTCTTCCGCCCTCCGATTGGCCACCCGATCCGAAGCCTTCTTTCCGGCTCCGCTGCTGACGTCTGACAGCCATCACGTCTCCCGCAAGCCCTGAACGCTATCTTAAATAAAGAACTCTAACGAATGCTCTCGGGTTTCCTGGTCTGTTCTGGTCTCCCGACAGCCGACTTTATTCTTTTCAAAACCTGTCTCACCTTTTTGGAGAACCACATTCGTTTTTAGATCATTATGTCAGGGAAACGTATGAAAAACCTTGTTTAGTTAGTCTGAAGGGTGGCTACACACACTTTAGGTGAATTATTTTTTACCAATTTGATTGTTTGATATATTTTAATCAAGACACACCCACTCTTGGATTAATGGACTTTTCTTTTACTGAAAAGTAAAGGAGAAATGATTGACATGATCAGTGTCTTTAAAAACGATGTTTTTGCGATAGTGTGGGCCATGGGTGGATTCCTTAGCCACAAGGGTTATAGTGGCACCATTTCCAGTAACGTGTGTGTTGGGCAAGTACAGCCTGGTGGAACCCATCCCTTCTCAGGCCAAAACATTTTTCAACCCTGCCCCGAACCGGGGACTTTTCGCATGTTAGGCAAATGTGCTAACCACTGAATATCGGAAACACTCTGTACTTATTTTAACCCTACTTCTTATTAAATTCTTTGTTTCTGTTTGTGTTTTGTGCTCCTCAGTTTTCCTGCAGGTGTTGTGTGTGAGGGGGCGCGGCTGCTCTGATGAGACACACCTGCCTCCAATCAGCTAATAACCCATTATAAAAGCCTGGCCTTTGTGGCAGTTGTTGCTGCTGAAATCAGTCTTGATAGGATTCTAAATCCCTGCCTTGGAACGAAGCACTTATCAATATGTTCTTTCGGTGAGTTTCCTTCTTATTTGTTGCTCCATGTTTCCTTTCGTACCGGTTCCCTGCTGCCGCCACCAAACTTCTTCTGTCTCACATCTATACATTCAGGGTCCAACCATTTGGAAAACCTAACACTTCTAATAATTACCCCCGGTATTAATATAATAACTCAAAACAACACACTAATAAAATATGTTTCTACTTCAAACTGGTAGCCCTTTGCTCCAATCAGTAGCAAAAAAGTAGCTCTTAGGTTTAAAAAGATTGTCGACCAGAGGTGTAGAGAATGATCGAAAGAGGGAAGACACTGAAACATAATTGTACTCACCGGTAGGGTTACTTTAACCGGATTACTTTCAATTACTTTGGGATTACTCAAATACCAAATATGCTAATAAAAGACAAAAGAAACTAAATATGAATAAAATTACTAAATTTTGTTCAGGCTTGGGGAGTAACGGAATACATGGAATGGCAAAAATGATGTTGGCAAGCTGTTTGGATTTATTTTCATTTTGTTTCAGTCGCATTTTAAGTTAGTTTTGCTGGAGATCAAAGCCAGGAGAGAAAGCTTACCATGTGTTGTGAGTCATCATTGTATTCATATTTAGTTTTTGTTTTTTTATTAGCATATTTTGTATTTGAGTAATCCAGTTAAAGTAACCCTACCCAACCCTGCTCACCAGTTTAAGCCGGTGCTTCTCATTTATTTTCAGTCATGCCCCCTTGGGAAAAAGAGAACGTCTCGCGTCACCCCAAGCTAGTCTCAGCTACTGCTCAATTGTATACACTTGCTGGTTAACTGAAGCAGGAGTCACAAAGCGGGATGAGTTTTAGCAATATTAGGCACAAAGGATGTAGGTTGAGGGTTTACCATAAGTCTCACATGAAGTGGGGAAACATTGGTCCTCGGCTTCTTTTGGAAGAGAATATGATTTGCTAGGTTGAGCGATCGTTTTTCATTTTAAGTGATCATAAAATATTGGTTGGGACAAAACAATGATTGCTCAATATTATTGCCCACACACGTCAAATCTATGACCAGGTTCGGCATGTTTTCTTGGAGAAAAATTCAAGCTACATATCGGCTTCATTGGTGTGGAATGAGTTTAGGTAATTTTTTGGCTTCCTGCTGTCGCTGCCGATGTTTTAGACACATTAAGAAGACTGGTCTTTCTAGTCTCAGGCTCCACATGCAATTCAGTAACTTAGGAAAGAAAACTAGAGTGTCTGGAAAACACAAGCTTTGGGACACTATTCATGCAAAATGTTTTTTTACAGCAGTTTGAATGGCAATTTATTGCCAGAAAAGTGCTTTACCAATACATTTGATTTGATTTGACAACCCACACAGAAGTTAGCTGCAATCGAACCCGGAACCTCTTAACTGTGAGACTAAACAGTCACTACCGTGTCACGAATTTAAAGGTTTATTCTAATTATGTGGCTCGTAGAACAGTGTAGTTTACAGTATTCGTTGTTTAACAAGTTCCGTGACGGTCATTAACAAATAATTAGGTGGAATGAATCATTTGAATATGTATTTTCAAATAACTAATTCTGATTCAGTTTCCTTACGATTATGCCTTTCACAATCCAGTTCAGCCTGAAGACTTTATTAATGTTTTCCTACTATAATACAACGTGTGATTGTCTTAAAAATATAGAATGGGCAACATTTAACAGCCGCACCAACCTAACTTTTTGTTAAACTACCACAGCATTACATTGTATATCCTGCATCAGCTCAATTAGTGCTTTGAGCCTTCTCTCGCCTGAATTCGATTTCATACCCTGTTGTGGTTTTCAGAGCAGCTCTGACATTGACAAATGTTTCTTTCTTGCTTTGCACAATAGAGATTCTGACTGTGCATATCAATCATCCAAGGATAACATCGGTGCAAGTAACTGTTCTCCTCTGTGCCGGAACTTAACTTAAACTCGCTGGTATAACTCGTATGTTTTAATTGCTAATAGTTATTTCATTCAGAGGATGACAAAAGAGATTTTAATTCCAAAATGGACACTTTGCATGTCCTTGATAGTTTAAATTGAAATTACGAATTGGTTGACTGTGCATTGTACCTGTTTGACTGTTGTCGGATTAGTCTTTTTTTGGGGATATGCGTGACTTAATGTAACAAGAACTGGCTGTATACCGGTGATAGATAAGCTTGGTGGTTGTCACAAAATGATTAGAGCAATTAGATACACATTCGTTCACAGACATCGCCCTCTAAGTTTCAGATCAATCTCAGAGATGCATCGACCATGAAGTAGGGAAAGCAATTCCTAATGCTTGTAGAATTAGTGAAGTTCAATACCTAAATTACCAAACGAGGCATCTAGCTGAGTTTAAGCACTGCTTGCTTTTTTTTTGCGTCATTAATTTACTTTCTCTTACTGATTCTCTGTGTAGTTACATCAAACAGAACCCCATGGTAATTTGACATTTTCTATTAATTAAATATTGATTATCATGCATCAACGCCGAAAGCGGCACACATCCAGTCCATATTGTATTTCAGTCTTTTATCACAACTCAAATTGGGTCGAATGTACTGGCGGTAGCATACGCTGACAATTGCAATTTTATTTTACGTTTTATCAGAGCTACTGGATTCATGTCAAGTATAAATTGAATTGTATAAAATCGAATGGTCAGATAGACGAAAAAAAGAGTATACATATGCACTTTCTGCAATATCTATGTCAATATTATTATGCTCATAACACTATCTTGTTTTCTTAATCATTGGAAAAAAATTGATCAATTGATAAAGTCAAGCTATCGTCTCTCCATGACTAGCATTTGGTGACATGTTTACCGGACCTGTAGGATGCAATTGTAATTGGAACAAAAATGAAGACAAACGTACACTAATTGGATTTTTGTGTGTTTTGATATTAAAGTTATGTTAAGGAAATTTTAGTGGAAAGAATCAATATGTCATCCTCCGCAACACAGAAAGAATTCTTGATCCAGCAGATTGGCTGGTGACCATAAGGAAAACGCATGTACACACCCAACCAATTTTTCAACATAGATGCTTTCTAGTTTCTATGTGTAAAAAGCGCATCGTAGTTTATAATGCTCATAGCGCTGCAGGCAAGATCAGAAATAAAAAGGCTGTTGGAGACCATATTGTAGATCTACTCCGAGGAATATTTGGTTGAAAAAAATTAAAAGAAACATCTAAAGTAGGTAATGTGAGGGAGGGAACAATTTGCCTTAATATAGAAGTAAACCCGCTGGGTGGCGGATTATTAGTTATACCCTACAGACAGCCCTTTTTTTTTCTTCATATCGATGTTTATTCTCAGCAAATTACTCTGTATGGTGCCTAACGCGGCGGCAAGGCAGCTAGGTGGTTAGCGCCGCAGCCCCAGGGTGTGGAGGTCCAGGGTTTAAGTCCAGCTACTGCAGCCTTCCTGTGTGGAATTGGCATGTTCTATCACGTGACTGTGTCCTCCCACATTCTGAAGACGTACATGTCCGGTTAATTGGCCAGTGTGAATGAGCAAGAGTTGTACGTGCCCTGTGACTGGCTGGCAACCAATTCAGGGGTGGCCCCTGCCCACTCCCTGGGACGGGCTCAAGTCCCCTAGTGAGGATAAGAAAATGGATGGATGGGTGCCTAAAGCAACAATTGCTGCATAGTATCACATAGACAGTTGTCAGTATGCCATGTACAGTGTTTTCATTTATTGACGAAGTAAAGCTAATTTTCAAGATGCTTAAGGATGCTCGCTTGAGTCCCCATTAATGTGTCAAGTCAAAACTCACCTCTTACACTAAACCATTGCTTTTGGTTGCATCATCTATGTTTACCAGCACACACACACTATTGGATGTATTGTTAACAAACTAATGTAAGCTAGCTTGTTTAATTATTGCTGTGTCCGAAATCTCCCCAAACCAAGACACAAATAACTGATTATTTTGAAGTTGAGCTCTTTGGCATTGATTCAATTTACTATTTTCTATTTTTTTTTTTTATACAAATGAACTAATGTACCACACAAAACATCCGTACAATACAATGACATAATACATAAACTGTCATGATTACCGATATGAATCACCTGTGCCCGCTCCTTTGGCGGCAACTGCCTCGCACTCTGATTGGCGCCCTGTCCCTATGTAAACCCATTCCTATCTGTCCTCTGTTGTCAGTCCGTCTGCAAAGCTGTTAACACTAGTCAGGGTCCAAAAAGGTTTGCCATCTGTTTTTACTCCTGTCTGTTCCCCGGCTTCAACCCGTTTTTGATCCTGACCACTTCGTCTCTCCTGTTCCGGCTTTCGACCTCTTTTGTCCCCAACCATATCTATACTCCTTTCCTGGTTTACGACTCTCTTCTGACCTTGACCACGTTTTTGCTCTCAGTCCCGGGTACTGACCCGTTTCCGTTCCCGACACCGCCATCACTCGACACGGAAGATCCACTTCCACGTTCAGAGTGACCTGCTTCCCGCGTCCAGCAATCACCGGATAGTGGACGCAACCCTTTCTGCATCTTCCAATAAAACATGTGAGAAACGCAACGCAAGTGCGCCCTGTCTCTGTTCTGGTGCTGGCATAAACATGTGTCCAAGGGGAGTAGAATAAAGCTAAAACTTTTTTAACTGCCTACCCCTGATTCTTTTTTTTTTTTTTTTTCTTGCAGGAATCAAAACCAAATAACAGAACACTACCCCGCGAAAGGAAAAACAAAATAGGATATGACATTTCAGAACCTGCAACACCCAAATTAACTCTATTCATCCATTCTCTGCACTGCTTATCCCCACAAGCGTCGTGTGGGTGCTGGATCCCATCCCAGCTATCCTTAGGCAGGGGGCAGCCAGAACTGGTCTTCAGCCAGTCGAAGGGCACACAGAGACGACCATTCATACGCTTATTCACACCTAGGGACAAGGTGGACCTGCCAATCTACTTGACATGCATGTAGGCACGGGGAGAACATGCAAACTACAAACATGGAGGCCAGTTGCTGGAATGAACCCCGGACCGTAGGGCCGACACAATAACCACTCATCTGCCGTGCCACCCCAAAGTAACTCTTGATATATTAATCCTCTTTAGTGAATGTATCAAAAAATATAGTGCATATTTTTTTCATAATAGATAGATAGATATAGATAGATAGATAGAGATAGATATAATTTGTAAACTTGTGATAAAAGTACTGTAAATGTATGCTTTTCCCTTACGATTCCCCCATCCCAATACAATAAACTATAAGATTATACATGTGCAAAAGCTTGAAGGACCTTGATAAAATGTTAGTGAAAACATTGAGTCTTCAAATATTAATATTACTGTCTGTGGTGTCAAAAATTAATTTTATTGGCTTTATTCTCAAGCTTCACTTGACACAAGCACACGACGAATGGGATCAATATGTGGCAGAATCGCAACGTTTCAACCAGGGGCAATATTAAAAACAGAGCCTTGGGGGTGCTGAGCAGCATGGGCAAATAAAAACCCGAGGGGCCACACGCAGGCCGTCAGTCGTCTTCATCTGGCCTGCCAAATAAAAATTGTCAAAATATAATGACCATATGTATAATAGTAAATATCGATCTAGTAATAAACTTTTTTTTTTTTTTTTTTTGGTGCAGACTTTTTCCCTCATTTTCCTTTTGTGTATCTGCGACCATAATACTGCAAAAATACGACAAATCTAAATATCAAATGCGGTGCTTGAAAACGGACCTAATACATTTTGTCTTTATTCTGATGAGAAAATAAATACTCAAAATTCGCATCGAGTAATACTATGATATAAACATAACACAGAAATATTTCAACATAAATACTACAAGAATGCAACTACAGTAATCCTAAAAATACTAAAGAAATGCTACGAAAATACTAAAATGGATATACTTTTAGATAAATACTATAAAAATAACACTAACACAAATTCACTGATGCATAATTATTACAACAGAACTACTACGAAAACTGAACCATGGAAATATTACAAAATAATACCCTAAAAATACTAGAAAATACTTCAAGATAAAGTACGGTTATACAATAAAAATAATTCAGGAATATTGCAAAAATCTGACTCTGGAAATACTATTATAACACAAAACTACAACCAATGTAATACTACAAAAGTACTACACATATACTACAAATATTATATTATGGGAATATCACAACAATGCTATAAAATCATGGCTACAGAAATACTACATTAATACTATGGATACACTACAACAATTCTATGACAAAAATACTTGTACAGAAATACAACGATGTGTTGCTAGGAATCAAATGGATCGAACCGTTTCAAGGCAGTGGAGTAGATCCGACAGTGTTGTTCACATCATTGTTTTGATTTCCTTTTGTTTCTAGAAACAATATCTGGCATTTTTAATCGCAGTCTGGCAGATCCTGTCTTTATGAGGGAAAGGGGGTTAAAAAATGCTATAAATTTTGGGGGTGCTTTGGTGTAATTTGGGGGCGCTTGAGACTCACAAAAACGGGCATGTTACATCCATGGTTTCAACAATGTTTCGGAACGGCTTTTTGGCAATATTGCACAACCCTTACGTTACCAACGGTATCACGATAACACTGTATGTAACATCCCACATGCTGACATTTCTTGTGTAAATACCATGTAAATTATAACTATAGCTTTATCCCCCTTGTTTTATAACCTTATCTTCTCTGTTCCTTTATCTTCTTGGCTCATACCTCACTGTGACTGTGTAAAACTGGAGTGTCATGCCCAATTTCGTTGTCACAATATGTTAACCCATTTTGTAACAAAGACAATAAAGGTCTATTCTATTCTATTCTATTCTTTTATATTCTATTGTGCTGTTCCGAGTGCCTGCTTTATAGCAAAAGGGATGTATAGCAGCTCTAGCTATCTTATAGTCGAATAATGTCCTTATTGTGAACGGGGAGCTTAAACTCTCCAACAATTTACAACTGCTCATGGATAATGTGTACTCCCGTTTTATCATACGCAATAAAAACAGAAGCACTCACACTGGTGTATTATTGTCAAATGTTATGAAATTTGATTTTTAATAGGACTACATACACGCGAGTTGGTAGAATTTTAATAACCTTTACCAAGTGAAAACCATATTTCTCGTCGAGAATGAGGAAAAATGCTATGTTAAGAATTTGCTTGTCAATATCTTATTGCAGAGCACACTCAAATCATTTTGTCAGAACCAGAACAGACGGTAGACCCAAAAGCGTAACGTTTCACATAAAGCTTTATTGAGGAATCGGGGAAGTCAGTGACGGGGAAACAAACGACAGCAATTCAGTGCTTGCTGGGAAGAAGCAGGAAGCCCTCGATCGGACCGTGGTCTGAGGACGGAAACAAGTCGGACAGCCGGGATGGGAGATTGGCGCGAGGTCTGAAGACTGACAAGTGGGCAGCCGAGACGGAAGTTTGGAGAGTGGTTTGAAGACGGAAACAAGTCATGCAGCCGAAATGGGAGATCAGAGCGTGGTCAGTAGACGGAATCAAGTCAGGTAACTAAAAATGATCAGGAAGCCAGGGACAGATGAGCAGGAAACGGGACAGGACGGAACAGCCTTTTTTTTTTTTTTTTTTTTTTTTTTTTTTTAAATTATTCAGCCAGTATCAACATGATATCTACCGGAAATCATTTTGTCACGCGAAGCTATCGACGTGACTCGGCGCCGGGTTTTTAGACCCAACTGCTGTGTTGGGAGTCATTAGGTGAGCAAACCCCCCCCCAATTCCAACCCTTAATGCCGAGCGCCAAGCAGGGAGGCGATGGGTACCAATATTGTAAGTCTTGGGTATGACTCGGCCGAGGCTTGAACCAGCGACCTCCCAGTCTCTGAGCGGGCGCCCTACCATCCAGGCTACTGAGCTGGAGCCAGAGTCAAAAAGTGCTTGCCTTGCGTGTGCGGACGTTCGTTGACAGACTGACAAGGAGTGAATGAGAGTGATGCGTTTAAATAGGAGGGGAACCAATCAGGAAACGAGCAGCAGCTGGGTTAAACGAGTGGGCACAAGTGAGGGCAATGGGCAAATCATGATACATTTAAAGATTGGAAAGTAGCACAATAATTTTCTGCCTTGGGTAGAGACCAAAGTAATTGAGTTAGTTTTAAAATAACATAACTAGTAAGTAACTGGTTAGTATTTTTAAGTAATGTGTACCACACAAACAAATCCGTCTCATCCACCATTGCCCTTGGCAAGTCTTAAACGAACAATGGAAACACCCTGCCAAAGTTCAGTGTCCATGATATCATGTGGCTGGACGTGCATTTCACACTTAGTCCTTCAGTATTGCAACTTCTAAATCAATCGAACACCCAATAACTGTTTTATGGCTATAAAGAAATTGCTGCGGCAGCGACACATGTAAAAAAGCATCAATAATAATCTCATAACATTGCACTGTTTAGCAACATAGCCACATTTTACTTGCCAAACATATTTTTTTTTTGTCCACAAATCCATCCCCCTTTTTTTCCTCAAGAAGAGCGCAATTACACTCTGTACAGATTATCACCCAGAATTATTTTCTATCACGACTAAAGCTAATGCTAAAAGTCGTGCCTGTCCTGTTGTATTTCTAGCATAACATTAAATTTGATTTATGGCTGAAAAAGTCCATATAGGAGTACTGTATTTTTCTTCACCTTTTCAGTTTGATACTTTCGTTATCACCACCTAGCCAATCAATTTGTGAAACCGCTGATGTTTCCTTATGCCTGTTAAAAAAGCCCTGGCCCGCCAACTCAACATCTGATTGGCTAAACCAACAGTATTATCCACGCTTGCGTTATGCCCCAGGGACTTCAGAAATTATTTTGAACAACTCAGGGTAGATTTCTGACCCTGGCAACAAACAATGGCTAAAATGTGATTGACATACCATTTAAAAGTATTTAATAAGTATTCATAGACAAAATATAATGAACATGATTCTGATGTTTTTAGGCCATCAGAGAATGCCTTGCAGGCTCTGACAAACCACCACTGGTAATATCCTTCTAATCAATGTCACCAACAGCCGTTTGCAAGACACATTTTGGGCTTTTCAGTTGTCTCTCTGGATTTGCTTAGTTTTTCAATCTTGACAAGTTTTTGCAGATAAACTAACCTGACAAATTTTCAGGCTGAGGAGTAATTGTTGTTGACATGTCATTTGTGCTTTAAATCATGTCAGCCTCACTCCTAGACAGTCCGCCTGCTAGAATGCGTAAGGTAGTTTTGCAACGACTTGGCTCACTGCCTCCCTTTCAACCTTAGTTTCATCGGTAAGACCCCATAAAAGAAATAATCCAGACAGTCTGACCTTTAGCCTCCTTTGCAATAAATTCTAAAGGTTCATCAAATTTCTGGGTTGTGGGTCCTGGGGTAGGGATAAAAAAATCCCCCAAAACATTCATATTTATAAGTACCTTGCTAAAATGCCAAAACATAAGCAGAGCTGAGTCAAATATTTTGGAATTCACCGGTTGGCGTTATCCTGGGAAGTTGTCAACAGCAGTGTTGGGAGGAGATATTGGTGTTTAGTGTTGCGTTTGAGGCTTTGGTTTGGGAAGTGAAAAACAAAAATCTTTAGAATGTCAGTGCGTGCATGTAAAAGCCACTTTATTGAGAAAACTAGCTTCAAGCCAGGTCACTAAAATTTCCGGAATAGCTGTTGGTGCAGCAATATAATGCAGGGTGTACGGTCGCCCATTTGAAAGCCTTAATTGTTCACATTGTGTACAATTTAGTGCCTTCTAGTGGTAAAAATCTATACAGACGCTGCCCTACGACCGAACGAGGTTCCTGACGATCCTAAGTTGAATTTGTTCGTCAGTTGCTTAGTGCTATATTTTGTATGTTAAAGTTTTGTATAAGGAGAGTATGTTTAAGGCTTGTATAAGTAACTTATATTTTGTACTAAAAAAACATTTAATGAAATAATATTCTCTATAGAGTAGAATAGTAGAGTAGAATTTAGTATAACTTTTGGTGCATGCGCTTCAAGAGGTCCTCCTCTGTGGCCGAAAAAGTGTTCTAATCATTTTCTCGACCGCATTAAGCTTTTGTATTTCACTTTAATTTCAAAAGAAACGGCTCGCCTCTTCTTTACACTTATACTAACCATATTGTATGGATGCACGAGATATTAAACAATAAAAACGTCAAAGTTTTGAGACCGCTGGAGATACAGTACATGTAGCACTCTATGTTTACACACGAACTAGAAAATAGTAGCCGTATTTCTTCTTCGGGGTAGATGCCGGGTGACCACGCGGCGGAAAGAAACACTACAGTACTGTCCCATACTCGGAAAAATAGTGCCCACAACACAAAATCTAACTTACAGCAAAGTCCAGATATTTTTCGACGTCCCCAAAAAAATCTTCGTATCTACTGTTTTACGAGAGTCAAAAGGTCGTAAGTAGGGTAACGTCTGTAAATATGATTAAAATATATTAATGATAAGCGAAAAAACATGAATTATCATATAAACGTGCTTTTTTTTTTTTTTTTATATTCGCAAGAGTGAAATATGTCATTTTGCTCCTACGGGTAATGATAAAACCTTTTGCTTGTATTCTTGATATGTCCTACAAGGATGGGGCAAGTAAATTGGTGCAGTTTGCTCTCTTTGAGTCCCTATAGTTTTTCTTCTTCTTAAAAGTTTGTTACACTTGTTTTCTGTTGCTCTACACGATACTGTAACATCTAGTCAAATGTGTGTGTCCCTTAAAATAAAGCAGGACTTACAGTGGGATATTTTCAGGAAACGGTGTCAAACGCAAACACAATCCATTCAGTAATGGGTGTTTCAAAAAAGTCTTTTGAATATTTCTTATACAGTATTCTAATAAATGTTTTACACTATGCGACACGGTGGATGAGTGGTTAGCACGTCTGCGGCACAGTTCTAAGGGCATGGGATAAAATCCAGCTACCAGCCTTCCTGTGTGGAGTTTGCATGTTCTCTCTGTGCTTGTGTGAGTTTCCTTTGGGCGCTCCTGTTTCCTCCCGCATTCCAAAAACATCCATGTCAGGTTAATTGGCCGGTCCAAGTTGTTCTTAGGTGTGAATGAGTGAGTTGTCTGTCTCTATGTGCCCTGCAATCGGCTGACAACCAGTTGAGGGTGTCCCCTGCCCACTGCCGGAAGACAGCTTGGATGGGCTCCAGCAACCCTACAGAGGATAGGAGGTGCAGATAATGGATGGATTACCCTGTACTATTTCACGAGCAGATAATTTGTATATAATCTGAAAAAAATAGTAATCTCCAAGATATGCTTCAACGTGTTCGGTAGGAGCTGGATTACCAACTTTACGTATGGAGTGTCTTAGGCGGTGTGCATGTTGAACATGCTTTCAGTAGATCTTGTTCAGAATTCAACAAAAAGAAATCTTAGGATCTTTAACATTGTCTTTCATTTAATTTGCTTTAATCATGTACTTTCTTATATTAACATCTCAAAGGACATCAATTGTTTTTAAACGCCCTGTAAATTTCTATCAGGACTGCATTTAGCTCAGGAGGTAGAGCGCTTGTCTTAGGATCAAGAGGTCGCAGTTAAAATTCCAGGCTCCTCTGTGCTATATGTCGAAGTGTCCTTGGGCAAGGCACTGATTTCCTAATGTCCCCGATAGCAGGTAGTTGCCTTGCATGGCTGATACTGCTATCGGTTAGTTGGAGGGGAAAAGTGTGAAGCACATTATACTGCGCTTTGAGAGGTCTCCATTGACTTGAAAAGCGCTATATAAATACAGACCATTTACCAGTCCCACTATTTTTTCTACATTATATGTAGAAGAGCACAAGGAAATAATTAAAAGGATAAGGTTGAAAAATGGTCTGGAGTGGCCCTATTCTGATGACAAAAACAAAGGTGAAAAAGGACAGGAGATACCTGAGTTTACATGAGGTTTGTCTTTATGGTGGGCCTGCTCATTTACATTTAATGAGCACCCTTGAGACGGAACATGGGCGCCAGTGCATGCACTTGTGCCCGCGTGCTGTTGTTTGTGTGTAGCAAATGGGATCATGATTAATTACTCATTAATAATTGATCCGGCCAAGTTCTTCATTAGGTTAAGGTGTGCAGTGTAGTTGGCCTCAAGTCGACCAACGTGACCGATACCTTTGAGACTTAAATGCAGGCACCATAGGGATAATGCTGAAATTACTAAACCAAAGCAATGTTCACAAGTTCAAATTTAAATAATACAAAAACAAATACATGCTTGTAAGGATATTTCGGGATGCAAAATTGCTTTATTGATGGCAAAGACTACTCCGTGGTGACTGATTGGAAATCTGGCTAGTGAACATTGTTTTGAAGAAAATGCTCATTTGTATTCATATTTTGGTGTGCATCAATGTTCTTTCGAACCTAAAATGTGAATAAATAAGTTTCCATTTTTTTTACATAATGATCAGTCATCGCATGTACAGTATAAATATCATGAGCTATTGAGTCAATGCCCAACTGTGTTCAAAGAGCTTTTATAAGTTTTATTTTAATTTCCAACTGTGCCTATCTGTTTTGATTTTATTTTAAGTAATGTTGTTCCGGAACGCGCAACACATTAAGTAGAAGTGACTTTATGCTCATCATCTCCATTTTTTTATTAGTGTAGCATTAAAAAGTTGAAAGTAAGAGAATGCTTGTTTAATATAGTTCAAATACCAACCCCACCCTCAAAATGTTGATTCAGAGGCTGCGATAATGACTTTAAGCCAGGGGATGGTGGCAGGGAGAAACTAAGTTTTGAATTCCAGACAGCACCTTTTAATCAATTTTTGGGTTACACATTTTTATTAAACTCACTGCCCAGACCACTTGTTTCCGTTTCGTTTTCTTTGAACTTTGACAGGTCGTGCACTGGTTGTGATTCATAAAATTGGAGGTGATTTCACAGCGCAGAGGTGTTTTTGCTTTTGTCACTCTCACTGCAACAAAGGTAGAAAATGTATAGGATATGTTTTTGTATCTGACACTATAAGCCGGTGTGAGAAAAAAAGTAAATCAGTACAGAAGTAGGTTAGAAATTGACTTGGTATTTTGTTTAGATTCGTATGGGCAGGAAAGAAAATGGATGTTTTTTTACAAATCTAACCAGGAAGTCAGGTAAAATTGACAAAAATAGCGGCTGTATTACAGTGATTATATGAATTGACCTGAATTGTCTTCATTGCGGGGCGGCGCGGCAAATGAGTGGTTAGTGCGTCCGATCAAATCCAGCTGCCTACATGGGTATTCCTCCGGTTTCCTCCCACATTCCAAAAACATACATGTCAAGTTAATTGGCCCGGTCCAAATTGTCCCTAGATGTGAATGAGCTAATGAGTTGTCTGTCTCTGTGTGCCCTGTCCTCTGTCCACTGCCAGAGGATGGCTGGGATGGGCTTCAACACCCCCGCGTCTCTGAGAATAAGAAGTGCAGATAATGGATAAATAGATGGAATTGTCTTTATTTTCATTAATAACAACATTGTGAACATTGTTTGCAACGAGACATTGCACTCCAGCATGAACACATACTAAAGATAAATGGGCAAAAAATGTTTGCCGACTGACTTAAGTTGTGAGTATTATATATAGAGATAGATAGATGGATGGATAGGAACAATTTAGAAGATTACAATATTCAAGTTCAAAGTTTAGTCAAAACAGTTCAAATGTTAGCTGTTAAATTCAATCATTTAAGCTTGTATTTCCTGATGCATTGCACAGTGTAGACACTTTTAAATTGCTGGAGTACTGCACAGTGGTGGACAGCATTCTGAAGCGTGTTTCTGATATAAAGTGGATGTTGTAGTGGACTCATTGCTTCTTTGTAGTATTACATAGTCCTCTCTGGATTTCGGAATTTCAGTCCTTATCTAGTGTTTTCTGTGTTGTGATGTCCATGTCAACTAATCGCTAATTTGGGTACAAAAGTTTTAAAAGGTTTCACCTGCTCAACCGCAGGCCCAGCAGTAACAAAAGTTGCAGGCTGCTCATTCTTTTGCCTCAGGCTGAGAAACATCTCTTGAGTATTTTCATCATTAGGAGATATTTTCCAAGCCGTAATGACACCAGCTGAGCCACCTTTCCTGCAGGCCACCTCTTCTCCATCGGTGAGCAGGCCAATGAGTGCCATGTGCTCGGCAATCTTGATGTTTCCGCTATCCAGTGGGGAGACTTGGTCATAAGTAAAAAGAATGAAAAGGAGAGGGTGGAGAACATCCCGACCCGGATCGATGATATCCCGTCTACAGGATGATAGTAAATGGCACATAAGGGGATAATGGATACCCCACAGCCTGCATGCCAGCTCTCCGTTCCCTTCATAAAAAATGATTTTGTCTTTGTCATCAAACAATAGTCACTGTGTTATCAAATGACAACACATTTATATTTGTAATTTGAAATTAAATCACTTTAAATTGGGTCCAGAATGGAAAAGGAATTTTCTCATTTGATTATTGTACACCGCTAAAATGAACCATATAAACTTGGTGAGAAAAAAGTGTTTTAACAGGATTCTGATCTTAATGAAGTGAAAATATCTATCTGATATTTAATTTTCTACCTGCTAGATGGTGTAGAACGTCTTCCCTTCATATTGACTGGGTGTCGCACCACTTCTATTCCTCTTTAACAGAGCAAAACACTCTTTGCGATTCAAATTGTGTCAGCAACCTGCAGCAAAGCTCATGATGAAAACCAGGATGTAATTATACGAGGCAGGTGGCTGTGTTCATTTTGATTGAAAAGTTATAAAAAAACTTTTGTGATTTGTGTAGGGGTGCAAACAATTTAATGCATTTCAATTAATTTAACGGGAAAGGCCCTTTATTTCGCAAAGGACATACAACAGAACATTAAAAATTGTATTGGCTAATATTAGTGGGGCCAGGAGCGTGCTGAGATTTTCAGATCGCTGGATGTGTATCGGTGCAGAACATGCTGGACAGAGCTCGCCGATGGACTTCCAATTAAGTCTTGTGCCTCATATCAGGGGAAACCAGACTTCTCCAAGAGAAAGAATCTCCGCCTGAATCCATTTGGGATCTTGCTGAATGGTTGGCAGATGGTATGAGCAGACCACATGCTAACAAACACCACTCCAGGCCCCCAACCCTAAATACCCAAAGTCCATTGTCAATTGTTGTGGTGACATGTTGTGGACAGATCACACTATGTGTACATTATTGATTTCCTTGAACGCTACAACATCTATGTAACATTCAAGGGCAGGTGGTTGTTGACTTGGTAACAAGCGTTGTAAAATCTTATGTTTACTACGGGATGCTTTTGCTCAGAATAAGCTTCCAAAGTGTGGATTTTAATTCATTCCGAACTTTAATCCCTCCCAGCACTGACAACCAGCAGTGGGCGTTATGCATAACAAAGGAATATGTTCCTGTAACGCAATTACAAGTGTTTTGATTTTTAAATACCGCTTTAGCGAAACTGAGTTTGGTTGTGGTTTATTCCAGTATTGATTTAATAAAGTAAAACACATGGATAAAAACTTGTCAGTTTGTTTTTCAGCTTCCTTCAACTTGCAAACGTTTTATTCATTAATCTTCAATTCTCTCACGGCGGCTGCTCAGTTTCCACGTTCTACCGTATAGCGTAGAAATTAATACACCACGGCAGACAAATATATGGAAAGCATTTGATGGCTGTAAAGAGTGGTTTTGGATTTAATAAATATTAAATTGTTAGCATCCATGAGCACTCCCACTAAGAATACATTTAGTTAAAAGACACTCTTAAAAGTCACAAGAAATGAATTTGAAGACTCATTTGGTTAAAATGCGAACAGTCTCACAAAAACTTGGGATTTCACCCCCAAAAATTGTAGAATAAGGCTCGGACCTGTGACCTCCCATTTGCAGGAGTGGGTGCCCAACCCTAAGGCCACAGAGTTGTTGTCCGTCCACCACTCTGCATGAGGAGCGCCCTAGAATTTGCAGAAAATCTTAGACGATTATGTGCGCTTTTGATATAGATATACATATATATAAAATCTCAATGTCTCATGTAGAAGGTCTATATTCCTAAATAAAACAGAAATTTCATGAGGTTATAATTGATGTTTTTTTTTATGTATCTGCAGTAAGTGTTTTATAACCATAAAATAGCTATTGAGGGTTATATTCATTCATACGTAGCACCACTGAAGGCCCAGGTTTGAAATACACGGCCCTTTTATTGTGGCAATTTTAGCGGGTCCTCTTCAATGTGAGTATATACGGTAATTTGTAACTAGTTACTTTCAAAGTAAAGTGCTACTTTTGGGTGTCAGCAATTTGGTGGACGACGCAATTTTTAAATGAAGTAACAATTTACTGTAACTACTTTTTTGAGTATTGACCCAGAGCTGCTGACTAACTTATATTCTTAGCGTCCTCCCCAAGGCATGCCGCGTTTAAGCATTACAATTCCAAATGAGGTGGCTTCCTGCAAGACACTGATTGGCTAAAACAGGCTCATGGGATATGTCCTGTGGTTCAATGTTAAGATTCGGCCTGGAAACGAATGTACATTTTCTTCCACGCTGCATCACTGCATGTCAGTCTCGACTCTGTTTGTGTTGGTGTGCGTCAGCGTGAGCACATTAGAGACTCCCGGTGTGTTCTGCTTTCATTTGCCGTCACTATTAACAGCGGGTGGCTATCGCAAAAGCCCTTTGCGGGAAGTATTCAGATACCATGACTTAAGATATATGCTCATAACTACTGTATGTGCTCCAGATTCACAATGTTATGCAACTTTGATGCAAGAAGTCGTATTGTATTGTGAAATACCTATACTGCAGTTATGCAAGTATCTTTGTAAAGATCATATACTGGCGATGTATTATGAAATTGTTTCTATTCATTTTTTTTTATTTTTGTTGCGGAGTTCAAAAATAGAATGTGCAGTTTATTATTCAGCAAACCTTTAAAACCTGAACAATGTTTTAGGCTCACTATAGTTCTTGCTATTTCGATAAGCAGTATCAGCAATGTTTTGCCTTTTCGGGGTTTTTTTGGGGTTTTTTTTTTCACGATTTTCATTGTTTACATGCAGAAAATTTAAATTAAAAAATGGAAATTAGTTTTTTTGGGGATTAGCAGAGATGATATGCATACTAATATAGAATCGATCTTTAATGTGCAAGCATCTATTTCCGGTTTGTTTTCCGGATGTATTTATTTTGCTGTTGAATAAACAGATAAAATGCTTTTGACACCTGCTGTATTTATGAAAGATTTTAACAACTCCTATAACATGCCATGACACCTACTACCCGCAGCAATTCTCACAGGCCTGCACTAAAGCTGGTTTGAAACATAATTGGAAACAGTTTGGGCTCCACTGACTTAGATCAAAAGTTTTTGTTTGTTTGGTTTTCTTAACAAAACATTTGTAATAAATTCTCTCTTAGATGCAGTGTGGTGCCCATAAAGAAGCTGCACTTCTCATTTTCAAAAATATATTACCTAGAGACCAACATTTTGTAATGTAAAATAAGAATGTTCCAAAAATAGCCTTGAAATAGAACCCTTTTTTTACTATTATTATACATTTTGTTATTGCAAAATTAAATATTATACATTGTAACAAAAGAACAAGCATTTGTTTAATAAAAAATCTTCCTGTAAACTTTACCTGTAAACTGTTTTTTTATTAATACCTACTTTCTTAAGGACTCATTGTCGCAGCCTTAGTTATGACCAATAATTACTATCTTTAGCCAATCAAAATGCCGAACACTATGCACAATGAAAGTCCAATCGCAGCAAGACCGTGAAAGATGAACCGCGATACAGCGAGGGATTAATGGATTTCCTCCTGCAAGAATGCCTAGCTTCTTTTAAGAAGGGAAAAAGGCGTTGACGATACTAGTAAACCTCAGAATTTTACTTGTTGACAATACATTGTGTGTTGTTTTCCTAGGGGGAATTTGGGTTATCAAACATAGGTAAAAGTCTGCATGCAGAGTAGGAAAGAAATAAAAAACTTGCGGAAAGCTTTTGCTGGATTGCAGGGGAAGCGCAACAGACCGCATCTGTTACAGAGACAGTGTGCATCGACACGCTGACATAAATGCTTTCGATTTGTCCTTGCAGATGCCACAACACATCTGTTAAAGATGCAGCATCAATTGTGCACAAGGTAAAAGTTAACACAGAAAGTTTGAGCCATGCCAATGTGCAGTTGCGCTGATTTTTTTCACAAAAATGCACTCGCACCCGTTGCCCCTGTTGTGGTTTTGACAGAATTTGATAAAGTGGCCTGTATAAACACATGGGCATGGATTGCAGTTTCACATTCTATGATTCACTTCACCCAAACTGACAGGAAACACAGCTCTCAGACCATGATGCAGATTGTGAGGGGATAGGAAAGATGGTGATGTTTATTTCCCATCCATCTGTCATACACTGCCTTGCCCTGTACCTTAATTTGTTTCTGTCACAAAGTTTTGGTTTTTTTTTTCTCCATAATAAATGTTTGACACTTGGAGCATATTATGCAGCATTACACCTGCCACCGGTAATATTTGCTTAGCATGACAGGGCTGACACGAAAAGCCAGGTACCACACTTCTAATTTCCTGATGCCACTTGTATACAAGACTCCAAAGGAACATGCATCAAGCTCAATAGGTTTGTTTCATCATGCTAAATTAGGTCGCTAATAAACGTCTGAGTCAGCATACAGCAAAGGGTGGCTGATTACTGCACAAGTAACTGCAAACCAAGAACTTCAAAGTTTGTTAAATGAGCACAACAAAAAAGCTGAACGAGCATGATAGTCTCTTTCTGTTTTGTATTCCCACCTAACATTACACATGCACATCATCAATGATACAAGGGTATTGAGGTTATTTCTCATGCCCTATGCATGTTTGCTGTTTTGTTGAATTATTAGTTTAGATGGCATGCACCTATGCATTGGATCATACGTACAGATACAAAAAAAGCAAACGTTAGAAATTATATTTTTTTAATGGGGGGGATTATATATGAGAAGTTTTTCCTTTCTCCTTAATGTTTTATTAATTTGCTATTAAGTAATTTTTCTACCCATAGAAATATATATTTCGTGAATACATTTCGGACCAAATGTTAGCAATTGTTCCCATCTGGTTTTGGTAACATGAGTCGGAGATTTTGTGCCAACATTAAAGACTGAGAGACATAGGAGACTTAAAGGTAATAATGGACGGAAGATGAGAAGTATTAAAATATAATAGTAATGACATAAGAAAGCAAGCATGTCCTGTCACATGTTAATTAATACATGATTTTGTTTTTAAGCAAAACTGAGGCACGATACAATTCCTTAGCTTCAAATGCCAAAGTTGGTCAAACACTCAATGAAATTTAATTCAACATCCGATTGGAGGAAAAAGACAACTGCTGTTCAAACGGGGAACGAAAAGTAAGCACCAGGTGAGACCCAAGAGCCAAAACAGAATGGAATTAGAGATGAACAGCTGTGCATGGATTTAGGTAATTAAATAAAATAGACAAAATTAAAAGTTCAACAATGTACAACAAATCAATAAGACAAAAAAAAACAAAAAGACCAAAGGATTATATGCCCTCAGTAATATTTAACTATTAGCCCAGTGTAAGAAGATTATTGGGCAGCATGGCGGCGCAGTGGTTAGCACGTGTGCGGCACAGTTCTAAGGTCTTGGGAACCTCCTTTGTGGGTTGAAATCCGGATACCGGACTTCCTGTGCGGAGTTTGTATGTCCTCCCTCGTGCTTGCGTGGGTTTGCCCCGGGCACTCCGGTTTCCTCCCACATTCCAAAGACATGCATAGCTTTAGTTAGAAACTTGCTGAATTCTTCATGTTTTTTTCTTTTGATCTTCCTGTGTAAATAAATTGTAGTTTGTTAGATTAAGCAATGTGTGCATCTGTTCCGTTTAAAATGTTCTTCGGATCAATAATTCTTATCAAAATTATCCAAATTTGATCATTTAAAAGTAAAGTAAAATAAAATTATGTATCGGGAGTTTGCTCTTCAGAAAGACTTAAGAGTTGAGACTGACTTGACATAACGATATAAATGAGACTGATAAATATAACTCTTGTGGTAGACCAATAGCGCTTTCTTGTGATTAATCCGGTAATTGCAACTGCAGGCGCCCCTCTTTGCCCACAATTTTGATTCTAAACTAAATAAACAAACCCTGAAACCAAATAACATACACATACAAACGCAGCACAGGGAGGCCTTCAGCTGGATTTGAACCCAGGACCCCTGAACTGTGGGGCTGATGGGCTAAACACTCCTCCGCCATGCCACCCATCAGAATTATTGATCAAAAAGATCTGGATACTCCATTAAAGTATTTAAAATTAGCTTTAATGGTTGTTTAGCAATCATAGCTCATATGCATAAATAAATCATTAATAAAACCACAAAATTGTGACTAATTTATTCTAATCCCTCAATTAGTTAGATAATGACGATTCTTTAGCATCACCAGCTCTGGGAAAAGAAAATGATTTTCTCAAATTGCTACCCTTAATCTAATTTGGGCAAATTTTCAGATTGCTTTTTAAGTGATGAATACATCTAATTAATCCAATTAAATGGCCAACCCAATCTGTAGCTCTAAGATCTGAAATAACTAGCTTTAGTGGCCACAAATATTGATTCACAATTATTTTATTCAGAATGAGAAAAGCAAAACATTTTAAAGTAAACATAGTCAATGTTGTCAGTTTTACATTTGTTATTTAAAACACTGTGTTATGATGGATCTTGTTCCTCTGGTGATTATTCTAATATTTTTAAAACTGAAAACTCTGTTTTTCTGTTTTGGCTTGCATAGATTAACCATAAAAGCCTCAGGCAAAGTAATGTTGGTCGACCCAAACACTCCAAGACCGCGTTATTATAATTTTGTTGAGGGTCCCATTAAATAAACCCACAATAAATAAATCAAAATACTAAATTAACTGCTGCTCAAAATTTGAATGCTGTTCCTCAAGTCAAATCGCTACTTGGCAAAACATCCTCACAAAAAAATAACGTTTTCTCATTATAACCCATAGAAATCTACGCCCTTGAGCCGTTTTACCTCAATTCTCATGGAATATGTTTGTCTGCAGCATTCTAGCCGTGTAAAAGCTTTCTTTTCACATGAGCACATTACCGCATAAAGCAATTAGTGACTGGCTCTGCTCAGTTTTCAAAGACCTAGAAAGTGTTGGGGGGGGTCTCTTTATAACTCCCTGAGATGGAAAATTTCTATTAGATGCAAGAGAAATCAGGTACAATTATTTGGATTGATCGCAACTCATTTTGGTATCTTATATTGCAGAGGAGTAGACTCAGTGTGTTTGTGTGTTGTTTATGAACCGTTATGATGGTTGTGTAATATGAATGCTTCAGGGTATATCCAGTAAAAGCTTTGCAAACATTTCAAGTACACAGAAAACTTGAACTCCACACAATATGGGAGATATTATCAGCTTGATGAACTCATCCAAAGTAATATTTCGAAAAGACCTACCGGGTCAGTAAAATTAAAAAAAGAGAATAAGAAAGCTAGTGACTTGGCATGACGTTTTGCGGTGTAAATAAACCGTTTTCATGTCGTATAGTGTTAACTGCTGTCTTGAATATACAGCATAAAGAATAAATAATCCTTAAATGAGGAAGGATAAAGAAAAGCAATGTTGAACTGCAGCTGCAAGCAGCTGTGATTCAATTTGCCGTGGAATAAATTATTAAAAGACTTTTCCTGCTTTGATTCTCTAGCCATTTATACTGACATGTTACCTAAAGGCCATCCTAATTAAAAATATTAGTGTACTGATAGATAAATAGTTCAAATGCATTTGAAAGAGAAGCATTTATTGATATAAAGACATAGCATTTATTATTTAGCGCAGCCTAGTAGTAAAATTTACATTAAAAAAACAATACAGTATTTATTTTTTTAAAAATCAATTACAATACACGAACTATCAAATAAACTTATCTTCCAGACTGTAACATGCACTCAAAAACAACAAATACCCAGAAATTCGCAAATGCACCTTGTAATGCGAACAAGCCGGAAAATTCATAATTTTCAATTAACTGTTACTTCATACAGTTGCCATAGGTGATTATATTTTTGTGGTGTAGCGAGATTTCGCAATGTTAGTTCATGTTTTATGAAACAAGTTTTCATGTTTTTCTTATTCAGGCAGAATTTTTTGAAACTCTAGCCATCACAGTTGTTTTATTTTTATGCGCCTTATTGTCTGGTGGGGCTTTATATATGAAAAAAAAATATCCCAGACAGCTATTTTTGGTGGTGTTCCTTATAGCCCAGATATTTTGTTACATTTAAAAAAAATACTTGTAAGCTGAAGAATGTGCTTTTATTTTACATAACATGAGCCTGACTTAGTAGCAGCCCAAAAAAAAGAATACAAGTGTGCATTTTGGGCACTTGAAGTCCCCGTAGTTTCTATTCCTGTCACGAGGCGTGGTGGCGTGGAAGGGGACCGGACCAGAACAGAGGCAGGAGGCATGAAGGGAGAACTCAAATGCGTTGACGATCCGTAAGTTTTATTTAATAAAATAAAAGTCGCCCAATACTCCGGGGCAAAACAGAACAATACAGAGTTCCTCCGGCACGAACTTAACGGGACATGGCATAACAGACTAAAACAGGACAAGGAATAACAGACCGGGATTGTGAATAATGAGTAATGAACCAGCACCCGCCAAACCCAAAATCCAGCCTTAAATAGCAGAACAGCAATCAGCTGATCTGCTTCAGCTTGAGTTCGGGGGCGTGGCATACTGGTCGTCATGGCGACCGTGACAATTCCTCCTTGTTTTTGGTTGCACTTTACAATACAGTGACATCTACTGGTCAAATACAACACACTGTCCCTCTTAAGTATCACTCATTAAACGCTGCCGTTATTCAGGGTCAAGGATCTGTCATGAAAGACTAAAGAACAAAAAACGCTCTGAACAGAGAGAAGTCATTTAATTCCACCAGTAAACAAAATTAGTACATATAAATTGGCGTCTCTGCAGCTTGCATAGCTCTGGCAGTTTCTCAATGATGGTCGATTCAGTCGATGCACCAAGCCAGTTTTCTTTTTTCCTTTTTTTTTGCGCACCAACCCAATCGTCAAATTTCCTTTTGATGGGAGTCATCTTTAACGTTGATCGTGGGAATGCGATGAAATAGGATGCAATGTTGCACTAACAGACAGGAATCTGATCATTCATTATGTGGGGGGAAAAAAATTGCCTTGAAGTTGTCGCACATTTATTCATTCTTTCGTGTTATTTAGCTGATCTTCAAAATGGCGGCAGGAACAGATTTGAGTCACTTTTACCAGAAGTGAAACGGGACCAAATTTGGGCGACAGTCCTCCAGTGTGGAACTGAAATGTAATAACCCCTTGGGTTATCTTCTGGTACTTAAAGTTGTTGTTTCCAAAGCATGTATGTCAAGTTCATATAAGTCTTTAATTTGCTCAAAGGTGTAATTGCCTGTAACAAGTTACAAGTATTCCCACCTGTAAAATGTTTAGAAATGTATACTTTTCTTCATTGTAGCTGTTCAGTTTTGAATTGTAATTGCACCTTTAGCCACTCGGTGGAGTAAGTGCATTGTGTGTATACAAAAATACACTTGACAGGACAATATGATGTATTTGATCACTAAACGTCGCCGTATTGTATATTGCAATCAAAAACGAGTGCTACAAAGTACGAACTAAGGAGAGTCAAAGTAACCATTGTTCACCATTTTTGGTATTTTTTGCCCAGTTTTTTATAAGGTTTTTGGTTTTGGGGGCCACAGTAGCAGAAAGATGGCAAACAATCATGTCAGCTCCCTTTGGGTGAGCTTCATGTTATGTAAAAATGGATACCTAATTCTTTTTCTACAGGTATTTTTTAAATGGATATTTAATATATCATTTATTTGTGCTTATTATTCAAATCAATTTTGTTGTTTTTTTAATGAATTGAGTTTTTTACCACCATGAGGTGCTCAATATTACCAAATGTCCCTTTGTGGTTTGAAGATTATGCAAGAAGCATCACACATTGAGAAAACTTAAAAATTTGTGTTTATTATTTATTGCTGGTGCCAACTTTTCATCTAACTGCCGTTCAAACATGTTATAAACTATTTGTGAGGAAGTGATCAAAGTTTGAGTTAAGTAAAATGTGCTGTCTGGACTGCAAAATGTGTACTTGCGTGAATCCTCATTTCAGCCTATGTCAAGCTGCTTGTGAGAAAGTATGTGTATTTTGACTAAAGTATTGGTGTTTGGACTGTATATGAAACAGTCATTTTCTTACTTTCACCATTTTCATGCTACACTTGCAGAAAACCACAAGCACGCGCATAAAATCGCTCTATAAAGCTTCCCTCCCCCCTTTCCTCCCTCCAATGTGTTGCGAACAGCTCTGATAAAAGTATGATGAATCAGATAGGCGCAGTAGGGAAAAAAAAGCTCTTTGATATCAGTTGGGCATTGTTAAGTCACTCATAATGGAGCCAATATTTTACTTTCAATTTTGAAGGAAACCTCAGACTAGGCAACCCATATTAAATGTGTCCTAAACATTTTAAGTATAAATAAACAAAACAGAATTTAGCTATGAATATAACTTTGATCTTGTGTTTTATTTGGCATCTCCTATAGGTGAAGAATAACATTATCCAAAAATAATATTGATTTGAATGATAAGCAAAAATACTAAAGCTATAAATGTATCTAAAATTATATAAATGTTGACAGGTTTAAAGTTCAGTACACACTCAAAATAAGGAGAAAAAATATAAATGGATATTGAACTTGCAAGGAAAACCAGGGAGAGAGCCCAACTTCAGATAAGCAATTCCAACATGCTTTAAAAGACCACCACAGCATTCTTTTTTGAATACTTGAAGTGAGGAAATGTGTATTTATCCAAGATAACATGAGGCTTAACTGGAGGCAGCTGACATGATTGGCGGCCATCTTGCTGCTACAGAAGAGGAGCCCATCCCAACTATCCTTGGGCAGTGGGCAGGGTACATCCTGAACTGATTGCCACCCAGTCGCAGGGCACACTGAGACAGACAACAACTCATACGCTCACTCATACTTAGGGACAATTTGGAGTCATCAATTCACCTGCCACACATGTTTTTGGAATGTGGTGAAAAACTGAAGTGCCCGAGGGAAACCCATTTAGGCATGGGGAGAACATGGAAATTCTGCACAGGGAGGCTCAGTGTTCTCGTTTGCCCGCGTCCCTGCGTCCTAGATGCATTATTTTTGCTGGGGGCGCGTCGTGTCAAATCAACGTGCGTCCCCGGGACGCAACTTTTTTGACACGAAATCTTCATTATCATTTTTTAACAAAGATTTACCGCACTCCAAACTTTTCGTGAGGCGGATCCGCCATTGTTGTTTTGGTCTCGCGTTTCGAGTTTTCGTCTGCACACCGATCTCCAGTTCGAGTTGTGTAGTGAAAGTCAGTTTCTTTTTAGAGAACCGGCTTTTTCGGCTCAACTCATTAAAGAGAGCCGGCTCTCAAACGGCTCACTTGCTTTGATGCATTATATTACGAATGATTATGTTGTAGTTAAGAAAAAGTTAAGAAAAAAAGGAAGTATAAAAGCAGAAAATGAAAAAAGTCAGGTTTGTGGTGATCCCTTTTAATCAGTATATTACCAACAATAATTTAATGCAGAAAATGAATTAATAATCTGAATAAGAAAATGTATTATTCTACTTAATTATATTTGCATGTATTTTTTCCTTCTACAATGAACGTCCAAGCGACTTCATTTTTGAACTTTTTTTTAATAATAAACCTCATTGTCGAGGAACTCAATATCTCACAACAAAACGTTAATTAACAATATATATGATATAAGGAAACACATGTACAATATAACATGTTAAACTACATAAATAAACATGTTTGAAAAAAAAGGTTTTTTGTATTTTGTAAGGGAAAATACGACTGTTTGTAAGGACATGGAGCAGACTAAATTTTGGGGACCCATAGATCTCTGTTGGGACCCATAGATTTTTGAGCATGCGAATCCCTGGGACCTCACTTTTCAGAGGTAAAATGAACACTGGAGACTGGTAGGTGGATTTGAACCCATTACCTCGGAACTGTGCCGCGTGTGCGCTAATCACTCATCCGCCCCATACTGATACAATTCAAGGTTATTATTATGAAAAATACAGTTTGGCTGGCAACTAGTTCCGTGTGTCCCCTGTCCATTGCCTGAAGATAGCTGGGATGGGCTCCAGCACCCCCCGCAACCCTATTGAGGTTAAGCGGCATAGAAAACGGACAGATGGATGGAAATTAAAAAGTGTAACATTTACCACATTCTAGAAAGATATGAGATGAGAACAAAGATATGCCCAATGGATAGAGGAATATGGAACAAACTGCCTTAATAAATTGCTCCTGTAGATCTTTTCAAGTGGTTCCTTCCACCCGCTGCATAATTTAGCAACAAGATTTCAGAAGCGTTATAGCCTAAATTTTGTATTAATACTACTCTTTTAGCAATGTAAAATGCAATTAAATTTCATCTTGTACATTTACTCTTGACATCAAAAGGAAAATGCATTCTATTCATCAAATCTTATGTGTTAATTTTTCATGAAGGGGTGAGCAAGTTGGCAAAAGAGGTGCTGAATGTTGAATAATAAACCTACTTTGTCAACTCGTACAAGAATTTTATCAAGCGAAGGGTTGACGTGCTCACATATGTGTTGTGTGGATTTACTAAATATGTCAATATGTCCTCGCTTACGCTCTACATCATGTGTAACACCATCATCTGCTCCCACTTATCATGCAAAAGACCCTGGAAACAGACAAGACCCATTTTCCCTCCCACTGGGATTTTTTAGCACGACCACATCGTGTATCTGGTGTAAAACCGCTTTTTAAAGCAATATGTCTCACATTTAATAGGGTTTTTAACCTAAAACCTTTGTAGAAGTCACATAATGTATTTTCTGGGAAAATATTTGCATTATTTTGCATGTCTTCAGATAAATTTATAGACTCGCTTCACACATACAATATGTTGGAAAATATTACTGAGTGTTTAGTAAATGGAGTAAAAAACACCTCCCTCCCAATAGAGGGCTCCGAGCTCTGTGCTAAAAATAGTAACACGGCTTCGTGCCGCCATCTTGGAAGTCTGTCGATTACAAGCGGCGATAGCGAGAGGAGCAAATATTTATTCAGTTTGTCTATTTATTTACTCAACTAGCATTGTGTACGGATTTTGTCAACACTATGGAAAACTACGTGGAGAGTTTAGACAAGGAAGCACGTGTGCGGTACGCTGCGAAGTTGCATTTTATTGGAAAATTGGATCCCTTCAAAATTAAAAACAAGGACTGGAAGTCTGATCCCGATTTGTTGCTGTGTGTGACTTACATCGAACTTGTCAACTATCTTATTTTCCACCCAAGTCCCTTTTGTGAACCGAAGGATTTTCAAAATTACAAAAGTATGGAAGCCTACGACAGATTTGTGTCTGGTTGGGTTCGGGATGTGTCTGTGCACACAGTATTTAACCTAGCCATACTTGAATGGTGTCGACAGATGTACATGAAGTACACATGTCCCATAACCTTTTTAAAATGTATTTCTACATCATAAATAATTCAATTTACCTGTCAGAAAGTGGTCAGAACAAACACGAACACAGTCAAGCTTTGGCAAATTCGACCGGTTGATAGCTGCCAGCCACATTCGTCTTCGCCGTTCACTTTTCTCCTGAGCTTCAATCCCCTGATCGTAAACACACTTCGGAAGTCTAAAGAAGCCCTTCCCACCCTTTTCCCCTCGGCTACAACAGCCAACAACAACGCACGTATTCGGCATTACAATGTAGAATCTAACTGGTTCGCTAAACAATAAGAATGAAGTGAAAAGCTTTGTTGACTTCCAAAATGCCCGCAAGCAATGCATTGTGGGTAATCTTAGGACCTCGAAGCACTTTATAGTTTGGAACACTGTGTAATGTTGACCATGATTCTGGGACACTCTTCTTGTTCTGGTAGAGCCGGGTTTTGAGGTCAAGAGAGTGTGCTGCAATTTGACACTGAATGGTGTCTGAAGCAAGTTTGTCATTTTGAGATATTTTCTCAAACAGGAAAGCAGTTTGAATCGCATGATTTGTTCCTCTGTTGTTAAGGGTGGGCGGATCAATCCAAATATCAGTATTATCGATACTGAGCTAGTACTTGGATCGGATCAATAGTATTGTTTTGGGATTGATACTGTGTTTCTATTACAATTATTACTATGATAATGTTGTTAGTGGGTGCATATAGAAGCTCCTCTACTTACGAAAATTCGAGTTATTTAAACGGTCCATTCAAACATTTTTTTCGGGATGTCGAAAAATTTCCGGACATTGCTGTAAATTAGATTTTGTATTTTGCACTTTTTTCCGAGTACAGGACATTACTGTAGTGCTTCTTTCCGCCACTACCGGGGTGTGGTTGTGCTGTGAAAGGCCACCCAGAAGAAGAAATCCGGCTTCCTCTTCCTATTTCGTGTGTAAACATTCTATACTGTATCTCCAGCACGCTAAGAACTTTGACATTTTTATTGTTTAATATCTTGTGCATCCATTCAATATGATTGGTGTGAAGTGTAAAGAAGAGGCGAGCCATTTCATTTGTAATGAGAGTGGAATAAGGATCGCTTTGTTTGACCACTTTTTACCACGGAGGAGGAATTCACCCAACTCTTGACGCTCATCTTCCAAAAGTAAGTTGAACTTCACTTTATTTATCTTTATAAAGCATATTACTTTATGAAATGTTATTTTTTTTTACTACAAAACAATACAGGCTACTTTCACAAGCCTTGAACATACTTATGTAAACTTTAAAAGTACATTCCATACGAAATATAGCACTGCAGCAACTTACGAACAAATTCGTAAGTTGGGGACCGTACATTATAACTTGCAAATTTGATCCAATGGTGTTTACACTTTATTTGCACTACCAACTTTATTTTCAATGGAATGGAAAGTATTATAATTGTCTTCTTTGTTATACAGTACTTGCATTTTTTGTTACATTACTGCTTTTTGGTTTGAAACAGTTATAGAATTGCTTTCTTTTTATACTGTTGAAGGTTTTTATATAGTATAGCTTACACTGTTTGCACTTAAACTTCATTTTCAAAGTATTGTTCAATGGAAGGTATTATTGTTGTCATGTTGACTTTGTTTTATTTGTATTTTCGTTACATTGCAGCTTGACAGTATTTTGGTTTGACTCTCCTGACTTTTGTTTAGTTGCAATAGAAATATATATATGTACTTTCCATACTGTTAGTTTTTTATTGAAGTTATTCAATTTAAAAAAACTGAACATTTTAGTGCCTAAAACCTTTGTGCTGATTTTATTGTAATTATAAACAAATTCGCCGGCATGGCGGAGCAGTAGTTAGCGCGTCTGGGGCACAATTTTGAGGTCATGGGATCGAATCCTCCTGTGTGGAGTTTGCATGTTCTCTCGTGCTTGCGTGGGTATCCTCTGGGCACTCTGGCTTCCTCCCACGTTCCAAAAACGTGCATGTCAGGTTAATTGGCTGGTCCAAATTGTCCCTAGGTGTGAATGCGCAAGTGAGTTGTCTGTCTCTGTGTGCCCAGCGATTGGATGGCAACCAGTTCAGGGTATCCCCTGCCCACTGCTCGAAGATAGCTGGGATGGGCTCCAGCACCCCCGTGATCCTACTGAGGACAAGCGGTGCGGATAATGGGTGGAATGGATGCATGGATAAACAGATTCAAGGAAGGAGTGTTCAGCTATTTAATGATCATGACACTTTCGAGCAGAGAATATCGGGATTGATCGGTATCGATGGATACTACACTGTACTTACTTGGATCAGATCAAGACCAAAAATCCTGGTATCGCCCACCCCAAACTGTTCCACTGGATCACTGTCTATCTTACTCCTGCTATTGTCTTGTTTTCCTTGATTTGTCCTAATTCCATCATTGCATTATTTTTTTACTTTTTATTGTGATGCAATGATTAAGACTGGCTGTGTTCTGAAGAGCTTTTTTGATGAGATGGCAGCAATTATGTCATCAACAAAATAATGGAAAAAGAAAAGCTCATTTCCGACTGTCTCCATTGTCACTTTTTTCATTCGAGTCAAGAATGTCAAGACTGAAAGAAATTAGCCAGTAGAAAGTATTTGATTGCAACATAAACTGACCCATGAACAGATTATATGTAGTAGGACTTATGTTAACATATTATAGTAAAAAAATATACGGCGAAGAACTTTTCATTTATTCGTTTTTCATTTGTTTAACTGCTTATATTCACCAGGGGGTGCTGAAGCCCATCCCAGGTGACATCAGGCAGTGGGCAGGGGTCACCCTGGATTAGAGATAAGATCTTGGGCCCAAGAGCGAACCCGACCCGACCGAAATTCAGGCCGGGTTCGGGCTAAGAATGTCAGTCATTAAGTCGGGCCGGCCGCGCCTATCATTTTTATTTTATTTTTTTCCTTCATGGATGATCTACACCACATGTATCAAACAGGCGGCCCGCGGCCCAGATCAGGCCCGCTAAGCAATCTAATCCGGCCCGCGAGACAACACTCAGAAGCGCAAGAGAAAAACAAGCTGCAGGTTGAAATATGTCAACTTGATGTTGCCAAAGCCAGGTGCCTCTCACCAAGTCACTGTACTTGTATTTCTCTCTCTCTCTTTCTCTTTCTCTTTTCATACCCTTTGCGCTTTCTTTTCTTTTCTCACCTTCTGTCTTTCAATTTCTCTTTGGATTTATTTCTTCCTCTCCCTTTCTTTTCCCCTTCTCTCACGACTTTTTATCTTTGTTTCTCATGCTCTCTCCCTCTCTCTCTTTTTCTTTCTTTGTCCCGCCCTCTCTCCTTTTCCCTCCCTCTTTCTCTTATTTCTTTATCTCTTCTTCTTTCTCTTTAATCTACTAGTCCGGCCCCCGACAGAATGTTTGTTCTATCGTGTGGCCCCCGAGTTAAAATGAGTTTGACACCCCTGATCTACACAGCATGCACATACTTTTACTGAAGTAATTATTTAGATAAAGAAACTGCTTACCAAACGATCAGTTTAATTGAAAATCACTATATTCAGATAAATTGTCCTCCTCTGTGTTGGGGTAAAAGACATGCGGCTTACTCTTTCCACCTCCCTTACGTCAGACTTCATTTCTGCTTTTTGTCAATAGCTTACAAGCTTCACATACGTTCTTTCTGCTTTTTGGCCAAATATTTCACAATTTGCATCTTGTAATCTGCAGAATTTGTTTTTTTTTTGTGCCATTTTGCTTTGTTACACTTTTGTTTGCTGCACGTCACTGAGATGCGTACTTCAGCGGAAAATGGTTCATTTCGGCACTGCACTGTGAAGCTTGATTTGAAAGACTCAGCTACAAGTAAACCCTAGATGGCGTAGTTCAGCCGAAAAGCACAGTTTGGCAATGAAGAACGCACGGCCGGAGCAAAGCTTCTTGTTTACAGTACTTTGGGGGCAAATTGAAGCCTCGGTTTTATTTCGGGCTCATTTATCAAATCAAGTTAATCTGTCAGGTTTGGGCGGGTTCGGGTTTATTTAGCCGCGACTCGGATTGGGTCAGGCTGAAATTTTTTTTAGGACCAATTTTACCTCTACCCTGGATTGATAGCCAGCAGATTACAGGGCACACATAGACATAGAAAGCACAACCTCGAGACAACTTGAAGTCACCAATCAACCTGACATGCATGTTTTTGGAATGTGGGAGGAAACCGGAGTGCCCGGAGAAAATCCACGCCAGGAGGTAAAACAAGTGGGATAACATGAAACTTCACACAAGAAAGCCGGTAGCTGGAATTGAACTAGGGTTCTTTGATCTGTGAGGCGGACACGGTAACAAGTCATTTGCCTTGTTGTCACAGGAGAACCTTGTATATTAACTATATTAATAGGAGTGAAAGATAAACTCAAGAAAATCTTTTTTTGTGGATCTGCACAAAGTACACAAAATATACAATAAACAATAGCTTAGTCTTACAAAATCATGAATTTTAGCCTAGTGCAAAACTGTAAGAAGGGGAAAGCATAGTTGGTTTGGTTTTGTATACATGAGAGCAAAACTGCCTAGAAGTATTCCGCCCAAAGTTTAAGGAAGAGTCCAATCCAAAATTAGAAAAATAATATTTATGCCAAGCAAGTTCTCTCGTGACAAGTCAACACAACCAAGAAAACAATTTAATTTCATACTGCATACCAAAATTGGGAAAAATGTTGGAAAAAATAAATTAACCTTTCAAAATTCCATTTGCTGGACAAAATCTACTAACTATTCAAAGTCCAACAACATATCAGATCAAGTTTCTACATCATATGAATTGGATTAATAAACACATTGATGATTTATTGTAATATGTCTATGGCTAAATGCTCTGAACGCCGTGACATTTGGAAAAGCTTGTAATTTAAAATCAAAGAAGTGCTTCTGCCAGACCCCATTTGGAGACACGGCACTCTGCGGCGCACCTAAATACACATCCACAACAGTAGTTGGCAGTGGTGTTCTAGTTATGGGCGCCTAGTCCTATTCTTAATAGTTTTGTAGAATGATATTTATGTTTGTAGTTCAAGCAGTGTGCTGAGTGATTTCAAAATACTTTATTACTCCTCAGGGGAAAGTTTACCGCAAATATTTGAGAATCACTGCATTAATTGCATAGTAATACAATCAAAGCCATTAATTGAAATCTGAAGAATTTCAAATGTCATGGAATGTATATTTCAGAAGATTACCAGTTATAAAGTCCTTAAGTGGCCCCGATGGGGGAACGGGGGGATACAGTTGAACACAGTACAGATCAAAAGATTAAAGAAATAGAGAGCTCACACCCAAACGGATGTGCACATTTAAAATCTGACATTTCCAGCTTGATAGGTGGAAAACATAGCAGACAAAGACTGATTGAAATGGGGAAAAAAATCAGTACGAAAAAAAACTAAAGCACACAGAGATGTGATTGACATTGTTGATTTTGTCTTCCACCCAAAGAGTGCCTAATTTTTTAAAGATATTCAGATTGTATGTACAAAAAATCTGAATAAAGTAAATACAGTGCTAATTTTTTTTTTTAATTGAAAAAAAAATGTTTTTAGTTTTAAAATTGCATTGCTGAGTTGATGTTTGAGGCGCCTGCTCAAATATGAAAAACTCCAACATATCAGAAGACAATTCTAACCAATATCAAACTTTTGACTTCAAGCATTCATACAATAATTCAAGTGTCGTCAATTCTTGAGTAACGCCACCCGAGTAAGTGCTGGAGTTGCAAAGTGTGATACCAAGTCAGAGATCTACGGCTCGGGCAAACAAAGAGAAGCGCAAGTAAAATGGTATTACATACTGAATCTTGGAGGTTCCCGTTCCATGCTGCTTGCTGCTGAGTCGCAAAAGCGAATGATATCAAAGAGCGCGAGAGGCAGAGGAAGAAGCTCGCTCGACCTCCCCTCTCTTGTCTCTCTTTTCCTCCTAACTGTCTGTGCCTCACTATTGTGACGGTCTTAACGTATTTTGATTCCTTTACCTACCTTCGATCACTCTCATTCATTAGTCCTTGTCACGGATCATTGTTTCTTATTATCTCAATGTAGCACATAAACAAAAACACACATTCTTAATGCTAGTAGCCTTGGTTGCCATGCATACCAGATGCTTTATTTCAAAACAGTTCAAGTACCGCAATTGATAAGGTCTAATCTCAAGAACCTATACAGTTACATTGTGACTAGAATGGCTGTTCACCTTGATGGTGCTTTTTCACCACACAGTTCCAGCCTGCCTCACCTCGCCTTTTTGGTTTTCCATTATGAAAAAGTACCTGGTTCTTGGTCCCCGGCACCACTGTTTTTGGTACCACATCTGTCGAGATTTCCAAAACACAGTTCCGGGGACTATAATGTGACGTCAGTTAATACCGACCACTGTTTGGTCAGAGAGGACAGTCCTAAGAGCTGTAGCGAGAAATAGCCGCCATTGTGTGTCCGCATATTACCTGAACAAAAAGCGAGTTATGGCTACCCGTAATTCTGCCCTGTGGTCAGATGGCAAGGTGCAATGCATGAACAAATCCGATGTTCGATGGAACAAAATTGATGTGGTCCAAACCACTGAAACAGTAAGCAAAAGGGTAAGATAACGTTATAGCGTATGTTTAAAATATGCCCTTTTATTAAATAAAAAAAAAACATTAGAGTACGTGATTGCTTATTATAGGATAACCGTTTGCTAGAGCACCTTAACAGTCTAGCAGGGTTTTTCAATCTGTTTCAGCACACTTTTTGGGGGGGTTAAAATACATTTGAGGCTCAGCGTCCGTTGAAAATGTTTAAAAAATCAATGCCTGGCACAAGTATTTTAATTTAGGCTCAAATTATAAGGTCACCTAAAATTAGAGATTACAATATTTCTTCATTTTACTTTGGTTCAGGATTTCATGGTCATTTTGGATTTTACCGTTTTCGACCTGTTTTTCACATGTTTATCTTGTTTTGCTAAAAAAAATAACAACAAGTATTAATGAGGAAAAAAATTATGTGCCAAGGGAAGAAACATTTTTTTAATATCTTCAAAGTTTGTTTTTTGGTTTTTTTGAATTAAGATTCACGACATCAGCAAAATCATCTGTAACATTTAATTTTTATTTTTTTATTTTTCGTAAAAGGGAATGTTTTAAATCCTTAAAATTTAGCGCAAAATGTTTACCTTGATTCATTTTTTTTAACTGCTTTTTGAGCAAATTATTTGCACTGCTTATCCTCAGTAGGGTCGCGGGGGGGGGGGTGGTCTCGAGCCCATTCTAACTGTCTTCAGGCAGCGGGCAGTGGGCAGGGGACACCCTGAACTGGTTGCCAGCCAGTTGCAGGGCATATAGGGACAGACAATTTGCTCGCTCTTTTACACCTAGGGACAATTTGGACCGGCCAATTAACCTGACATTCATTCTTTGGAATGTGGGAGAAAACCGGTGCAGATAATGGATGGATAATTTATTAATGGTGGTGGGCGCCATTCAAAGACTGCATCAGGATCTTATTATAATTGTTACAATGAAATTAAAGTTGCACTCCAGTTGGCAAAAAGTAATCACTACAATATAAAAACATTTAACAGTAGGGAAAACAAAATAAAGTAAAAATACTTCTTCTGCAAATAAAATACTTGTACTTCTCAAACTGTTTTAGAACCAAAATACAACTGCAAAAACAAGTATGGGTTAATACAACATTCAAACATATGCATTCATACCAACATATTCCTATGGGAATTTGATTTTATGGATAGAGTAACATATATATATATATATATATATATATATATATATATATATAACACAAAATAAGAATGCAAACCAGAAAGTGCCATGATTACCAATATGAATCACCTGTGCCCGCTCCTTTGGCGCCAACTACCTAGGACTCTGATTGGCTCCCTATTTAAATCCACACCTATCTGTCCCTGGTTGTCAGTCCGTCTGCAAACCTCAGTTAACAATAGGCAAGCCTTTTCCGACACTGACTCCCACTTGTTTTTTGCTCCTGTCTGTCCCCCGGCTTCGACCCGTTTTTTGATCCTGACCACGTCTACTCTCACGTCCCGGCTTTCGACCTTTTTTGTCTTCTACCACGTCTACTCTCCTTTCCTGGCTTACGACTCGCTTCCGACCCCGACAACGTTTTTGCTCTCCTGTCCCGGCTACTGAACTGTTTTCCGTTCCCGACACCGCCAACGCTCGTCACGGAAAATCCACTTCCGCGTTCAGAGCGACCTTCTTCCTGCATCCAGCAACCACCGGATCGTGGGTGCAACCCTTTCTCTTTCTTCCAATAAAACTTGTGGGAAACGCAACGCAAGTGGGTCCTGTCTCTGTTCTGGTCCTGACAGAAAGACTATAAAATCATTTAAAATTGTGTTTTTATTGTATTTTTACCACTTTCTAGTATACATATATACATATATGTTTCCCTGAGTTGCTTAACTGTAGTGGAAATTAATTAAATTGGTGTTTTGCTTTTTTTCAATTGCCTCTTTTTGTACAAATGTACAGTTTATATACACCACAAGACATTAAATATCAGTGAATTGAAAAAAGTGATGACAAAAAAAACTCTGAATAATCGTTTTATACTCAAATCTTCCATCTCTGAATCATAATTTTATTGTGAGACTCCAAAAGGTTCCCTAGCCCTCCAGCTAAGGCACACTTTTTATAGGATCAATTTACTAGTCTGGCCCCCATAAGGACGTTTTTTTTTTTTTATAATGTGGCCCAGGAGCTAAATGAAGTTAACTCCCCTGCACTGCACTATAGAGGGTGGGAAAACTAAAACCTGGGGGCCATGTAAGGCTTAGCAGGGGTTTCAAGCGGGCCCATCAACAGGGTTGGGTAGGGTTACTTTAACTTGATTACTTTCAATTACTTTTGGATTACTCCAATACCAAATATGCTAAGAAAAGACAAAATAAACTAAATATGAATACAATTACAAAATTTTGTGAAGGCTTGGGGAGTAACGGAATACATGGAACGGCAAAAATGATGTTGGCAAGCTGTTTGGATTTATTTTCATTTTGTTTCTGTCGCATTTTATTTTAGTTTTGCCGGAGATCAAAGCCATGAGAGAAAGCTCACCACGTGTTGTGAGTCATTATTTTATTCATATTTAGTTTCTTTTGTCTTTTATTAGCATATTTTGGTATTGGAGTAATCCAAAAGTAATTGAAAGTAATCAAGTTAAAGTAACCCTACCCAACCAAGCCCGTCAAACGAAAATGGTAAAAATATAATGCTAACATATTTGTATATGTTTTAAAGAGTACTACTAATAAGAACGCTTTGTGGTTTTGGTACTTTTATTACCTTCATTGTGTGGTCCAATATATATATATATTTTTTTTAGACTCATGGTCAACATTCAACTAGCTGGCCACATTTGTTGGTACTGGGTATCTTTTTTCATTTATTCATTTCTTAAGGTATAAATCATTTTTATGCAATTTAAATAAACACTTGAGCAAGTCGTAATACTTTCACATCGTTTATAATGAAAATGATCATATTTTCTTCTCAAAAAGGGAGATGTGTTGTTATTTTTCATTTCCTTTTAATTAAAGTTTTTTTTTAGTAAAATAAGAATATTTGGCAAAAAAATCTGAAAAAATGTATTCATAAATGTCAAGTGTTTCAAAAACAATTTGAAGCAAAGGTACCTTGAAAAACAAATACAGTGGAACCTCAGTTCTCAACCACAATCCGTTCCAGAACCCTGTTTGAAAACCGATTTGTTTGATCACCGAAATCATTTTTTCCATTAAAAATAATGTAAATCGTTTTAATCTGTTCCAACACCCTGAATGTTTACCTTGAAAGTTTAACGTAAACATAAAGCTAACCCAGGCTAATCGTACGTTTGCGTTATCGTAATCTTCCGTACGAAAGATTACGCTAACATGAACGTACGCATTCACGCATTACCGGCATTCGAACTCTGATTTTTTGACCGAACAGCGAAGCAAGAATTTCTCTAAATTTCTGGTCGGACTCCGATTTGTTCGAACTGAGAGGCGTTCCACGGTATACAAAGAAATATAACTTGTTCATGTGAATGTAAATAGAAAAATAGAATAGGCTTATGTTATCTTTTTTCCTCTTGTGGTCCCGAGGTCTTGGATTCAAGACTCCGAATCAGCAAAACAATTAATACATGATTTAGCCTTTTTCCCCTCCTGGGTCCACATAAAGCATTTGAACGTGAGTATGGAGCCAACTCCATTTTGTTCAACCTTCTTTTACCCGTAAAACAACCGTCCAAGCCGTGTGTAAAGGATCTGATTCAATGCCCTTAGGCAAAGGCAAAAAGGGCATTCCCAGATCATCATTTTGATGGCGCTTTGACCATTTTTGCTGGGATATGGTTTTTTTACAGGCAGTAATGAGGAAGTAACACAGCTTGCATTAGCATTGAGCTGATAGCTGCACTCATTTACCAGGAGAGGAAAGTGCTACCGCTAATAGCCGCAATCATGTTTCAGCACGCTGTAGCTCACTTTAGAGGCTTTCTACATTCATGAGCCTTCTTTTAAAAACTGTCAACACCTGTTCTTCATCCCAAAGCCTTTTACATAAGTTTGACTATACAAATATAAACAGACTGTTGAATAAAATCGCCTTGTTAATGCTTAACTGAACCAAGGTGTGATAAGACGGTTTTGAAGTGTGGGTGTCTTAGTAGGAAAAAGGTTGGCAGTCCAAAACTGGTGAAGATTTCCTATTCCTCCAGATAGTTGACTAAAATCGATAGACTTTAGACCAGGGGTGTCAAACTCATTTTAACTTGGGGGCCACACATTGGAACTAACATTGTCTCGGGGGCCGGAAGGGTAGATTAGAGAGAAGAAAAGAGAGAGAGAGAGAGAGAGAGGGAGAGAGAGAGAGAGAGAGAGAGAGAGAGAGAGAGAGAGAGAGAGAGAGAGAGAGAGAGAGAGAGAGAGAGAGAGAGAGAGAGAGAGAGAGAGAGAGAGAGAGAGAGAGAGAGAGAGAGAGAGAGAGAGAGAGAGAAATACAAGTATGATGTTTGTGAGAGGCAGCTGGCTTTGGCAACATCAAGTTGATATATTTCAACCTGCAGCTTGTTTTTCTCTTGCGCTTCTCTGAGTGTTGTCTTGCGGGCCAGATCCAATCCCTTAGTGGGCCTGATCCGGCCCGCGGGCCACCTGTTTGGCACCTGTGCTTTAGACGAAGACTAGCAAAGAGCATATGCATTTCTCATATCTGGCTTATTGAAATTTGCTTCAGCAAACTACATGACATATTCAGTCTTTTTGGTATGAAAAATGTCAGCACAAAAAAGATAGTGTACAACAAAATTGGCGGCTATAGTCAAAGTATCATAAGCAGCATAGAAAAATAAATTGAATTATATTGCGAGTATATAAATAGGTAGGTCTCTGGAGTAGTTCTGGATGGAATCTTTGGTTATCATGCAGAATATGAAAATGTGTGTGCACATGCACTCCGTTATGTAACACTACTTGAGTTATTCTACCACCTCAAATAACACATGCGCACACGGGCACGCGTACGCACACACATTTCTCCTGACATAATGCATTTGCAAGCCCCACACCTTAACTATCACAACTGATAACACAACTTTCACCCTATTCTGAATTTAATTCCAACTAAAACCTAAACCCTAAACTACACTTTATAGCACTCAAAAAGAGGGTTTGACTCGTGGGGTCCACAGCCCTGAAAAATAAATGAAAAATGTATCAAATTTTTAGTGAGCTCGGGTTATCACATACACATAAGTGTTAAAATATCTGGACTACAAACAGCAAACCATATTTTGGCTCTGCTCACATGACAATACTCTCGTGCCAGCCTTGGTTGCCATGGTAACAAAAACATAGCAGCAGTATATTGGGCGTGTCGGAGAGTCGTTTACTTGTCTGAGACAATAAAGATGACCTGATTTTAGCTAGACTAGACTCAAGGCATGTAAGTATTGGTACCTTATAGTTATTAATAGTTTTAATGGCCAAATGGTCGTATTGTCTTATTATATTAATGCGGTAGTTATCAAAAATTACACATTAGAATGTATACTTACTTTTAATGACACATCGACGGCCGAATAGAATGATATCATAGGGGCAAATTTCAAGAAAGATGGTTTGCTGGCTCCAGCTTTTACAGTTGAGGCAACCATCTCAGTTTGACTACTTGCAGTCGGATTAAGACCAGAAATTATTCAGATTGCGGCGTTTATATGGATTTACTTAATCTGGGGATCAGCATCCTGAGGTTGACCTAGTGGTTCCCTTGAGCTTTTTGAAAACGGATATTGTATCATTCTATCCATTATCTGCACCACTTATCCTCAGGAGGGTCGCGAGGGTGCTGGAGCCCATCCCAGCTATGGTCAGGCAATTGGAATTGGACACCCTGAAGTGGTTGCAAACCAATTGCATGGCACACAAACACAGACAACTCGCTTGCTTTTAACACTTGGGGGCAATTTGGTCAATTAACCTCACTAGCATGTTTTGGAATGTGGGAGGAAGCCCATGCAAGCACGGGAAGAATATGCAAACTCTGCACAGGAAGTCTGGTAGCTACTTTTGAACCATAACCTCAGAACTGTGCCGCGGATGCTCTAACCACTCAGCGGCCCTGCCCTTTAAAGGGTCAGTGAAAAATATTTACTGCCTCCTAGTGGTACAAAAATGCTCATTCAGTAAAAAAAATCATTGATTTGTATACTAGTCAAAAATAGCCCAACTATCATCCATCCATCCATCCATTATCTGCACCGCTTATCCTGAGGAGTGTCGCGAGGGTGCTGGAGCCCATCCCAGCTATGGTCGGGCAAACGTTTAACTTTTAACACTTAGGGACATTTTGGTCAATTAACCTCACTAGCATGTTTTGGAATTGAAGAATATGCAAACTCTGCACAGGAAGTCTGGTAGCTGCTTTTGAACCATAACCTCAGAACTGTGCCGCGGATGCACTAACCACTCAGCGACGCTGCCCTTTAAAGGGTCAGTGAATAATAAAAAAGACATTGGTTTGTATACTATTGTATTGACCAACTATCATCCATCCATTATATGCACTGCTCATCCTCAGTAGGATCGCGGGGGTGCTAGAGCCCATCCCAGTCATCTTCGGGCAGTGGGCAGGGGACACCCTGAACTGGTTGCCAGCCAGTCGCAAGGCACACAGAGGCAGACAACTCACTTGCTCATTCACACCTAGGGACATTATAGATCGGCCAATTCACCTGACATGTTTTTGGAATGTGGGAGGAAGCCAGAGTGCCCGGTGGAAACCCACAGAGGCACATGGAGAACATGCAAACCCAACACAGGGAGGCTGCGGTAGCTGGACTTGAACCCTGAACCTCTGCGCCATGGGGCTATGAGCTAAGCACCCAGCCGCCTAAACTATCATACCCGTTTTATAAAAAATCATGGGTCGAAGAATTTGTATTTCTTTTACATGGTGGAATCCCTTCCTAGAAGTCACCACCATATTTTGCTGGCATTTTGCTTTATTTGGCCCTTGTTTTCGTTATCTGGTGGTCAGATATTACAGATTGGGGCTTTATATACAGTTAGAATTGATATTTAATACAGAATTTCTGTCACGATCCTGTCAGTTGCCCTCTGATCCCCCTCACCTGCACTCACTCCTTTAGCCCCAGCTGCCACTCGTATCCCAATTATCCCTCTCCCTATTTAAGTGCCTCCTCTCCGGTCACCTGTGGTCAGTCCGCCAGCGTACATCAGCTCATGCAAGGCAAGCACTTTTTATTCTGGCTCCCGGTTTGATTCCCACCTGTTCCTGCATCCAGCGACCTTCCTTCCCACCTTTTTCCTGCCCGATTCCTTTCCCTGATTCCTGCTATTGGCTTCCCGATCCACACGGGTTCCCTGACTTGCTTCTGATCCCCGACCACGCTTCGTTCTCTTGTCCCGGCTACCCGACTTGCTCAGATCCACGATCACACTCTGCTCTCCGACCCAGGCTGTCCGCCTCGTCACCTGTTCCACCTGCCCAGCGAGCACAAGATAGCTGTTTTTTCCTCTCTCCCTAATCATCCCGATCCCTTAATAAAGTGTGTGAAACGTTACGCATTTGGGTCCACTGTTTTCGAACACAATTTTGGAACTCATTAAATCCACATCTGCAGTGTAACGGCTTTACAATAGGCAATGTGCTTTTTCTGTGTTCCTCAGTTGCTTCAAACCACTTTTATGAGCTGTGTTCAGAAGTGTGGAAAATAATTGGGAGTAAATGTAGTTATCTTCCTCTAATCAGCAACATGAGAATATAAAAACTCAGGTTGCGCCTAATGAAGTCAGTCAACGGACATTAAGCCGGTTTGTCGAAGAAGGATGAATGAGTCGTTTCATGCTCACTGCCAGTTTGCGTCAATCACACTTGACCTCAGCGAGCTTCTGAGGGGGCCGACGACTCAGCCAATATTGCAAATAAGTCAGTCCATTGGTCTGAGAAGCTGTGAGATGAACAACACATGCTGGGGATGAAAATCTAATGCCAAGTTCATATTTAAGCAGTTTTTCCTATAATCTGAATTCAATTCAATTGAATTGTACTTATTGTCAATAATAACAATCTACATTGTTTACAACAAGATCAGATGTGGCACTCTGGAATGAACATGTAATAAAATACATTAGAGGAAAATAAATAATATTTAAAAGACTATAAGGATAATGGAAAAGGCCTAATTTGTCAGTCCATCAAAAAATACAGAGAAAACCTTTACATACAAGTGTCAGGACCCGAACAGACGGTGGACCCAAACGCGTAACATTTTCACACCAAGCTTTATTTTACCCAAGCAGGGCAGTCGGGCGCGGGAACAGCGATTCAGCAATCCGTGGGCAGAAGAAGTGGGGTAGAGAAGTCAGGCGTGGGAAAACAGGAAGCCAGTGGCAGACGAGCAGGATACCGGAGAGGACAGCAAAGACGGGATCGATGCCAGATACAGGACAGGACGGGGCAGACGGGATCGATACCAGGTACAGGATACACGAGCAGATACCGGACAGGACAGACGAGACCGATACAGGATGCATGTGCAAGATACCGGACAGGACGGGAAAGATGGGATCAATACCAGATACTGGATACACTAACAGGACACCGGACAGGACAGGACAGACGGGATCGATACCGGATACTGGATACACGAACAAGATACCGGGACAGACGGGATCAATACCAGATACACGAGCAGGATACCAGAAGAGTCAACATGCTTGCCTTGCAAGTACGGAGGTTCGTTGACGGACTAACAAAGAGTGAATGAGAGCACTGAGTATAAATAGGAGGAGAGCCAATCAGGCAACGAGCAGCAGCTGGCGCCAAACAGTGGGCACAGGTGAGGGCAATGAGCGAATTTGACAACAAGATTCGAGATACTGGTTGTCTTACAAACCAAAATATTGCACAGCATAAAACCCATAATCCAAGTTACGAAAATTTCCCAACATACCACTAGAGCTGGGATCTGCTCATCCCAGTTAGCGCATGCATTTCACAACACCTGATCCCCGCCCTTGTGTTGTGTTTTTTAATAAATCGCATTACATTTATTTTGTGGCCTTTTTGTGACCCTGGTCACGAGTTCTGGAAAAGGAAATGACAATGTGTTTTCTGAGAAAAAAAGAGGATGACGTAAATTAAAATGAAGTAAAAAATAATAGACAAGCAAGGCAGCAGGGTGGCGCCGTGGTTAGCGCATGTATGGCACAGTTCTGAGGTCATGAGATCGAACCTTCCTGTGTGGAGTTTGCATGTTCTCCCCGTGCTTGGGTGGGTTTCCTCCGGGCACTCCGATTTACTCCCACATTCTAAAAACATGCTTGTCAGGTTGATTGGCCGGTTTGAATTGTCCCTATGTGTAAATGAGCGAGCGATTTGTCTGTCCCTGTGTGCCCTGCAACTTGCTGGCAACCAGTTCAGGGTGTCCCCTGCCCACTGCCCAAGGATAGCTGGGATGGGCTCCAGCACCCCCGCGACCCTGCTGAGGATAAGCGGTGCAGAAAATGGATTGATGGATAATAGACAAGCACGGCTGTGGTTTTCATGTGAGTGAAATTGTCCAGGAACAAATAATCTCATATGTAGAGGACTTGTAGTAGCAATATTGCGCAAAAGTAAGATTAAAGAAAAAACAGGAAATGCATTTTAGACTGTTTTGTGTGCTTGTTTAGGGTGATGACGGCTCTGGGGAATAATTTTTCTCTAAGCCTGTTGGTACAAATCAAAATGATTCCTTAAAATTATGCCCACAAAGATCAACCGTGAATGCAGGCTAATGTTCTGCATATTGTGGTAGCCATTCTTCCCTGTTCCCTGCTTTTACTTCATCAATGAGTCCCACTGTACGCATTATCAGTAAATCAATGCTATGAGTCTATAGTACTTACAATGTAACTCATTTAATTAGAGAACTAAAATAAGAGCGTTGAGGTTTTATGGATTTCCATTGGAAGACAACTGCTTTCAATTGTATATTTAAATACAGCTTTGGTGCAATGCATTGCTGTGATTGAAGTTGTGAACTTTATAAAATTAGGAACCAAAGTACCGCCGAGTATGATTTTAGTTAGGCTATAACTCTGGATGATCTGTCTCTCCAGGACAACAAACTAAATCCAACCCGTCCATTTACCACTGCTGCACCCATTAAAGCCAAGTGCTATCATCAGCTGTACAAAAAAATCTCAACCAGTGTCCAGTTCATTACATACTGAAAGCTACTCCACCATGAGGGATAAGAGGATATTCATGGCATCACAAAAATGGTTCATCTTCATGTGGAGGACATGCACCAATCCAGTTGTATTTTTATCAGAACGGTAATGGCTAGGGGTGGGACAAAAAATATCGTGTACAGTGGAACCTCGGTTCTCGACCATAATCCGTTCCAGAACCCTGTTCGAAAACCGATTTGTTCAATCACCGAAATCGTTTTTTCCCATTAAAAGTAATGTAAAATCGTTTTAATCCGTTCCAACAGCCTGAATGTTTACCATGAACGTAAACATGAAGCTAACCCAGGCTAATCGTACGTTCGCGTTAGCGTAACCTTCCGTACGAAAGATTACGCTAACATGAACGTGTAAAAATTAAAAAAAAGGACTATGAATAGGATTTCTTACCTTTGTGGTGGACGGTGGGGAGAGAAAAATCATCAAAAGTTTTTCAACCTCTTCCAAAACTTGCGGCAGTTGCTTGCTTATAGCGCTAACTTTCTTAGCCGCATCACTCGATTTCACAGCCTTCTTATTCTTTACTATCGTACTGATAGCAGATTTAGCCATGCTGTATTCACTAGTAAGATCGGACATTCGTACACCTCTTTTATATTTAGCTATTATGTCTTTCTTAAAGGCAATAGTTGTACAAACAACTTGTCTTTTTTCACCTGTCCTGCTTGCACCGATCTTCTTCGGAGGCATAATTAGGGGCTAAAACACCCGTACGCCGCTCAGCATCGCACCTTAGCGTACCGGCGTTCGAGCTCCGATTTTTTGACCGAACAGCGAAGCAAGAATTTCCTGAAATTTTGGGTCGAACACCAATTTGTCCGAATTGAGAGGCGTTCGAAAACCGAGGTTCCACTGTATATCGTGATTTGATTTGGGGCGATTTTTAAAATCAACCTTTCTCCTTGGAATCGATTTTTGTGACATCATATCTGGTACGTAAAAATACAGAAAAGCAAACAAATGTGAAAAATGGAAGACAGCAAGCAAATAGAAGGCCTGCACCCATAAATTTTAAATCCAAAGTACAGTATGTTACGTTGACATTTCATTTTTTGACATTTTGGCTAGGTTTACACTGCAGAGAAATTTCCTACGGCCGTAACCTGTATCCGATCTGTTAAGGTTCGTCTGAACAGAACCTATCCGCTTTTTTAACACCAGGCTACTTTCATATGCGGTCCTAAATCTTATACATATCCGATCTTTTTCAACGTGACTGCTGTCCAAACGATCATTCATGCAACCCGCACGTCATTAATCCGCGGCAGACGTCACTAGTCTAGCTTCAACCAGGCGGGAGGAAGCAAATGAAATGAAATGAAATGATCTGCATTTATATAGCTCTTTTCAAGTCAATGACTTCCCAAAGCGCTTTACATTGGGCTTCACATTTCCCAATAGCGGCCGTGATCTGTGCAGCCATGTAAGGCGCTAACCTGCTTATTGGGGGTATTGGGGGTTCAGTGTCTTACCCAAGGACACTTCGACATGTAACACGGACAAGCCGGGATTCGAACTGGGATCCCTTAATCCTAAAACGATCGCTCTACCTCCTGAGCTACTGCCGCCCAAAGAATTCAACAACCACGGCGGACAAAAACACGGAGTGTCATTAAATCACACATTCATGGAATGTGTGATTTATGTTGGCTGTTACGTGGTAACTCACGTAACAGCCAACATAACATCAAAGATTCACAACAAACCACTCAAGTTCATTCTGAAAGCCATAGTATCCTCTAGTGCACATGTGTCAAACAGGCGGCCCGCGGGCCAGATCAGGCCCGCTATGGGATTGAATCCGGCCCGCGAGACGACACTCAGAGAGGCGCAAGAGAAAAACAAGCTGCAGGTTGAAATATGTCAACTTGATGTTGCCAAAGCCAGGTTCCTCTCACAAAGACACCGTACTTGTATTTATCTCCCTTTCTCTCTCTCTCTCTTTCTCTCTCTCTCTCTCTCTCTTCCACCCCTTTTCTCCCACTCTCTGTCTCTGTCTCTTTCACTCCATGTGTCTCTCTTTTTCTCTTCCTTCGTTGCTCTTTGTCTCTTTCTCTCTCTTTGTCTTTTTAACTTCGTTTGCTCTAACTTCTTTTTTTCCTTTTCTCTCTTTTCTCTTTCTCTCCTCCTACCCTTCGCGCTTTCTCTTCTCTTTTTTTCTCCTTCTGTCTTTCTATTTCTCTTTGGATTTATTTCTTCCTCTCCCTTTCTTTTCTCCCTCTCTCACAACTGTTTATCTTTTGTTTCTCATGCTCTCTCCCTCTCTCTTTCATTTGTCCCGCCCTCTCTCCTTTTCCCTCCCTCTTTCTCTTATTTCTTTATCCCTCTTTTTCTTTCTCTTTAATCTACCGGTCCGGCCCTTGACAGAATGTTTGTTCTATTGTGTGGCCCCCGAGTTCAAATGAGTTTGACACCCCTGCTCTAGTGGTAGTTAACAACATTTACATTCAAATCCCACCACACGGACAGTATTCAATAGGGGAAGCTGAGGTTTTGGATTTAATGAATAGTCTGCGGTTTACATCCATGGAGCACTTCCTCAAACATGAGTGCATTGCGTGTGATTTCACGTGTCGCACTACGCGCATGCGTGACAGTTGTGGCGCTTTCACACGGGAAGATCAAATCGCATTCAAGACACATTGAGTTGGTGTCATGATTTAATGGTAGTGATAATGAACCTATGTGGGGGAGGCAGGAACTAGAGGCAGGTGCTCAAAACAAGGATGGTAATTAATAACAAAATCAGGAAAAAAGTACCAAACAAAGAAGTGGGCACAAAACAATTAACAAAATGCCCAAACAAAAAACCAAAACCATGAACCGGAGAATGTCAACAACAAAACCAGAAATACACAAACCTGCAAAGTGGTAAAAAAGACCCAAGGAGGACGACAGGAGAACACAAAATGACCCGACAGAGGTTTCTGAGCAAAAATGAGGATGTGCCCAATTTTCACACACCTGTGCCCAGTTCAAAACCCCAGTTGGGGCCCTCTGGTGGTGGGAGGTTTGTTAGACCCTAACAATTGGTAATGTGAACGATTTTACAAAAATATCGGATTGCACCAAAAAAAAAAATACGGAATTGAGCATTAAGCTCGGCAGTGTGAATGTACCCTATGTGGCTGTAAACCTGTTGCACATTGTACATGATATGTTCTTATTGTCTCGGTTGAAATAATTGTCGGTTTCTGACTGACTGACTCAAACTGATGTGTATCTTTTGAGCATCACTCATGGTTTATTGTCCCACAAGTGTATGATTTAAGTTGCTTGTTTTTTAGGAAAGAAAATTGAATCGTAATTATCAATTGTATCAAATCGCAATACTTGTAGAATCACAACTATTGTGAATTGTGGTATAAATCTAATCTGCACTTTAGTATCGTGATACAATTGATACAATTGAATTGTGACCAAAGCATATCATGCCACCCTTAGTAACAGCAAAGTTAGAATTGGTGAAGAGTGAGAGCAAAATCCTGACAGGACAAAAACTAAAGAACTGATTCTGGATTTCAGAAGGAATGGCAGGAATCCAGAACCACTCATCATAAAAGGAGACTGTGTAGAGAGAGTCCACTCCTTCAAATTTCAGGGTGTGCACATCTCCGACGACCTCTCCTGGTCTGCAAACACCAGAGCGGTGGTAGGGAAGGCCCAGCAGCGACTGCACTTCCTGAGAGTGCTCAGGAAAAATAATCTAAAACAGCAGCTGCAGGTGTCCTTTTACAAAGCCACAGTGGAGAGCATTCTAACATACTGCATTACGGTGTGGTATGCTGGGTGCACAGCAGCAGACAGGAAAAAGATCCAGAGGGTCATCAAAACAGCCCAGAAAATTGTCGGTTGCTCTCTGCCCAGTCTGGAGGACATTGCCTGCTCTCGCTACCTCAGCAGAGCAGAAAACATCATCGAGGACTTTTCTCACCCCGGCCATCACCTCTTCGACCTGCTGCCTTCCGGCAAGCGCAACAGGTCACACAAAGCAAAAACAAACAGACTCAGAGACAGTTTCTTCCCCACAGCCATTACCACCCTAAACAGACACCGCACAAAAAACTGAAAACTCTTGCAAAAACTACCTCACACGAATGTAAAATGGTACTCACGTACATGCTGACTCCACTATGTTTGTTCACTGCTCAAAACAGACACCGCACAAAAAAACTGAAAACTCTTGCCAACACTACCTCATACGAATATAATGTTACTCATGTCTATGTTCTTGCACATGTCGACTGCACTATGTTTACTGCTCACCTTGCACAATGTCTGACCATTTCTTTTTTCTGCACTATGATGACTATGTTTGCACCAATGCATATGCTGACTATTTCTTTGCACTATGATGACTTTTGCACCAAATGCAATATTGCACAACCCTTACGATACCAACGGTATCACGATAACAACTGTATGTAACATCCCACATGCCGACATTTCTTGTGTAAATACCATGTAAATTATAACTATAGCCTTATCCACCTTGTTTTATAACCTTATCTTCTCTGTTCCTTTATCTTCTTGGCTCATACCTCACTGTGAATGTGTAAAACTGGAGTGCCATGCCCAATTTCGTTGTCACAATGACAATAAAGGTATATTCTATTCTATTCTATTCTATTCAAAAAATCTTTAAACAATGACATTCAATGAGTTAAGGAGTTGAATCAGCTACAAACAATAACCCCATCTTGAATGCTGCTTTTCTGGTGAACATTTCAACTGTATAATTTTACGCTACCCATCCTGTTATAGCATTTGTTTTTTTTTAATTATGACACTAAAATGTGTCCGACCATTAAAAACATCATTTTCACCTTCATTCCGTACTATGATGACTTTTTTTATTGTGCCCCTATTATCTGCAACAGAGCTGACTTAAACGTGCATGTGTAAAAATGAGAAAACAGGCTGCACAAATTATTTTTTGCCAAATGAATTTGCCTGCTTATCTTTTTGTGTGTTTTGAAAACACATCAAAGAGTAATTAACCAACAATTCAGATAAAAGACAGAATTTAACTATACCGATTTTGTTGTTGAGTTTTTCAAAACGTGCGAAATTAAACAAGCAAGGAAAACCCACAAGGGGATTGCGGATACAAAAATGGACGCATGTGACTTGACTTTTGAGCTACAGCTGTTGAAATTAATGAAGCTCTGCTGTTTCTTTAGTTCTTCTATTGATAATAAGAAGTCTTTGTTTACCTATTTACACAGTCAAACACTCGTCACACTACAGCTTTTATCGAAAGTCCTGGGCGGCAGGCCTGACGAAGGAGTTGCTTTGTAATTGTTTTCGTGACCCGAATAATCTTTAACGCCAGTTTTAGTGGTTTGTAGAAATAAACACACTAAGAAAAGTTGTATATTCTCAAAGTGAACTTCAGCTTTAACAAATGAGGTCTTAAATTATCAAACAGCGATGGATGCATGCAATGTTCCCTGTAATTTTCCACGGGTCTGAGCGTTCAGACAAAGTTGGTGAGCAACGCTTGAAACAACAGTGAGCAACAGCAATACCAAGTGTGGCAACTAAGTCATTATCAAACATGTCCAAAACTTGACATCAAGTTACAGTTTGCAGTTTTCCGGCAATGCAAAAAATTATTTCACTTTTAAATGATTTGACTACTGTATTATTGCAAAGGTTGTACGGCCTACAAACGTCATTTGTTTTTACAGCAATTCTTTTACAAGATTTCCTTTTTTTTTTTTCCTGGTATCTTTTGTCGCTTAATACTAACATTTTTGGGGGTTTATTTAGTCGGTTGCACGATACAGAACTGTATTTAATCACATTTTTAGTGGAAGTACAATGTTGGCAACAAGATTGACTTGGTATAATTGGAAATTATTTGAATGCAACACAAACTTTTTCTTCTTTTTCCCTGTTTTTTTCTAATTTTTTTCTAATTCCGTTAAAAAAATCTCATTGTGTTTATTTTTTCCTAGCTGTTCCTTTTTTTTGTTTTTTTCTCTATTTACTTTTTTTCCTTTGTTTCTTTCTTTTCTTTTTCTGGCTTTTTTCTGAAATTTTCCTTCTTTTTCTCGTCCTTTTGTTTCTTTTTTCTCAACTTTTCACTACTTATTCATTTTGGTTTTCTTTTTTGTTCAATTCCCCCCATTCCTTTAAGTCATTTTGTGCACAATTTTACATAATATTTGGTGGTGCAGGGATTAAAGAAGCAAAAAGAGCCGTCTGGGACCCGAAAGAGCCGGTTCTTTTTAGTGAGCAGAGCCGAAGAACCCGGTTCTCGAAAAACTCTACTGACTTTACTTAACTTCGTTCTACTTCGACATTGACTTCAAAATACCGCATTTAGAACACAACGTCAGGGGAATCTTGTATTTTTACCTTAATGCACTGTAACTTTGACTTAATTCGCTTCTTTATTAGCAATTTCGAGCCCTGATTTTTGTGAGCTGGCTAGGTTTTCTTGTGCGTGGAAAAGCTCTGGGTAGTGCGCAATTGCGCACACACGCAGCTTGGAGGGAACATTGCGCTGGATAGATTTTCTTGTGCGCTGAGAATGTGCGGGCAGTGCACGATTGCGCACGCGTGAACCTTAGAGGGAACATTGGATGCATGGCAGTTTATACAATATAAGTGGAGTTCGTTATTTACCAGCTCAGTGGCCATGGGGTAGGGTTGCCAGTTAGCACCTCGGCCCAGGTCATACCTACGACTTACAACATTGGTACCCATTGCCTCCATGCTTGGCATTAGGGCTTGAGATTGGGGGGTTTGGGTAGAACTATTGTCGCATCACTTACCATACACAATCGCATGTGCTGATCCCAGTTTCATCAGGGATGAGGTGAATAAGAAGAATGAGTGAGATTCATTTATTCCCTGTTTTCAATCATATGTTTGCCACACCATTATGTTACAATACTTCTAAAATATATACTTCACAGACATGACCAATGTTCCCTCTAAGCTGCGCACGTGCGCAATCGCGCACTGCCCGCACATTCTCAGCGCACAAGAAAATCTTGCCAGCGCACAAAAATCAGGGCTCGAAATTGCTAATTAAGAAGCAAATTAAGTCAAAGTTACAGTGCATGAAGGTAAAAATACACGGGTTCCCCTAATGCTGTGTTGAAGTCATTTTTGCTCAGTGAAGTCAGTTGAGTTTTTTGAGAACCGGGTTCTTCGGCTCGGCTCACTAAAGAGAACCAGCTCTTTCGGGTCCCAAACGGCTCTTCAGGTTGCTTTTGCTTCTTTAATCCCGACACGACCAAATATTATGTAAAATTGTGCACAATATGACTTAAAGGAAGGGGGGAAATAGAACAAAAAAGAAAAAAATTCCAAAATGAAAAAGTAGTAAAAAGAAAAAAGAAGGAAAAATTCAGAAAAAAAGCCAGAAAAAAAGAAAAGAAAGAAACAAAGGAAAAAAGTAAAAAGAGAACAAAAAGAAAAAAGAAACAGCAAGGAAAAAATAAACACAATGAGATTTTTTTTAAAGGAATTACAAAATAAAATGGTAAAAACAGGAAAAAAGAAGAAAAAATTTGTGTTGCATTCAAATAATTTCCAATTATACCAAGTCAATCTTGTTGCCAACATTGTACTTCCACTAAAAAATGTGATTAAATACAGTTTTGTATCGTGCAACCGACTAAATAAACCCCCAAAAATGTTAGTATTATGCGACAAAAGATACCAGGAAAAAAAAGAAATGGAAAACTTGTGAAAGAATTGTTGTAAAATCTAATTATGTTTGTATGCCGTACAACCTTTGCAATAATACATTAGTCAATTCATTCAAAAGTGAAAAAAAAAATTGCATTGCCGGAAACTCAGCAAACTGTAACATGATCTCAAGTTTTGGACATGTTTGATAATGATTTAGTTGCCACACTTGGGATTGCCGTTGCTCACTGTTGTTTCAAGCGTTGCTCACCGACTTTGTGTGAACGCTTGGACCCATGCAAAATTAGAGGGAACATTGCACATGACAGCCCTATTCTTGAATAAACTATTAAAATCAGAACAGGCTTTGGGTTTTAGGGAGGGTTTGTGACTTGGGATGAACACTTACAATGATTGAACACAGAAGTGTACCTAGAACGAGGATAGAGCAAATAATTTAGAGCTTTGATTGATCCACTGGAGTGGGGTGTCGGTATCAAGGCTTATCACCAGGCCACATTCGCACTATTTTAAAATTGTTAAACTGCGGTATCTCTCGCTTTCAACTGCAAGTGACGTTTCTTGAGGTCAGCTGCATCAGACAAGGACCGGTTCACTAAGACATAAGATCAATTTAGATGAAGGACCAAATCACACTTTTTAAAGACGTGGACAACATGACAAAACAGTATGTCTACCTTATGTGGAAAAACGGTACACTGTCTGACGAGCTGGGGCTTATCTAAGGAGCAGATGGAGGCTGATGTGGTTCCTACAATCATGTGTTTCTTGTGTTTCTTTTATAACGATCTCCAATGTGAGGGGAACTACAGGGCTACAAGGCAAAATAGAGTAGAAGAAGCTAGGTCAGATGTGTCGACACATGGCCAGGGGGCCGTATGAGGCCCACCAACTGATTTAATCTGGCCCAATAGACAATTCTGAGTGCAGCGCAAGAGAAAAACGAGCCACATCGCGTCAAACAATGACATGCAGTTTCACATATATCCAAAATTATCTGCCAATCCCAGAGCAAACCATCCACTGTAGCTGTAATGGCTGACTACTATTTATCAAACAGAGAGCATTTGAGTAAACACCCACGCCGATTTTATTCTATTTAAAATAGAAGAAGGCGATACATTTGCACCAAACATTTGCTTCTGAACTGTGCTTTTTATCCCCAGTGAATGGGAATTATCTGTTAGCACTAGGTTTGAAAATACAACATTAAAAATGTCACCTGAGCAAAGTTACCAAATTATGGAAACTTTTTTCATTAAAAATGATAATAAAAAACCAGATGGATTTCGAAATCATTGAATGATTTGCACTTGATTTGGGATAGTGTGCAATCTTATTTGTTAAAAGTTAAATAGAGTGTTGTGGAAATGACCTCAATTGTTTTTTGTTTTTTGTTTCTAAAAATGCAGTTAAAAAAACAAAACAGCAATAAATATTAGGGGGCGGTAAAAATATTGAGGGGAAAAAAAAACTAAAATAATGATGTTATAATGGAATCTTGCACCCCTATGTCATAATCGTAATTTAATTGTGAGCCCTTTAGCCAAAACACACTTTCAATTACCACCGTGAGAGTTTTTTTAACCATGTGCCCACTGAGCTGAAATGAGCTGGGCTAATATAAGCTTAGAGGGACAGTGTGTATTCATTACAGCCTTCGTCAAGCTCCTTGTGTTGCTTGTGTAAGTACGTAGATTTCATGGACGCTCTCAAATAAACTGATCGCATTTTCAGTCAGCTCATTCCCCAAAAACTAATAAACTCTTTTTTTTTTTTCATACTTCTTGGGGTTTGGGTTGGCCTTGGGGTTGTATTTGAAACAGGCCATTTCTTACTTTTACCCTTTTAATGCTACACTAACAAAAACGGCAGTGACAAGCATAAGGTCTCTCTTCAATTCTCCCCGCCCCTTTCCTCCTACCTGTGTCAGAACCGGAACAGATACAGAACCCAATCGCGTGACATTCCCACACAAGCCTTTATTTCACGGGAAATGGGGAGTCATGCACGTTAGGAAGCCGGTCCTGCGTGGAAGGACAAGTAGCCAGAGACCGATCAGAATATCGAAAATAAACCGGATAAACTACATGGGAACAAAAAGTGGAGAAACTCGCTCCAGGACAAAAACAGACGGAAACAAAACTGGAACCCAAAATTAAACAGAACACAAATAAACGGAAACCATACCGGACTTGAAATACCAGCAGGAAAAGAGTCAGAAGTCAGAACCCACGTCTTCTGGGGCAGAAGTTCGTTTGAGGGGCTGACGCTGAAGCAAGAGAGCGCTGAGCTTTATATACACAGAAAGTCAATCTCTCAACACGGGCGGGGCCAATTGGGCACATTGGCAACCGTGACACACACGGGCAGGGCCAATTGGGCACCATGGCAACCGTGACACACACGGGCGCGGCCAAGTGGGCGCCATGGCAACCATGACAACTTGATGTGTTCCGTGACCCAAACTGCTTTACTAAAGGTGAGGTAAAAGCAGACAAATGCTGTGGGAAAAGAATAAGGGCTCTTTGAAGTCATTTTGGCATTGTTAACACATTTATTAGAGAAAATATTCTGCTTTCAATTTTAAACCCTAATAATTAAAACCTGGTAAAAAGATAATAATAAAGTAGTAACCCAAGTAGTAACCTTCTAGATAGATAGATAGATACTTTATTCATCCCTGTAGAGAAATTTACACTTCCAGCAGTATCCTTGTGTTGAAAAATAAAATAATAAAATAAAGATTTAGAATACAAGAATACCCAATATAACGTGTTGATATAGAGTACTTAAATAGTGCTACGGAAAATACACACTGTAATAAAAATAAGGAAAAAAGCAAATGTGGGGGTGGGGTTTAATGTGGGCTTTTACTCCCCCGGGTGGAGTTAAAGAGCCTCATGGCATGAGGAAGAAATGATCTCCTCAGTCCGTCCGTAACCAGAGAGTAGATAGATAGATAGATAGATAGATAGATACTTTATTCATCCCCGTAGGGAAATTCACACTTCCAGCAGTCTACCCCGTTGTTTATTAACAGATGAACATGATGCCCTAGGGGTGCTTGTAGCGGAGTGGATGACGTCACGCCAGTCCAAAAGTTCGACATCCCTGCGGCAGATGGAAAACTTTTCTTTGTGAAAATCCAGGGATACACCACCTCTTGTTAGCAAGTCCGCCTCCTCTCCGATTCCCCCCGGCTTTCGTGTCTCTGTTTAGCGGCGTTGAAGCCGGATAGCTCCGGGTAGCTCCGGGTGGCTACACGTTAGCGTCCGGAATGCTAAACGTAAGCCACGTTTCCGCAAAACACAGCAACTGCGCTCCATGTGCGCTTCGATGTTTTCCACCAGCACTCGATGATCTTATTTGGTCGTGAGTTCGCATTTACCATGATTACAGATGGTATCGAAGACTTATAACGCCGCTCGTCGCTTCGCTAGCTCCGGCTCTTCTTCCACGATAGGCCCCTTCATCACGCCGGCACGAGAATTCTTCAGGGCAAGGAGTTGAAATTCCTTGAATACACGCATTTTTTGTGCGCTAAAACCCATGTCCCATAGGATAGAAGTAATCCACAGTGTAGTTGTCAAAACGGGAAGAAAATACACCGAAGATAGGAGCAGACAATAAAACAATAGGGCAGCTGCTGGAAAAGGCAGCCGCTCGTGGTGATGGCAACATTTTTTGTCTGCATGTCTGTGTGGTGATTGGACACAACTGTGCCCAGTCCAAACCTCGGTTGGGGCCCTCTGGTCGAGAAGGTGCGTCAGATTCTAATAGACCCCTGGTATGAAGTGACTTGCATTCCATTTATTGAACATCACTTTTCCAAAGTCTAACTAATTTCAGTTCTACTGAGTGCATAACTTTCTTTCCGGAACAGATGAAAGAAGAGGAATCCATCAAAACAAGCTAAAAATGCCCAATAAAATACATTGTGGCCGTCACTCAACGCTACATCGAGCTCACATCTCATTTCGCAGCGTAAGGTAAACCTATTGTAAACGTTCTCCGTTGTATGAATTTTATGTCGACATTATATGCATTCTCTTCAAGATATAATAGCCTTACATCCTATTGTCGGAATATTCACACCGTTGTGGTCAATAAAATCTATTTATAATCTGGCCACAAACTGTGAAAAACGGTTGCAGTTACGACGGTGTCTGAGTTCATCTTTTACGGCGACACAGCTCCTCGAACACGTAAGCGGCAATTAAACGCTGTCTTTTCTGTTTCGTTGTTTGTGTGTTTGCGTGAGCATGCTCAGCCATCCACACGTGCGCACACACTCCATTAGGAATCGGGGTTGTTGTCTCCTGCTGCAACTCGGCTCTCATAAAAGCAATGGTGCAGCTGAGGACAATTCTCTTTCTCTGCTCCACTTGCAGATGCCGCACATCCCCCCAGCCATGCCTAGACTTCTCCTTCACTTTCGCGCGGTCTTACTTTCTGCTTCTGCGCCCATGCCCCTTTCATATTTCATAACCAGCCCCCCTCATTTCTCGTTTCACACTGGTCAGCCAGCTAGTTTCGGAGAAAACATACATTTGAGCAAGTCAATTTGACAAGAGAGGAGCTGAACATTTGGAATCATTTTGTCATCCAAAAGGTTTTCAAAAATCTTGACTAATAGGAACAGTGTGTATTATTTAGTGCCTCACAGTGGTTATATTTGGTTGAAAACCCAACATTAACTTGAATAAAAAATAAATGAATTGTCATACCAATTTGTATTCCGGATTATAAGCCGCTACTTTTTTCCTTAACTTTCAACCCTGCAGCTTATTCAGTGATGCGGCCAATTTATGTAATTTTTCTAACAGCCACTAGCGGCGCTCGAGTGTTGCTACCATTAACTGCCATGTCACAGTTATATTATTATTATTAAAGCTTTAAAAACTCTCTAGGTGTACCGTCTTTCTTTGTAAATATGTGTAACCCATGTATAATATGTATTTGCAACTGTATATTTTTGTAATGTATTTATTTGTATTTATTTTAGACACTTGTTCTGATATGTTTTGCACGGGTGAACGTAAAGTGAGGGGCGGAACAAACACGGGGTGCCGAGTTTAAGTGGGGACCGCTAAAGTTGAGGGACAGACAAGGAAAGAAGAGGGGGTAAAAAGTTGGTTAAATAAAAAGGAGTTGCGTGAGTAAATGTGTTCATCTGATATATTTTTCCCACCCTTACCTTTGGAAATATACACTTTTTTTCCTTGGATTACTTTCAACGGGACCCGGACTCTGCAGGTCTGCATCAAACCTTAAGTACCGGTATCATTTTACGTTCATTTTGCCGGCTGTAATTTTTGGACTGAGGAGCCTGCGAGCGGCGGGCCTAGGACGCAGCCATAAAGAAGACTCGTCTGCACCCACCCGGAGGGGGGAGCCGGAGCTACACTGTGGGAGTCCCGGCAGCAACGGCCTGGGTTGTGGAACCCAGAAGGGAGAGGACCCACGCAGAAGGGAAAGGACCCACACAGAGGACTGGAAGAATGCTGCTTGGGAGGGTGGGATGTCAGAGCTATGCCCTTGCACAATAGTATTGCCTTTTACACGCTGGTTAACTACTGTTAAGAGAAAATAACTCTGAAATTGTTTAATTAATGTTGAAAATGTCAGGAAAAAATGATAAAAAGTCATATCGTCACGTCATATTAGATAGATAGATAGATAGATAGATAGATAGATAGATACTTTGTTCATCCCCGAAGGGAAATTCATATTGTCAAATATAAAAAAATTGTGAATATGCTTGATGGCTGTGTTTTGCTGCTGTTGGTGTCGGTGGATTTGTTCAGACCGAGGACAATCGACTTTGGCCTGGACGGATCTATTGACACTAACAAAGATGTTATATAATGAAATTGTGAATATGTTTGATTTTCGAGAAGGTTTGTTCAAACCTCACTTTGTGTTTGCTGTTAAAAACGTAATATTGGAATATAATATTGTGAATGTGCTTAATTGCTGTTGAGATTGTCATGATTGTTTTCTGTTTTTAGTGTCAATAAATTTGTTCAAACCAAAAAAAACACTGTGGGAGTCCCGGCAGCAACGGCCTGGGTTGTGGAACCCAGAAGGGAGAGGACCCACACAGAGGACTGGAAGAATGCTGCTTGGGAGGGTGGGATGGCAGAGCTATGCCCTTGCACAATAGTATTGCCTTTTACACGCTGGTTAACTACTGTTAAAAGAAAATAACTCTGAAATTGTTTAATTGATGTTGAAAATGTCAGGAAAAAATGTTAAAACGTCATATCGTCACGTCATATTGTCAGATATAAAAAAATTGTGAATATGCTTGATGGCTGTTGAGATTGTCGTGTTTGTTTTGCTGCTGTTGGTGTCGGTGGATTTGTTCAGACCGAGGACAATCGACTTTGGCCTGGACGGATCTATTGACACTAACAAAGATGTTATATAATGAAATTGTGAATATGCTTGATTGCTAATAAGATTTTCGAGAAGGTTTGTTCAAACCTCACTTTGTGTTTGCTGTTAAAAACGTCATATTGGAATATAATATTGTGAATGTGCTTAATTGCTGTTGAGATTGTCATGATTGTTTTCTGTTTTTTAGTGTCAATAAATTTGTTCAAACCACATTTAGTTTCAATCGCAGGACTTGAAGTCGGGTTTGGGTTAATTTTGTGTTTGTGTTACATGTTTGAATGTGGGCGCATGCGGCTTATATACAGGTGCGGCTTGTGTATGTACAAAAATCGGTTTTCCTCTTAAAATGTGGTGGGTGCGGCTTATAATCAGGTGCGCTCTATAGTCCGGAATTTACGGTAGATCAAGAATTTGCAAAAAAGCATGCCATTGATCACTGTATTTGCTTTTTCCAGTGAACAGCCAGTAACGTTTACATTCATCTATATCAGTAGGTGGCAGCATATTACATTTATTTATTTTGACATTCGTTCTTAGTATTTTCATTTTTAATTTTACATACTAATTTGTGTAGAAATTCTATAAAACATATATTTGAGAACATTGGAAGGTTTTTATCAGTGCCTTTCCTGTGAAAAACCCTATTTGGTCCCGCCTCACCCAGATCTTAGATCTGTCAGCCCCCAAGTAAATAAAAGTTTGAGACCCCTGCTATAGTACGTACAGTGATCGAATGGAGAACTATTGTTGAATTCTCTCAACACCGTATTGTTATTGATTCAATTCTCTTGATCAGAGTAGAAAACAACTCCTACAGACTCAACACGTTTACTACTAAGTACTGCCTTTTCTCTTCCTGTGTATTTTATGAATAACTTTCCCTGGCATTATTATTACTTCATTAATTTGATGAAATCATCTAACGTCACGCAGTGAAATAAAATGCACTGAAGTAGGTTTTTTCCTGCAGAGTGGGTTTAGCGGGGTTTTTTTGTCTTAAAAAAATATGGTGTCTCTCCCTCTCAAAAACAATATACAGTGCTGTTCGAAATAATAGCAGTGCAAAGTGACTAACCAAAATATCTCAGGTTTTAGTTTATTTTTTATTGTTACATGGCAAACAAGTGACCATTGGTGCAGTAGATTCTCAGAAAACAAACAAGACCCAGCATTCCTAATAGGCACGCAATTAGGCTGTGCAATTAGGCCAATAGTTCAGAGAGGAATGTTCGAAAAATAGCAGTGTCTGCTGTTGACTGTACAAACTCAAAAGTATTTTGCATTTCCAAGAAAAACATGTGTGGCATAGAGTCAACCAACATGGGACACCTTTCAGTAGTTATTTCACTCCATGATTGCTTAACACAATGCATTATTCATTTGCATTTCTTGGTTTTGCTTCACAAACAGCATTTTTTTATTTCACTCCACAAGTTCTTGATTTGATTAAAATCTGGGGACTGGGCTGGCCACACGATCACATTAATTTTATTGGTTTGGAACCAAGTCTTTGCTCGTCTACTGGTGTGTTTGGGGTCATTGTCTTCTTGAAACACCCATTTAAAGGCCATGTCCTCTTCAGCATAGGGAAACATAACCTCTTCAAGTATCTTGACATTCACAAACTGATCCATGATCCTCAGTAGGTGATAAATGGGCCCAACACCAGAGTAGCAGAACCATGCCCAGACCATGATACTTGCACCACGATGCTCCACTATTCTTCAATGTGTACTGAGTTTTGAATTCAGAGTTTGGGGGTCATTTCACACATGGTCTGTTGCCCCTGGACCCTAAAGGACAATTTTACTTTCATCAGTCCACAAATTGTTCCTCAATTTTTCTTTAGGCCTGTTGATGTGCTATTTGACAAATTGTAACCTCCTCTGGACATTCCTTTTTTAACATAGGGACTTTGCATGGGATTCTTGAAAATAAATTTGCTTCAAACAGACGTCCTCTAACTGTCACAACACTTACAGGTAACTGCAGACTGGAGCAAATCATTGGCTGAGCCTTTGTCATTCTGGTTATTCTTTATTATGTAATCAATAGGGACTTTTAATAGTTGTCTTCCATTTTCTTCCATTTGTCTCAGGTTTTTCTACCCAATTTAAGGCATTGGAGATCATTTTAGCTGAACAGAGAACAAGTGTTTGCACCTCTTTAATCAAAGAACGCTGTTTTCCGGAGCAGTTTCTTGAACGACCCATTTTTTTCAAATGCATGTTCAACCTGTGCTGGCTTCATTCTTTAAATAGGCGCCACCAATTTGCACCTGTTTTTGTTTTTCTTCTTCCCCAAAATTGATGAACTCAGGGATTAGTTGCCACACAAATCTTCAAACACCTCTTTGAACTATTTGCCCCGTTATAGCGTCCCAATCATGAATGCTGGGTCTATTATTTTGAACAGCGCTGTATATATATATATATATATATATATATATATATATATATATATATATATATATATATATATATATATATATATATATATATATATATATATATATATATATTTTTTCTCTTTGGGTCAAAAAGGTTCCGGGCCCCTGGTCTAAGGTGTACACACATTCACACTTGGGTCAGCTTGCTCGCTTTGGGACCTAGTGCTTGTAAATAGAATTTAGTTTAGCATTATTGACACTTCTGAGCTGGCACTCCTACCAGCCACACCATGAATACCTAATTAGGTATGGTGATGTATATATTATAGGTTAAACTATTGCAGTTCTTGAATATGCTGCATAAGGGCAATTATACACTTTACAGCGATTCTTCAAGTAACTATGTGTGGCTCACAGTCAAAATTCGAAAGGCACCCCTGCTGATGCAGTGTAAAACCAAGCATGATGGGTAATCTGCATGTTTATTTCTGTAACTTTGCGTCTGTTTCCTATTTTAGAATTAACTGGAACATCTCTGAGAAGAATTTACATAACCCCGAGAGCCGTTGCCAGTCAGTCGAATATATGTTTTTTCCCCAAATGATATGCCTCACATACATATCAATTTAGTGTAGTAGATTTAAAATCAACCCCCAAATAGAGCTATCTGAACTAATGCATACATTTCACTAATAGTCCAAGACTTTCGCTTTTACCCTCATATGTTAAGAAAAAAAGAAATAAAAAAATCCCTGGAGTGTTTTCCATTGTATGTAGGTTGGATCCTCCTCTTTATGATGCTCTTTAATATTGCATATCATCATCATTAGGCCTCCCTATTTCCTCGGTTTAGCACAAAACTCAGCACCCGGTGTATCAGTCCATATTATGCACATAAGGATATTTTGCAATGGCTCTGTGCTATTTTATTCATTAGCATGTGGCGGCTGGCAGATGGTAGCGCTGGAGCCATAGCAAGATGGAAGGCACTATTGGTGCTAATTGCGTTGGATATTGTTGATAATGAGCGTCAATGTAAGGAGGGTATCCTCAGGGGCAGTGGTTGGTGTGGAAATATCCCAGCACAAGTTCAAGTGTGCGCATGCTACAGACGCTTAATGGACATGATTTGATGTTTTAATGAACTGAAATCAACACTTACATACCCTCAAATATTCACTTTCATATACAGTACTATTATTTTAATGATAGATCATAGTCCAGCAAAATGTATCTTAGCTATAATCTAATTGTGTCCTGGAATGTTAGTAATTTAACATTATTTGTATCATCTTGTAATGATTTTCACAAAAATTGTACACACTGAACACCACAAGATTCTGAGCATCATTTATACCAGTGTACTTTTATTTTGGACAGATGATGCATTTAGACCACAGTATTACCAATTCAACCATGACCATCTGCCATACATGGTATATGACTTAACACCTATTTTACTGTAATTCTCAAGTATTGTCACATGAATAAAATACAAAGATGGAGTAGTTGCACAATGGCATAAATGACGGCCCATTATTTTACATGAGCGCAAGGCTGGGAGTTCATGTTGGGGGGTCGGTCAACGGGGGGTTCGACTAAATGTAAATGGTCTGCATTAATATAGTGCTTTTCAAGTCAATGAAGACCTCCTATAGCGCTTTACATTCACACACACACTCATGTAACGATAGCAGTGTCGGCCATGTAAGGCAACTATCTGCTTATCGGGGGCATTAGGGATTAAGTGTCAAGGACACTTCGACATATAACTTGGAGGGAATCAAACCTGCAACCTCTTGTTCCCAAGACGAGCGCTTTAACTCCTGTGCTACTGCCGCTCTCTAAGCCAGAAGTCAGCAACATGCAGCTCTTTGCCGCTCCCTAGTGGCTTCCTGACACTTTTTCAAAAATGTTTGATAATGGAAAATAATATGGTTTCTGTAGGACGTCAAACATGGCAAAAACATGCTTAAAGCCCCAATGTATCATATTTCACCACTAGATGGCACTGTGGTGTCTGGTATGAGCGAGGGCAGGTAATACATGGCAGAGTGTGGCAGACAGATAGATAGATAGATAGATAGATATATAGATAGATAGATAGATAGATAACATACCTGTGAACCTCCACGGCTCCATGCCCTTACAAACTGTCATATTTTCCCTTACAAAATACAAAATAATCTTACACCATATTTTTTTTCAAACGAGTTTAACATGTTATATTGTACATGTGTTTTGTTATATCATACATATTGTTAATTAACATTTTGTTGTGAGATCCTGAGATGCTTGACATGAATGAGGTTTATTACAAAAAAGTTCAAAAATTAAGTAGCTTGGACGTTCAATGTAGATGGAAAAAATACATACAAATATAATTAAGTAGAGTAATACATTTTCTTATTCAAATTATGAATTCATTTTCTGCATTAAATCATTGTTGCCACAAACCTGTCTTTTTTCATTTTCTAATTTTATACTTCCTTTTTTTATTACTTCAACTACAATGCATCAAAGCAAGTGAGCCGTTTGAGAGCCGGCTCTCTTTAATGAGTTGAGCCGAAAAAGCCGGTTCTCTAAAAAAGAGACGGACTTCCTTTCACTACATCAAACCGCTCGCTTCGTTTGCAACGAAATAAACGATACCGAGATAGAGGGTTCCGCGGCGAACTAGTTTGACTTGATTGATTTGCCGTTTCGTGATAGTTTGTGTCTACCGGATGGTACCCATAATTGACAAATCCGTACAGATCTTCTCGTACGTCGTACACGTCTTAAAATGCATAATAAACGTACTTTGTACGGCAAAAACGTACAGGTTGACAGGTATGAGATAGATAGATAGATATATGTCAATATCCTGTATAAACCCTCTAAAGGAGTATTTTGATTCATCTTTTATATGTTCCTTTTATTTATAAACAACATAGATCAACTAAGTTTACAAATTACATGTGTGACCTCCGAGGAAGCGAAAATAAAAAGCCTATTAACTCACTGCACTAAAAGGTAATACCCTGCACCAACCTCCTGAACGACTGACCGTATGTCTTCATTATAAGTGGCTTCAGTTTAAGAAAAGTAATGCGCTGCCCTCCTCTGGTTGAAAGAATAGGTGAGCCCACTTAAATAATACCTATAATGTAATTTGCAGATGATAGGCCCAAATGTGTCATTTTCCCTTAGGGGCAAATACAATTCTGAGTGTTTACAAGCGCCCATTATTTTTGAAAAATATATCCTAATTTTAATAAAGTTTGTAATATTGTTTATAAGTGTCATTAATAATAATTGTTGAGCGGTAATTGTCTGAACATATTTCTTGTGGAGTAACAAGCTCCTTTCACGGTTTGATGTGAATTTGATCATTAACCTCCTTCTCATATAAATATATAGAGAGAGAGAGATTACAGTGTTGTTATTATTGTTGTTATTTGTTTTTACCGCTGCTCTTTTCATTGTTTATTTCCTAACCACACAATCTCCACAAGCTATATATTCAACACATTGCAGACTACCAATAGAAACATATCATTTGAGACCATTAAATTCAATAGTTTATGTATACTAATAGGCATACCTTGTCCGTTCTTATGATTTCACAAGAATTTATTTTTTTTAATTTAAAATGTCGGACTTACCTTAAAATAAACTATTATTGTGAATTAAAATTGAAACTTTCTCACAGATTTTGATACAAAAATGGGTGACACTTTGAATCCTAAAAATCTAAGTGTTCCAAATGTTGTCTTTATTTACTCTACTATTTGCATCATCCACACTCTGTGTATCGTAATTGAACAGATGTTATCGTTTGACTGAGAGTTGTTTAAACACCCTGGGACTGAGCAGATGGCTTTTATTACATTTAAAGGCATCGTCAGTCTGCTGCTGAGAATAAACCAGAAAGTTTTTGGCTTTATTCCTTTACTCATTCATCTCTCACACGCATTAACTTCATTATGCATGTGTTCGGGTTTCTACACAGGGAGAGTTAACCTCAGTTTAGGACTTTGATGAAATCCCAAATGTGTTCGATGCACTGAATCAGGTTTTTTTTTCTTCTTTTTGAGAAGTTCGACTGACAAGGTATGAATAGTACAGAAGCCAAACGGTTTAGTCGCCAATTCAACTCCCCAAGGCATTCAATGCTAATGCATCTCTTGGCAAAGTTATGTTCACTACATCATGAATATGAATAAATAAGTGTAAAAGTAAGGATACAGTGCACTGGTTTGCTTTTGAACTAAGCCACTGTATGTGTTATGAAGCACACTCCTCCATTGTAGTAACATTTTAATCAGGGTGTCCGTCCAAACAGCAAATCCACCCCACTCAACACAAACTGTAAATTGGTCCCTTGTGTATGTCAAAATCCAAACTTTGTATTGCATTGATTATAAAAAATGTAAATGATTAATATGCTCGGTGGCTCACCCCGAGACTGGGAGGTTGCTAGTTCGAGCCTCGACCGGTTCATACCAAAGACTTACAACATTGGTACCCATAGCCTCCCAGCTTGGCGCTCGGCATTAGGGGTTGGAATTGGGGGGGTTGGTCACCCAATGACTCCCAACGAGATGTTGCAACACATCAGTTGGGTTAAGCGAGGGGGCTGGGAATCCCCTCCTTAATCTCCCAGAAAGAGTCAAAAATGTGAATGTGTTCTTGACTCTAGCCACCTCCCACTAAGGGGATATGGCTCCGGTATATACAGTATAAAATCATATGCAAATAGGCATACACCTCTGCAATTACTATAGTATTTGTCTTTGCAGAAGAGTTGTTTCTGGTTTAAGAGAACACTTTGTTCATCAGTCATACTACTGTCTATATTAATAATAATGTATTCAACAAGAAACTGCAATCCCAATTTATTTCCATGTCTTAAAACAGAAAGATAGAATTGGAAAAATTGCTCTTTCGCGCATCACAGTCATTGATTGCATGCACGACTCTCCAGGATTCCTGTGTGTGGACTCACACCAATTTTCAAACCTCACCCATGTTGAAGCATTTCCAGGCCAACTACATCATTTGTGGGAACCAAGCAAACATAACGAACCTTTTGAGAGGTCTGTTCATCCTCCCTCGAAATAAAGGAAATGCGTTTTTCTTTAAAATCCCCAAAATGAAGTAAGGTTTCTGCAAATCGTGCCACAAATGAAACAGCATATGTCACTCAGAAACTCAAAACTCAATACTGCCCACAGCAAAGCAAAAGTAGTATTTTTGAGTGGATGAATAACATACTTGTAATATAACATTTTACCCATATTATGATTATTGACATATACATTTCTTGTTTTCCAGTGATATTATAAATACTAATAAAGCATTAGATTTAACGTATATTCCACACTATAAGGCAAATGCTAAAAAAAACAATCTTTTGTGATAAACATAAGACGCGCCGGAATAGAAGACGCATGTAATTTTAAATACAGCAACGGCTAGGATTGCACAAAAAATAAAAAAGTAACGAATTTGTGCATTGATTGATTAGTCGGAATATATCACTGATCACAATTGCATGACATCGGGGCACTGAATCTTATCCACCAGTGACTAGTGACTAAACCGTTAGGAATACAGGCACTGGGTTTGATCAAATCACACATTTTTTGGTCACAGTACCAAATCGTTATTGTTTTTAATGTTTGCTCTAATAAGGATGTACACCAAACAACACAAAACATAGACATCCTCAAACTTGGTTAAGAAAGAAAGAAAGAAAGAAAGAAAGAAAGAAAGAAAGAAAGAAAGAAAGAAAGAAAGAAAGAAAGGCCTTGACGGCCTGGGCCTCTAATGGACAATGGCGACTAAGAAGGCTGAAAGCGACCACCTCATCCCCCTAGCCAGGAATCATGGCAGAACAAGACATGATTCACATTTTTCCTATGCGTTGGTTGAAGGATGAGGACAAAAATGGATAGAGATTTTTCTGAGAAAGTGTTTTTTTCCCTTTCTGCCAAAGTATGAGCCATTCTTTATTACAGGTATGGCGATAGTATGTCTACCTGGAGTGGGTATTGATTTCTTCAAAAAAGCTGAATATCAGAATTAGGCTAAATATGTGGTATCAAACATCCCCAGTGCTTAGAGAAACAGGCATTAGGTATCTTAACTCACAACATAATATATTAAAACAAAACGCAAAAACCGTGTTTCAGAAAGGAAACATGGCATCAACATCCAGCTCATAGAGGGAAAAGACCTGAACACTTACCAACATTGATGACATTTGCCGACAGGAAGTGCCTGCAGGGGAGATTGGCTGTGCTCAGGAAGGAGTCCCCGTCCGTGGTCATGGTCGTGCTTGATCTTAGTGACAAGCTTGGTGATTCCTTTACCACAGCAATTCCAGTTCCTCTGGGCTCCATTAAAAGACGATGTGATCGAAGTTGAAGTGATGTTTTCAGAGTTTACGTAAAAAAAAAAAAGTTCTTGTCTGTTCATGCAAATTAAACAAACTGGTCTCCCGAGTCTGTTGTTAGTGGTATTGGTGATAAATATGCAGGCCTCTGAACACCACAAAGCACGACGTTACTCTGCTCCCCTGCAACACAGTGAGAATAAACCACATATATTTATATTGATATGGGACACAGGCATTATTATTTCATAGATTTGATCAAATCATCAAACGTCACTCAGCTTTTGGAGATCTGGTTTGGCGTTTTTTTTTTTTTTTGTGTGTCTTAATAGTCAGTGAAGAAAATAAGTATTTGAACACCCTGCTATTTTGCTATTTCTCCCACTTAGAAATAATGGAAGGGTCTGAAATTTTAATCGCAGGTGCGTGTCCACTGGGAGAGGGATAAACTAAAAAGAAATATACAGAAATCACTGCATGATTTTTTTTTAACGATATATTTTGTTATTTTGTTGTTGATGTGCTCTATAAAGCCCTTTGAGACTTTTTGTGATAAAGGGCAAATAAATATGACTTGCCTTGACTTTAAATGTTTACATGATAATCTCAGTAAAAATAAGAATAAACAAATGTGAACCAACAACTAAGAATGATTCATTTTCTCACTACCACTTCTGTCCATCGCCTCACGTTTACAACCAAATCATATACTCCCTCCCATACGACCAAGTTTCTTGAATAGACCTACTGTGTATATAAAGACGATATGAAGATGATATTTGAAGATGGTATTTATTTGGGCCAAATAACCAAAGAAAGGCTGTCAAAAATGTGCAATACTGTTCAATTAGGACATTGGCAGTAACTTGTGATACAATGTAATTTATTTGCATTCACTTTAACATTTGACAGCAAAAATATGTTGCTTCCCATGAAAATTGCTGGCTCAAAATTCATATCCACTATGTACGTCTACAGATTATTTTCATGTGTGGCTTAAGCCCAATGTCAGTAATATCTATTGAACTTTTCTAATTATTCTTTGGGGGAATTACTATGCAATTTATAATAGAGTGAGGCGAAAGTGATTTCAAACGAGGCATTTTAGAAAATATGCCACTTTATTTTCATCATCTTCTTTGTTCCTTTATCTCTTTGTTTTCCTTATATCCTAACTGTAAAATGTGGACCTGGAGTGCCACGTCCAATTTCGTTGTCACAATATATCCCATGTTGTAACAATGACAATAAAGGTATATTCTATTCTATTCTATTCTATTCTATTGACATTGTAAGAATGCTGTCAAGTGAAAATAAAATCATAGTTGCTGAAGCGTCAGCTAATGGCCGATCACGACTTTCTTTAAGAAAGCAGGTGAACTGTGAATGGTTTTAAGCTAAAGCCTGAGTATCAAATGTTGTTTTAAATTTATAGCATTCTCAAAAATTGGTCCTCCACAGTAGAGGTAAGAGTTTGGGGCCAGGCCCTAAACCGACCCATAACCCAGCCCGAAATTCGGGCTTAAAATGTCAATCATTATGTAGGCCTGGTCGGCCTTCTCTCTCTCGCTGTTTTTTTTTCTTTACTTCGTGTGGGATCTACACAGCATGCACTTTCCTTCACTTAAGTTATTATTCAGATAAAGAAAATGCTTACTAAACTAGTTTTAATCAGTTTTAATCAGTTTACCTCAAAATCACTAAATTCAATTCTTCCTCCTTAGTGTTGGGGTAAAAGGCATGCGGCTTCCTCCTTCCACCTCCTTCACGTCAGACGTCATTTCTGCTTCTTGCCAATAGCTTACAAGCCTTACAAACTTTCTTCTTTTTGGCCAAATCTTTCACCATTTGCAGCTTGTAATCTGCAGAATTTGATTTTCTTTTCGGTGCCACTTGTTCGCAGCCTGTCACCGAGATGCGCACTTTGCCGCCAAATGGTCCATTTCAGCACTGCACTTCGAAAGGCACACTTGATTTGAGGGACTCGGCCCCAAGTAAACACTAAACTGCGTATTTCAGCCGAAACATACATTTTAGCGCTGAAGTACGCACGGCCGGAGTGAAGCTTTGTGTTTACTTTAGTGGCAAATTAAAGCTTCGGATTTATTTCAGGCTTGTTTTTCAAATCCAGTTTATTCATTGGGTTCGAGCGGGTTTGGGTTTATATACCAGCGAGTCGGGTCGGGCTGAATTTCTTAGGCCCGATCTTACCTCTACAGCGATATGAAAATAGAGACGGATTTTGAATTTTTAGTTCACATACAGTACAACAAATCTAACAATAAAATGTTTGGACTACGAACATATTTTGGGGAAATCCCATTCACTTTAAGTATCAGGCATTCAGAATCAGTTTGCTCTTTAAACTAATTTATTAATGTTCATGTTTTAGGAAAAAAACAGTGAAGTGGTGATTTAAATCGATAGTAGTTAAAAAACAAGGGTGAAAGTAAAGCGCTGATGTCAAAACCTTGTAGCGCAAAGGCTATGTATTTAGTTTATTTAAGCATGCATTGAGAAATGTCAGCATTCATTTACACAAATTAAGACGTTTTTTTTATGGTAGACAGACTGTTCTGAATCTTTGTCCCTTTTAGTTTTTATACTATCACTATTGTCACACGATGCTGCTTGACAATACCAAACTCCGGCTCATCTTTGAAGAGCAGGATTACAATTTACATCGACGGCCAAATGATGAAAGTGCTGTATCTGAGTCACATCAGGAGGCATTTCCTGCTAATGGTAACCATGGAAATAAGTTCTGTTTCATGTGGGGAGCAAACCCCTACCCCAAAAAACAGTCTGAGGATGGATGTGCACTGCCAGACTGTACTTGCCAAAGACACACACACAAGTAAAGGAAAACGGTGCCCCAACAACTCTGGCGGTTGAGGGATCCGTAAAACGTGGTAATATTTTCAATAAATCTTAATATCATTTGAAAATAAGTAGATGTTTTGAATTTTAGAATTGTAGATCAATTAGACTTGGTCATTTTGTGTTAGCACCCCATATTTAGCTTGTTTCAAGATTTTGGAATTTCTAGTAATATAATGTATCTACTAGTCAAGTCATTTTTATTTGTTTAGCCCTTAATCAAAAAGAGTCCCAAGGGGCTGCACAGGTTGTTGCACAGACTATTATTTCAGACTGTTATTACACTATCCCCTGATCTGAAACCAACATGAGGGCAAGGAAAAACTCAAAAACCTCAAACATGAGGTAAATGAAACCTTGAGAAAGGGCCGCACATGTGGTAATCCCCCTTTCAGAATGACCAGGCTGCAATGGATGTTGCGATTACAAATAATACACAGATATTGTCCACAAAAAAATATAGGTTATTCATATGCTATAGAGTATTAAATGCAATGTTGTTGCTTTTAACTGTATATTGTTCATTAGCATTTACAAAAAAATGTATTATATCAAATAAATAGATTAATAGCACTTGGAAATAGATAATGTGACACAAATGGCCCCATAGTTTAAACACATCTGTATTCAAAATTTTTCACTGGAAAAAAAAGTTACATTCGGGAAGATATTAAGATCCCACGCAAAAAAATACAATTGAGATAACCAACAGCATGACAACTAACGTTCCCTCTCCTTTGCCTACCTTATAGCATGCTTTGTTTCATGAAAAGGTCAGATACTCTGCTGGAAAGCTTCAGTCAACCTAGTGAGATCCGACAGCAGGGACGCAAAGTCCACATAATGAACGTTTGTGTCTGTTGGAGGTGGAGTTTACTAAAATTGGTGGGCAGGCAGGAGAGCATGTTCAGAACCGTTTTTCGGAGCTTGGTCGACTCCGCGGATAGTTAAAGCTACAGGTCAGGACATGTCTATGTATCCCTTAAACACAGTTGTTCACCCTTCACCGGAGAATTGTTTGAATGGGTAAGAATGCCTGAGGGTTGGGAGCATAAAGTGGTGTTACGCTAACACCAACAACTGTTTTTAAGGTATGATTGCCATATTGGCTTTATGGACAATTAAAGTTTATTATCATATTGTACATCTTTAAACTGGTGCTCTCTCTGCGCCCATTGCAGTCAGATTGTCTCTTTTTATTCATGTTGGCTTGTTTTAGTTTTTAACTTTCCCTCTATCCAGTTCAACATTTGGGAGTTGATTATTGTACTGAATTTTACCAGGAAATGTAAAGCTTAAGGGACATTGTGAACTATTTAGTGCCTCCTAATGTCATGATTACTGATTAACGTCACCTGTGCCCGCTCATTTGGCACCAGCCACTGCGGGCTATCTGATTGGTTCCCTGTCCCTTTTTAGGCCCAGTTCGTTCACTCTACGGCAGTTCGTCAGCGAACCTCTGTTGTTACAAGGCAAGCATTTTGACCCTGACTCTCGCCTGTCCCGTTTTTGCACCCGTTTTTTCACCCGTTTTTTTCACCCGTACGTTCCTGATCTCCCCATTTGTCTCCGGCTCCGACCTGATTTTTGATTCCGACCACGTTTGCTCTCCCGTCCCGGCTTACGAATCATTTTTGATCCCGACCACGTTTTTGCTCTCCTGTCCCGGCTATCGACCTGTTTTTTCGTCCTTGAGACCGCCATCTCCCTCTCCGGAAGATCCACTTCCGTATTCCGATCACGATTGCGTGAGCAGCTTGCTTCCTGCGTCCAGCGAGCACCGGATCGCGGGCACTGTCCTTTCTCTTTCTATCAATATACTTGTGGTTAACGCTACGCATTTGGGTCCTGATTACGTTCTGGTCGTGACACCTAATGGTTTAAAAAAGAAAAACATATGTCTAATTTTACACAAATATGGTGCAGTACTTGAAATATGGTCTTGATTCTCAAATAATAAGAGTACTATTTTCATGTTTCATTTACCGTTTTAAAGTAGTAGTGTGTAATATTTAGTGGTTCCCAATGGTTATAAATACTTTATTTAAAAAAAAACAATATTGATTTAAATAATAAACAAAAATACATGGCCTAGCATATGAACTTCAATTTCTTAAAATGCTTGGTCAACAAATATGTAATTGTTGAATATTACATGAGCCTCACCTAGGGGGAGGTGACATGATGGTTTGTCATCTTGTTGCTACGAATACCCTCAAGAAACAAAAACTTTGCTTTGTAGCACTACACAATACAAGGTTTTTGTGGGGCAAATATTACACAGTGTCTCTTTAAGATTCTTGTGTGTAAAAGCTACAAAGGGGCAAATTAGTATTTAGTCAACCTCTAATTGTGCTAGTTCTCCCATTTGAAAATATTTTAATTGCCAACGTGGGTAAACCTCAAACATGAGAGACAGAATGTGGGAAAAACCTTAAAATCATATTGTTTGCTTTTTAAATAATTAATTTACAAATCATAATTATTTAGTCAACACCAAAGGTTCATCTTAATAATTTGTTATGTACCTTTCTTGGCAATAATGAGGTCAAACATTTTCTGTGATACTTCACAAGCTTTTGCCACACTATTGCTGGTATTTTGGCCCATTCCTCCAGGCAGGTCTCCTCTGAGGCAGTTATGTTTTGGTGCTGACAGACTTTCAACAACCTCCGCAGATTTTCTCTGGGGTTGAGATCTGGAGACTGGCTACACCAATACAGGACCTTAAAATGCTTCTAACAAAGCCACTTCTTTGTTAATATGGTTGTATTTGGGATCATTGTTGTACTAAAAGACCCAGCCATTTCTCATCTCACGTTCCTGATCTTGCCGTTTGTCTCCGGCTCCGACGTGTTTTTTTATTCCGAAAACGTTTGCTCTCCCATCCCGGCTTACGAATCGTTTTTGATCCCGACCACGTTTTTGCTCTCCTGTCCCGGCTATCGACCTGTTTTTTCGTCCTTGAGACCACCATCTCTGATGGGATGAGATTTTCACTCAAAATTTCTTTATCCATAGTCTTATTGATTGTCTCCTTTTAACGGATCAGTAGTCCTGGTCCCTTTACGGAAAAACAGACCCAAAGCATGATATTTCCACCCTCATGCTTTACTGTGGGTGTGGTGTTTTTCTGATGCAATTCAGTATTCCTCATCCTCCAAACACAAGAACCTGTGTTTCTACCAAAAACTTTTATTTTTAATTCATCTGACCAGAACACATTCCTCTGGATAATCCAAAGGCTATCCAGAGAACTGCAAATGAACCAGGACGAGTTCTGGCTTTAGTAGAGGGACACGTCTGGCAGTTTAGGATTTGCGACCCTGGTGGCGCATTGTGTTAATGATAGTAGCCTTTGTAACTGTGGTCCCAGCTCTCTGTAGGTCATTCACTAGGTCCCTCGTGTATTTCTGGGATTTTTGCTCACGGTTCTTGTTATCATTTTGATACCATGGGGTGAGATATTGCATAAAGCCCCAGATCGAAAAAGATTAACAGTGGTCTTGTATGTTCTCCATTTCTCAATAATTGTTCCCTTAATTCATTTATTTACACCAAGCGTTTTACTTATTGCAACGGGATAAATGCCTCTCTATACATTGTTTTAGTTATATGCAAAATCTGCTGGGGCAAGCAATAAATAGTTTCAGAAGATACCACTTTTTAAAGATTTCAAACATACAGTATTTGTTATGAACCACTATTTCGTTGCTTACATTTTATTCAAAGAAGTCATATTTCTAAATATGTCTCATTGATTATTGAAATACTTCATTTTGTGATGGATTTTCTTCTGACTCTACTATTATGTATTGATACTGTCTCAAGGACCTTGCTAGAGAAAAGCCTGGATGCGCCCAGAGTGTCTTCTTGGCTAGCGTAAAAGTAGCTGAGGAACAGTGCACAACAGAAAACTCTATGAGCTTCAATAGATAGATAGATAGATAGATAGATAGATAGATAGATAGATAGATAGATAGATACTTTATTCATCCCCGAAGGGAAATTCACATTTCCAGCAGCATCCCTGAGCTGAGAACAGTACAATAATAAAGCCAAAAGAATACAATATACAAATACCCAGTGTGACGTGCAAATGCCCACTGTAGCGTGTTATATAGAGTAACTAAATAGTGCTTCACAGAATACATATTGCAGTAAGATTCGGTAATATCCAATGTAGGTGGTGTGGTTTAATGTGGGCCTTTACTCTGCCGGGTGGAGTTAAAGAGCCTCATGGCATGAGGAAGAAAAGATCTCTTCAGTCTGTCCGTAGTACAAGACAGTGACAGCAGTCTGTCGCTGAAACTGCTAGAGCATTAACAAGAGATCAGTGATAGCCAGAGAGATCACGGACCACTAAATGTAAGTTAATTAACTATTTTATCCTCAGGGAAACTAATTATATGAAGGTACTTAAAGGAACAGTGTGGAATATATATAGTCCCCTAGTGATACAAAAATCTTTTAACCAGGAGGTAGTGCGCTCGTCTTGGGATCAAGAGATCACAGGTTCAATTCCCGGCTCCTCCGTGTTATATGTCGAAGTGTCCTTGGGCAAGACACTGAATCCCTAATGCCCCCAATAGGCAGGTCGGCGCCTTGCATGGCTGAATAGTTGCTATTGGTGTGTGAGTGTGTGTGTGAATGGGTAAGTGTGAAGCACATTGTAAAGTGCTTTGGGAGGTCTTCACTGACTTGAAAAGCGTTATATAAATGCAGACCATTTACCATTTACCATTTACCAGTATAAAAATACACTGATTTGAATACTAGGCAAAATATATGAAGTATCATACAATTGTTAATTTTTCTCTTAAAAAATCGTAGGTGGAGAAATGTGTGCAGTATTTCTTTTACATAGTGGAATCCCTTCCTAGAAGTCGCCACACCTTGCTTTAATCAGCACTGTTTTTTTGTTCACATAAGACTTTACAATGCCATCTAGTGGTCAAATATCAGTGTGTAATACCACAAGAGGTTTTTTGTTCACATTAGAAAATAGAGAGTGAGCTAATGGTCAAATATTAGTCGGTTGTTTGGTATGATCCCTTAACCACTAGGGTCGTATTGGCACTATTTCCTGTGGTGTGTCTTGGGCAAGTACAGCCTGGTAGCACCCATCTCTCTCCAGACCAACATATGGAAAAAAAAGTCCTAATTCATTGTTGGTCTTTCTCGGTTGGTATTTTAGCCAATGTGCTAATTTAATAGAGCATGCTGACATGCTTACCACACCTACTAAGGAGTGTTCACTGGAAATTAAAGAGCTCTTGTCCTCTGAGTCAACAAGCCCAAGCAGAGACACCTTACCTCTATTGCACAATTTTAGTCATGAAAGGTTTCACATTTTTCAATAAAACATTTGTATATTCACTCTAACAAATCAAAACTTAACAGGGACCGAATTGTAGCTTCAGAGAACGAACTCCTTTTCGTGCAACATTATGCAATATCAAATTCGATGAGCAAGGTTGGGGAGTAACGTACATGTAAGGGCGTTAAGAAATCAGGATACCAAAAAATGTCATCATATTATGTTACAGTTACAGATAAAACATAAAAAAGGACATAATCCAATTACAGGTACATTTAGTTAAAACAAGAATTACTTGGCAGGATGACAATTTTATTTAGAATTATATTTGCATATAAATAATGCGCCGAAAGACGAATCGTGTTATAATTTGATGTCTGACATGACAGAGACAGAGAGAGATTAGGTTTACACACAACGTGGGTAAGGTTAGTTATGTCCCATCTCTTTCCGACTGTCTGACTGGTGGTGATATGAAGGAGAAGGGCGATTTGAGATGAGTCAGCGGACCAGCGTCCGGGCCTGAAGCATGTCAACGCCTGCATCGTCCAGCCGGCAGAGATGGGAAGCTGTTATTGACTTTTTGGACTAGTTTACGGGCTTGAGGCGTCGTTGCTGTCATGCAATTTCCGGACAAACTTCAACATGTTACCTAGTATTCTCTTTTATTGATGTTTACTATGTTTGTGTACTGTAACTCAATGTAAAATCTATTCCACCCTGGTCATCCTGGAAGGGGGATTACCACTTGTGAGGCCCCTTCTCAAGGTTTCCTTTTTCCTCACGCTGAGGTTTTGAGTTTTTCCTTGCCTGCATGTTGGTTTAAGATCAGGCGATGGTGTAATTGTAATCCTGCGCAGTCATTTGAGAGATTCTTGTGATTAAGGGCTATGCAAATAAATGTGAATTGACTTGACTTTATGCGTTGAGGGACAATTTGTAAATTTGAATGATTATCTTCTTTCTGTATTCGGCTGTTAATTGTTGTACAAAATCCATTATTTGATGGCTGTATTGTTATATTGTGAGAATGATTACCTTTTAAATCTGAATACTTTCAAGAGGTTTGGCATTCCCACTTCCAACGAGTAAAACAGTTTGAAATATGGAAAGTGAACCATAATTGGTTCTTAATTTCCTCTATATGTAAACTATATGTTGTCTGCCATGTGATAGAGAAAATGTTACTTTTGCTTAATAAACTAAACTATGTGGTCAAAATTTTAGCACCATTGAGTAGGACTACAAGCTACTACCTTAACTTGGTTTCCTCCATTTTTTTTTCGAGGTTACATTGTTCATTGATGTTAAACACAATTTAATAATTTCATTTACATTGTTTTTGTCTTTTATCATCATAATACAAAAGTAATAGAAGGAATATAGTATGATTGTAGTATTTGAACTAAGTTACTGATTACATTTTTCAGAGGAATGGGCGCCACCAGGCTGTACTTGCCCAAGACATCACAGGAAATGGAGCTCCCATGACCCTAGTGGTAAGGGGTTCACTCATCAACCCAACTAGTATCTGTTCCAGATTACTATTTTAAAGTAACCTTCCCAACACTGGCGATGAAGGCGGCACGGTAGATGACTGGTTTTCATGTAAAGTTCATAGTTCAATGGTCGCGGGATCAATTTCAGCTACCAGCCTCACTTGTGCTGAGTTTGCATGTTCTCCTCATGCCTGTGTTGCTTTAGGCACTTTGGTTTTCTTCTTCATTTCAGGTTGATTGGTGACTCCAAATCGTCCTTGGGAATGAACATGTGTGTGTGTGAATGGTTCTACTGTATATCTGCCCTATGATTGGCTAGCAAACAGTCAGGGTGTCCACTGCGGATTGCTCGATGTCAGCTGTGATGGACTCCAGCACGCCCAGTTAACCGATTGACGTTAAGAGGTTTGAAAAGTTATTGAATAATACAATTAAACTGCTAGAGAGAGTTTTCTATCGAGTAGTGGTCGTACCACGGACCGGTTTATTGTATGACTATACTCTTGCGGCTGGCCCAATAATAACATTTGTAATCATAACAATAAAGATATTACTGATATTAATAATAAGTCCAAATCCACTGTGCAATTAATCCACCACTAGGGATCTAGATGACATAGGAAAAGGCATTTACTTTTTTCTCACCATCAGACAATTTTTACTCACAATAACACTTTGTACAACATTGTTTTGGCTGACCAGTTTCCCATAATGCTTCAGTACAACGTTGGCAATGTGAGTGAAAATAGTGTGTCATAAAATCGAATTCCTTTTCTTTTGTTAACTTCGCTCCTAGTAGCTTCGTGGTTAAGATTTGGCGCCGTCAGCGCCACAATTTGGGTTTGATTCCTGTTGCATCAGTTGCTAAGCAAATAAGTCCGCAATATTCGTCTACCATAAAACCTCGCTATAACGCACACTCAAATTTTGAGTTTTTTGGGGGGTAAAAAAATAGTTTTGTATTCATGAATAAATTCAGGAAAATATACGGCCCGGTACCAAACAACTCACAGTTCGCGGCCTAGTGGTTGCCGACTATTGCTAGAGAGTATTGCAGTGGAAAATACAGTATTGGCCTCAAATGTTAGTTGTTTTCAATTATTTCTATAAAATAACCATCAGCAATCCCATTGCATAAGACCAGGAGGTTTGTGTATTTTTAGTAAAAAACAATACAGAAAAAAGAATGCATATAATGCTGTATAATGTATTAAACCAATAAGTAGTGCCTGCTCCATGCAAGGTACCTTTAAATCTTAATGGTAAAAGTAAAACTTTCCAACCAATACTATCAAAAGCACATAAGCCGTTTATCCTCAAGTACCCCACCAGGACTATCAAACACAATTTTCCTTTTATTATACCCAGTGGAAATAAATAAATCCTGGAGATTTTCCCGTTATTTATTTATGTTTAAACTTTTTTTTTTGAAATGGCCTTCTTTATGCTGCCTTTGCCGCACTGAAATAATAAGGTTTTCTGATTTTACATCCAAACCTATATTTTATTAATGCATCACATGTATGTAGCCCTTTTCTGGACACTCTAAGATGCTTTAGAATGGATATACTATTCTGGTACTCAAGTATTCACACAAGGGTGGCGGTAAACTACATACGTAGCAACAGTAGCCATGGGGAAAACTGATGGAAACGTGGCTGCCAGTTTGGCAGATTGTTTTTTTCCTTTTTCTAAAAATACTTTTAACTTTAAAAAAAATGAATAGTACGTAAATAGAGCACATGTCACGGTTGCCATGGCGCCCAATTGGCCGTGGCGCCAGCTGCGGCTCGTTGACAGATTGGCTTTCCGTCTATTAAAGCTCAGTGCTCCCACCCTTCCTTTGTCAGTCCGTCAATGAACCGCTGCCCCATAAGACGTGGGTTTTGACTCGGTCCTGTTTCTGTTAGTATTTCCTGTCCGGTATTGTTCCCGTTTATTTTGTCCTGTTTAATATTTGTTTCCAATTTTCGTCCCCATCTAGTTTGTCCTGTTTAATTTCAATATCCTGTTTCAATATCAATCCTGTCTGTCCCGTCCTGTCCGGTATCGACCCCATCGATGTCTGCTCGGGCAATTGGTGTCGATCTCGTCGGTCTCTGGCTTCCTGTCTTTCCACACCAGACCGCTGCCTAACGTGCATGACTCCCAGTAAAATAAGAGCTAGTGTGAGAAACGTCACGCATATGGGTCCTGATCCTGTTTCGGTTCATGACAGCACAACTCTCCCCTGTCCCCCACGTGACAATTTTTCTCTTTTAATTCAATATTTTTTCGCTTTTTTGAAAATAATTGGTCTTTTTTTATTTTTGCTCTATGGTTTAGCTTTTTTTTACTAGCAAGACAAAATTAATTATTAAATTGAGAAATGTTATTTTAGAAAACAGATTGGTTATAGAACTTTTTTAAATCATTTTTTTACAATGATAAAAAAATAATAATACTTAAAATGACAAATCATTTTTGTCATTTAATTAAGATTTTATTTTTTTAACTTTTTTGTTTATGTACCCTTTGAAGAATATTTAGTCAGCCAGGTTCACTCATATATATATATATATATATATATATATATATATATATATATATATATATATATATATATATATATATATATATATATATATATATATGAAGTGATCAAAATGTTCTGATATAGTACAAACAGATACATTTTTTCTTATGCCAAGTATTATTTTCATATTTTAGTAAAAAAATCCAAATCGGATTTTCTAGTTCAAAAATCGTAAAAACTAAATAAAACTATGGCATCAGTCAAAAACCTGCCCAGATTAAGTATTTCTTTTTATTTATAAAATCAATGTGACCCCTAGGGCATGGGTCGCCAACGTTGTGCCTGCATGCACCAGGTTGCAACCTCAGTTGAGGTGCCATGGACCTGTTCTGAAAATAGCTCACTAGTAGTGCGTCATTGGGATTTTCTAGTAAAATGATTTTGTTAGTGATTCACTGAGTCTATTTGACCCTTCTACAAATAATTAACCTGGTGATAACAAAGTAACAACATGGTAATAACATAATGATTTTTTTTTAAATAATGCATATCAAACTGGGTGCCTTTTTTGCTAATTCGTGAGAAAAAATAGCTCTCAGGTTTAAAAAAGTTGGAGACCCATGCCCTAGAGGTACTAATACCCCCACCCCCCATTTGAAAACCACTCTTCTAGGATACCACCCTGCATACCTCAGCGGACTTTGAGTGAGAAGCAGAAAACACCATCAGAATTGTCGCCAGCCAGTCGCAGTCTGTTGACTCAACAAATGATTTCCCAAAGTTTTTTTTTAATTTATTATGAATCCCAAACAGCTAGTGTATAATGCTGAGATACATGCACCAACTCATAGATTTGAATCAAATTTCCCCAGGTAACATTGTTGACATTCATTCCAGCCTGGTCCTCCTGGAAAGACTATTCCCCAGTCCACAATCAAACGAGTTTTACATCAGTGGAAGCACTTAGAGACACTTTGGTGAGGAAATGCAATGCACATAAACCTGACTTGCCAAACACTAAAATGAGCTTTTCCTCACAGCACAAACACCAAACTCACAATGTGTTCCCAAAACACAAACACAATTCAGCATCAGCAAGGGCATCACAAAATTCGTAATGTGTGGAGAATATCTAAAGGAGGCATATCCAGATCATTGAAATTGTGTAAGCTTTTGGCCATTTAAACATGGCAATTTCTTACTCCGAACACAGCTCATGTAGTGTTTTGCTCCAACTGTCTGTCCGTGAGAATTAAGCCATAGTGCTTGCAGCATTTACATATAAAGTACATGTGTGTGCATGCATGCGCATGGCTTTTTAGTTTGAGCACAGCGCAAAAACAACAATCAGAATATAATTAACATGCATTCATTCTCTTGATGTTCTTTCTAGCACTCGGGGGGTGCTGGCACCAATCCCCAGTCTTCAGGCAGCGGGCAGGGGGACACTCTGGACTGGTTGCCAGCCATTTGCACGGCATATGGCCACAAACAATCATTCACGCTCATGCATACCTAGGGACAATTTGAACATGTGAATCAACCTGGCATGCATGTTTGTTGGGATGTGGGAGGAAACCAGAGTGCCAGGAGAACAACCCACGCAAAGCATAGGGAAAACATGCAAACTCCACACAGGAGGTTCAATCTCATGACCTCAGAACTGTGCCGCACACGCGCTAACCACTGTGCCGCAGTGCTGCCCTCAAATAATCAACATAAACAAAATACTTGCACTCAATCCACTGTACAATACAATAACACACACAAATGAGCCCAAGAAATGTAGGCTGAAGCAGAAGTTTTTAAGTGCCCCCCTACTATTTATCTTGCAGGCAAGACACTTTCAAAATCAAAGAATGAAAAAACCCCGACCAAAAATGATACATTTCAAGCCTGGAATCAAAACGCTTTTAAAGAAACTTTTGATGTATTAATTTTGCTTTGTGTAGTCTCCAAAAATACTCAGTTAATATTTTTTTTTACGTATTTAAATTAGGGACATTTTTAAGGTCATCCTCTAGAGGACCAGTGTCAAACAGGCGGCCCGCGAGCCAGATCAGGCCTGCTAAGGGATTGAATCCGGCCCGCGAGACAACACTGAGAGAAGCGCAAGAGAAAAACAAGCTGCAGGTTGAAATATGTCAACTTGATGTTGCCAAAGCAATCTGTCACGGGTGTATCGTACTCGTGACAGATCGATGTTGTCGATACCGGCTACTGGATACACAAGCAGAATACCAGACAGAGTCAAAATGCAAGTCTTGAAAGTGCAGAGGTTCGTTGACGGACTGACAAGGAGTGAATGAGAGCACTGAGTCTAAATAGGAAGGGAGCCAATCAAACAACGAGCAGCAGCTGGCGCCAAACGAGCAGGCCCAGTTGAGGGCAATGGGCAATCGTGACAAATTAATACCTCTTTGAGGAGCACAATAGCTCTTAAATATATTAGACTTTGAAATTATGAATCCCCTTTAGATGATAAGTAGCTGCTAGGTAGAAAACAACTTTTTAATATTTGTTGAGAGTTGGTGGTTGCTTGCCTGCCTTAAAATAGATCAGCAGTGCTGGGTCATTGTGATTTTCTGGTAATAGTATGTCTAGTGGTTGACTGAGCCTATTTTACCCGTTTTCCAATAATTAACCTGGCAATAACATAGTAACAACATATTAATAACATGATAAGTCATTATTTCAGAAGTAAATATCATACTGGGAGCCCTTTGCGCTACTTAGTATAAAAGAGTAGCTCTCAGCTTGAAAAAGTTTGGAAACCCATTTTTTCTAGAAATATAATAGAGACTTGTGGGTGAGGTGCCTAGTTTGAGGTGTCCTTAAAGACTTTTTCATTAAATATTTTCGCTATTAAATTTAACTATGTCATCAAGTTTTATATATGTGTGTGTTATTTGTAACCAGCATTATGCACACACCTAAAAGCTTTCTTTTGTAGTTGAAAGAGTGTTTCCACATTGCTTCTATGTGTATTTCCTCAAATCCCTACAATAAAATTAAATAAGGCAAGAATATGGAACTATACAATATATGAAAAGTGGTTTAGTCAAATATATGACTGCATCTACTCAACACTTCAATATTCTTCGAGAATTTTTATACTACTTATATAAGGTATCCAACTATTGTTATGGCTAGGAACCACTCAGAGAAACGTACTCTTATTCTTTAACTTTAAATTTTTGAACATTTGCTTTTTTATTTTTTTATTTGATGTCTTTGTTGGATTTCACAAAATACCATACTTTTTGTTTTGAAACGTTTAATGATAGTTTGTATTTAGCAAAAGTGCATAAACAAAAATATGAAAACTGATTTCAACATGGGCAGCACGGCGGGGCAGTGGTTAGCGCGTAAGCAAAAAAAAAAAGACCCTGTGTGGAGTTTGCATGTTCTCCCCGTGCTTGCGTTGGTTTCCTCCGGGCTTTCCGGTTTCCTCCCTTATTCCAAAAATATGCTTGTCAGGTTAATTGGCCGGTCCAAATTTCCTGCCCACTGCCCAAAAATAGCTGGGATGGGCTCCAGTACCCCCGCGACCCTACTGAGGATAATGGATGGCTGGATGGATTTCAACCTTGCTTAATAAATCCTTTAAAACAAATGTTCTGTAGCGGTGGAATCATTTTTCTTCAAAATAACACATTTTCTTTCAACTCATCTGTTCAGACATGCAAATGGACTTTCTAGTGTTTAAAGGTCCAAACCTAAGAAAATTGCCTACTGCAAGACATAGTGGAATAAGTAAAGGTTATATCAGCTTCCCAGGTACTTTTCCTATTATCTTCAAAAGGAAAGGTTGGCCACATATTTACTTACACCTGGTGCCCAGGTTTTATTCAGAGATAGAGGTCACTATTTGTGGAGAAAAACAGAAATCCTAGGAGCTAGAGATGTCATATTTCAACACAAATCGAAAGTACATTTGAGACAGATTTAAACAGGTGAGCAAATCATTCATGACAATGCTTTCAAATAATTTCCCAGAGGCACATTCGTACACAAAGATAAAGCTGATGAAGTCTAAGCGCTGCGCTGAAATCGAAAATCATGCAACCCGAGGAGACTCAACGATTTTTATCAGTCATTGTCAAGAGATCTGCTTTATTGCAGTGTTTGTTAAGGGCGCGTACTCTTTGAAAGCACCATGGACACATCAATAGACAATTAAAGGTTCCGTTTTCAACTACTCATGAAGTGAATGTTTTGTAGTCCACTACACACTAAACTACATTTCTGCAACCAGGTGAGCTTACCTGGTTATTAGGTTCCAAGAGCACAGTCCCAACCTACACCATCCACCGTTTACTTGAAACATGCTACTTATCAATTGCTAGCACTTGAGGACAAGTGTGGAATACTGTTCACACTCCAGCTCCTCCCTTTGCACATGGAAGCAAAGTTCAACTTCCCGGTAAGCAGGATGGGGACCAGACTAGTGTCCAAGGGTTATTGGGAGTTCTGTTCACATGAGAAGACTTATAAAGGGATGCATTATTTGGCAGATACAATACACCTTTCTGGCTGAGGAGCTAATACAGGGGAGACAAAGGAACTGGTTGAGCCACTTTTCAGGCTGATCATGGAAGAGCTTGAATGCATGAATGTTTTTACCCTACTTTCACCGGTGAGAGAGATGATTGGAGAATATTGTGACAAGACACATGACACCAATATCAAACATTTAGTTAAGTAGAAAGAACCATAAACTTTTAAAGTAAACAAAATTCAGGGTAGAGATGAATGCTTTGCTCTTCCTGTGCTGCAGTGGAAAAATCATCAATGACAACTGACAAAATAATTCATTTAGAATAGAATAGAATAGAATATACCTTTATTGTCATTGTTACAAAATAGGTTGAACATATTGTGACAACGAAATTGGACGTGGCACTCCAGTCTCACATTTAACAGTTGGATAAAGGAAAACAAAGAAGATAAAAGAACAAAGAAGATAAGGTTATAATTCACACAACATAAAGGAACAAAAAAGATAAAGGTTATAATTTACAAAATATATACCGTACACAAAAAATGTGGGCATGTAGGATGTTACCCTCTTATCTTTCAGATCTGATCTGCCACTATGTCCCGGTCCGAAGCCTACGATCTGAGAGTGCTGGTCTTCTGATGATCCTGAGAGCAAAGAAGTCTTCTGCTGGTTCGAGAGCGTTCTCCATCCGGGCACCGGTGCTGTGGAATGCTCTTCCCCCTGAGATTCGATCTGCAACCTCAGTGGAAATGTTTAAATCTAAACTTAAAACTCACTTCTACTCCATTGCATACGAATAACCTACTCCTCTTGTCGGTTGAAAATAGTTTGTGTAATATAGTGTAACAATCTGTGAAGCCCTTTGAGACTCTTCGTGATTTAGGGCTATACAAATAAAAATGACTTGACTTGACTTGACTACATACAGTTTTGGGACCGTATTAGTGCAATATGCGGTAGTGCAAAAATAGGCAACATTGTGCAAAGTGAGCATAGGCATGAATACAATTTTACATCTGTATGAGGTAGTGTGTTTGCAAGAGTTTCATTTATTTATTTTATTTATTTCATTTATTCATCTATGTAGACTACCAGGAATTGGCGATAAACTAATTAGATATTTTTAAAAATCGACAATTTGAAATTTCACTAAATTGTCAAATCGATGACTGAAATTTAGGAGTTTAATTTGAATCACTCAAAGCTTATGCTGATTATTACAACTTTAGCACTTTTGGGAAAATGCTCGATTTCTTGTTGATGTCAATATGACTGATTAGTATCACCTGTGCCTGCTCGTTTGGCTGGGGGCTACCTGATTGGTTCCCTGTCCTTTTTAAGCTTTATCCTTTCACTCGCCTGTTGACAGTCCATCGGCGAACCTCTGTTTGTACAAGGCAAGCACTTTGACTCTGACTCCCGTCGGTCCTGCTTTTGCACCTGTTTTTCCACCCGTCCATTCCTGATTTCACCGTTTGTCTCCGGCTATGACCTGTTTTTGACCCCGATCACGTTTGCTCTCCCGTCCCGGCTTACGACCCGTTTTTGATCCCGAACGCGTTTTTGCTCTCCTGTCCCGGTTATCGACCTGTTTTTTCCGTCCTTAGTGAGGAAGATCCACTTCCGTATTAGGATCACGATCCGCGTCCAGCGAGCACCGGATAACGTGCGCTGCCCTTCCTCTCTCTATCAATAAACTTGTGGTTAAGGCTACGCATTTGAGTCCTGATTCCGTTCTGGTCGTGACAGTTAAACAGGATGTTTTTTACCATGACTACCAACTACTCAGTTGTCGTTAGGCAAAAGCTAAAAATGTTAAATGAATGTTAAACCCTATTTAAATTCAGTTAAAGTCTGGACTTTTTATTCAGGGTGAATTAATGATATAACTCTTTAAAATTAAATCTAGTTGGGATTAGTTTAAAGTTTTCTCAAAAATGTATTTAAAATTGTAATCGCACAAAATAATTGGAAATATTCTATCAAGATGCATATCACGCAGTCATATAGGAAATATTAAACCTCAATGATTTTAATAATAATGGCTGGGAACCATCTGATGAGTGTAATTATTTTGTTTATCAGAGGTTTAATCCAAGGAAGTGAAACTAATTTACATTTCAGAAAGCCATTTAATGATTTAATGATTTTTTTTTCATTAAAAAACATAATTTTGATTTGAATAATAAGCATAAACATGCATATTTTGTTTAATACTCACAGGTCAAGACATTTGTATTAATTTTATATAACATTAGGTTTACATAGAGGGAGCTAATATACGCCCAAAACCAAAAACCTTGTAAAAGGCTGGGAAAATCTATGAAAGAAATTGTTGAGGTTTGATCACTTCCTGCCTCCGTAGTTGGTCATCTTCTCTGTGCTTGTGGCACCGTTTTTTAGATGCACTGCACAATACAGCGACATCTAGTGGTCAAATATTACTCCGTATCCCTATAAATCATGTTTTCCAGAATGTGTATGTTTTGTATTTGTTCCCAGAGAAACATTATATTATTTTAAATTAACGTCTTCAACTAAAGCAGGTATGCCAAACTCAATTTTACTCTAGGGCCAGATGTAGACCTTCTGTTAGTTAGTTAGTTAGTTTATTCAACCAATAATCTTCACATAAAAATCATCGGAAATTGTCTCGTTGTCTCGGCTCAGTGAGAATTTTAAAATTTAACAACATTCAACATTCTGAATATAAAACGAAAAACAGAAATTACAATTTACAATGTTTTTGTTTTCAGACAGGGCAGATCAGAAAAATAAATTTTACTCCAAATGTTTTTGCTTTTTTATGCTTTATCATTCAGCTTGAATAATCACGGATGACAAGGAATCTTTTGTAAGCATGACACATTTATTCACAATGTGCCAAAAATTATTTTTATGTTCTGCACTGAAAGGATTAAGTGGTTTATTTTAACAGTTAAGGGAATGCAGTTTTACACCTGACCCAAATTACCACGCTAAACAAACTCAAGTAGGACCTATGAAAAAATATATGTTTTTGCCTTAATAGTCATACTTAAATGAATTTAAAAGAAATACATAATATGGGCAATAAGATTAGACTACATAGATTCAAACTACTATGCTGGGCCTACTAAATCTGAGAGGATATCCTTTACTGACCTCTAGATCCAGAGGAAGCAATTACTTCTTGTAGAAACGGACCTAGAACAAGCATGTCAAACGTAGAAATCAAAACATCATAGCGGACAAAAAAGTGGAAACCATTCAATGGAGGGAAAGTGAGGTTTTGGACTTAAATAATATTTCTGAGGGCAACTCTGTTCAGTCTCTGGTAGCACATTAACTTTCCGATTGCAAGATAGCAGCGTTAGCATCTATGAGTATTTAAGGTAAGTAATGTAGGCTGAATGATAAAGCATAACCCTGAAAAACAAAGCTTAAAATTTGTAGTTGACATTGTTTTACTCATCCGGCCCCAGAGCCAAACTGAGACTAGAGACTTGTTTGACATACCCAAAAATTTAAGGCAGACCGGATTAAACCATTCAACGGGCCGTTCTGCGAGCCGTATGTTTGACATGCTTTATCTAAATCCTAGATCACAGTCCATGGGTAATTTTTATATTTGTATGTTTGTTTAAAAGCTGTGTTTGTTTGTTTGTTGGATTTTTGTTGTTGTTGTTGTCATGTGTCCACAAAGAATTGTTTAGTACAGCTCTGGCTTTTATCAAAAATAACTGCATATTTTGAGTGGTTGTGTGACTTGTACCCGTGATAGATTGCATTAAGTACTTCAATATAGATGTCCATAAAATGAACTTGACCGATATTTGATGTCATATAAATTACTAAATTTTGTGCAGGCTTGGGGAGTAACGGAATACATGGAATGGCAAAAATGATGTTGGCAAGCTGTTTGGATTTATTTTCATTTTGTTTCTGTCGCATTTTATGTTAGTTTTGCCGGAGATCAAATAGATCCAAGCCAGGAGAGAAAGCTTACCACGTGTTGTGAGTCATAATTGTATTCATATTTAGTTTATTTTGTCTTTTATTAGCATATTTGGTATTGGAGTAATTCAACAGTAATTGAAAGTAATCAAGTTAAAGTAACCATACCCAACCCTGCATATATACAGCAACTATTTTTTTTTTTTTTTAAATAAACAAAAAGATTTATACAGCGACTTCCTTCTATTGTGCCACATTCAGTTACAATTCCAAAACTAACCGGTGAGTGGCGCTGTGACGTTTTTATCAAATGTTCTACTGTTAAGTCTTACATTTGTACACAAGGCGTCCAGTCTTTCACTTCCGATTCATTTCCTAACGTGTCATGCATTAGCAATTCCGACTGCTCGGAAAATGAATTAAGTACAGATTTCTTCCAGAAATGTTTTCGGAGGCGTTCATACAATCGAGTTTGGTGTAAATCGACATGCCTCTCGCTCCTGCCAACCAGTCTCAGCTCATTCGAGCCGGTCAAAAGGACGAATACTACCAAAGTTTTCTTAAAACTAACGCTAACGAAGCTTTTCAAACGCTAGCTGGTAAGTTCATTCCCAATATTCGTACTTTTTGAGATTGTTTTCGTAATGTAGATGTGTGAAAATGTTAGGCGAAGTCAAGCAAGTACGGTAAATATTAGCCAACGACAGTTCTCATTGATCTATATTCAAGCCACTATAATGTCAATAACTTGTGCAAAGGTACCTGCCTATTGCCAGCTTGATACTACAGTTATTAAAAAGAGATAGTTTTACTTGTTTTATGGGGTGGTGAATACGCTCATTGTATGTTTTTACCCCCATCCATTATCCTCACCGCTTATCCTCAGTAGGGTCGCAGGGGCGCTGGAGCCCATCCTAGCTATCTTCGGACATTGGGCAAAGGACACCCGAACTGGTTGCCAGCCAATCGCAGGGCACACAGGGACAGACAGCTCTCTCACACTGAGGGACAATTTGGAGTGGCCAATTAACCTGACATGCATGTTTTTGGTAACGTGGGAGGAAACCGGAGTGCCCGGAGGAAACCCACGCAGGCACACGGAGAACATGCAAACTTCACAGGGGAGGCTGGGGTAGCTAGACTTCAACCCACGGCGACTGGGTGGTTAGAACCTATGGTTTACAGTCAAGATGTCACACCAACAGACCCCATTTTGGCTGTAGATTGCTAAAAAATCCTTTCTATTGAAGCTCATTAAAAAAATGTCATTGTTGGCGGTATGTTTCTTGATATGGGACACAGGCTCTGGCATTATTATTATTTCATAAATTTTGTTAGATCACCTAACGTTACACAGAGAAGTGCAATGCGCTAAAAAATAAGATTTTGTCAGGAGAGTGGGTTTGGCGGTTTTGCTGATTTTTATATGTTATGGCGCTCTCTTCAAAAAAAAAATCCAAATGTTTTGTTATTATGGCTCTTTGGGTCAAAAAGGTTCCCGACCACTGGTGTAGACTTTTAAGATTGTCGATATCATCCTTTAATTGGTTTCTGTACCACTTTTCACTATAACTTGATCAAAGTTGTTTTTCTTTTATTCTTAAGGATCTAAAAGGTGGCTGGACTGGAGGAAAGAAGTTGAACTACTCTCAGATATCACCTATTTTGGGTTAACAACACTCCTTGGTAAGTTGACCATACAGTAATCCCTCATTTATCACATGAGTTACATTCGCAAAAAAACATTCAAGTTAGGCAAAATCTGTGAAGTAGAAACTTTTATTTTTCCAACCATTAATATACAAATAAATAGTTATGTCCCTGGTTCGAGCCTCTAAGACTTATAACATCGGTACCCGTTGCCTCCCTGCTTGGCGCTCGGCATTAGGGGTTTCAATTGGGGGATTTCAGATTCAGATATACTTTATTGTCATTCTTGCACACGTGTATACGGAACGAAATGTCGATACATCTGACCCGCACAGTTTCCTTGAATGTACAGATATAAATAAAATGTTGTATTGAGTTGGAGTATTGAAGTACTAATAATATCCTAAATAATTATAGCTATGTATAGTATTATACAGTAGTGCAAAGAGTGCAAGAGGAGCAACTGACCAGATGTGCAAAATGGGCAATCAGGCAAACAAGTCACTATACAATAACAAACCGAATGGCTCTCAACTACAGGTGTTGCGACACTTCGGTTGGGTTGGGAATCCCATGGCTTACTGTAAAGAAATCCTCTGGTGTAATGAGACAAAGATTAATTTATTTGGCTCTGATGGTGTGAAGCATGCGCGGCAGCAAGCACGTGAGGAGTACAAACATATTTGTGTCGTGCCTAAAGTCAAGCATGGTGTTAGGAAGGTCATGGTTTGGGGTTGCATGAGTGTAACTGGAATTGGGGAACTGCATTTCATTTAGGGAAACAAAAACTCAAGGATGTACTGTGAAATTCTGGAATGATCCCCTTCCTCCAGAAACTGGGTCGCTGGATAATGTCCCAGCCTGACAATGACCCAAAATACACCTCTTAAAGTGACCATGGGTTTTCTACAGGGGTTAATGGTAAAGGGGTTGGACTTGCCAACGATGTCTCTAAACCCAATTTTATTTGGAGCATCCTCAAGCGGAAGGTGGACAAGCACAAGATCTCGAATATCCCCCAGCTCTGTCATGTTGCCACGGAAGAGTAGAAAAGCACGCCAGTGGCAATTTGTGAAGCCCTGGTAAAACCCATGCCCAGGAGGATTGAGGTTGTTGTGCAAAATCATATTGGCTACACAAAATATTGAGCTTCAGGAACTTTTACTTTAGAGTGCACTCACTTTTGTTCCAAAGGTTTTAGCTACTTATGGCTATATTTTTGGAGTTTTTCATGGGGGAAAATAAATGTACACTGCTATGAAAGCTTTACACAGATCTTTCATTGTTGAGTGTTGTTCAATTAAACATAATGATGAAATCGCTACAGAAATGGGAGGGGTGTACTTGCTTTTGTGACATACTGTGTGTGTGTGTGTGTGTGTGTGTATATATGTATGTATGTATGTATGTATGTATGTATATATATATATATATATATAATATATAAAGGCAGCGCAGTGGTTAGTGTATGTACGACACAGTTCTGAGGTCATGGGATCAAACCTTCCTGTGTGGAGTTTGCATATATATATATATATATATATATATATATATATATATATATATATATATACACACACAATACTATGTGATCACCATAAAAAAGATTGATCCATAAAAGCAGCACAGAAAGGGTTAAATAATGGTTTCTGCTGACGCATAGGACTAATGTATTGTTGGTGCTTTTCCTTGATTTCATGTGAGACTTATGTTTCATCATGATTTGGTTCTCACTAATGCCAACCTCAAACCTACGTCCTTCGTGCCGAATATGAGTGACAGAAAATAATTCAGAACCACTGGACTAGTTTTAAAGATATGGTAAAAACATATTTCTGCTATACTTCCAGATAAATAAAGTAATACATTTAAGTATATTTAAAAATGACTATCCTTTTGCGGAGATTTTTATTGTGTGGTCAAGCCCTAATTAATACTTTTCTCAGGTTACCAGACCTTGGGTGAGGAGTACGTCAATATCATCCAAGTTGATCCCAGTAGAAGACGCATCCCCTCCCTTGCCAGACGAGGCCTCTTTGTTTTCTGCCATACCTTCCTTCCCTACCTCGTGGACAAGGTCTTGGTCTGTTTAGAGAATGAGCTCCAGGGGACGGACGATACGAACTGTAGCGTCAGACGACGGCAAGCTGAGTTGGGGCCGTGGAGCCTGGAATTGTGGCTGAGGAAATTCATACGGAGGGCAGTGGGAGCGTTGTCAGAGCCTCAGAGGAGAAAGTGTTTGCCGCCCGTGTTTGTTTTTCAGCAGATGCTGAGCCTCCTGCACAGATTCCACGTGGCTCTCTTTTATGTCAGCGGCATTTTCTATCATTTTTCCAAGAGGACGTCTGCGATCAGATATGTAAGTAATTTGAAGTACAGTATTTTACGCCCTAAAAGTCGCACCGGATCATAAGGCGCACCCCCCAAAAAAATTAATTTTGTGATATGTTTATAAACAAGGCATACTAAACTATAAGCCACATGGATTTAAAGTTACTGAAAGGGATAGGGTTGCACAAAAAATGAAAAAGTGCTGCAATTGCTCATTGATGGACCATTTAGATTTTATCACTGATAACATTGCATAGAAAACCTATAAAATGGGAGGCATCGGGAATCCGACCCAGATTACGGCCACCCGTTTAAAGGTATTAGGTCTGATTTTGTCATCACACTATTTTTAGTGGGCAGCACGGCGGCGCAGCGGTTAGCGCATGTGCGGCACAGTTCAAGTCATGGGAACCTCCTGTGTGGGTTCAAATCCAGCTCCAGACTTCCTGTGCGGCGTTTGTATGTTCTCCCCGTGCTTGCGTGGGTTTCCTCCAGGCACTCAGGTTTCCTCCCACATTCCAAAAACATGCATTTCAGGTGAATTGGCCGGTCCAAATTGTCCCTAGGTGTGAATGAGTGAGCGAGTGAGTTGTCTGTCCCTGTGTGCCCTGCGATTGGCTGGCAACCAGTTCAGGGTGTCCCCTGCCCACTGCCCGATGATTGCTGGGATGGGCTCCAGCATCCCCGCGACCCTACTGAGGATAAGCGGTGCAGCTGTTGAGATGAGACTATTTTTAGTCATGGTACATAAAAACTGGTCTGTACTGAAGCCGACAAAGTTTTTAAGAAGAAATTCTGAACTGAATGATGAAAAAGGCATTGTGGAAAGTAATTCAGACATTCTGAACTGAATAAAGAGAATGAATGACATTGTGGTAGTTTGTTGGTAGTACTGAAAGATATACATAAACACATGGCTGCACTCATTTGAATCATTTGTCACCCACAATGCTTAATTTGAGATGAGAAAAAGCCAAACAACATTCACTCTACTCTAACTTACCTGGTACCATTACTATCAAATGGTTTTCCTTTTCATGTGTTATCTGTAACCCAGGAGGTCTTTGGGTAGGATCCAGGCCTCTCCCCACCACGATACATGTTTGATTACCGTTGCTTTCCATGTTACGTAATTGTGAATAACTGTACATGTCCCATTACTATCCGGTTTGTTCCATATTACCACCATTGAATATCTACTGATCAATCATTGCACAAACATGGTAATGCATTCCCAATTTTGTCCACATAAAAGGCACCAAGTTGCACGTTCAAATTTCTGTCCAAATTGTTTTAATTTTGGGGGTGCGCCTTGTAGTCCAGAAAATACAGTAATCTTGTTGTTTAATGGCATTCAAAACATTCTACCTTTTTAACAGTCTTGAGTTGTCGCCTAATTTCTCTGAAAACCTGTGTGAATGCTTTTGCTTGGGCAGCTTCGTGTTTCCGGGCCCAGTAGTGATGACGAGACCATCAGGACCAGTTACAAGCTGCTAGGAGCCCTATCCCTCGTTCAGCTGCTAACAACAGTCTGTCTGCAGCTCAACAACTTCAGGCAGAGGCAGAGAGCCAGACAGGAATGGAAGCGCCACAGAAACCACAATGATAGGTAAAATTAGGTGACAGAAAAAGGAAAATGTCCATCTTTTGAGTCAGTCTCTGGAAAATTGCAAATTTAATCACTATTAAATAATAGACCTTGTAAAATGCACACATAATTAAAATGTATTCGACCATAAGATGTCGCTCTGGTGCAATAGAAAACGAGTGCAACAAAGCACAACGGAGAATATCAACTACAAAGACCCAAAGTGACCAAACTGCACAATTTTTCTTCTTATTTATAATGTCATCTTATACAACTTCCGCCATTTCTTCAAGTAATGAAGTCAATCCCCTTTGTTATACAGTGGGTATTAATTTTTCAAGGGATTAATGGGAAGTTCTGCTGAAAGATTTTTCGCAGGGTTTGGGGTATTTGGGTACCCGTTGCAGCAAGTAAGCGGACCATCATTACAGCATCCTCTAGTGAGGCTATTTGTAAGGGGTCTCCAACTTGTTTTAATGTGAGAGCCCCTTTTTATTACTAATTCGCTCAAAGGTTTACCAGTTTGATATACATTTTCTAAAATCAAGCATTATAGTGTTATTACCATGTTATTACCTGGTTAATTATTGTAAGTAGGGTTGAATAGATTTAGTCAGCGATTTAAACAAAATTGCACTAAAAATAATAATGACCCAGCACTGGTAAGCTATTGGATTTAGTACAGGCTTATCAGCTGTCCTTAGGAAGCTACCTGGTGCTTGCGGGGACCGTTGTAACATAAGTTAAGTCTCAAAGGGCTCCACAGATCAGCTGTGAGTCAAATTGTCGATTTTTGAAATGACAAGTTCATTGAAGTATTTGTTTTTATTGTCTGTGCGATGATAAGACTGTTTGCAATTGCGCACAGGGAACTATCTATTTTGGCTCACCTGTTAAGAGTTTGGTCGTGTGATATTTGCTAGCTAAATACCAAGCCTGAAGAGATGGCAAAAATTGGCCAGTGCTTGTGGTGGGGGAATAATGTGAGGATTTTGCTGCTTAATTTATATTCCAAAAAAAAGATAAGGTAAACTCAGAATGTTCATTTTAAAGGAATGAGGACACTATCGTTCACTCTACATCTTCTAAATCCCTGATTGAGCAATCTGTTTTGTGCTTGCTCAGTCCACAACATCCGCAGAAATCCAGGTCCTCGCCCACTCGCTGCATCCTCTGCTTAGAGCAGCGCAGACATCCGACTTTGACCCCCTGTGGCCACCTTTTCTGTTGGGAATGTATCACAGAGTGGTGCAATACCAAGGTAGGGTCCTTGGCGTATATGTCTACCTATCAAGGATTAAAATACATACACATACTACCTGGTTTGAGTTTGTTAGGCACTAGAAATAGGAAGATAAGGCATTTATGGATTTTGAACTTGAAAGGAGAACATGAAGAGAGCCTAAACGCTAGATAAGAGATATCAACCTGTTCTAAAAGCTCTCCACTGCGCTCTTTCTTTTCATTAACTCTCCTAGGTTATAAAAGCAGGTGCATCCTAGATATCAAAGAACAGCAACATGATTGGGCGATAGTGACAATGAAGTAAACCGTGCATAATGGTCCAAACAACGCATAACAGTGTTCAATAATAGTCAAAATAACAAATATTAATACATATTCAAATAAAAGAAACCTATCAATGCAAAAATAACACCACTTCCCGGTCGAGTCGAAAAAAAAACACAAATAGCTCAAATTATAAAGTCAGAATATATTAATAGAAGTAATGGATCTGTCCTTTGTTGTCACCCCCAGACCACCATTCTGTGGTTTGCATTAATCATACTCTGCAGACTGAAATACATGATAGCATTATAGTATCGCACTTTATAATATGATTAGTCGATTTTGTGAGTTTTGAGTCTGAAAAAGTGGTACCTCTACGTACATATTTAATTTACTCTGGGAGTAACTTATCGACCTGAAAATTTCGTAAATAGAGACGCATTTTGAATGTATATGTGCTTATCCATGCCAAGCCCCTGCACAAGTGCAGTATGATATTTATTTGATAAATCAAAAAAGAGCCTCTGAACATGTAACAATTATATGTTTAAATTGGATTACCGCACAATAAACATAATGTAAAAACAACAAAAGATAAAGGAAATAATAAAAATATATTCAATTACCTGCGTTTCTTGAAAAGGTGATCCAATGACGTCTGCTTTTGCTGGATTTTGACAATCTTTTGGAAATGCGCGAGGCAGATTTAGCCCGACTTGTCAATACTTTTTCCTAATTCCTTTGCACAAATTCCGAGACTTCGTTGAATTTTTCTAAAATGTATTTTATTCGAGCTGATTTGAATAACGGAACCGCTCCCCCTCGTCATCTCTGAACTGTGATAGTGACACGAAGAGCATGCTGGGAGCACACTTGCGCACAGGGTTGCCACGCAGCTTTTAAGCAATATCCAGTTTGTTTAGTTCAGTAAACTGTGGGAGCGGCGCATACTGTACTCTTCTTTTTTAATGCGTATCCTGAAACGCCTTCGTAGCTAGAGGCAATATTTTTCCATTCGGGTACTTTGTAACCTGAAACTTTCGTAATTAGAGACATTTGTAAGTAGAGGTACTGTTGTACTTTGAGTACTCACCATTGTTAAAAATGCATTGATATTTCATGTGTTTTGTAAATCAGTATACTTATTTCTTTTTGTTTATGTTTGTTTGACTTCATACAGGCTGAGTGTCCCCTGTGCCGTGAAAAGTTTCAGCCTCACAGACTTGTGTACCTGAGGAACTACAGTTAGAAGATGCATAGAGATCCAGTGGACTTTTTCTTTCCTTATTTCAACAATTGCACACAATACAAATCAACAATATTTTCAACCATCCCTGTATTCAATTATGTAAAACACAATTTAATCTGAGCAGCACGGCGGATGAGTGGTTAGCCCGTCGCAACTTACCCCGTAACTGGACCTTTAAATTATTATTGTCCCTTTTTCTATGAAAGTTTTTTAATTCTATTTTGATTCTATCAGTCAATAACTAATGCAACTGATTGATGACTGCTTTAAGAATAATTAAATAAAGCAATCATTGAAATAACACATTTGATAAAGAAACCCATTCACACACACTCGCACACCAATGGCAGCATCAGCTATGCACTACTACTCCAAGGCAACTACTTGCTTATCGGAGGCATTAGGGATTAAGTGTCTTGCCCAAGGACACTTTGACATAACATGGAGGAGCTGGAAATCGAACCTGTGATCTCTTGATCCCAAGATGAGTGCTTTACCTGCTGAGCTACTGCCACTCTGTCAAAACATATTAATATATTATCATTAAGGGGGAAAGTTGTCATGGCCTGTTGTGGTCTCGGGGGTTTACAGAGGATTCATGGAACAAGCATGTTTAAGTGAGAAGAACTGCCAACATCTATATATTGATATATTTTCCCTCCACACCTTTGGGCAGAAGTTGGGACAGGACAGATTAATGATGCTTGAAGGATGAGGACAACATTTCAAAAGATTCCAAATCCTATTATATTCAATGTGTATTATTTGACCCCCAGATGTTGCTATATTCTGTAATGCGACCAGAACAAGTGCGAGGAATACAAACTAGAGACTCAAAGTGACCAAAATGCACTATTTTAGCTGCCATTTTCTTGGCCAGCCTTTAATGTGTTATTTAGTTATTTTATCTTTATTCTAAGTTGGCTTTCAATATGATTTTTAAAGTTGGGACTTTATTCCCAGAAATTCCCCCCAAAATATGACTTATACTCCAGGTGGTGCAACTTCTACTCCGTAGCGACTTGTAGTCCAGACAATTAATCATTAATATGAATACTTACTTTAACACATATTCATAATTTTCACATCCTTTTTATTTTGTATCTTTTATTTTATATTACACATTAGTTATTTTATATTTTATTTGTAATCTTATTGTTATTTAATGCAACATCCATTGCAGCTTGGTCATCCTGAAAGGGGGATTACCTCAAGTGCGGTCCCTTTTCAAGGTTTCTTCATTTTGCTCATGCTGAGGTTTTTTAATTTGTCTTTGCCCTCATGTAGGTTTTAGATCAGGGGATGGTGTAATAATAGTCTGTAGTTTGATATAGTCTGTGATCTGTGCAGCCCTTTGAGACTCATTGTGATAAAAGGCTATACAAATAAACATGACTTGACCCTTAGCAGCAAGATGGTAACAATTAGCTCAATTTATGTAAAATAAATGCAAATTGATCGCACAATGAATATCATAGTTTGTGTATTTTGGATAATTTTTTTAGAACAATGTTGTTCTTTTTAATCAATTTTTTTAGCCACTGGGAAGCGCTAAATAATTCAACTGTTCCTTTAAGTCAAGTCACATTTATTTGTATAGTCCTTAATCACAAGATGTCTCAACTTTCATATTACGGTGGGGGCGTCAATCATCCCGCGGACCCGAAATTGGCCCCCGGACCGCATGCTACTGACCCCTGCGCTAGATTTATCCATCCACCGGGGTCTCACAAAATTCTATGGGAAACACTGCTCACTTTGATCAAGTACTCACAAATAGCACAGAAGATGCACTTTTCTTTTAAAATCGAAAATTGCAATACTGGTCTGAAAAGTCGGCAATTGGGTTTTTTTCCAAAATCGTGCAGCCCTACTAGTAGCACACAAAAACGTCACCGTAAATTGCTTATATTGTCGCGCTATTTTGCATAGTCTGTATAAATAAGAGTAAATAGGTGCCGCATTGTGTTTGTCAAGTTTGCTGTCGCTTAATAAGGGGATTTGAAATCAATAACAAGGGGAGCAATTGGCTGACATTGAAAGGTATGCATCTCTATGTCCTCCCTACTTTAGGTATTATTGGCCACGCATGTGTCCAGAAAAGAAAGCAAAATGGACAAGAGAATGGTAATAGAAAATTACCTGAAGAGCTGTGAGCCGCTGCGTCTATGCGCGCCGCCATCATCATCAAAATTTTTCCTTTTTCTTTATTGGTATTTTAGTTTGTTGGACAGTTTGAATGTACTGTTTACGCAACACTGTAGTAAGACGTTTGTATGGGAGTGTGTATGCGAATGTTCAATAAGCATACCTGTCAAGCTCCAGGGCTCCATGCCCTTACAAACTGTCGTATTTTCCCTTACAAAATAATCTTGCACCATCTTTTTTTTTTTCAAACATGTTTATTTATGTAGTTTAACATGTTATACTGTAGATGTGTTTCGTTATATCGTATATATTGTTAATTAACATTTTGTTGTGAGATCCTGAGTTGCTCGACATGAATGAGGTTTATTATAAAAAAAAGTTCAAAAAATAAGTAGCTTGGACGTTCACTGTAGAAGGAAAAATTACATGCAAATAGAATATAGTAGAATAATACATTTTCTTATTCAAATTATCAATTCATATTAAATTATTGTTGTTAATATACTGATTAAAAGGATAACCACAAACCTGTCATTTTATACTTCCTTTTTTTCTTAACTTCTTTATACAACATAATTCGAAATATAATGCATCAAAGCAAGTGAGCCGTTTGAGAGCCGGCTCTCTTTAATGAGTTGAGCCGAAAAAGCCGGTTCTCTAAAAAGAGACGGACTCCCTTTCACTACATCAAACCGCTCACTTGGTTTGCAACGGAAAAAACGATACCGAGATAGAGGCTTCCGCGGCGAACTCGTTTGACTTGATTGATTTGCCGTTTCGTGATAGTCGGTGTACACCGGATGGTACCCATCATTGACCAATTTGCGTTTTTTCGTACGGATACAGTGGGACCTCGCTACTTCGCGGTTTCATGTTCGCGGGTTCGGATCTTCGCGCGTCTAAAAAATAATGATAATTAAATAAATGTAATATATATATATATATATATATATATATATATATATATATATATATGTATTTTTTTTTAAGCATTTTTGAAGGGGTGTCGCTACTTCGTGGTTCCACGTTCGCGGGTTTAGAGCTTCGCAGGTCCAAAAAGTAATAATAATTAAAAAAACAATTTAAAAAAATATACATATCTCATCTCATTAGCTGCACCGCTTATCCTCAGTTGGGTCGCAGGGGTGCTGGAGCCCATCCCAGCAAGCAGTGGGCAGGGGACACCCTGAACTGGTTGCCAGCCTATCGCAGGGAACACAGGGACAGACAATTTTGGACCGGCCAATCCACCTGAAATGCATGTCTTTGGAATGTGGGAGAAAACCGGACTGCCCGGAGGAAATATATATATATATTATATATATATTATATATATTTTTTATTTTTTTCAAGCATTTATGAAGGGGCGTCGCTACTTCGCGGATTTTCATTTTTCGCTGGTGGTTTTGGTCCCCATTAACCGCGAGAACCGAGGGATTACTGTATTCTCGTACGTCGTACGTCTTAAAATGCATAATAAACGTACTTTGTACGGCAAAACCGTACAGGTTGACAGGTATGAATATGGCAAAGAAAATGAAATAAAAATCCAAATATGAGTCTCCGACTGCCTCCGTTTTTAAGTGTCACGTTCCAGGCATGATGTCACAGGCCAGGAAGACTTTCCACTTGTGTTTGCCTAATCATGTGACAGGCTCGGTGAAGTGAAGCGCAGCACTCGAGTGGGAGACGGCCAAAATCCTCAGGATCAATCCACCCTCACACCTCTTTAATACCTGCCAACTCGGTAGGTAAAAATTCGTTTTTATTAACACACATTTAGTGTCTTGATTCTGTACATGCAGTATCGCAGATCAAGCAAGTCTGTTTTAAATACAGAGGACATCGCGAGAAGCATTTCGTCAAAGCGATGTTGCAGAACGTCTAAAATGTTGTAGAGCAACTTGCTCTCTTGTGGATGTTGTTTGCAAACTAAAAGAGAAACGTAACGTCTTTTAAGAGTTCAGCCCTCCTCGTGTCACTTCCCACTTATTTCAAACGCGGAGATGCTATGATTTACATTTTTGTGTGCAAGGATAACAAAACTTTTTATATGAAAGTGATGGATTAATGTCAAGTCATGTTTATTTGTGCCGCCCTTAATCACAAGAAGTCTCAAAGGGATGCACAGACCACATTCTATTGCAAACTACAGACTATTATTACACCATTCCCTGATCTAAAACCTACATGAAGGCAAGGAATAACTCAAAACAGCTGCATGAGAAAAATGAAGAAACCTTAAGAAGAGACTGCACAAGAGATATACCATTTTATAGGCGGTGGTGGGAAGTGGCAGTTTTCGGGACAAGATCATCCCCTAAAAATAAACAATTACAAAAAATGAGCGCCAAAAAGCGGTTTTGAATTGTTTACCACCATATGACATTGCCTCTTGTCAAATGGGCACCCCTTCGTTGCAGCTTTCACACGCCTGCTTGCTGGTGTTGAGATAGACTAAGGCTGAGACCAAGAAAAGCGTAGGAGAGGGGCGGCCTAGAGGACAGTTCACCTTTGACTGGGGTAGGGGGAAGATTCTCTGTATTACTACTGTACATAAATACTATCCTGTTTTTCAAATAGCGCCCATTATTCATAACTTTGAAAATACAGGCCAAATGCTGCACATTTTGTCTCTCTCTGCCAGTCACGGCGGCTCAAGCAGAGGAACAAAACGGAGGTTGATAAAGTCGTACCTGAGGTCAACCATGTCTCAGAACGGCTCACTGGCCTTGCTGTCATCAGCTTAAATCACGATATAGGGGAGAAGATTGCTTATGACGATTTTATTGATTATCAGGGAGAGCCAGAAAGGTCAGATTTTAGTTGGTTTTCTTTTCATTAAACAACTACTGTTTCTTTTAGTGTGTTTTCATCCATCAATCCATCCATTATCTTCTCCGCTTAACCTCAGTAGGGTCGCGGGGGTGCTGGAGCCCATCCCAGCTATCTTCGGGCAGTGGGCAAGGGACACCCTGAACTGGTTGCCAGCCAGTCGCAGGGCACACAGGGACAGACATTTCACTCGCTCATTTGCACGTACAATTTGGACCGGACAATTCACCTGACATGCATGTTTTTGGAATGTGGGAGGAAACCCACGCAAGCACGGGGAGAACAGGCAAACTCCACACAGTAGTATTCGATCTCATGACGTCGGAACTGTGCCGCACACGCGCTTACCACTCAGCCGCCTTAGTGTGTTGTCAAATGTGTCTAATTGTGTGATTTGCTTTATAAGAATATAGGTCTGTTTTATTATTTTATATTATTGTTCTCCACATTTTCGATAAATATTTGCCAGTTTTATGTCTGCAGTGTATTTGTATTATTTCAGCATTTTTTGGATAAATATTTGCAATTTTTATTAATTTACTGTAGTTGTATATATTATTTATGCATTTTTTGGATGTTTCCCATATTTATGTTTGTATTTGTGCAACTGAGTACTTCATTTTTTCGTTTTAAATTTGTCTCTTAGCATTTGTTTTCTTTATGAAAGGAGGGGGGGGCATGAGGTGATCAAGTTATGTTTATTTGTATAGCCCTAATCACCAGTAGTCTCGCCCAGGGAGTAATTTAATATAGAACCGCCATTACTGGTTGGGCTATCTAATAAACGTAAAGTCAATTCTGAGAAATTGGTAAAATCCATTATCTACATTTTTTTTTTTTTTCACAAAATTGAAGGAAGTGGCTTTTCGATGTCCCATTATCGAAGTTGGTCTTTGCAGCAATTTTTTCAAATGTGATACAGATCAGTGTTTCAGACACCTTAACTGGACCTTTAAATTATTATTGTGCCTTTTTCTCTGAAAATGTTTTTTAATTCTATTTTGATCCTCTCAATCAATAACTAATGCAACTGATTGATGACTGCTTTAAGAATAATCAAATAAAGCAATCATTGAAATAACACATTTGATAAAGAAACCCATTCACACACACCAATCGCAGCATCAGCCATGCACTACTACTCCAAGGCAACTACTTGCTTATCGGGGGCATTAGGGATTCAGTGTCTTGCCCAAGGACACTTTGACATAACATGGAGGAGCTGGAAATCGACCCTGCGATCTCTTGATCCCAAGATGAGCGCTTTACCTGCTGAGATACTGCCACTCTGTCACACAACATAATGTATAGGTAATGAGAAACTTTTAAGATCCTGTTCATTGGGGTTAGATGTACGGGGGGTGGGGGGCCGCTTTATTCTAAACCCGTTTATGGAAAAGTGGATATATGGATGCATATTACAATGTTTGACTTTATTTTGCTGTCTTTTGCAGTCTCTTAGCTACAAAAATCCTAAACATCCAGACAAAGGAGACATTCTTGGTAACAATCGTAGCATGCGTTCACGATCACTAATATTTTTCCATTTTAAAAGCGGGGCTGGATGTATGGAGGAGGGGGGGCTGCTTTATTCTAACGCCGTATATGGTGGGATTTGAATGTAAGTATTGTTAACAACCACTAAACGGTACTATCCCCTTCAGAATAAACTTGGAGTGCTTTGAGTTCAGAATATTGTTTCTCTTACACGTCTCACAAATATCCTTCCATTCCCTGTAGAAAAATCACGATGTCTGTAGTAAAATTGGAAGAGTGCCGAGAGAGGATTCGCAAAGAACTGGACAGCGTTGTGGATTTCTGGCTGAAAAACTCTCATGACACGGTTTATGGGTAATGCAAATTATTCACAGTTAATCTGAAGTGTTGTGATTAAAAATTTGATTTGTGTTGATGGCTGACTTCTTCCTGTTTCAGTGGCTTCTTCAATTGTATTGCGAAAAATGGGACAATTTATGATGAGTTAAAATATGTCTGGCTGCAGGGCCGACAGGTAAGTGAATTTTTAAAGGATGTAATCCATAATTTTCCATCGACATCTTGACTATTCTTGTACCTTCCTAGGTGTGGATGTACTGTCGTTTGTACAGAACAATGGATCGGTTCCACAGGCCTGAAATCCTTGAAGCAGCCAAAGCTGGTATGCGTGCTCAAATATTAGTCCACTATATTTAGTCGCTCTTGATGCAATCATTGATTAGTCATCACCAGTGCCATTGATTACTATGCTGGTTGGTCAATATCGGCACATGTAACAGTACCATTGGAAAAGCTAGGTTACTGTTACACAATGCATGTTTCTCCATCATACCGCTGGTTATGCATTTATTCATTTTCCGAACGGCATATCCTCACTGGAGTCACAGGGGTGCCGGAGACAATCCCATTTGACATTCGGCAGTGGACAGGGGACACCCTGGACTAATTGCCAGCCACTGAACGGGCACTTCTAGACATACAACCACTCACACACATCCATACCGAGGGTTATTTGGAGTCATCATTTAACCTGTCATGCATGTTCCTGGAATATGGGAGGAAACCGGAGTTCCCAGGGAGAACATGCAAAACCCGCAAAGGAAGGCGGGTAATCAAGAATCTGAGATTGAACCTGGGAACTCTGAACTGTGAGGTAGGGATGCTAACCATTCAGCCACCATGATACCTGGCTGCTGGTGTATAAATGTAATTTGGATGTCTGCTGGTGCCTTGTGAATGCATTGATTGCTGGATTATATTGAAGCAAATTATTGATGTGGCGTTTTTGTGATATCCCTTTTGATTGAAATCCCTCTTTTTTTTCCTCCTCACTGGCAAATGTTTGTGAGACCTATCAGTTTAAAAGCAGAAAATGTCAACCCTAACAGTGCTGATGCAGTCATGGCCTCATTCTATTTTGATTTGCAAGTTTGAAAAATAGAGATCAGCATAACAAAAGGTGGGACATTAAAATTTGAACTGTCTTTATCCATTCGGTCTTTGGCGTAGCGGGAGCTAGGCACGGTCCTTGCTATAATTTTTTTACTCAACTCATGGTATACGATCTGGATCTTTTTTTAGATTCTTACGGGTCTGAAGATTTGACAGACTCCCACTCTCTGGTGACCCAAAGAAATGGGAGTGAAAAAACATACTCCAAGATTCAAGGCCCAGTTTGTTCCAATTTTCGGGATTTTTTTACAATTATCTCAACATTCCTAAAACTTCTGGCATGGATCAGAAAGTCATCACAAGGAATTACTTCAGCTCGATGAAGATGTGTGAGGATAACATGAGCAGCTCTGTAGGATGAGTAGCGAACCCCAGTAGGCGACTGTCAAGTTCTAACACTTTTTTTTTCCTCATAGTGGTTCAACAGGAAGGTCTGACACAGTTTTAGCGCTGGAGTCAATAAAGCAATCGTCTGTCCCGGAATCCACAACAGCATTCACTCGGACTCTTTTCCCATCTCTTAAAAACCCTCCCGACAGAACTACTCTATAAGTGTTCATTATGCTTGTTTGTGGGAACTCTGTGGATTTACGTTGCTTGTCAGAATTTGGGTTTCGCAGCTGCCATCTCTGTTCCTGTTCTTCATTGTCCAAGCAGAATGGTCGGTGTTAAGGGTGTTCGTCTTGTCGGAGTGGTTGTGATTCTGTGGCCAAGCTACCCACATAAGAGATAGGCCCCGGTCCGATAAAATCAGTCTCTCTTCTAGGAAGAGTGCTCCTCCACCTAATTGTATAGATTCTTCTCTCAGAGCCATACACAATTGAAACTTTAGCGTCCTGCGTGTTGAGCCATGGCTTGACCCAAAGACTCTTTGTTAGTCACTTGTTAGGCCTGCTGGAGTGGATTGAAGCGCTCCAGGCCCCGTTCTCTCTCCGTCTTCCCCCTCGTACAATTGTTCAATCAACTGGTCGAAGCTATAATGTCCTGCAAGTTGGTAGCATCATTGCGAACAGCCAACTCATCTTTAACAAAAGACTCGAGTCCACAGCGAAAAGTACTGCATAGCACACAGTCATCAAATCCACTCTATGCTGCCAGGATGTGGCATAAGTGTATAAATGTCTAACTTCCGTTTACGCTGTTCGGAACTTAGACTTTGCACAAATTACTCTTGTCTCAGCACTTTTCTGACATTTTGTGTTGCCCCAAGTCCAAAATGTTATCACTGAGTCAGCCTCTTTACAAATTTTACTTTACACACTTGAGGCTATGAATAGTTTACACTACACATGCATTTTTGAAATGCCAGGGTTTTTGTCATATAAAACAATAAGACTCAAATTCAAAAAACTTAACTCTTCCTTTAAACCTATACTGTACAAAACAATGAAACTTTTATTTAAATATTTTCTTTGCATACGTGTTTTCTACTGATAAATGGCGCAAAATTGTCCATATTTAAATTTTCTTTTTACAGTGTAAATGTATCATAATAGTCAGTAATGCAATACAAAAAACATGTTGAATGCAATTTGACTTTTTATGGTAAAATATCCGTGTGTTTTTTTCATTACATATCAGGTTTAAACAGATTGGTTTCATTTTCTGTGGTATGTTGGGCAAGTACAGCCTGGTTTGAAATTTAGCGATTCTAAATTTTAACAAAATTTTATTCAACAAATAGGTTTTCAATATTGTGTATGTAAAAAAAAAACAATATTTCTTTTTGTTTAAATTGTTTAGAAAGGATTGTTAGGTTCCATTTCGAACTTAAGTAGATCTCTACCAACCTGGGAAATTTCATCGTCAAGTACTGTATTTTTTACATATTTTCCTTTGATGTAAACACAAAATGTACCTAATATGGAGACATTCTGCACCAGGGTTATATATTAGGGCAACCTGTGTAAATGAAACCCTGTCTGTCATTATCGACTTCAAAAAGCTGAGTGGAAGCCACACCTGGACTCCTGCTGTGCATGCAACAGATGTTATCCAAGTCATAACTGGAATGAGAGTATATCTATCTATCTATCTACCTTAGTCAAGAGGGGTGACCAACAGCAAGACAAACGCATGCAATAACAAAGAAAATAAAAGGGAAACAATAGCAAAAAACACACACACAAAAAAAAAATTGGGGTTGGCCATGGTCCAAAAGCCCAAACACCCAAACAAGTTAGGCACCTAGGCACCTAAGTTGGTCATGCTTTCGTCCCTCATCTGGAATGAGAGTACTTTCAATATATATTGATCATATTCAAACTCATGTTAAACAGGAGGAAACACATATTTAACTAAATTTTAGATGCTTAATTAAGCTTTATTTTTTTTAGGAGGAAGCTTTTTGGTAACACCAAGTGCTATTTGGATTTTGTTTAAGAATTGCTTTTGTTTTGACGTTAAACTATGCAAATATCAGGTAAAACGAATACTGTTCATTCTTTTTGTTAATGTATTGGTGTCAATTTCAGTACAAAATTAAATGTATCATAATTGCGTGTTTGTGATCATGTGTGTAGCTGTATGCATGCTTATGCCTGTTTTGACTAACCCTGTTTATACTGATGTCCAGGCATTGATAACTGTTTTCTCTTATTCAGGAGGGACTTTCCTTCGAAAGTTTGCCCGTGTTTCCAACAGCAACGGTCAGATGAAGTGCTCTTTCTGTCTAACACGAGATGGGAAAGCTGTGAAAATCCAGAGAACCATTTTCAGTGAATGTTTCTACATCATGGCCTTGGACGAGCTGAGCAGAATCACAGGCGACGAGGACATGCAGGTAGACACACCAATTAAGAGAATCTGAATCAAATTGATCTTTTATTGTATTTTGCTATGCATTGTGGTAATAATAATAATAATGCAAACCTCTGGTGAATGTCAGTTATCAACAAATTAGGAGTTTAAATCTTCTATACCTCTTTGGACTTTGATATTTCTTGATTACATTTCAATTTAGTTTTTAAAAAAACGCGACCTTTTTTTTTATTTGACAGAATATAAATGTAACTTGGAATAACAGCTTTTGATACTTTATTTTGTCTGGTAGTTACTAGATTTTGAAAAGTTGCGTGTCTTGTGTAAGTTTTGCAAAAATAATCTGTGGTTAAAACAGGTTGTGTGGCTGCCTATAGAGGACCAATCTAGCCATACAGTATGTACAAATAAATAGTAGACATCCTTATGTCGCCGCATGTTCAGTTTCCGGGACCAGACGGAGAAATAATAGGAGCTGAAGAGAGCAGATCAGTTGAAGACTTTAATTACAAAAGTACAAAATAAAATGAAACAAACTGCACTGTAGACCCATTGTTCAGGAGAGCGTTCTCGTTCCAAAAGGCAAGGAGTGCGTTATCTTGTGTTGACAAAGACAATCCGTGTCTCGCGTGGTCCACTCACGAGCCGAGTATTTGGACAAAGAAAAAGAATTGAAGAGAGCAGATGGGTTAAGGACTTTTATTACAAAGTTCCAAAATAACACCCGAGTGTACCCTGGGCCCGTGAATGGGATACGGTAAACCCAGAGACAACCATAGAATTTTTTTTCGCCCCTGTCTTTATAGGAAAGAGGTGTGGATTGACAAAATGATACTTAACAAAACTGTACTTAAAATACAAGGAAGGGACACCTTTACAAGAAACCTTTGTTCAGACTGCATCTAGCGGGATTTTGCAGGTGTTGTAATAAGTATAGCAGATTCGAGGCCTGACTTATAAGAACACCCCACAGAAACATTGCTAGAAAAGTACTGAAGAAAATAAAGGATACATTGAAACATCAAATGAATACAGCAAGCAAATACATAATTCAAATATGTGAATAAACATGAGATGCGTTTATAACAACTGTATGAATAATGTGATTATCAAAGTAATAATCCATCCATTCTATTATCTACACTGCTTATCCTCAGTAGGGTCACGGGGGTGCTGGAGCCCATCCCAGCCATCTTCGGGCAGTAGGCAAGAGACACCCTGAACTGGTTGCCAACCAGTCATAGGGCACACAAAGACAGACAACTTGCTCGCTCATTCACACCTAGGGACAATTTGGGCCGGCCAATCAACCTGACAAGGATGTTTTTGGAATGTGGGAGGAAACCCACGCAAGCACGGGGAGAACATGCAAACTCCACACAGGAGGTTCGATCTCATGACCTTAGAACTGTGCAGCACACGCGCGAACCACTGCACCGCCGTGCTGCCCTCCAAACTAATAATGTTGATAAATAACAAAACTAGTATAACTGGAAAACCCATGCAATTATGATTACATATTCAGTGACACATTTTAATGATCTAACATTTCTTCTCTCAAGGTCTTAAGAGAGCTTAAAATCTTGGAGCGGAAAATGTGTAAACCTTACAAGAAAAATGTAATTTGTCATTTATTTATTTTGGCATTTATTTTTTCATGTTTTTTGGGGGTAAAGGCATTGCAGTTGATTAGTGCACTTGCCGGTTAACCAATAGGTGAAAAGCTTAGCCAGTTGGACCCGCCCTCTCGTTTTAATAACGTTTTATTGTGACAAAGTGGCATAGTATTTATTTCATATATTTAGGCACTACGTGATTTATTCATGTCTTCATTTATTTATAAGTCATATATTTGTATGTATTTATTTATCTGTACATTTGTTTCTCCATATGGCAGGATTGGTCCTACATAGCTGCCGTCAAGCAAAACAAAGTATAACATTAGCTCCTCTGAGTTTGGAATAGGTTTTTTTTTCAATGCTTTAGCCTAAGGTTTGTAAGTTGATCAACCTTTTACAACCCGGCTTACACACCCTGAAATGAAAAATAAGTAGGGTTCTTGATTTTCATGCAAAGAAACGCTTTTAAGATGTCTGGAATGAAATATTAACCAGCATAACATTTGACTACTTCTTTTGTACCCAGCTAGAGGCTGAAAATATGATGGCACAGCTCATCATCTGGGTTCAGGTTGACCCAACAGGGTTGGGCCGACCTACGCTACCCGGTGAGACGCACACCAACAGCATGGCAGTGCCGATGATGCTGATGTGTCTAGTGCAACAACTAACAGAAGGCCGTGGTCAGGATGCAGTCCTTAAGTACAAAAAGTTGAGCAGCTGGTGTGTGCAGCAGATTCTCCAACATGTCCAGGTTTGAACAAGTTTTCATGCAATGGCATGTTGCATCACGTATACCTGAAACCATGACTCATACCTAAACATTTCTTTATTTTGCTATTAAGTCAAGTCACATTTATTTGCATAGCCTCAATGACAAGAGTCTGCACCAGTTACAATACAACATCTTCTGATCTGAAACCTTCGTAAGAGCAAGTAAAAACTTAAAAACCCCAGCATGAGGAAAATCAGTAACCTTGCAAAAATACTACATTGGAAAATCCCCCCTTACAGGATCAACAGGCTGCAATGGATATTGAAAGGGCACTGATAGACAACACAAAGTCAACTGAAATTGTGCAAGAAGTCCAAGACAGCAACCACAGAGCTTACAATCTCAGTCAATGCAGATGATTGCATGCCTCAAGTCCAGACTCATTCGGGTTTGTCCTCCCTTGGTCAACCACCAGCCAGGCAGCAGGAAAAGAAAGAAATAGAGCCTCTATCATCTAAATATTTGTGGGTGAATTATCCATCCATCCATTATCTGCACTTATCCCCAGTAGGGTCACGGGGGTACAGGGGCCCATCTCAGCTATCTTCAGGCATTGGAAAAGGGACACCCTGAACCGGTTGCCAGCCAGTCGCAGGGCACACACAGATAACTATTCAATCGCTCATTCACACCAACCAGACATGCATGGTTTTGGAATGTGGGAGGAAACCGGAGTGCCCGGAGTAGAACACAAGCACGGGGAGAACATGCAAACTCCGCACAGGAAGTCTACTACAGTAATCCCTCGGTTATCGCGGTTAATGGGGACCAAAACCACCCGCGAAAAGTGGAAATCCCATCTCACAAATGCTTTATAATTTTTTTTTTTAATTATTTCATTTTATTTTATTTTTTTAGACCCGCAAAGCTCTGAACCTGCGAACGTGGAACCGCGAAGTAGTGAGGTCCCACTGTAGCTGGATTTGAACCCATGACCTCAGAACTGTGCCGCGAACGCGCTAACTATTCAGCTGCCATGCCGTCCGTCCTAAATAAATTATAATCCTGACTATTGGTAGAAGCTGATGTGGTAGGAAGGCCTAGCTATCGGAACCCAGGGGATCCAGCCGTTTTTGTTCTCAAAAATATCTGCCTTTATTTGTTGCTTATGCAGAAAAATGGTGTAGTAGTATTTAGCTGCTCTTTACCTCCAACTACTAGAGTCATCAGAATTCTTAAACATATTATTGGTGACTGCGTTTTTGTTATTTTAAGTATTGTTTTTCCTACTTTCTGCCTATACCTTTTGCTTATGCTAGAAATTGGTGCTGTATTTGTTAGTTGCTCTTTACCTCAATCTACTAGAGAAATCAGAATTAATGATATAGTTTTTGTGATTATACTTTTGCAATTTGTGGTACTTTTTCTTGTACGATTATCTGCCTCCGACTGTTGCTTATGCTAAGATCTGGTGCAGTGGTAGTTAGCTGCTCTCCACTAGAAACTACCACATCAATCTCCATGTTAAATAGTGTTTTGAGTTTGAATCATTTCATTTTGCTATTTGGGTTAGTGTGTGCCCTCATAGCTGCTTCCTAACGGTGCTTGTGCTAAAGATTGAACTGTACTAGTTAAATGTTTGCCATTGCCATACTGTTTCAAAAGGTATAGCTATAATAGATCAGGGGTCAGCAATCTATGTCTTGTAAGCCATATATGGCTCTTTTGATGAGTTAATCTGGCTCGGAGGTAAAGTTTTGTCTCGTATAAACATTTCGGTATACAGTGGAACCTCGGTTTTCAAACGCCTCTCAGTTCGGACAAATCGGTGTTCGACCAAAAATTTCGAGAAATTCTTGCTTCGCTGTTCGGTCCAAAAATCGGAGTTCGAACGCCGGTACGCTAGGGTGCGATGCTGAGCGGCGTACGGGTATTTTAGCCCCTAATTACGCCTCCGAAGAAGGTCGGTGCAAGCAGGACAGGTAAAAAAAGACAAGTTGTTCGTACAACTATTGCCGTTAAGAAAGACATAATAGCTAAATATGAAAGAGGTGTGCGAATTTCCGATCTTGCTAGTGAATACAGTATGGCTAAATCTACTATCAGTACGATAGTAAAGAATAAGGAGGCTGTGAAATCGAGTGATGTGGCTAAGGAAGTTAGCGCATAAGCAAGCAACTGCCGCAAGTTTTGGAAGAGGTTGAAAAACTTTTGATGATTTTTCTCTCCCCACCGTCCACCACAAAGGTAAGAAATCCTATTCATAATCCTTTTTTTACTTTTACACGTTCATGTTAGCGTAATCTTTCGTACGGAAGATTACGCTAACGCGAACGTACGATTAGCCTGGGTTGGCTTCATGTTTACGTTCATGGTAAACATTCAGGGTGTTGGAACGGATTAAAACGATTTTACATTACTTTTAATGGGAAAAACGATTTCGGTGATTGAACAAATCGGTTTTCGAACAGGGTTCTAGAACAGATTATGGTCGAGAACCGAGGTTCCACTGAAGTTTTGAGTACAGTTTATGCGACGGTTTGTCAAGTGGGTAGTTGGCTTGATAATCAGTTTGGTCCAGTATATAGAGTAAAGCACACAGATTCAAAAACTTTTTACAGTCAAGTTGTCATACCAACAGCAATGATCAAAAAGAATACTGTTTAATGAATAATGTAAATAATACTACCTATTGACCATTTGTTCTTCGTTCAGAGAGATGGTACTGCTGTCCTGGAGAATGTGTCCGCGGACGGGGCAGAGCTGCCAGGTTGCCTCGGCCGACTTCAGAATCCAGGTAAGCCAGCCACTCTTATCCAAGAAGTTGTGCAAGTAACAGTTGGTTCACTTGGACTTGGTTACCAGCTATTTTTCTTTCCTGAAAACTGATTGTTTCTTGTATTTAATTCTTATTCATCCTCATTCTCACAACTCTGATTAAGGCCATGCCTTGGAAGCGGGCTGGTTCCTGCTTCAGTACTCTGCTCAATGGGGAGACAAGGAGCTCCAGGAGAAAGCTATTGATAAGTTTATAGATTTGCCTTTTCAATATGGCTGGGATAAACAGTATGGTGGCCTGTTCTACTTCCTGGATGTGGATGGCCACTGTCCCACACAGGTAATTCAGACATTGTTACCCGGGATTTGATTTGCACTTGAAATCCAAAATATATATATTTTTTACACCTGCTGGCACAACATATGATGCCTCTTATATCCACACACTAGCTGTTTAATGACGCTGATTAATAATGCAGCCACATAATGAATCATGGGCTACTAGCTGAGTTTTGGACGATATCTGAGAGGAGTGACACCCAAATGGCAGTTGAAGGGATGATCTAGCTCATGTTTGACAAATGTATTGGGGAATTAAGAACATGTAAATTCCTGTTCAATTTGGGCTTCTTAGGTCCACTTTCATTCATTTAATGTAGAATCATTCTCAGCATATTTCTTCTTAGAATACAGCTTTAAATATTTTTCGTTTTGGACGATAATTTTAGGTGTTGCTACTTGCCTAATGAAAATTTCCCCTTTCGATGTGTTTGAGCAGTTGGAGTGGAATATGAAACTGTGGTGGCCTCACTGTGAGGCTCTGATCGCTTTCCTAATGGCCTACAGTCAAACCAAACGACCCCAACTGCTGGAGAGATTCTCTCAAGTTTATGACTACACGTTTAATCATGCAAGTATTGCGTCAAACTTTATCTTGTGAAAGAGAACGATATGTCATGCTGTATATTGAAATAACAACGAGCTGCTTGAGTTAAAGCTTTTTTGTCCGTACTACTTTCCATTTATCCCAAAACAACATGTTCTTGTATGTTATACAGTTTTCTGATGACCAACATGGCGAATGGTTTGGTTATCTGTCTCAAGATGGAAAAGTGGTTCTGGATTTTAAAGGAGGCCCTTACAAAGGTGAGAACAACATTGCTCTAGAGTTTTATTGAATGCAAAACCTTTATGTATAATCATGTCATTTGTTTCTCTGCAGGGTTCTTCCATTTACCGCGTTGCTTGTATTTATGTGAGCGTATTCTGGATGATCTGTTGAATAATGCAGTGTAATCATGCAACTCTGTGTGTTAAATTGGAGGGGATGTTCTTTTTAAAGTATGACGAATCAACATGAAATTTTTGTATTTGTAAATTGTGATTAATAAAACAGAATATTCTGCTTGTGGGTGCAGAACAAGGCTGTAATGGTATCACAGGTACAGGAGAACCTGCAGGTAACCCTCGAGCTTGGAGAAGACAGTGGACAGCCATGAAACCAGGGTTGGGTAGGGTTACTTTAACTGGATTACTTTCAATTACTTTTGGATTACTCCAATTCCAAATATGCCAATAAAAGACAAAAGAAACTAAATATGAATAAAATGACTAAATTTTGTGCAGGCTTGGAGAGTAACGGAATACATGGAACGGCAATAATGATGTTGGCAAGCTGTTTGGATTGCTTTTTATTTCGTTACTGTTGCATTTTATGTTAGTTTTGTCGGAGATCAAAGAGATCAAAGCCAGGAGAGAAAGCTTACCACGTGTTGTGAGTCATAATTTTATTCATATTTAGTTTCTTTTGTCTTTTATTAGCATATTTGGTATTGGAGCAATCCAAAAGTAATTGAAAGCAATCTAGTTAAAGTCACCCTATCCAACCCTGCATGAAACTTGGATGAGAGCTCTTCTGTAGCAGGCAAGGGATATTTGTCTGGTACTACTGCTTGAGGCCATTTGTCTTCTTTCAGTCCACCACTAGGTTTTAAATCCCCAGCGATGCTTCCACCCATTTGATAATGCCATCATCCAGAAGTCTTTGCAGCTCAGCTGTAATATCACGTGGGGCGAGGGGCAGACGGAGTAGAGGCTGGATGAGCGGGGCCACCGTTGGGTTCAGCAAGGGTTGGTGGTTGAAGGCGGTGAGGCAGCCCAGTGCAGTGAGGCAGCCCAGTCCAGTGAACAACGAGGGCAAGCAATGAAGCCAGGGTGTGAAGACGGTCAGTATGGTGGCACCCATGTTGTCCATGATGGAGAAGCCTAGGGCCCAGAACAGGTCAAAACCGAGAAGATTGGCATCCTTGCGGGACTCTTAGAAGGTGAAAGCTAGTGCACAGAAAAAGTTCTGGTACCGGTCATGTTCATTTTGGTTTGCCCGTAACGAAACAGGTCTTCCGTTACTGGTTTAACAGTCTTCCGTGGAAAAATTCACTAGACAGTGAACTCATTTAGAAGTTACTTGTAAGCCGCGATGTCCAGCAGCAATGACACATGCCGTTCAGCTCAACTGTGCACCACTCGAATGGCTTGGTGTTGGCATCCACCAAGTGGATGGTGGTGGAGGCAGATGCGATGGTTAGGTGAGGCTTGGCGTCCACAGATGCAAGAGCGGCAGACTTTAGAAAAGTGGTTGAGGTTACCACAACAATGGCATCTTTGTCCTTGTGCCGGGCACACGGGTGTGTGTATTTCATGCGACAAGGAGCAGCAGTTTCCACAATGTTGCTTCATCGTGGCTCCACAATGTTGCTTCATCGTGGCACCCCGACGTCTTGTGACGTTAATCTCGAGCTCGCCAGGAGGTGTGGTGTGTTCAAAGTGGGGCCACGAGAACAACAGTCTGAAATGGAGGAGTAGGATAGAATAGAATAGAATATGCCTTTATTGTCATGGATCTGGATGTGGATCTAGGTGGGGAAAGACATGAGCTGGGTCTGAGGCAGCTAGTCGGGAAGGCCATTTCCATTGCCGTAGACAGTGACGTGTCGTCTGGCAATGAAAACATCTCTCACAGTTTAAGGTCTGTCGTGTTCCTAGCTAGTTGGTCTGTAATCATTTTGTCTTTTAAATCTCCGAACTTGCAGTCCGGTCAAGCCCCGGAGGTCGGAAACGTAGTTGTGGAGCGCTGTCGATGCTGCCGGAAGGTAACTCGGCGCAGCGTGATGCTCTGTGTCCGGAGAGCAATCTAGTACCGTCCGGAAAAATTTGGGCGGGTCCAAGGGTACGAGATATGTGTTCCTCACTGCCCAGGCAATTAATTTGCATTGCTCTCTTTCGCTAGCCTCAAAGCGCCCGATGGCTTCTATATTGGTGGTTTGGCCGGCAAGGCGAGGAACAGAGGAAGAGGCGATAGTGGAAGCTCCATCCTTGTCGCCAATTCTGTGTTCAAAAAATATTTTGTTTTCATTGTCATTTTTATTTTCAGGATCCACTTACTAAACAACCTTTTTTGGCAACCGTATGCTTTACAGCCGTGACGTTACACCGTCGTAACACTGCCCTTTGACTGTGGTCAACAGATACAGACAAATCAAAACAATAATGACTGACTGATGTAAGCAATGATATTTTGCAAGTAGTGCATAAATTTCAAAGAGACAGTGTGTATTTGACCGCCAGATGTTGCTGTTTTGTGTTGGGCAACCGAAAACAAGTGCCCAATGAAGAAAACAAACTTCAGAGGGTCAAAAAGACCAAACTGCACCACGTTTCTTCTAATTATCTTTGTCAAGCCTCTTTCAAGATGTTTGTTTTTCGGAGATACCTGTAGCAGCATGATGACTGACATTTATGTTAGCTTTCTATAGGGGAGGCTCATGTCATGTAAAATAAATTCGGCAGTAGCTCAGGAGGTAGAGCGCTCGTCTTGGGATCAAGGGATCCCAGTTCAAATCCCGGTTTGTCCGTGTTACATTTCGAAGTGTCCTTGGGTAAGACACTGAACCCCTAATACCCCCAATAAGCTGGTCAGCATCTTACATGGCTGCAATGCAAGACCGCTATTGGGAAATGTGAAGCACACTGTATAGCGCTTTGGAAAGTCATTGACTTGAAAGCGCTGTATAAATGCAGATCAGTTCATTTCATAATTTCTCCACCTATGAATATTTTGAAAAATGCACGTTTATATGACAGTTCATGCATTTTTTACTATGTTAATAAATAAATGTGTTTTTTTTACCTCTAGAAGGTGCTAAACAAACCAAACTGTCCCTTTAATGCTCTGTAGCTAATTTTTTTTAAAACAGCGATCCTTATACGATCTGCGCACCACTTTTGATTATTAGATTCAGCCAGGTCTCCAAGTCACAAGGTGGCGCCAACGCACACTATTGGTTTTTGGCTAACATATTGCCATGCAATAGAATTAGAAGCAACACCTTCGAAAAAGCTTGCAAAAACAGGCAGGAAATAAGACAATGTTGCTATCAAACTCTGTTTTCAGTGAATATTTAGACGGAATGTAGGCGAGATGGCTGAAGACAGATGGGCAAAGAAACGTGGACGCTCAGTTTACTCAGTAACGTTGCTTTCTTACAATCGTTAGCTTGTTACTGGAGTTAGCATGCCACCCTCCATCCTCTGTTTATCGTTCTCATCACGAGTGAAGTGATCCCCATTTGTTGGACAGTCATGTATTCCACAGTCGGGGAGGACAGTACGGAATTAAGGTAAAGTAACCAGCAAATGACAAGGCTGTCGTGTTACTAAAAGTAACATTTAATTAATTGTCATTACGAATGACGTGCTAAAGTCCTCCAACTGTAGTAACATAGAAATCAAAACATGGTTTACACTTGCAGACAGTAGTCAAGTCATAATGAAATTGCGAATGTATTTAATTGCTGTTAAAAGTTTCGATAAAACCTCATATAGTTGGAATATGACATAATGAAATTGTGAAAGTGCTTAATTGCTGTTAAAAATGTCGACAAAAAATTGTTCAAACGTCATATTGTTAGAAAATGATATAACGAAATTGTGAATATTTCAATTGCTGTTGAAATTGTCGAGAAAAAATGTTCAAACCTCACATTGTTTATTTGCTGTTAATAGTGTCAATAAAATTGTTCAAACCTCCCCTTAATCATAAAAAGTCTCAAAGGGCTGCACAGACGACCATTACTGCATCGCCTGATCTGTAACCTACATCGGGGCAAGAAAAACTCAAAAACCTCAGCTTGGGGAAATTTAAACAGACTTGAGAAGGAGCTGGGAAAATGGATTGGTCCCTCATTCCTTGCCCTGTGACTGGCTGGCAACTGGTTCAGAGTGTCCACTGCATGTGTGGAGTTTGCTTCTTCTCCCCGTGCTTGCTTGGGTTTCCTCCGGGCGCTCCGGTTTCCTCCCACATTCCAAAAACATGCATGTCAGGTTAATTGGCCGGCCGAAATTGTCCCTAGGTGTGAATGAGCAGGCGAATTGTCTGTCTCTGTGTGCCCTATGACTAGTTGGCAACCAGTTCAGGCTGTCCCCTGCCCACTGCTCGAAGATAGCTGGGATGGGCTCCAGCACCCTCGTGACCCTACTGAGGATAAGCAGTGCAGATAATGGATGGCTGGATGCTTAGATCCTACCTCTCAGATAAGATGAATTGTGCTAGATAGATGGTGATGTGACACCTGAGCCTTTTAGTTTTATCTGTGGGTGTCGTGCGAGGTCTCCCTACAAAGTTGAATATTTTCTATATTATGTGTTAACAATGCCCACCTGAGTTCAAAGGGCCCTTGTATTTTTTCCCACCGCGCCTAGCTGCCTTTATCTTACTTTTAGCAATGCTTTCCCGGGACATGCAACACATTAAGGAGCAGAGAAAGGGGTGAGAGTGATTTCATGCTCGTCCCTGTGTTTATGTTAGTGTAGCATGAAACTGGTTAAAGTAAAGGCCTGTTTCAAATACAGTCCAAACGCCATCCCAAACCTCCAAAAAGATGGGGGAAGAAGAGTTCTTTCTCACACGTCTAAGAAATGCACATACTTGAGGAATGAGCTGACTGAGGCTGCATTCATAATTTTAAATCAGAGGATTGCGGCAGAGTGTAATCCTGTCCGGAATTTTAAAGCCTCTGCTCATTCATGATGCATGTGCGAGAACGTGCGTTTCTTAGATGTGCTTAGATAAACTCTTTTTTTTGGGGGGTTTTGGTTGACATTTGAACTCTGCTGGAGCAGGCATTTGGTTCCTTTTACCATTTTCAATTTATTAAAAACCTGCAGGTACGAGCATGACCTCACTCTCCAGCACTCCTCCCAGCCCCCGTTCATCTACCCTAATGTATTCTGCCCCAAACATCTCTGATAAAAGTCATATAAGAGCAGTGGAAAAAGTATAAGGGCTCTTTGAACTCAGTTGAGCATTGATGCATACTAAACAGGGAATTACCTAACTTTCAACTTTTTTAAGGACACCTCAAATGATGCTTATTCCCTTGAAACTTAAATAATGTTTTTTTTTTTAATGAATGAATGAAAACTTTATTCGAACATTAAAATAAAAATAGAACAAAAACAATAACTCAACAACAAAAGAACGTTACAAAATATAAAAAGGGGTAGTAAGAAGCAAATGCTTATATTCCCTACCCCTTCATCTTCCTTATTAAATACACCAATGATATAACAACAGTTGTAATAATATTAATAATAACATTTATGATATAACAATAGCAACAATGACAAAAAGTTAAGCATAGTTTTAGACGCAATATTCCCAATCTCTCGTATCACTCATACCCCATTTTCTTCATCTCAGTATTCCGCCAGGAATGTTTTTTGTATTTAAATTTGAACAAGTGAATAGTTGGACATTGTTTGATCTCGTCTTGTGAATTGTTCCAAAGTTTGACTCCACACACGGACAGACACATACTTTTCCTGGTGGTTCTCACCTTTGGGATTATGAAATTACTAAAGACCCTCAAATAATAATTTACCTCTTTCCGAATGAATAATTTATGGATGTTTTCTGGCACTATGTTTTTGTTTACCTTAAATAGCAGCCGTGCAGTTAAACATTTTACTAAATCATCTAATTTTAATAATTTGGACTGCAGGAATAAAATATTAGTATGATCTCGATATCCTACCCTGTGTATGTTTCTAATTGCATGTTTTTGGAGGATAAAAAGAGGCTGTAGTGAACTTTTGTAATTATTGCCCCAGACTTCTGCTCAATATGTTAAGTATGGCAGAACTAGAGACCAATATAATAAATACAATGCATTATAGTTTAAAATGAATTTGGCTATTAATTATTGAAATTCTTTTAGATACTTTAGTTTGTATGTGTTTGATGTGTGTTTTCCAGCTTAATTTATTGTCTATTATGACCCCTAAAAACGTTATTTCTTTATTTCAGCGTCTATTGCAGCACCATCCATCATGTGTGTCATGTTGGCTAAATTGACAATACAAAGTTGTTATCATTTGAGGCCACTGTGGTTCAGGAGGTATTATAGCTTATGTGTTTTGGTTAATAAATTTGCTGTCATTTTTTATATTCCATATATTTAACCTGTTTTTAAGTTTACTATAATTCTATACTTTAGTTTTCCAGGGAAATAATATAAAAATAAAAAATAAAATAGCGAATATTTCCGCCTAGGGAAGAACAAAAACATTTTCTGTTTTTTTTTAAATTTATAAAACAACAAAGTCATTAAATTTAACAAAATACTTTTTTTTTTTTTCTCAGTTTACTTTGTTGCAGTGCTATCTTAAAAAGCTTCTCATGAGCATATGCAAAGAAAAAAAGAACCTCGTTTTCTGTCACCTATTGATATGGAAGAATATTACAGTTACTCGGCTGATCCCTGGAAGTAAGCAAAGATACTAAAAATAGCATGTTTTATTTAAAAGACAAAGTTGGGCGATTTCTTGCGGCACACTGGTTAGAAAAACACTGTCTTAAAGTAATTAACATTTTCTCTGTATTTTTCAGAGGCACTGGGATTTTCTACCAGGCTTTGCCTGCTATCACTGCTGATGGACGAAATATCATGACACTGATTCCTGTTCAGAAGGTCAATGATCAATATTTCCCAAATGGCATCACAAAACCTAAACCTTCTGTATCGGCGCCGGTTCCCGTCGAGATGAAGAACAACGTGACGCCATCACGGACCACGAGACCACTAGAATTTACCAGAGCCAACAAAACCCACGTCGAAGCAGGTTCCCCGGTTTGTGGGAGAAAGGTTTTGAAATCTACCAGCACTTTAAGTACGCACTCAACCAGTGTGCCCACTGTATCCTCAACGACAAATGCTTTTCAAAGCAATATTTCTTCATATTTTTCACCACTTCAGAATGTTCATCCAACATCATCTGCGAATTCACTTTCACACAGACCCCACAAAACATGCTTGAAACTACGTCCCACGGATTCCCCAAAACCTGACAGTCCAATGAAGTGGGTAATAGAAGAAATTCCCTCATGTGAGCCGGCGCATGACCTTCCCCGTTCTCCCTGTTTTCCATCAACGACCTCACAAAGCTGTGAAAGCAGTGTGCTTGAAACAGCGATGCCCGTTTCTCTGTCGAGCAAAACATATCATCAGCAAGATCTAGTCATGTGCGATGGCCGGGTGTTTTTTGCAGCCAAAAAGGATGTCCTTTCGTCACCTTGCGAGGACACGATAGAAAACTTGCAGCTCAAAAACTCCATGGTACCATTATCCTCACATTTGTTTTATAAAAAGTCGAGGGTTGTCACTTCAAAGGAGCCCAATGAAGTCATTGACCTTTGCAGTGATGACAATCTAGAGGACTTGTCTCAACCTCTGACAGACCCTGTTTTGGATGGGGATAATGTGATATTTGTGTCATATATTCCACCAAAATCTGCAAATGCGCCAATGCAAAGTGTGGCAGAAAACACATCCGGTAATGAGTTGAACCAAACGAACAGAAAGACTTCGGATAGTGGGCCAGAACACGACAGTACAAACTTGGAAGGTAGCTCTGTTGTTAAAAGCCTAAATACTGGTGACAGCCTGATGGTGAGCACAGAAGCTGCTGACGACAGGGATTCAGTCACGAGCTGTCAAAATAATTGCCATGAACAGTTGTTGGACATCCCAACAGTATCTTCAGGAACTGAGAATTTATCAAATTTCCATGCTGCAGCCCTTGATACTGGCGAATCAACAAACAAAAAAGAGGTGAGGAAACTCCACAGACACGCAAATTTCAAACTGATTTCAGTCACAAAATTATAGTAGTCGTCTCAATTGAGAGGCTGGAGGTGTGATCCCAGACTTCCTCCATTTCTCCTGGTCCTACCAGGTAAAACGGTAGATCTCCCCAAAACAAGTCATCTAATGATGATATCATCCGAGGTGATTGGTCAGAATAAAATTTGTTATTCTGCACTCATTTCTGTAACTCATTCCAATGGGCTAATTTGAATAGTCCGTCTTCAGTCGGCATTCTATTGCAGATCTTCCGATGGGAGGGTTAAACATTTTCAAATGAGTGCTTAGAAAGATGAGCAAAACTGCACTAACTAATGTTTTTAGTCGTATTAGTCATCAGCGTTACTTAATTCTTTTAACATTTGTTTTTGTTGTGTGTTTTTCCCCTCGGGATTTAAAAGCAGTCATATTTGCCCACTTGTAACCGTTAGCTCTAATAGTGACTGTAGAGATGACATAGAAAGCTGTGTAATCTTCAAGTTCAGTTCTCTGCTTGTCTTAACCTAATGGGATAGTGTTTTGTTTTCATTCTTTCCTGTTAACTATGCTGATCTGACTTTCAGGTTTCCACAAACAATCCACCAGTTTGCAGATCTACTGACCACCAACTAAGGCTAGCATTTGGGATTACATCTAATGTGAAAATCTGCCTGCATAGAATAGACTCAGATTCTTCAGGGCTTGGCCTGAAAGAGCTGGTGCACAAAGAGTCAAAGGTGGACTTTCGAGGAACCACAAACCTTCTGAAAGAGGGTGAAATTTTCATGCAGTACAGTTACAACTGTCCATATGTCGATATCAGACGTTTTCCAGTTGATCACAAAACACAATCATCTGAACAGAATTCATCAGAAGATGTTCTTGCCACAAGTCCCCATGCAGGTAATGACCCAGTCAAGTGTTGTTTTTTGAAGGGTAAGAACAAACGCTGGCAGCTTGGTGACTTGTTATCACGTCTGCCTCCCAGTTCAAAGGTTCAAGTATCGCAACCAACTCCTCTATGTGGAGTTTGCATGTTCATTCTTTGCATTCGTTGGTTTTCTCCCAGATCCCTAAAACATGCATGCAGGTTGTTTGGCGAGTCAAGAAAATTGTCCCTATGAATAAGTGTGTGAGGGAATGCTTGTTTGCGTCTGTTTTCCTGTTTTCCTTGCTATTGCCTGGCAACAAGTCCTTGGTGTTCCCTGCCCACTACCTGAAGTCTGTTGGGATGGGCTCCAGTATCCCAGTTGATCCCCTTGACCATAGGTGGGCAAATTTTTGATTCACAGGCTGCGTTGGGTAAAATGTTTTTCATTGAGGAACAAGAGTGGCACCAAATCAACAAATATATACTTTAAACAAAAATAATTTATACTTATTACCATTGTACTGTAGTTTTAAAAGGACAGCGTATAATATTTAGTGGCTTTTAAGGGGCACAAAAACATTCCGTAAAAACAAAACATTGGTTAGAATACTAAGCCAAAATACATAAACTATCAAACCAAATGTTAATTTTTATTTTATAAAATAAATCCTAGTCCGAGAAATTTGTATTCCTTTTACTTAGTGGAATCCCTACTTAATACGCTGCCATTATTGTCTGCCATCTTGAATCCTGCTGTGGCACTGTTTTTTGTCTGCATTAGACAACAGTGCCATCTAGTGGTCAAATACTACACACAAGGGCTTTAATGAAGCCAACTGGCTGTAGTTTTCCTATCCCTGCTCTTGAGGATAAGCAGGTCTGGAGGAATTATACTGCTATACCACACATTGGCAATACATGTGGAAAAAATTTAGTGTCGGCGTATCGAATTTGTCTTACATATTTTAAAATGACGTCTTTTATTTACCGTCTTGTAAACATTTCAGTGATGCAAAAAATAAATGACAAGGAGTGAAGCCAAGTCTTTTTAGAATAGCAGCGATAAATTAACATGCAGGCACCTACAGTTCATGTACATTTAAATATTTCAATTTTCAATCTATAAATAGACCATTCAAATAAGTAGGTATTGAAATACTCTGAATTAAAGTAAAGTAGTATTTCCCTTTTTCTAAGCACAACATTTTGTATGATGTATTTAAAAACTCAAAGGCGAGCTCGGAAGTGTTTTGTTTTTGTTTTGCATATTTAAGCTACATTGTAGATTAAAAGTCAAGTCATGTTTATTTTTCTAGCCCTTAATCACTAAAAAGGTTTGAAAGGGCTGCACAGAAAGGGGCAGTTGACAGATCTCACGTGAAACTCCAACAGATATTTTTTTATATAATATATATAATTGATCATTTGATACAATTTTTAAATCTATGTACCTGATTTTAAAAAAATGACATTCACATTCATTCTCTGATTGTGTACCTTATCCTGTGTTTCTCAACCTTTTTTGAGGCAAGCATACCTGTCATTTAAACTTCATTCATTAAAAATAATTCAATATTGATTATATAAATGCTCATTAAGAATTAGTTGTATCTATTTTACATCGCATGAGGCTCCACTAAAGGGAGCTGACATGATTGTCTACCACCTTGCTGCTAAAGGATGGTACCCCTTTGAACCAAAATCATTGCAAAAGGCTGGGGGGGGGGAAATTGAAGAAAAATGATGTGGTTTGGTTTCTTTAGGTCTTCTTAGTCTGTACTCTTCAGTTTACCATTCAGCACTTGATTTCAGTTGCATTAAACAATACAGTGACATCTAAGGGTCAAATATTACAACTTTAAATTTGATGAATATCTTGGTAGACATAATGCATCTTCCATCGTCTGATAAAAGAGCAAGTAAAGAAAAATGTAGCCAGCTATTTGAATTTTGGGGTCAAGAGTGGCACCAAATCAGCCATACATACATTATCTGCACCACTAATCCTCAGTGGGGTCGTGGGGGTGCTGTAGCCCATCTCGGCTATTTTAGGGCCGTGAGCAGGGGACGCCCTCAACTGATTGCTAGCCAATCGCTGGGCACACAGCTCTCTCGTTCAGTCACACCTAGGGACAGTTTGGACCAGCCAATTAACCTGACACGCATGATTTGAATGTGGGAGAACCGGAGTTCCCGGAAACCCTCGCAAGCATGGGGAAAACATGCAAACTCCACACAGACTGACTGGTAGCTGGATTTGAAGCCCGGAAACCTACTCAAGCACAGGGAGAACATGCAAACTCCGCACAGGAAGTCTGGTAGCTGGATTTGATCCCGTGACCTCAGAACTGCCGCGGACGTGTTAACCACTCAGCAGCCATGTCGCTGCCACTAAAATCAACTCATTTTATAAATATTTTACCTTACTTTTGAGGATAAGCGGATGGGAAAACCAAGGTTAAGAAATGTAAAACACCCTGGCAACTGCTCATGAGACAATCTTCTGTTTTCTCACAGAGTTGATGGTGGGCTATGTGGAGCCCATCGATGATGACATACCCAACTTGGATGAACTTGAAACTCCGAATTTGCAGCACTCCGATGCCCAAAGCCTTTACAGCGCTCATTCAGATACTAGTAGAATAGGAAGGACGCGAAAGCGCACAAAGTGTCCATGTTGTATCCCCGGCACTTTGGGGATGGCATTAAAGAACAATAACAGAAGACACAAGTCAACATGGACAAAAGACCAAGCAAAGAAAACGAGTACAAAGCTCCACTGAGATATCAACTCCAACCAACATCAATGCAGAAGCTCATAGGTGTTTGAGCTCACGGCAAAACGTAAATTTCGATGACAATACGCTTGTTTTGGTGTTTCAAGTTTGTTCACGTGAGTTTTATTTAATTCAGCAGTACTTGCACTGTCAGAATCTTTGAAATGTGACTGGTTTCCCAATTAATAAAATAATTGTTTTCATATTTAGTTTACTGATTCATTAAAGGGACAGTATGTAATATTTAAAGCCTCCTATTTGTAAAATTAAAAAAAAACCTTTCAATTTAAAACAAATTTAATTCAGTGGTCTCCAACCTTCTTCAAGCTGAGAACTACATTTTGTTACTAAATGGCGCAAACAGCCCCGGGTTTGATGAAACAATATTATAAAATAGCAACTTGTGCAGCCCTTTGAGACTTTTTGTGATTAAGGCCTATACAAATAAAAATGACTTGACTTAACTTAGCTAGATGGTTTGCTAAATAGCTAAAAAGTAGCTTGATGGTTATCTAGTCAAGTCCTGTTTATTTGTATAGCCCTTAATCACGAAGAGTCTCAAAGGGCTGCACAGACCACAGATTATTGCAAACCACAAACTAGTATTACACCATCCCCTGATCTAAAACCTACAGGTAAAACCTAAAAGGTAACTGGATAGCTAGCTAAAAGTAAAAAGCCAACTAAATAGCCAGATAGAATCTTTATTTAAAAAAAGGCTAGCTTGAAGCAGACCAAACATTAGCTTGATAACCATCGTAAAAAGATCAAACGTTAGCTAGATGCATGCAAAGAAATGTAAAAAGCGAGCAAGATAATTTACCAAATAGCGAAAAAGGTAGTCAGCTAGCCAAAAAAATTCCCATTTTTTGCTCATTCGCTATATAAAACCAATAAATTTGAATTTAGTTTTGTTTTATTTCCTGTCCAATAAAAAATTGATAAATAAATATATTTGTTTAATGCATCAAAATTTTCTATTGTCTTGTTAATTTCCTAAAATAATTATTAATACTTGAATAGAGGCTCTTGTCCATGAAGCCTCTGAACTGGAATTTATTTGGATTTCTAAAATAACAATTCATCATGGTATTACTCTGTTATTACCAGGCTACATTTTAAAACAAGAGTTAAATAGACTCAGTCAACCAATAAATGGTAAATGGTCTGCATTTATATAGCGCTTATCAAGTCAATGAAGACTTCCCAAAGCGCTTTACTATGTGCTTCAAACTTACCCATTCACGCACACACTCACACACCAATAGGGAGTAAGCCATGCAAGGCGCCTACCTGCTTATTGGGGGCATTAGGGATTCAGTGTCTTGCCCAAGGACATTTCGACATGTAACATCGAGGAGCCGGGAATTGAACCTGCGACCTCTTGATCCCAATTTAAAAAAAAATAATAATAATTTTACTAAAAAAATCACAATGACCCAACACTGGTGAGCTGTTTTCAGAACTGGTCTGTGGGCCCCTCAACAGTCCCTAGGGGGCACCTTGGGCACCATGTTGGAGACCCCTGCTTTAGATCACAAGCAAAAACTCGTAAACCATCATATGAGCATAGTCTTTCTTAAATAGTCGTGGTTTTAATAAATAACTGTCTGCCATCTTCCTGCAACAGGTACTCCCAAAAACCTCGCTAAAGGTTTGGCATAAAAATATGAAAAAAATTGTGTGGTTTGGTGACTTTTAGTCGCTGCAGTTTGTATTCTTCTTGTAATTTTTAGCTTTCATTTTCGGGTGCATGACACTACATTGATATCTAGTGGTCTAATCATACATACTGTCATTTTATCGCCTATCAGATAATTTGCCCATTTCTGAGTTTATCCCGTTTTCATTTGCTTTGTTGCCCAAATGTTTAAGTGAAATATTTTGCACTTTGTCATGTTTTTGCATACTTTATCTTATGTCCCCGTTGAAATTTAAACTTATATTGTCTTCCATTTAGTTTAATCATTTGAATTAGAAATTTGTGAGCCTGTTTACATATTTATTGTTATAACACTGTTGTTAACATCCATTGCCTTCCATTTATCGGATTGACCATAAGAACACTGATGGAAAGAAACACAAATATCCCATCTCAAAATATTTTAATGTCAAGAAAAATTATAACAGTAGGCTGCAAGCCATAACCAGAAATATCAAAATCATAAAAGGTTTGCAATGTTTCAAAGGATTTGTAGAGAAATCCCGAATGTATGGCATTTTTTGATTACAGGTGGGCCTTATGATTTGAAGTTTTCAGGTTACAAACTGCAAATTATAAGTTACACTGCAAAATGCATTGTTGCACGGGTGTGTTTTTTTTTGTATTTTTGCTGATTATTATTGTACTACAGTATTGATTTTACAGTCATTGCTGCGTTATGAAAAAGTGACTTACCGAATTGTCAATTTTGAATTGATGTTCAAAAGAAAAAAGCAGAATAGACATAAACCTATTGAGACAATTTTGTATATTTTTAAACAAAGCAAGAATAAAAAAATATGGTTTAGTACCTAAAGCTATAGTTTTATAAAACAGATGGTCTTGAAAAAAAATGATATGCTGTACCTTTTGCCTGCTTTAGTTTGGATTTGTGTTATTCATGGCTGGGGTTCATAGTTATCACCTTCAAATGTTAATTGAAAATGAATGTTACCTTCTAATATTAGTTTCATTCATCTCTGTTTTTCCCGAACTTTACATCCAGAATATTTTGAATTTACATATGTACGATGTAAAATTATACCAAACAGCTTAAACACTGAATAAATATGTTTCATATGATAATCTCGATGGCTAACTGATGAACTTTATCGAGTGAGACATTAATAAAGGAGAGATTTGAAATGAGGAGATCAGCGTGTGCTTTAACACAACTTTGTTTGACATAATCAAAACGGATAGTGTTGAAAGTATGAATTTTGTAGTACAACTAGTTACCATTCTATTCTGATACTAAGTACACATACCACCAATGTTCCCTCTAAACTGCGCAATTGCGGACTGCCCGCACATTCTCAGCGCTCAAGAAAATCTATCCAGCGCAATGTTCCATCTAAGCTGCGTGTGTGCGCAATTGAGCACTACCCGGAGCTTTTCCGCGCACAATAAAATCTAGCCAGCTCACAAAAATCAGGGCTCGAAATTGCTAATTAAGAAGCGAATTAAGTCAAAGTTAGTGCATGAAGGTAAAAATACAAGGGTTTCCCTGACGTTGTGTTCTAAATGCAGTATTTGGAAGTGAAGGTCGATGTAGAACGAAGTTGAGTAAAGTCAGTAGATTTTTTCGAGAACCGGCTTTTTTGGCTCGGCTCACTAAAAAGAACTGGCTCTTTTGGGTCCCAAACGGCTCTTCAGGTTGTTTTTGCTTCTTTAATCCCTACACGACCAAATATTATGTAAAATTGTGCACAAAATGACTTAAAGGAAGGGGGGGATAGAACAAAAAAGAAAAAGTACCAAAATGAAAAAGTAGTTAAAAGCTGAGAAAAAAATGAAACAAAATGAAGAGAAAAAAGAAGGAAAATTTCAGGGGAAAAAAAAAAAGAAAAGTAACAAACTAAGAAAAAAGTAGAGAACAAAATGAAAAAAGTAACAGCTAGGAAAAAATAAACTCAATGAGATTTTTTTAAAGGAATTTTTTAAAAATTGGGGAAAAAAAGGTAAAAAGAAGAAAATGTTTGTGTTGCATTCAAATAATTTCTGATTATACCAAGTCAATCTTGTTGCCAACATTGTACTTCCACCAAAAATGTGATTAAATACAGTTGTGTATCGTGCAAGCCACCAAAAATGTTAGTATTATGCGACAAAAGATACCAGGAAAAAAAAAGAAATGGATATCTTGTGAAAGAATTGTAAGAACAAACGACGTTTGTAGGCCGTACAACCTTTGCAATAATACATGAGTAAATTCATTCAAAAGTGAAAAATAATTTTACATTGCCGGAAACTCCGCAAACTCTACCTTGATGTCAAGTTTTGGACATGTTTGATAATGATTTAGTTGCCACACTTGGGGTTGCTGTTGCTCACTGTTGTTTCGAGCGTTGCTCACCGACTTTGTGTGAACGCTCAGACCCGTGGAAAATTACATGGAACATTGCATACCACTACATGAAGTTTGTCGCACACAAAGTAAGGATTTGAATGAATCAAGCGAAACAAGTCAAATAACGATATTAACGTAATATAATCGGAAAGGAATAGGAAGATGCATGTTTATTTAATCCTACCCTTTTGACTTCCCTAATAATTGTGTCTTAAAGCAGTGTCTGAAACTCGTGACAAAGTTACCGGACAGCAGAGCAGACGACTCTGAAAAGTTGCCTGTCCCATTTTTCACAACTTGAAAAACAATTAGACGTCTAATCGTAAAAAAAAACATTGTTGCAAAGTATTAAGGATTGATAATCAGAATGTATAACAGAACAACACTTTAAAATTAAGTTTGTTATAAATCCGTTTGTAACATTCATTGCATGAATATGACCGCATTTTCCATCTACCATCAGTATGTACCTGTATTTACTCATCTTCATTCATGCAATGCTTGCATTGCGTCGTCTGCTACAAGCCACATGAACTCCTCTTTCCACGATGCTTTTGATGTACGTTTACGTTTTGTAACGTCATAAATTTTGTTAGCTTCTTTCGAATATTTCTTCTGGGGCTGAGGTTTTGGCTTGATTACTACCCACTTATCCATTTTTCTTGTGTTCTCTGTGCGTCTACTTTGGAAAATGATATGCAAATGCGCGACCTTATAACGCTCGGGAAAGTACGAAGTTATTCGATGCAGGCTTCTCATTGGCTGCCGAGAATGCAAATTGCCAAACAAACCGAAATTTCCAAACCGAACGAAGATTTCGAAATTGGAATAAAGCAAACGTTTGATTTGTAAAAAATTAAAACGAAAGTTTTGATCACCTCCAGGACGATCAAACTCAGTCTGCTGTTACCTGTAAGTGCTTTGACAGTTAAAAGGTCTGTGTGAAGAAAATTGATTTTCAAGAACCCCACGCAAAGTCCAAATTGTTAGAAAAAAGGCATGTGCAGAAGAGGTTACAATTCGCCAAGGAACACGTCAAAATGGAGGAACATTTTGTGGACTGATTAAAGTAAAATTATCCTTTTAGGGTCCAGGGGCCACAGACTGTGTGAGATGACTCCCAAACTCTGGATTCAAACCTCAGTACACATTGAAGACAGTGAAGCATGGTGGTGCAAGTATCATGATCTGGGCATGTTTCTCCTACTCTGGTATTGGGCCCATTTATCGCATGCCAGGGATCATGGATCAGTTTGTGAATGTCAAGATACTTGAAGAGGTTATGTTGCCTTATGCTGAAGGGGACATGCCCGTGAAATTGCAATGACCTCAAACACACCAGTAGACATGCAAAATCTTCCAAACCAATAAAATTAATGTTATGAAGTGGCCAGCCCAATCCCCAGAAATCATCCAATTGAGAATTTGTGGGGTGATATCAAAAATGCTGTTTGTGAGGCAAAACCGAGAAATGTAAATGAATTGTGGAATGATAAGCAATCATGGAGTGAAATAACTGAATGGTGACACACGTTTGTTGACTCTATGCCACACAGATGTGAAGTAGTTACAGAAAAAAAACTGGTCATGCAACTAAATATTGGGATTGTTTAATCCTACCTTTAATTTTGGAAATACAAAATAGTTTTGAGATTGTACAGTCAACAGCAGACACTGCTATTTTTTTGAACACACCCTTTTGAACGAGTTGCCCAATTGCACAGCCTTGGGAGCGTGCCTATTATGAATGCTCGATCTTGTTTGTTTCCTGAGAATCTACTGCACCTGCTGGTAACTTCTCTGGTATGTAAAAATAAAAAATATATTCTGGTTAGTCGCTTTGTACTGCTATTATTTGGATTTTGGATACACAGTTACTTCATTATCACCATCACGATTTTCATCGGCATTGTCATTATTGCTGTCTCCGTACATTTTCAGTGTACTATATATATAATATATATATATATGTGTAGTGTATATATTTTAATAATAATTCTCATTGGTGATCATTATGACAACTGACTGTTTTGTGGCGTGCGTTGTCGATCATACAAAGAATCTTTGAACCTGCTGGTAGAGGGGGGGCCGCCCCAGGCAGCAGGATTACCCATTGCTTAGTGTCCTGATCTGTGCATTAAAAAGCAAAACATGGGAGCCTGAGCCAGATGTCTCAGGCATCAAAGCTACCACTTGTCTGCCCTAACTATGAGTTGTGCAGTACAGTACGTCTGTTTTGTGTTCTTATTAAGTTAACTTTATGTGATTGTATCTCTGTTTATTTAGTTTTTGTTTAGTTTCCGCCATCATCACCAACATATTTTTTTCACCTCATTGTTTTGTTTATAAATATAGGTCTAGATTGTACAGAAATTTCATAATATAATGGTGACAGCAATATTATAACAAAAAGAACATTCAACAAAAAAAAATCACATAGATGATAATGATATTAATGATGGTCATGATAATAGCTTTATATGTCGAAGTGTCCTTGGGCAAGACACTGAATCCCTAATGCCCCCGATAAGCAGGTAGGCGCCTTGCATGGCTGCATGGCCACTATTGGTGTGTGAGTGTGTGTGTGTGTGTGTGTGTGAATGGGTAAGTGTGAAGCACATTGTAAAACTTTGGGAGGTCTTCATTGACTTTAAAAGCGCGATATAAATGCAGACCATTTACCATAATAAAAACAAGCTTAATTATTAGCTTGACCCATATGTTGAATGTATAAGGCTTCTGCTCACTATCATTTGCATACCGATGATAATAATAATGATAAAAATGACACACAATAGTTAGAATAAGAATAATAAGAGATTAATTGTTCGTTTTACCCATTTATTAAATGTATGAAACTACTAATAACTAATATCATCCCGACACCAATAATAATGACTATAATAATAGTTATAACCGTTAGAGTATTATATATCACAATATGAAGAAGAAAAACAAGGTTAATTATTCTCTTAAACCAAATTTTTATATAATAGTTCTGATCCCCAAATATTATTCAGACCCTTGTTATCCTCTCTGTACTTTGAAAATAATGTCAATGATATGAAAGCAGTGTTTCTCAAAAAGTGGGGCATGTCCTTCCAATGGGCCCAAGCCTCTCTCAAGAGGGGTCCTTGTGACCTCAGAGATTTTTTTTTTTTTTTCAAGAATAAAGTGCAATTGCACCCCCACTATATCAGGGGGCATGAGGCACCAGATGCACTGCACAATAGGCCGCTGCAAGATTTGAAGAAAATCCTGGACTTTTATGTGCGCCTTATGGCCGTGAAATTACGGTAATTTCGTTCCCACTGTTACTCAACTTTGGCACGGATAGGGTTGGGTAGGGTTACTTTAACTGGATTACTTTCAATTACTTTTGGATAACTCCAATACCAAATATGCTAATAAAAGACAAAAGAAACTAAATATGACTAAAATGATGACTCACAACGCGTGGTAAGCTTTCTCTCCTGGCTTTGATCTCTTTGATCTCCGGCAAAACGAACATAAAATGCGACAGAAACAAAATGAAAATAAATCCAAACAGCTTGCCAACATCATTTTTGCCAATCCATGTATTCCGTTACTCCCCAGGCCTTCACAAAATTTAGTAATTTTTATTCATATTTAGTTTCTTTTGTCTTTTATTAGCATATTTGGTATTGGAGTAATCCAAAAGTAATCGAAAGTAATCCAGTTAAAGTAACCCTAGCCAACCCTGGGCACGGACGGGCATATGAGTTTAAATGAGTAGGTCCTAGCACAAAAGATTATAAAATAGGAAGATAGGAAAAAGAACAGTGTGTAATATTTAGCGCCTCTTTGTGATACAAACAATTTTTATTCAGTAAAAAAAAAAAAAAACATTGATTGGAATATTATTCAAAAATATTCATTGGTCTGTGCGTGTTTATTTTGTGTCTTTGACGTTCTGTTATTGTACATGGAATGCTTTTATACAGCCCTTTGAGTTGGATTTCAGTTTCTAAAGAAGTGCTTTACAAATATAGTTTGATTTGATTTAAATTTGGAAAAGGACGAAGTACCAAAATAATCCACATGGTGGTGAAAGTTGCTTGCAGAGCAAGCAAATTAAACGTACCGTAATCATCCTGTGTCTGTATAAAGGTCATCTAGGCATGGAGTTTACAGTCTGTGGAGTCTGGAAAGGGTAGACCCAATCTACAGTTGGATAATGGGTGTCTGATAAAGTCAGATGATGTGGAATGGATGAACTTAATGTTTTGTTTTTTAATCAAGGGGATGTTAGAAGCATTATTCAACACTAATAGTTTTGCTTTAAATCTGGTTCATGCATTTTTTTTCCTTTATTGTGCTGCCCCTCATGAAAATCCCATAGCGTGTTACTATTGAATTGTGAAATAATCAAAATGTAATAATCAGATAAATAATCCCTAGGAAGGTTCTTATACTTGAAGGTGTGATATCTAAATGAGGAGTATGGCTTTGTCTTGTATTTATTTGGCAGGGTAGCGTCTACAGGCCGTGTTAGTCTGCCTCCCCTGACAGGCCTTGCAACACTTTCTTTTATACTTACAGGTACAGCTGCCTGTAAGGTACATTCACGTGACAGTGCTTGATACACAAGTCAAGTCATTTTTATTTGTATAGCCCTTAATCACAAAGAGTCTCAAAGGGCAGCACAGGTTATTACACAGACTATTTTTCAGGCTATTACAGCATCCCCTGATCTGGAACCAACATGAGGGCAAGGAAAAACTCAAAAACCTCAACATGAGAAAAATGGAGAAACCTTGACAGGGGACCGCACATGTGGTATCCACCTTTCAGGATCACCAGAGAGCAAAGGATGTTGCAATCACAAATAATACAGAGATATTGTCCACGAAAAGAATAGATTATTCATATGCTATAGAGTAGAGGTGTGTTTTAAGCTTAGATTTAAACATTTCCACTGAGGTTGCAGATTGGATCTCAGGGGTAAGAGCATTCCACAGCAACAGTGCCCGGATGGAGAACGCTCTCGAACCAGCGGAACACTTTTTGGCTCTTGGGATCACCAGAAGACTGGCGCTCTCAGAACGAAGGCTTCGGACAGGAACATAGGGGAAAATCAGATCGGAAAGATATGAGGGAGCAAGTCCATGTATGATTTTGTATAATACTAAGAGAACCTTGAAATCACATCTTAGGCTAACAGGGAGGCAATGCAGGTTAGCCAAAATCGGCGTGATGTGATCAGACTTTGTTGTCCTAGTTAAAAGCCTCGCTGCAGCATTTTGTACCAGCTGAAGACTCTTGATTCTGGACTTCGGGAGACCGGAGAGTAGTGCATTACAGTAATCGAGACGGGAGGTAACAAATGCATAATTTATGATCTCCGCATCCGACTGAGACAGTATAGGACGAATTTTAGCAATGTTGCAAAGATGGAAGAAAGCGGTTCTAGTAATTTTCTTCACATGTGTTTAAAAGGACACAAAAAAATTGACACATATATCATTTACAAATATATGACATCCCCCTTTTTATTATTTTTTTCTTCACATTTCCCTATAATCATCAATATGTCCACAAGAAATATAACAGGCAATAGTTCCTATTTAGTGCAAATGAGTATCGCTTTATGAAACATAAGTTAATTGTCCTTTTTTTCAGTCGATATCCATATCTGATAGTTGGTTTACTCTGTCTACCCGACCTTGTATAATAAGGTTGTTCAGAATGCTCACCAGGTATTTGGGAGTGGTCTACAACTACTGTGTGCTCTGGTAAACCTGCTAATATTTCATTTTCATTTCTCACACTTGTGTCACAGTCTTGTGTCTCTGAGTCGATGTCCGTTTCCATGTCCAAATCCTTAGGGTGAGGAAAGGTCTCCTCACTTGTAGTGTGTAAATGTTTTCTGTCCCTCCTGAACTGTGTCCCATCAGCCGGACGGACAACAAAAGAACTTGGCTGCTTATGTTGGTGCAGGACTACAGCTGGCCTCCAGGTCTCTCCTATTTGCATTCTGACCATGTCTCCTTTTCGCAAGTCAGGCAAGATTTTTGTTTGACGGTCAAAGTACAGTTCTCGTTTTTGTTGCTTTTCTCTAAGCTGGCTGTGCACTTGTTACAATCCTTTTGGTGTAAGCAGTGTTGTCGATGTCGGTGGTTTTCTGTCACAAACCAGGAACATAGCGCTGGTTTTCTCAGTTTTTATCGATAAAAGAGGGAGAGAAGGGCTTGCTTCCACGATCCACGGATCGACGAACACGGATTGCAGGTGGCGATGACGCGGAAGTGGCACAAACGAGGAAGATCGGAGACAGGCGGGAATAGCAAGTCGTTGGCCGGGGCTGGAGATCAAAGGCGGTGTCGAGTTCGTAAGAGAGGTCGGTAGCAGGAGGCAAGCAGGTAACAGGGAAAAACAGGTCAGGTAACAGGCAGGCAGAACCGACAAAGTCAGGTCCGGAAATGGGTCGGTAACAAATATCAGGCAGGAAAAAGCAGGGCAAAAACAAAGTCGGACGAAAATGCTTACTGGGCTGAAGGCAACAGTTCGCAACGATCGGACGCCGGTAACAGGGAGCCAGGGGGTTTAAAAAGTGGCAAGGAGCCAAACAGCGACCAGGGCCGTTGGCGCCACCGGGGCAGCCGAAGGCGCCACCGGGGCAGCCGAAGGTGCCCCGAATCAGTAATCATGACAGTTTTCCTTTTAGCCCCCTTCCCATTAGCAGCTGGGCTGGTGACAGTCCTAACTTCTCCAGTGGTGTATTGCGATATTCCAAAAGTGAAACGTAGGGGTCCCCAAAACCATTCTCTGCTTTCTTGAAATGAAATGATCTGTATTTATATAGCGCTTTTCAAGTCAAGACTTCCCAAAGGGCTTTTCAGTGTGCTTCACATTTCCCAATAGCGGCCGTGTAGCCATGTAAGACGCTAACCTGCTTATTGGGGGCATTAGGGGTTCAGTGTCTTACCCAGGGACACTTCAACATGTAACACAGAGGAGCCGGGATTCGAACTGCGATCTCTTGATCCCGAGACGAGCGCTCTACCTCCTGAGACACTGCCGCCCCTTCTCCTACAAACGTTTTACTGCTTGTATTGTCCTCTCTGCTTGTCCATTGGATTGGGCATCCCCAGGACTGGAAGTGAGATATCTGAACTCCCACTGGTTGGCAGTCTTTGAACTCGGCATTAGCATATTGCGGTCCGTTATCAGAAATGAAAATGTCACAAATGCCATTTCCAGAGTGTTACCATCACACTGCTAGTGGTGGTGTTTTTCACTTTGATTATTTCAGGGAATCTGGAGAAATAATCCACACAAAGGGGATTAAGATAGATAGATAGATAGATAGATAGATAGATACTTTATTCATCCCCTAAGGGAAATTCACACGATCCTCCATAATGAAAGAGGTCAGTGCCCACTTTTTGCCATGGTCTTTCTGGAAGTAGGGGGGAAATCAATGGTTCTTTTTGGTTACTTTTCTAGTTCTCCTGGTAGGTAGCACAACGAGACACCAGATTCTCTATTTGTGAAGTCATGTTTGGCCATTACAGAATTTCTCTGGCTCGCTGCATTTTACAATGCCTAAATGAGACTCGTTCATTTTCCTCAACATCTCCTGCCTCATTTGAGTCAGAATAATGGGCTTTGCCCCTTTGATCATCAGTCCTGATGTGTGTGTTATCTCTGCTCTAAAATAGATTATACATTATTTATTATTATTATTATGCTGTTTTATGGGTGAGTACCTGGCCTTCTGCAGTCCCTTGGTCTTCAATATTTTGCCAGTAAGCACATTTATTTATAAAAGTGTGAATTTAGTATACAAATGGGGTCAATTTAAATTTACATGCAAACCTCGAATTGTAAAGTTTTCTAAGTAAGATTTTTGGATCGTCTCAAATATCAACCTGTCCTTTTCTCCAAATCCACAAAAGGAACTGGCATAGTGTTTTAATTCAAATGAACTATTTTCTCTTTATTTATTAAAAACACCAATATAGATCTCATCATCAAGTTTTCCTTGGAATGTTTTAGATTCTTTTAAAGATTGATAACACACATGATTATGAGCTACGTTCCAACAACAGCATATTACAACAGCCAAATTGCCAGCCTGGCTGCTAAGCTAGCACTGGTCTACTCAGGGTATTTTGTGCAGTATTTTTGCTTGCTTCCAGTGATCAAACAAGTAACTGTACAAAAGAATAGAATAGAATATTATTGTCAATATGACCATTATGAGACATTGTATGGGACGAATTTAGACACGGCACTCCAGTATAAAACCTAACAAAGACTGAAAAGTCTCATCTCATCTCATCAGCCGTACAGCTTATCCTCATTAGGGTTGCGGGGGGGCTGGAGCCCATCCCAGCCATCTCCGGGCAGTGGGTCAGCTGAACTGGTTGCCAGCCAATCGCAGGGCACACAGGGACAGACAACTCATTCGCTCATTCACACCTAGGGACAATTTGGACCGGCCAATTCACCTGAAATGCATGTTTTTGGAACGTGGGAGGAAACCGGAGTGCCCGGAGGAAACCCACACAAGCACGGGGAGAACATACAAACTCCGCACAGGAAGTCTGGAGCTGGATTTGAACCCACGACAGGTTCCCATGACATGAACTGTGCCGCACAATAATAATAATAATAATAATAATTTCCTTGTATTGTCATTCTGTGTAACAATGTACACAGAACGAAATGTCGATTGCACCTGACCCGTTGTAGCGAGCCGATGCAGCCGCAGCCAACAGAGGGCGCCGCCGACCACTTTTTAAGTCTTAGGAATGACTCGGCCGGGGCGCGAACCACCGACCTCCCAGTCTCAAAGCGGGCGCCTTACCATCTAGGCTACTGAGGCGCTAACCACTGCGCCGCCGTGCTGCCCCAGACTGAAAAGTCAAAAAAGAAAATTATTATTAGGATAAACAGGCAATTTAATAGTATAATCACTGTTTAATACTATAATCCCCCAGCAGCTCATCCACAAATTCAATCGGCCAGGACTCAACACCTCCCTGTGTAAATTGGCTGCTCGACTTCCTCGCAGGGAGACCACAGGCAGTCGGGGTCGGCAGCAACACCTCCATCATCATTATAATGAAGGTGGGGGCCTCCCCAGGGTTGCGTGATGAGCCCCTTCCTCTTTACTCTTCTGGCCCACGACTGCACCTCAACATCTAGCTCCAACATTTTCATTAAGTTTGTGGACGACACGTTTGTGGTGGGTCTCATCAACAATGGTGATGAGACAACCTACAGGAGATAAGTAAGCAGGCTGGGTCAGTGGTGTAAAGAAAACAATATCCACCTAAATGTGGAGCAGACCAATGAGATTGTTGTCGATTTCAGGAGAGTGCACACAGAGCATCCCCCACTCATTCTCAATGGTGCTGCGGTGGAGAGGGTGAGCAGTATCAAGTTCCTTGGTGTGCAAATCAGCAAGAACCTGTCCTGGAGCTATAACATTACATACCTGGCCAAAATAGCCCATCAACACCTGTATTTTACCCGCAAATTCAGGAGAGCAAGGGTCCCGACCCCCACTATGCTTAGGTTACAATGACACCATCCCCTGATCTTACACCAACATGCGGGCAAGGGAAAAACTCACAAACCTCAACATGAAGAAAATAAGAAACCTTGAGAAGGGGCCTCACAACTGGTAATCCCCCTTCCAGGATAACCAGGCTGTCATAGATGTTGCGTTGGGTCACAATACACAAAAAAATATTGAACATCAATAAGAAAAACTTAGGTAAGATTTGCCCAGAAAGTGCATGACAGCAACCAAGGCTTAAGCATGTATAATTGTCCATAAAGTCCAGCTTTCCATATTTACAACTCCAGCATCACCCGCAGAGAACACCAGGATTGCAGGTGAATCCAGCCATCCACCCATCTCAGAGCCTCTTCAACCTGCTGCCGTCAGGGAAACGACTGCAGTCTCTTAGAACAACAACCAACAGACCTAAGGACAGCTTCTATTAGGCTGTCAGTTCTCTGAACTCTCCAGCTGCCCTACCCCCGCCCACCTCTATGCCTTCTGACAAATGAATGCAAAACTGTTCCACTTAGATTGTGGTTATACTTTGAAGATTTTTGTATGTGAAACCAATATATATTTTTATCACTTAATTTTTAAAAAAGACAAAAGAAAACCTGCTGCTATAGGTTATTTGTTATTTGTATTGTGCCTTTTCCATTGTATGTTGCTACATCATATTGCACTCATTTTCCTCATGTTGGGGTTTTTGAGTTTTTCCTTGCCCTCATGTAGGTTTTATATCAGGGGATGGCGTAGTCTACAGTTTGCAATAATCCGTGGTCTGCACAGCCCTTCGAGACTCCTTGTGATTAAGGGCAACACAAATAAACATGATTTGACTTGACATATCTGCAGGCAGAGAAGAGGAAGCAATTTCATCTGTGCTGTATATTATGTATCGAGCATATTTAACAATAAAGTTGAAGTTGATTGATTTATTGAGTTGATTCATAAGAATGTTTACACGGCTTATTTAGGCAACGTAATTCAAACTTTAAAAAACATCAACAGCAACTCAGGCATTACCTCCAGAAACATGATGAATGAGGGAAATATGTAAGGAGCCAATTAAAGTTGAGGAATTATTGATATCATACTCAAAAAGGTCAATTAATAAAGGGGGTTATCTCAAAATTGTATAAAGCTCTGCAAATGGATCTCAGTCATGATGAGATGGAGGTTAAGGAAATATGGGAACAAGAAGCTAATGGAGTGATAAAAGACAACGACTGGTAGAAAACTTTGAAAGAGGGACACAAAATAACCAGCAGTCCGACATGGAGGGAGTTTTAATGGAAAGTAAAAATGCGATACTTCTATACACTCTCTACAGGGTTGGGTAAGGTTACTTTAACTTGATTACTTTCAATTACTTTTGGATTACTCCAATACCAAATATGCTAATTAAAGACAAAAGAAACTAAATATGAATAAAATGACTAAATTTTGTGTAGGCTTGGGGAGTAACGGAACACATGGAACGGCAAAAATGATGTTGGCAAGCTGTTTGGATTTATTTTCATTCTGTTTCTGTCGCATTTTATGTTAGTTTTGCTGGAGATCAAAGAGATCAAAGCCAGGAGAGAAAGCTTTCCACGTGTTGTGAGTCATAATTTTTTTCATATTTCTATTCTATCTACTCTCTATCACTTCAAAATATAAAAATGCATCCAATCTATGTTGGCGTAACTGTGGAAGGGTCGGAGATTTCACACATATTTTCTGGAATTGCCCTATAATAATACATTTCTGGAGAAGTATTCAGACAAAGATCAAATTAATTATTGGTTGGGAGTTGCGGTTGGACCCAGTGACCTATGTTTTAGGAATTTTGCCAGAAGAGTTATTGTCTGGTCAACATAAATATGTACTAAGGGTTATGTTTCTGGTAGCAAAGAAAATGATCACAGTTTCCTGGCTGAAACCGCAACCTCCTGACATAAAACAATTGAGAGACAAATTAAAGGAAATGTACATTATGGAAAAAATCACTGCGAGACTTCAACTGAAACTGGATCAATTCGAGAAAAGATGAAGGCTTATCACACAATTTTTACTTGATGTCTAAACACCTCACCTTTTATTTTATTTCTTTTATTAACATTTTTTGTCATGATTGCTAACTCTGGTCACCTGGAGCAATCATGTGGGCGGCTTCTGATTGGCTGACGCTTCGTTCTGTAGCGCGATGCGCCCAGACGTCTTCGTTAGAGTATTACGATTGTAACTCTGTGTGACTCTCCTGATTGCCCGTTTCGCCTAGAACTCTGTTTACCTGTTTCTGCCTGCCTCCGACCCGACCTGCTTCCGTCCCAAGCTACGATCTTCTCTCCATCCCCGGTAAACTCGACCTGCTTGTCTTCCGCCCTACGATTGGCCACCCGATCCGAAGCCTTCTTTCCGGCTCCGCTGCTGACGTCTGACAGCCATCACGTCTCCCGCAAGCCCTGAATGCTATCTTAAATAAAGAACTGTAACGAATGCTCTCTGGTTTCCTGGTCTGTTCTGGTCTCCCGACCTTTTTGCTGTTGTTTTTTTTTTTTGTGTTATTTATGGGAATGTCAATTGTATATATTTTGTGGTTCGTGTTGCTGTATGATGGTTAACCCAACCCTCTGTCGTGTGTGAGAAATAAAAAGTTAAAAAAAATACCTAATAAAAAAATCAACCAAATCAAAAAAATTGTGCTGGGAATTCAAAACATTTTTGAGGAACAGTGCGCCACAAAATTGTTTAAATGAAGAAAAAAATGTACCTTAACCAGCTCGGTAGCCTAGATGGTAGGGCGGCCGCTCCGAGACTGGGAGGTCGGTGGTTCTAGCCTCGGCTGAGTCATACCTAAGACTTACAACATTGGTACTCATTGCCTCCCTGCTTGGCGCTCGGCATTAAGGGTTGGAATTCGGGGGTTTGGTCACCTAATGACTCCCAAAACAGCAAGTTGGGTCTAAAAACCCGGCGCCGATATATATCATGTTTATGGTATATACTGGCTGAATAAATAAATACAAAATACAATACAATTAGCTCAAAAAACACTGAGGAACACTACGCTAAAGATTCCAAAGTCAAGCTCAGAATCAAGGTGTAGGGTTTTTGTGAAGTCGACTACGGTGAAACATGTACAATTGGATTAAAATACAAAACTCATACTATCGAAACAACTCCACAACAGCTCAAGAATTTTCAACTTTTTGCTTTCACCGTATCTTTCTGCTGGCCTGATAGAGAGGAACATCTTGGAACAACTCCAGTCCCTGTGACAGAATGTTGAATTGTCTGATATGAGAAGGAGATTCAAAAACAAATGGGCAAAGGGGTGGAGGGAGGCCATTGCTGTACTCCGTCCTCCTACTCTCAGACTATAATACCCAAGGTGTGCTGGAGTCCCTTCGCACTAGCAGGATGAGCTCCCCACCAGGTCTTTCTTTGCCATTCAAGGTAACGGCTTTTTTATGATCTGAGATCGCGGCGTTTTTAACTTGTGTACCTGAATTGGATGTTGCTGATCCATAGCACCGGTTCGATTCCCACTCAAGCGACAACTGGTTTTATTTTGGCCTCAGGTTCTGTGGATGTTGTGCCTCCTCGGCTGGCCTCTGTGCCAGGGGGCGGCCAAGCTCCGTTGCGGCTCCGAACTCCTCAGTGACCTCCTCTTTGTTTGTGGCGATCGAGGAATCTACTTAGGTGCGTGTCCACGGTTTGAGTTGATTCATTTTCCAAAGAACTAATGTCATATACAGGGTTGGTTAGGGTTACCTTAACTTGATTACTTTCAATTACTTTTGGGTTACTCCAATACCAAAAATGCTAATAAAAGACTAAATAAATTAAATATGAATAAAATTGTGACTCACAACACGTGGTAAGCTTTCTCTCCTGGCTTTGATCTCTTTGATCTCCGGCAAAACTAGCATAAAATGCGACAGAAACAAAATGAAAATAAATCAGCTTGCCAACATCATTTTTACCGTTCCATGTATTCCGTTACTCCCCAAGCCTGCACAAAATTAAGTAATTTTATTCATATTTAGTTTCTTTTGTCTTCTCATCTCATCTAATTGGCCGTACCGCTTATCCTCATTAGGGTCGCGGGGGGGGCTGGAGCCCATCCCAGCCATCTCCGGGCAGTGGGCAGGGGACACCCTGAACTGGTTGCCAGCCAATCGCAGGGCACACAGGGACAGACAACTCATTCGCTCATTCACACCTAGGGACAATTTGGACCGGCCAATTCACCTGAAATGCATGTTTTTGGAACGTGGGAGGAAACCGGAGTGCCCGGAGGAAACCCACGCAAGCACGGGGAGAACATACAAACTCCGCACAGGAAGTCTGGAGCTGGATTTGAACCCACGACAGGTTCCCATGACATGAACTGTGCCGCACAAGCGCTAACCACTGCGCTGCCGTGCTGCCCTTCTTTTGTCTTTTATAAGCATATTTGGTATTGGAGTACTCCAAAAGTAATTGAAAGTAATCAAGTTAAAGTAACCCTACCCAACCCTGGTCATATATAGGTGGTCAGCAACCACCGGGCCGGCTGCAGAGAATGAATCGGTTGCCATATTTTTTGCTTTTACTGAAATTATTCGTGTAACGGAGTTCTTTTTTACCCAATAAAATAGGCAACGTTTGGGTGCTCGGTATACACCACGAGGTTTTGCGATTTTATATTACGGTCATAATGAAGCATAATGGGAAAGAGTTCAGACAAAAATAACGCACAGCGTGGTAAGTCAGTAAAAGAGTGCGATGATGAGATCAAATCAAGTGCCTTTTCCTCTGACATTTAGATCCCTTGTGGTTTCATGATTACTCAGTGGATTGATGCTTAGTATTTTCATCAACATTATAATTGCTTTGAATTATTATTAGTGCTATCATTATGATTATTACTGTTAATATTGGGGCGGGTCGCAAGAATAAAAACACAGTCCAGACAACTCACGGCTGGAATAATGGTCGTCTTTTGATGGCACGGCATAAGTGACAAGGAGCGGAAACTTTAACAGTCAAGAACCGCTTGAAGTGCACCGATCGGACTAATACCATTGTCAGCATGGTCTATTTATACAAACTCCCTAATGGGCTGCAGGTTTGGTGACTGCTCAGCGCCCCCTGTTGAAAGGGGGTTCGCTAGATCATAACTCAAAAACACATAAACTATCATACAAAAGTGGTATTTAAAAAAAAAAGCTTAGGTCAAGAAGTGTGTGTTTATTTTACATAACGAGTTTCACTTAGCAGGAGTTGGCTTGATTGTCCGCCATCTTGCCGCTACGGGTACCCCCAAAAAACAGAAAAATATTGTGAAAGGCGAGGGAAAAAATGAGTATAAAAATTGTGCTGTTTCGTCACTTTGAGTCCCCGTAGTTTCTCTTTTTCCTTGTGCTTTGTAGCATTCGTTTTCAGCACTACACTCGTGGTGTCCAAGTTAAATGCATGGAAGGGCCAAATCAAAGATTAAGCCACAAACCAAGAGCGGAACTAAAACATATCGTCAGAGTCTGGTAAACGTAATTGAAGCTACTACAAAGCTAACAAATATATTCCAATCAGATAGATAAAGCGATATTTTCTCATGGTTTTCCACATGGGCGTAACCAGCCCGTTTTGGGGGTTGCTCAAGTACCCCCAAATTCAACCCAAGCACCCTAAAAAATTATATAAAACTAGCATAGGCTTAAATATGATGAAATTCGCTGGATGAAAAAATAAAATAAAACAATTCCCTCATCTCTCTCAACATCTCTTTCCCTCCCTTTCTTTCCCTCTCTTTTTTTTTCCTCTCTCTTTCTCTTAAACTTACTAGTCCGGCCCCGGTGAGATTTTTTTATAGCATTTGTGGCCCCCAGCTTAAACGAGTTTGACACCCCTGCTTTAATAGAATAGAATAGAATAGAATATGCCTTTATTGTCATTGTTACAACATGGGATATGCTGTGAAATTGGACGACTCCAGTCCCACGAATTGAATTAATGAATTGATATCCGTGCACATTTCGAACGTTGAATTTGTTGACAGTTTACAGGAAGTTGCAAGGCGCAATTATATAATACATTTATTTTCATCTCGCTCAGAAATCGAAAAAACGTGCACACTGGAAACGTGCAGGCCCTTTTACCCGATTCCCTTTGTCCTGTTCTGACCAAGGTCACTGACTCCATCTGCTATCAAAACGCTACTCGAATTTTTTGAGTGTACCCACCGGTGCACAGTGCCACATTGTGTGATACTGCACTTGCTATCGGAGGGAAACTTTGTTTTTATGAAAAGTACACCGGGGGGGTTTGGGGGGGGGAGATATAAAAAGCTGTTGGCTAACACAACAATCCCCACAACAATAAGTAAAGACATAGAAATGCGGTTAAAATAATCCTCTTTCTAGGTAAATCTCTCTAGTTTTACAAGCGTTTGTTCATTTTGTCCATTAAAAATTTCCATCCATCCATTCATCATCTGCACCGCTTATCCTCAATAGGGTCGCGGGGGTGGTGGAGCCCATCCCAAATGTTTTCAGTGGGCAGAGGACACCCTGAACTGGTTGCCAGACAATCGCAGGGCACACAGGGACAGACAACTCGCTCGCTCATTCACACTTAGGGACAATTTGGACCGGCCAATCCACCTGAAATGCATGTCTTTGGAATGTGGAATGCCCGGAGGAAACCCACGCAAGCACGGGGAGAACATACAAACTCTGCACAGGAAGTCCGGTAGCTGGACTTGAACCCACACAGGAGGTTCCCAAGACCTTAGAACTGTGCCGCACACTCAATAACCACTGCACCGCCGTGCTGCCCCATTGTAAACATCATTTTTTGAATATGTTATACTTTTCTTTCTATTTATTTGAATAATTATCCATCCATCCATTATATGCACCACTTATCCTCAGTAAGGTCGCGGGGGTGCTGGAGCCCATCCCAGCCATCCTCGTGCAGTGGGCAGGGGACACCCTGAACTGGTTGCCAGCCAGTCGCAGGGCTCACAGAGACAGACAACTCTCTCGCTCATTCACACCTAGGGGAAATTTGGACTGACATGCAGGCACAGGGAGAACATGCAAACTGTAACTGGACTTGAACCCTGAACCTCCGCAACGCGCTAACCACCCAGCCGCCTTTTGAATAATTATAATTTTACTCATATAAAAGGCAAACGACTTAAGGGACGCCGTGCAATATGTGACCACGAGATGAATTGTGTTGAGCAACCAAAAACAAGTGCTAAAAGGCACAAAAAAGATAAAAAACTACGGAGTGACCAAACCGCAGAATTTTCCTTTTGTTTTTTTGCCCAGCAGCGAGATGGTGGCCATTCATGCCAGCTTCCTCTTGGTGAGCCTCATCTAGACTATTATATAAATCTTATTTGCGTGCGTGTTCATATGTGGCTTACATGCTACTAAACGGCAGAACAGATTTTCATGGAAATTTACAAGGTACTACCTTAGACCTCTGGAACTGTTTTTAGCTAGGTTTTGAGTCAAGGCACCCCCAATTAAAACCAACTAAATCGATAAACATCTACTGTCGTGCATTAGCGGCTCTGGAGCTGCATGAGGTCATACTGCTCTTTGGCACTTCCTAGTGGCTCCCTGGCAATTTTGCAACAAACCATGTCCCCGACAACCTTCATAAAGTAGAATGCCCAGCAACGCAGAGCCCGGCAACGCTAAGCCTGGCAATGCCGGGCCATTATGCTTGTGTTACGTAAAATAAATACACATTTCGCAACCTGCTAGTATTTAAAATAAAACACACGTTCATATAGATAGATAGATCGATAGATACTTTATTCATCCCCGAAGGGAAATTCACATTTCCAGCAGCATCCCTGAGCTGAGAACAATACAATGATAAAGCAAAACAATACAATATACAAATACCCAGTGTGACGTGCAAATGCCCACTGTAGCTTGTTGTATAGAGTATTTAAATAGTGCTACATAAAATACACACTGCAATAAAAGTACGGTAATATGCAATGTAGGTGGTGTGGTTTACTGTGGGCTTTTACTCTGCCGGGTAGAGTTAAAGAGCCTCATGGCATGAGGAAGAAAAGATCTCTTCAGTCTGTCCGTAGTACAAGACAGTGACAGCAGTCTGTCGCTGAAACTGCTCTTCTGTCTGGAGATAATGCTGTGTAGTGGATGCGATGGATTGTCCATGATTGACCGCAGCTTTTCCAGTGCCCGTCTCTCAGCTACTGTTGTTAGGCTGTCCAGCTCTTTGCCCACAACAGAGCTCGCTTTCCTAGCCAGTTTATTGAGACGAGAGGCATCCTTCTTCTTGACGCTGCCTCCCCAAAAAGCTGTCGCATAGAAGAGCGTGTTGGCGAGGCAGCATATGCTATGAACCCAAACATAATTCTCGCGTTTCTCAGTCCCTGAAAGTTCTGTTGGCTTGAAAGCGTAACCCTGACGGATCGCCTCTGTTCTTTATCGACAGGTAAAGGTTCATGGTCTGGATACGGTTCTCGTCCCAGAGGGAGGGGAATCGTGGACAAATGCTGCCGGTCCAGCGGTTGTGACTTGCAACATCTGGAGAAGTACTGCGCTAAGGCAAAGAAGCAAGAGCAGACCACAGCCTGGCCCAGTACAAGCACGAGCACAGAAGTACTCTCCACAAAACAGACACATGTGGTAAGAGCTGCGTAAAAACACGCTAGCTAAATAAGAGAGTGTACGTTTACACGCGGGTAATAATCTAAATGGGAATTGCCTATTTCCAGTTTTCCCATTAGGTAATGAAGTGTAAAAGCGCACAATAACCCGATTAAGGTTTACCCGGTAGTCCTTTCATTTTCCCATTACTCGTGCGTGCATATGTATTCGCAGGGTTGGGTAGGATTACTTTAACTGGATTACTTTCAATTACTTTTGGATTACTCCAATACCAAATATGCTAATAAAAGACAAAAGAAACTAAATATGAATAAAACGACTAAATTTTGTGCAGGCTTGGGGAGTAACGGAAAACATGGAACGGCAAAAATGATGTTGGCAAGCTGTTTGGATTTATTTTCTTTTTGTTTCTGTCGCATTTTATCTTAGTTTTTGAGAGCATTCCACAACACCTTGAAAACACTCTCGAACCTGCAATGAGCTATTGTTGTGTGCTATTTTAATATGTACATATATTCAATCAGGTTTATGTTATCTTTCAGAGGTATGATGATTTCATATGTTTAAAAAATATAAATGACCTACTTGGGGCGGCAGTGGCTCAGGACGTAGAGCGCTCGTCTTGGGATTAAGAGATCGCAGTTCGAATCCCGGCTCCTCCGTGTTACATGTTGAAGTGTCCTTGGGTAAGACACTGAACCCCTAATGCCCCCAATAAGCATGTTAGGGCCTTACATGGCTGCACGGCCGGTATTGGGAAATGTGAAGCACACTGTAAAGCGCTTTGGGAAGTCTTGACTTGAAAAGCGCTATATAAATGCAGGTCATTTTATTTCATTTCATTTCTACTAGCTAAGCACTTTGGACTTTAATCGTGTGGCAACAACTTAATTATCTTAAACCTGCTACTAACAGGTGAGCAAAACACATCATGATGACGTCCGCATGCTGAAATTATCATGTTGATGAAAAGTAATCATTTACCAGATAAAGGAATGTAAATAGACGCATGCAACAAATAATACTGGCAATGAACCATAACAAGTTAGTGGCAAGCCGTCAGATCAGCTCAGGTCAAACTAAGGACCAAGGTCATCTGATGCCAGAAGCTTCTGCCTACTCTGTCCTTGAAACATTTTGTTTCTGCTTATCCTTGTCTTGCAGGCTTATCAGTTCCAAGAAGTATTTCAGAAAAGACTTTTACAGCACCTGGGGCCGCCCGGCAGTCCGAAGAGGGAACTTTATAGGAAAAGAATGAAGACGTCTTCGCAAAAGTACCATGCAAGGGGCCGCTCCGCCACGGGGCCAAAATTTTTAAGCAGCTGACCCTCCTCCAGTGGTTTTGCCTCACTATTGGAGTGAACCCAGATGCACGGACCCTCCTCTCAGGACTGGCCTGACTCTCACCAACTGGTGTTTGATGTCACGCATGAATGTTTTGTACTATAACAGGCATGTCAAACACAGGGCCGGCCGGCCTGTTGGATGATTTAATCCGGCCTGCCATAAATTTTTGAGTATGTCAAAAACAGAAATTGATTTTTTTAAAGGAATGCAAACCAAATGCTGCCTCTGGCCGCTAGTGAGCAGTAAAGGATATACTCTTAGCTTTTGTGGGCCCATCCTAGTAGTAGTTTCATCTGATGTAGTCTAATCTTCTTGCCAACGCATTGTTAAAACTTTTATTTTGTATTTATTTTTTTATTTATTTCCAACCAGTATGAGAATTAAGGTCAAAATAAGGTTTTAAAGGCTCTGCCTTGATTTTGTGTAGTTTGGTGAGTTGGTTCAAGAGTGAAAATAACCATGAAAATAGTTTTTTGCCCATTTTTTGTCATCGATGATTGTAATATATAGGGTAGGCTACTAAAGATATTTGAATTATAAAGCAAAATACTTTACTGAAAAACAAGGCTAAACATTTTGAGTTGAAATCATTTTACCTATCCGGCCCACCTAAGAACAGAAATTCTGGAGTATTACATCCCTGTACAATTGGAAATGCTGTTTTTTCTGTGATATTTTCAGTACTTTATTTAAGTTCATAGTAATTAAAGTGAAGAAAATAAGTGGTTGAACACCCTGTTATTTTGCTATTTCTCTCACTTAGAAATAATGGAGGGGTTTGACATTTTCATGTCCACTGTGAGAGAGATAAACTAAAAAGAAAAATCCAAAAATCACAATCCATGATTTTTTTATTTGTGTTATTCAGTAGCAACACCTGTGTATCATCTAGAATTTTGACCCTGAAAGACCTGTTAATCCGCCCATTAGAAGTCCACCTGCACTCTGTCTATCTTCCTGAATTAGAACTGTTTGAGTTCCTTAGCTGCATAAAGACACCTGTCAACCCCGTACAATCAGTAAGACTTTAACTTGTAACATGGCGAAGACCAAAGAGCTGTCCAAAGACACCAGAGAGGAAATTGTACACCTCAACGAGGCTGGAAAGGGCTACACATGGTACAGGATGAGTGCACTGCATTAAAGACAGGATGAAGACATTTTCTGATTTTGGAATATCAACTTGACCCGATAATATCAATATATAAATACATAATTTCTGAGCCGATTTTGCATCCACACTTCGTTAATGAGTTGTCCATTTCGTTTGTTAATTCAAAGCTTTTACTGTTTATTTATAGTACATTTATGAGTGTTTTTCCAAACATGTCTTGTTTATTTTCGACACATGCACTTTGCTAACATTGTATAATTTGTACATTATCTTAAACTGTTTTATCTTATTTCATTTGTGTGTAGAGGCTGTTTCTCTCTACTTTGTGGACCTTATCGAACATTTCATCTCTGTGTAACTAAAATGTTAAAAGAACTATTTATTCCCATAATTGTTGAGAATAAAAACATGATGATGATATAATGCACTGTGGTATTTCCTATCAACACATTTTAAACACCCTGATTTGGAAATTTCGTTTAGAGCAATTTTCAGGCTTGCCCGGTTATTTAGTTTCTACTTTGCCGGCAATTCATAACAATAAGTTGTTTACCACAACATGACCTTATGTTTTGACGCGGAGTCTCGTTGACACGGTACACAGATGATCCTTTTATAACGGTACTCGAGTTATCTAGTCCCTTCCCTACTGTTAGGAAGGCCATCTCAACGAAAGACTCAGTAGGATTTAAATTTTCCCGAAAGCAGAGATATTATATAATAGTCATCTTCTAATCTGTGTTTGAAGCTCACAATCAAGACTTTAGTCATACAAACACTCAAAGTTAAACAAATAAAAAAATAAAAATAAAAAGCCGAATCAGAGTGTTCAAATTACACTTAATTACACAAAAAAAATACATTTTTGGTGCCCAAAAAATTGGAAAGAAGTAAAAAGTTATTTTGTTCGACTAGTTGATCATTTTTGCTCATTTTAAGTACAGTAAATTCCGGACTATAAGCCGCTACTTTTTTCCCAAACGTTCAACCCTGCGGCTTATTCAGTGATGCGGCCAATTTATGTCATTTTTCTAGCGGCGCACGAGTTCAAGGCACATGATGCAGCTTAAGGCAATCGAGCAGTCCGATAAAGAAGGAAACAGAGCTACTGCACGTAAACTTTGCGAGCGTGTTGCTAGCGTGTTTTTGAATAAGGGAGCGTAGGTCGAAGTCTACATGACAAAGTCTCTTTCCCATACTAAAGGAGGATATGTTTGATGACGAAATTATAGGGAGGAAGCTGAGAACGGTTTACCGTGGTTTCTACATATACGGTATGTTTTTTTTTTTTAACAGACCCGCTAACTGTATTCCGAGCGTGTTGTTAGTAGCGTTTTGCTACCCTTCACAGGCACGGTTTGGGATGAAAGTTATAATAATAAACATTAAAGCTTTGAAAACTCTCTCGGTGTACCGTCTTTCTTTGTAAATATGTGTAACCATGTATAATATGTATTTGCAACTGTGTATTTTTGTAATGTATTTATTTGTATTTATTTTGGACACTTATTCTGATAAGTCTTGCACTGACTAATTAAAAAGAAGGGGCGTAACAAACGCCGGGGATGACGGGAAGTGGGGACCGGTAAAGGTGAGTGTTTGTGGACACGGCAGATAATAGTGGATATATATTTTTCCCACCCTTACCTTTGGAAATATACACTTTTTTTCCTTGGATTACTTTTAACGAGACCCGGACTCTGCAGGTCTGCATCAAATTTTAACTACCGGTATCATTTTCCGTTCATTTTGCCAGCTGTGGTTTTTTTGAACTGTGTACCTTATGTTCAGCTAAAAACGCGGGACGCAAAGTAGAGTTTGGGTTAATTTTGTGATTGTGTTACATGTTTTGATGTGGGCGCATGCGGCTTGTATACAGGTGCGGCTTGTTTAAGTACAAAAGCGGTTATCCCCTTAAAATGTGGTGGGTGCGGCTTGTAATCAGGTGCGCTCTATAGTCCGGAATTTATGGCATTATTTTTGCTACTTTTCTAGAAAAGCAAGACCGAAATACAGCGTAAACGGTTCAAAATAAAGTTTAAAAAAAAATGAATACCCTGTATTACCACCAGAGCTATGGTTGCCACAAATGAGCAGAACAACTTTATACTGTCAATTAAGGCAACATGATAATTGAAGCTTTAAAAACAAACAAAACATGAAACTAGTGCCGGTAATTTATTTTTAAACATGTTTGACGGATTGGTGCCTCAAAGTTTCTTTATGAAAAAAGTAAGCCTTGGCTGAAAAAAGGTGGAAAAAACTGCTATAAAGAGACTTTAAGGGCTCGGATGTTCTCCTTGGGAGGGCTTTAACTAAAGTCCTGTAGATAAAGATGTACTGGTTCACCTCACAACACACGGAAACAGACACACGTGCTCAAAATAAGTTTAAGTCAAGACTTCCCAAAGTGCTTTACAGTGTGCTTCACATTTCCCAATAGCGGCCGTGCAGCCATGTAAGGCGCTAACCTGCTTATTGGGGGTATTAGGGGTTCAGTGTCTTACCCAAGGACACTTCGACATGTAACACGGAGGAGCCGGGATTCGAACTGCGATCTCTTGATCCCGAGACAAGCGCTCTACCTCCTGGGCCACTGCCGCCCAAGGTTTAAATTTAAATTTAAATTTTAATCAAATTACAAAGCCCACACGGCAGGCCTTGGGGCAGCTAACAGCTGTGATAAAAAAGGGAAATAGCAGACCTTTACACTTTTTTTCGGTTCTATCCATAAACAAAGCAGATTTTGAAGTACGGTGTTTGAAATTTAGTCCCGCCCACTCTGTGAAAAATTGAAAATTCAGAATCATTTGTGTTTTGTTCTGAAGCCCATAAAACACACTCATGTGAATGGTTGTTCTCAGCTGTGAGAAAAATGACTGGTGTCCCCTTGAGTTTATTAACCTTTCTCTTTCTCAGGTCGCTTAGGGTTAGCACTTTAAAACATGACATTGAGAAAAAGGTCCTCCTCCCACTCCGTATGGAAATGTTAGGTTTTTGACTTCTTACTTGATCCTGCTCCCACACTTTTTTTATATTTATATTTTCTTGAATTCAGAAGGAATAAACCCGAAGCTTACGAGGAACCTCCAAAGCAGACTGCTCAGTAACTCAAACATTTTAACAGGGTTGTATGCGCATGCGTTGTGACCCATGCATCAGAAAGATCATACGTCGGACTGGCCGATTTGTATGTCAATCAAATGACATATTTTATAGTCAGGAGAGGATAGGTTAGGCGGCACTGCGGCTGGGTGGTTGGCGCCAATGGTGCAGAGGTTCAGGGTTCAATTACAGCTACGACAGCCTTCCCGTGTGGAGTTTTCCTGTTCTCCCTGTGCCTGCATGGGTTTTCTCTGGGCGCTTCGGTCTCCTCCCACATTCCAAAAACATGCATGTCAGGTTAATTGGAAGGTCCTACTTGTCCCTGGGTGTGATTGAGCGGGTGAATGGTTTTATGTCTCTGATTGCCCTGCGACTGGCTGGCGACCGATTGAGGGTGTGTCCTGCCCACTGCCCGAAGATAGCTGGGATGGGCTCCAGCACCTGCGCAACCCCAAGTGAGGATAAGCGGCGAAGAAATGCTATGTGCCCCTAGAAGGGTCACGGAGCTGTTGATAGGCTGCGTATACGGCGCGCAGTCTCTCGCCTATTCCTTCGGAGCTGCAGTCATGCGGCAGCAATGTTGTTCTCAGGTGGGGAACAACGCATTGTGTCCTGACCATGCCCTACGATCTACCCACACAGTCGTTGTGATCCACTGGTAGATCACGATCAACATTTTGGGCACTCATGGCCTAAAACATATCCCCAGTGCGAAAGTCCTGGGCGAGGGGGGTACAGCTGGCATCATGATCAAGTCCTGAACGCCATCGAAAAATCCCTCAGCTGTGGCATTGGCTAATGCAAGTGTCTCTGCTCAGTGAAGAACTCCATCACTTTCATCCAGGTTGGGGAGAAGCCACCATCAGCTGCTAGAGCTACTTCATCTGGGTTGCTAGCAACAGCACAGGACTGGGAAATGCAAGTTGACCTAGGTAGGCAACTGAGATTCCCACAGTCCATTGCCCCAACAACACTGTTGCCTGACATGGGGCTTATCTCTGAGGTATCTAAGCTCAACGTTCTCCTGAAAATGACTGTACCCTGGGATGTCAATCCGAGGAAGAGAGCAATAGAGGTTGCCTCCAGGTGGCTATGGTTACGGAGAGGAGAACCATGCGTGAGGTAGCGCTACTTGGACAGAAACTGGGGCTGGATCAACCCCAAGTGGGTCACCTGGGTGAAACTGTGGGATGTTTGAAAAACCTACAACACTCAGTGTACCCAGGTAACAATACTAATGCTATGTCCAAAAATTTTCATCTCTGGAAAAAAAATTGAAAATGTACATTAAATTGATATTCTGATTTTCTGACTGATACCTATACATTTTTTATTTTAATCTACCTTTCTTTGATACACCTACAAACAGTAGTGGCAGTGGAACGGTATAAGAGAATTAGCTCTAGTTTATATGTAGTGTATTTTGTTATAACAGGTAAATTGGGAGCATTGGTTTTTGATATGGTACACGGTAAAAACACGCAAGCTGTTACACAAAAGGAAATTACTTTTGGCTCATCAAATGTCAATGTTGGGAAATTCTGTTGTCGAAATACGGCTGTTGCACCAAATCCAACAAACAAAACGACTTCTTGTTTTTTCAATTCCCATGCTGAGACAGCAGCTCAATATCAGTGTTAACAAGCTATCTGAATTCATGCCATGTTTAAACTTTAAACACAGTGTTTCATCATGGTAAAATCGCAACAGCAATGTGCAAGTCACAGATAAATTGAACATGTGGGGCAAGGACTTTGTGATTAGATGCCAGCCATTGTTGCATTTTGATTATGGCCTGTTTCGCGGAGAAAATTCAGATTATGTGGCTCCCTTTCAGACAACTGCACTCAATGGGTCCGTCCACATTGCTGGGTCAATGAACACACTCACTGAGCAACAGACCACCTAGCGGTTATTCCAACTGGCTTTGATGCCAATGAGGTCAGCCCTGTTCAAGTTCCTACACACTAAATTGCTGTAATCGTGCTTACTTTTCCAGTGGGTTGGTGAAAATTTCGAATATATTTTAAGAAGTAGCACTTGCCAAACTAAAAAAAAACAAACAAACAACAATCTAGCCCTATTGGTAAGTGTTTTGTTTAATTTGATTTCCTTATTTTCATAATATTCTTCGTACATTCTTTTCCCAATAAAATATTAAACATTCATCTCATTAGCTGCACCGCTTATCCTCAGTAGAGTCGCGGGGGTGCTGGAGCCCATCCCAGCAATCATCAGGCAGTGGGACACCCTGAACTGGTTGCCAGCCAATCACAGGGAACACAGGGACAGACAACTCGCTCGCTCATTCACACCTAGGGACAATTTGGACCGGCCAATCCACCTGAAATGCATGTCTTTGGAATGTGGGAGGAAACCGGAGTGCCCGGAGGAAACCCAAGCAAGCACGAAGAGAACATACAAACTCCACACAGGAAGTCCGGTAGCTGGATTTGAACCCACACAGGAGGTTCCCAAGACCTTAGAACTGTGTTTCCAAGGACAAACATATCACATCATGGAATTGACTGTGCAACAGTGCTGCCCTAACATGAAACATAATCCATTGAAATAAATGGAATTAAAATATATGGAAGAAAAAAACAAATTGTCCTTATTTTAAGTATATTACTAAGTATGTTTTATCTAAATAGGAAAAGTTAAACAGACAGAATATTTACATGTTTTTTAAACACAAGAGCGGGGTTTTCCAATGTACCCACAGGTACCAGTTGGCCCCTGAGAACACATGAGTAGCCCTGGTTGTAGAAATAGCTCACCAGTAATAGGTCATTCTGAACTAGCATGAGTTTTGATTGGTTGACTCCACCTGATTTAACCTTACTTCCATTGATAACAAACTGGTGTAAACATAGTAATAACACGAAATGCATATAAAAAGGATAGCACTATGCACTTATCAGTAACAAAACGTAGCTGTACGTTTTAAAGAGATTTGTGACTTCTGCATGAGACCAATATAAAAGTAATAAGAAAAATAGGAATCTGGAATGGAAGGAGACCAAGAGGAAGGCGGTTGACGTGGATGGAGGGTGTTATGAGTGCACTGCAAGAAAGAGGTCTAAAGATAGTGGAAGTTAGAACTCTTGTTGGTGATAGGAATGAGTGGAGAGGTGTTGTGAAAGGATAGTGGGATGTATGGACGTGTTCTAAGAGATGGGCAGGGCACCTGTATGATGTGGCAGGGGTAAACCAGTGAAAGCTGTCAGCCCTGCTGTTGACCAGAAGAGTGTGTTGTGTCACCCTGACCCAAGTGACATGGCCGCTTTCTTGTGTCCCGTTTCATCTGGAGGGATGAAAGCATGACCAACTTGGGTGTTTGGGCATTTGGGTTGGCCATGGTCAAATTTTTCCGAGTATTTTTTAATTTATTTTTATTTTCCATTTTTCTTTTCTCTTTTCTTTTGTGTATGTCTTGCTGTCGGTCACCCCTCTCGAGGGATATGACCAGGGTAGGTAGATAGATAGATAGATAGATAGATAGATAGATAGATAGATAGATAGATAGATAGATAGATAGATAGATAGATAGATAGATAGATAGATAGATAGATAGATAGATAGATAGATAGATAGATAGATAGATAGATAGATAGATAGATAGATAGATAGATAGATAGATAGATAGATAGATAGATAGATAGATAGATAGATAGATAGATAGATAGATAGATAGATAGATAGATAGATAGATAGATAGATAGATTATCCTCAGTAGGGTCGGGGGGGTGCTGGAGCCTATCCCAGCAATCTTCGGGCAGTGGGCAGGGGACACCCTGAACTGGTTGCCAGCCAGACACAGCGACAGACAATTCACTCGCTCATTCACACCTAGGGACAATTTGGACCGGTCAGTTAACCTGACATGCATGTTTTTGGAATGTGAGAGGACACCGGAGTGCCTGGAGGAAACCCACGCAAGCACAGGGAGAACATGCAGGTCCGATCTCATGACCTCAGAACTGTGCCGCACACGCGCTAACCACTGCGCCGCCGTGCTGCCCAGCAAAAATACAACAATGATCAGTTGTATTTACATTGAATAGATCGTAACATACTGAGACATAATTACCTAAGTTATATTTTGTTTTTGATGTTGTTTAAAATGTTTATCAATGTAAATTAAATCATATTTTATTGGTTAAGGAAGGACAACGTAATGACACACCTGGAGGACATAAACACAAAAGTACAAATTGTAGTTAATTAGTGATGTTGGTGGAATTTTATGTATGACTATCATTAATGGCTTGAAGGAGAGCACACTACCAAACATTTTTTGGGGTGTAATTTATTGTTGTTGTTTTTTTTGGCTGTGTTTTTATTAATAAAGGGTTTACAATTAGCAAATAAGCCATGAAATAGATCAACAGCAGAGTAAGCAATTCAAAAGGTGCATACTGTCGTGATTGCCTAAGTGAAGTCACCTGGGGCAATCGTTTGGCGCGCTGGAGCGCACTTCCTGATTGGCTGACGTTCTCCACTTAAGCGGTCTGCGTCCAGAGATGGTCGTCCGAGTGTACTCTTTGTATCCCTGAGTGTTTCTACAGACTACAAGGTACCCACGACTCCTCTTGCCTGATTCATGCCTGCCTTCCGTTTTTGACCTTTTTCCGTTCCACGTTTTGCGACCTACTCTCCCGCTGCACCTTCCGTCTACCCGTCACAGAGCTGCCATTCCGCCCAAAGAGGCTGATCACCAACAAGCGCCGACGTCCCAAGCCAGCTCCAACATCTCTTTCAGATAAAAACTCTTCTGAAACTAACGCTATTGGATCCGAGAGTCCGTTCTGGTTCATGACACATACAGTACCTTTACTATCCATGCCAGCAATGCCAATTCTATCATAAAAGTTTGCGCTTCTAACCATGTTGTGAGTATCAAAACTGGAAATGGCAGCTTTTTGACTTTGCATCCAATGCCTCAAGCAGATGCATTGAAAAAACAGTTTTCTCTTGAGTTGTACCTGCACATGTGCATCCAAGGCAGGGGGAATATCCCACCATACACATTTGGTGATGGGGAGCACAGTTTGAGATGTCCTTAAAAAGTTGAAAGTTAAGTATTGTCTCTATTATGATAAAATAAGTATGTTTCAGGAATGCCTAACTGAGTTCAAGAAGCCCTTGTGCTGTATATTCCATCACACCTGTTTTTTTCTTTCTTTTATCAGGCCCATTTGGGTGGAACAAACCCCCAAAAGGATCATCAAAGAAGAGTTTATTCGAGCATGTCTAAGCAATGCACACAGATAATGTGTTACTCTGCCGCCATCTCCTGGGCTAAAGTAATAATTGCAGCCTTAAGATTTCAAATTCCTCACCCCACCTTTAAAATGTTCTCATGTTATTCACCTATCTAGTTAATTATTCAGCCTCCATCAGATAAACCAGTCGGGCAACAATATGGGCCCTCCCCCTGACTGGATCTGCCCCAACAACAATTTTTCACAGCTGTTTTTTCCTGCCAAACTCTATTCAGTTCCAAAGTCTGCCTATGATAAAATTTACTTTCGGGATCGTGTTCATGTGTGTGTCAGTTATCAGAAGGGTTCTTATCAGAAGTGACTTATATAACAGGTAGTTTGTTTCAGATTTCAATGTTTTTTTTACTTCAGAAAGAAAGAGGAAATCTGAGAGCCTGAGAGTGAAGTCTGACAACACTTCGACAAGTGCACTTCCTCATATATGTGCCTAATAGCAAGAAAGCCGTTGCCCCAATTCGGTGGAAAATAATCACTTAAATGTGGGTTTGGCACGTTCAAGCATATGACATTACCTTGATTTTTATTCACTTGAAGAATAGTCATTCCGAGCTGCTCAGACATGGACGCAACATCGCACTACACAAGAGAGGTATGTGCTGGTCCTTCATGACTTTGATCTTTGATTTAGGTTTATCTCAGCTGTAATATTGAACTAGTTATAGGACAAAACTGATTAATGCAATAAATTGATGACGACAGGTGAACCCTTGAATTGTTCTGTGTGTTAGAACAGGGATGGACCTTAAACGATTAGTGACGTAATACATCCAATATTGTGGAGAAAAAAACATTTGTTGAGTTGCAGTGTATTTCCATACTATAATAATAATAATAATAATAATAATACATTGTATTTGAAGTAACTTTCAGGTCTCTGTACATATAGTAGGACACAACACAAAAGCAAGAGTAAAACAAGTAATAAATAGCAAATAAAACACATAAGAGTTAAAAGAGGCAGTATAAGAGGAAGATGGTCAAGAAAAAGCAAGTCGGAAGAGGTGAGTTTTGAGTCCGGATTTGAAAGTGGACAGGGTCGCAGAATTTCGGAGGTCAGGCGGCAATGTGTTCCAGGGCTGGGGGGCAGAGCGGCTGAAAGCTGAGGCGGGCAGGGGTTATACTGTAGTGAGATGGAGGGAGGAGGATGATCTGAGGGTCTGGGAAAGCGTGGCAGTGTGAAGGAGGTCAGAGGGGTAGGGACGGGGCAAGGTTATGAACGGCCATGTAGGTGTAGAGCAGGATTTTGCTATTGGTTCTCTGGTAGATTGGGAGCCAGTGGAGTTGCTGAAGGACAGGGTTGATGTGATACTAATACTTATAATCAGGGTTGGGCAGGGTTACTTTAACTGTATTATTTTCGATTACTTTTGGATTACTCCAATAAAGACAAAAGGAACTAAATATGAATAAAATGAATACATTTTGTGCAGACTTGGGGACTAACGGAATACATGGAATGGCAAAAATGATGTTGGCAAGCTGTTTGGATTTATTTTCATTTTGTTTCTGTCGCATTTTATGTTAGTTTTGCCGGAGATCAAAGAGATCAAAGCCAGGAGAGAAAGCTTACCACGTGTTGTGAGTCATAATTTTATTCATATTTAGTTTCTTTTGTCTTTTATTAGCATATTTGGTATTGGAGTAATCCAAAAGTAATTGAAAGTAATCCAGTTAAAGTAACCCTACCCAACCCTATTATAATTTATATGCAACACAGCAAAAAAAATGACAGGATGGATGTTGAATTTCCTTTGAAGAAATAGCGAAACTGAATCAAATATGTAAGAGTGTACAAATATGTATGTTACTGAAGACTCTAAATTGTTTATGGGTGTCTATTTTTACCATAAAAGTTGGTGTATCAATTTCATGTTTTTGGCTGGTGAGCAGTTCAAGAGGGAGTCCATCCCTCACCCAACGAGAGTTGGGATGGGCTCCAGTTCACCAAGTGCAACACAACATAAATAAATGGATGGATTCAACTTTTTCCACAATATAGTGGTTATGTGAGCCCATCCTTCTTCTGAAGTTTTAGTTTGTTAAGAGGGTTTTTTTCCCAAGGACAAACATCACATCATGGAATTGGCTGGAAAAAACGTAAAATTCAATTATTATTTTTATTATTCTTGGTCGTTTTCCACATTCAAGATATGGGAGTTTAAAGTCATATCCATTACAGCTTCTACACACTCAAACCTTGCAAAACCATTGCAGTACTTATGTCTCGGTTTTGTCTGAACAACTTATTACTATGTTAAAATAGAGCTGAAAAAATGTTTACCCTAGTAAATGTCTTACTACTACAACGTCTCAAGCTACCAAATTAATGTCAAATAGTCAAACAACAAAATGTACACTATCTAACCTTCAGCTGGTACTTACAAGCTCCTGATAGACATTCGCCTGTTTCAATATAAAGAACCTGAGGATAAGTGATTAAAAAAAAGTAAATCTGCTTGCAGCCAAGTGAGATAAAAGCTTTACTGAAGTCTAATCCAACAGATACAGATGAATGCCTCAGCAGTTCATGTGCTCTTCTTGGAAGACGTAATAGTGTATAGTTTTCCCTCATGTGGCTGGGTTACTATGCTAACTACTACTATTACTACTGCTACTACTACTACTACTACTTCTACTACTACTACTACTACTACAACACACACACACCTACTCACAAATTACAAAAATAAGTTAAAAAAAACACGGCGTAAAAGATCAAATACGCTTATTGCGCAGAACATGTAAAACTGTGTGAAGCTAATCTACAGCATTATAGTTGGTCTTTGTGTTGTCTTTATTTTAAAGAGAAATTGTGTTTTATGTAGCACTTCCTAGTGGTGAAAAAACTTTATTCAGTAAACAAAATATTCATATAAACAATAAGCTAAATGACATAAACTATTAGATGAACGTGCATTTTATTAACTACTCCTGGGTCAGGACGTTTTTATTTATTTTATACAATATGAGACTCATATCTTGAAGGGTGCTAACATAAATGTCCCCCATCTTGCCTGAATAAACAAAAAAACTTGAAAAAGGCTGGGCAAAAAGATGAGAAGGGTGTGTTTTGGTTACTTTTATTCTCCGTAGTTTGTATTCTTCCTTGTGCTCATTAGCCCTCATTTTTGGTTGCACCACACATTACAGAAGAATAACACAAAGGACCCCTTTAAAATAAAAAACGAAGATACTTTCAATATTGGAACGCTTGATATTTTGAAGAAATATATTGAAAATATTAGATTCAAAGCCAATACATTTTGATGGCAATAGATGTCTTTGGCTTTAAACCCATTGTTTTTATTGACGGATATAGTCGCCAATGGCAATGTGTTGACAAAGCCCAGGGCACTTTCTATGTCATTTTAGGGGAAACGTAGCATAATTGGCTGCACCATTAGATGGACCAAAACATGTAAATGTTGCATGTTGTTGTTGTTGTTGTTTTTTTTGTTGATGTTGGTGTTGGTGTTGGTGTTGGTGTTGGTGTTGGTGTTGGTGTTGGTGTTGGTGGTTGGTGTTGGTGGTTGGTGTTGGCAGTTGGTGGTTGTGGTGGTGGCAATGGTGGCTTTGCGTTAGCATTGGTGTTAGCGTTGGTGGTTGTCGTTGTCAGTAGTGTTGGTGTTGGTGGTTGGTGGTTGGTGGTTGGTGGTTGGTGGGTGGTGGTGGTGGTGGTGTTGGTGTTGGTGTTGATGTTGGTGTTGGTGTTGGTGTTGCTGCTGCTGCTAGATCGCTTCAAGTCGTCTAAAGATGATCTTTAGGAACGACATGGAACGCTTCGGTCGTGCTACGAGTTCCGCGAATTCGGATCCAACTGCCCATCGTTGACGGTCCGCGATGAAGGCGGGGCAATCGACCCATAGGTGTTCGGCCGATTCCTCACTCTCCCCACAAAGTCGACAGATGTCGGTGGCCGACTTGCGGAGGAGGAATTGCCAGCGTCGGAGCAGCGGATGGTGTTGGTGTTGGTGTTGGTGGTTGGTGGTTGGTGGTTGGTGGTTGGTGGTTGGTGGTTGGTGGGTGTTGGTGTTGGTGTTGGTATTGCGGTTGGTGTTGGTGGTGGTGGTGGTGTTGTTTGTTGTTGTTTTTGTTGCTTTTATTTAAACAAATATTCTACAAAAACATTACTAATCAGAGCAATGTGTTTGGACTAGTGTCAGCCCAAACAACACGATATTCTGGGGAAATTTATTCGGGTTGACTTCACAAATAAACTGACCTACACCAGTGTTTGAGATAATGTCTGCGTGCATCTTTTACGCCGGGCGTACAACTTACAAAACATCTACGCCCGGGTGGCCGACAACTTTTTCAAGAAAAAACTAAAAATAATAAAATCTTTCGGGGTTTTTTTTTTTGGGGGGGGGGTGGTGGGGGGGGTTCAAATCAAACGTTTGATTTCTTCCGATTTGGAAATCTTTGTTCGGTTTGGAAATTTTGGAATTTCGGTTTGTTTGGCAAATTGCATACTCGGCAGCCAATCAGAAGTCCGCATCGAATAACTTTGCACTTTCGGACTTTCCCGAGCGTTATAAGGTCGCGCATTTGCATATCATTTTCCAAAGTAGACGCACAGAGAACACAAGAAAAATGGATAAGTGGTTAGGAATCAAGCCAAAACCTCAGCCCCAGAAATTGAAAAGAAGCTAACAAAATTGATGACGCTACAAAACGTAAACGTACATTAAAAGACTCGTGGAAAGAGGAGTTGACGTGGCTTGTAGGAGAAGACGCAACACAAACATTGCATGAATGAAGATGAGGAAATACAGGTACATACTGATGGCAGATGGAAAACAGCGATGTCATGTTGTACATGCAATGAATGTTATAAGTAGATTTATAATAAACTTAATTTTAAAGTGTTGTTCTCTTATATATTCTGATTATCAATCCTTAATATTTTGAAACAATGTTTTGTTTTGTTTTTACGATTAGTCGTCTTATTGTGTTTCAAGTTGTGAAAAATGGGGCAGGCAACTTTATGGCTGGGCAGCCAACTTTCCAGAGTTGGCTGTCCGGTAACTTTTTGTCATGAGTTTCAGACACTGCCTACATTCAAAATTTTATTCATTTTTCTTGAAATGGAACAGCAAAGTTACAAAATATAACATGATGTATGACACCCCCGTTTTTTTTTTTAATTTTATTTCATATATTTTTATTCCATGTTCACATAGATAACAGAGCAACCGCCGTTTCGACACAGGAGGAGCATCAGCTTGTCGTCTTTACGCATTAAAAGTAAGCTTGTGTAAAACCAAAGAATATAAAGTCACTAAAGACACATTTGATGCACATCTAAAAAGTAAACTTTAGTCTGATGATCACCCTTTGCAGAAAGGAATACCAATTTCGAAGAAGCTGGATTTCCACGGCAAAGAAGTGCATGGTCCTTTTCATCTGCTCGAGCTTTGTCTAGAAGAAGTAATTATCACTTTTAACCTACATTCTACTAAAAGATGAGAATTAAAACAGGCCACCAACAGGTTAAAGAAACAATGGTATCTTTCAACATGAGCTATATTTTCTATTCACAGGGACATCTCAAGATGGAGCTGCAGCTTCACAATCACACAGCACTCAGGCCCTAGCAAGTCAAACAGGTACACAAACATCCGTTCTCTCCAAGTATGTAACCACAGCATGATGAAGAATAAGCATTCATGTGCGGTAAGGTTCGTGTCTGGTGAGGCACAGTCAGATTTACAAAAAAAATTACCGTACATCTTATTCATTGTTTGATTGGCAGAGCAAAAAAAAGCAGTATATAAACTGTAGCATTAAAAAAAACGTTTATTGTAGTACCTTAACTTATAGTCTATAAATTGGTCCTTTTGAATGAAAGCATCAATACAGAATATAATAGAATATACCTTTACTGTCATTGTTACAACATGGGATATATTGTGACAACGAAATTGTACGTGGCACACCAGTCCACATTTTACAGTGAGAATAAGGAAAACAAAGAGATAAAGGAACAAAGAAGATGTTTGTACTGTCCTTGTTGCATAGGCTTTGTTTTCCTCCGGAAGCGGGGTGTATGAGGAGGTGAGGGACAGACAGAGATGGCCGGATCCAACTAGATGTTTGATCTTACTGTACACACGGTCCAGTGTTTTTTCCCTAATTGCTCAGTCCACGTATTGAATGAATTTGGGAAGTACAGTCCTTAAGCATGCCTGATTCAAGTCGCCGGCGACGATAAAAGCTCCGTCGGGGTGTGCAAGCTGCTGTTTTTGATAGTACGTAGCGGGTAGGAGATTTAGCGCTATGCCAACGTTAGCATCCGGTGAAACGTTAGCATCCGGTGGAACGGAAACAGCAACCACAATGACCACAGTTAGCTCTCTCAGCAGATAGAAGGGTCTACAGTACACGATAATGCTAGAAAATCTATATCGAGTGAGCAGTGTGTGTCAATAATTCGGCTGTTATTGTAGCGCATAGTCCCCCACCCCTGTTTTTACCGGAGTCTCCGTCTCATTCGTGCAGGTGAAGCGTGCGTCCTGCTAGTTGGACTGCGGCGTCGGGGAAGCCAAGACTCCGTAATGACAAAAATACTGCAATTTCGGATGAAGTTGTTGGTGGCGATCCACAGCTCAAATTCACTCATTTTGTGGACAATGGATCAGGCATTAGTCAGGAACATGCTTGGAAGCGCTGGTCCGTGTGGTCGCCTTCTTAGCCTAGGCCCGACCGGCAGCCTTTACTTTTGCTCCGTCGTTGTCGGCAGGCAGATCACCCAGGGAGATCCGGTGGTCTCTGTATATCCCTCGGGATGTTGTGGATGTTATTGTAGTTGTAAAAGGAGTCGAAGGGAAAATGTGAGGGATAAAAGAACACTGAAAAACAAAAGACGAACTGGAGCCCCTGAAGCCGCTGCACTCGCGCGCCATATAGTCAATCATCTGTTTTACAAAAAGTCCATGCAACGAAAAAAGGTTATGGACGGCTTAACTTGCTGTTATCTAGCTAATGCTATTACAAATTGTATCGTTTGTGGCTGGGGTGTGCGCCAAACCAGAGACATTGGTCTCAACGTCGCCCTCAGCCATGACGTTAATAGATTGAGTGCCTCACTCTGAATCTGCACTCGCATATCAATAAGTTGCATATTGCTATTTTTGAATAAAACTATCATTAGAGAGGTAATCCTTCATTATGAAAGAAAGTCCATGCAAGTGAAAAAATACTGTAAACTGTAGCTTGACATGGTGTTGGCTTACTAATACTATAACTAATTCTAATGTTTGGGGCTTAGGTGTGAGCTAAATCAAAATCCTTAGTCTCACTATCACACTCTGCCATGAGGCAAGAGAATTGTGTGCCTCAGCAGAGTGCTATGTTACGGACTAATTGTATTAATGATATACATAATATAATGTAAAAAATAATTTTAAAACCTAAAACAGTAAAATTACGGTACATGAGAAAACACTATAACACTGAATAAATGTTTTGTATCAATGATGACTGCATCAACAAAGTCTTGGAAATCGACGAAACCTATCGAGTGAAGAGGTAAAAATACATCTTACTTCATCCAGAGGCAAGGCTGCAACGATACAAAATCCATAATTTCACAATACAATATACAGTGAAGAAAATAAATATTTGCTGTTTTGCTATTTCTCCCACTTAGAAAGCATGGAGGGGTCTGAAATTTTCATCGTAGGTGCATGTCCACAGTGAGAGAGATAAACTAAAAAGAAACATCAAGAAACCACAATGCATGATTTTTTTAACGATTTATTTGTGTGATATAGCAAATAAGTACTTGAACACATGAGAGAATGAATGTTAATATTTGATACAGTAGCCTACGTTTGCTATTACAGAGGTCAAACGTTCCCTGTAGTTTTCCACCAGATTTGCGCACACTGCAGGAGGGATCTTGGCCCACTCCAATACACAGATCTTCTCTGGATCAGTCAGGTTTCTGGTCTGTCGCTGAGAAACACGGAATTTTAGCTCCCTTCCAAAGATATTTTATTGGGTTCAGGTCCGGAGACTGGTTGGGCTATGCTAGAACCTTGATATGCTTCTTACGGAGCCACTCCTTGGTTTTCCTGGCTGTGTGCTTCGGGTCGTTGTCTTGTTGGAAGATCCAACCACGACCCATCTTCAATGCTCCGACTGAGGGAAGGAGGTCGTTCCCCAAAATCTCACAATACACAGCCCTAGTCATCCTCTTTTTAATGCAGTGCACTCATACTGTCCCATGGGCAGAAAACACTCCCAAAGCACCTCCATGCTTCACAGTAGGGACAGTGTTCTTCGGATTGTACTCTTCATCCTTTTTCCTCCAAACACGCTTAGTAAATTATGAACAAAAAGTTCTATTTCGGTCTCGCCTGACTATAAAACTTTCTCCCATGACTCCTCTGTATCATCCAAATGGTCATATGCAAACTTAAGATGGGCCTTGACGTGTGCTGGTTTGAGGATGGGAACCTTTGGTGCCATGCATGATTTCAAATCATGACGTCTTGGTGTATTACCTACAGTAACCTTGGAAACGGTGGTCCCAGCTCTTTTCATGTCCTTGACCAACTCCTGTCGTGTAGTTCCGGGTTGATTCCCCACCTTTCTTAGAATAATTGAGACTCCAGGAGGTGATATCTTGCGTGGGGCTCCACACTGATTGAGATTGACTGTCATATTTTACTTCTCCCATTTTCTAATGATTGCAGTGGACCTTTTTTCACCAAGCTGCTTCGCAATTGCTCCGTGGCCCTTTCCAGCCTTGTGGAGGTGTACAATTCTGTCTCTGGTGTCTTTGGACATTTCATTTCATTTCATTTCATTTGGACAGCTCTTTGGTCTTCGTCATGTTACAAGTTAAAGTCTTACTGATTGTATGGGGTGGACAGGTGTCTTTATGCACCAAGGACCTCAAACAGTTACATCTAATTCAGAAAGATAGATGGAGTGCAGGTGGACTTCTAATGGACGGATTAACAGGTCTTTCAGGGTCAGAATTCTAGATGATACACAGGTGTTCAAATACTTATTTGCAGCTGTATCCCACAAAACAATTGTTAAAAAAATCATGCATTGTGTTTTCTGGATTTTTCTTTTTAGTTTATCTCTCTCACAGTAGACTGGCAACTACGATGAAAATTTCAGACCCCACCATGATTTCTAAGTTGGAGAAACAGCAAAATAGTTACTTATTTTCGTCACTGTAAATGAAAATCTTTTAAACTAAACCCCAAGTAGTTGACTATTTCAGACTACTTAGTAGGAAGATAACAGTGACGTCCAGTCATGGGAGGCAGGTGAAGCTGTGCCTCACCAGTCATCATGGAAATGTAAAATTGCAAATATACCATATATATTTGTTCAGTGTTAAAGTTATTTCTCGTTTAATTTTGCATTTACATTTGGATTTATACAAAGAATGTTATGAATATGATTAGTATGTAAGACATAACTGTGCTGAGCATCTGCAAACACAAAGAGAGGCGCACACCTCAGCCCCAAACAATATTATTAGTGATGATATTGGCAAAAAGTGAAAAATTAAATATTTTCTCTTTTAAGTAGGCATTAACATTAAGTTCAAAGAGCCCTTATGCTTTATTTTCCATTGGGCCCATCCACTTTTATCAGGCCTTTTCGGGGTGTAACAAACCCTCAAAAAGATGAAAAAAGGAGCATTTATTTGAGCTTGTCTGTGAAATGCACGCAAATGATCTGTTACTCTCCTGCCATCTCCTGGCTTGAAGTCATGATTGCAGCTTTAAGTTTCAAATGCCGCACCCCACTTTGCATTTGTTAAGAAGATGCAGCACATAGGCTTTTTCTCTTCTTTGAGTTTAACGGCAATTGGCATCCATCACTTTGGTGCATTACGTCCCCCAGTACATAGATTTCATTTATAAGTTGTAGTAGGATAATACAACTTTTTTCTATGCTTAAATTTTTGTAATTGATTTCTTCCTCTGCCGATAAAATCATAAATAAGATGTAGGTTCGTTTATTTGTAAATCTGACTGTGCCTCACTCATACCTGTCAACCTGTACGTTTTTGCCGTACAAAGTACGTTTATTTTGCATTTTAAGACGTGTACGACGTACGAGAAAATCTGTAGGGAAAAACGCAAATTTGTCAATGATGGGTACCATCCAGTAAACACCGACTATCGCGAAACGGCAAATCAATCAAGTCAAAAGAGTTCGCCGCGAAAGCCTCTATCTCGGTATCGTTTTTTTTTTGTTGCAAACGAAGCGAGCGGTTGGATGCTACTGTGCGCATGGATCTGCCGCCTGGGGATTTCCCATCATGCATCATTCCGGGGGAAAAAAAATAGTGTAAGACAGGGGTGTCAAACTCATTTTAACTAGGGGACCACAAGATAGAACAAACATTCTGTCGGGGGCCGGACTAGTAGATTAAAGAGAAAGAAAAAGAGAGATAAAGAAATAAGAGAAAGAGGGAAAGAGCGTGAGAAACAAAAGAGATAAAAAGAGAAGTGGAGAGAGAGGGGGAAAGAAAGGGAGTAGAAGAAAGAAATGCAGAGAGAAATAGAAAGACACAAGGAGAGAAAAGAGAAAAGAAAGCGCAAAGGGTAGGAAGAGAGAAAAAGAAAAGAGAGAAAAGGAAAAATGGAAGTTAGAGCAAAAGAAGTTAAAAAGACACAGAGAGAGAAAGAGACAAAGAGCAACAAAGGAAGAGAAAAAGAGAAACACACAGACAGAGAGTGGGTGGAAAAGAGGGAGAGAGAGAGAGAGAGAGAGAGAGAGATTCAATCCCTTAGCGGGCCTGATCTGTCCCGCAGGCCGCTTGTTTAACACCTGTGGTGTAAGATTATTTTGTACTTTGTAAGGGAAAATAAGACAGTTTGTATGGGCATGGAGCCGTGGAGGTTGAAAGATGTGCTCACTAGACAGGAACTTCACTGATCCTGAAGCAAAATCCATAAAGTTACACTGTAAATAAAAATATTTCATACGCAAACCCATGAAGAAGTCAATGTTGTCGGACACCTGAATAAGAAAAAAATCCAGATAAGTTATTCTCTAGGGACTTGATGTTCATCTCCTTAAACAAACAGGTGCAACTTTGTGCAACAACAAAAGAAATCAACAAAGCGACGCAGTCATTTAGTAAAACTGCACAGGAAGCAATGTTCCCTGTAATTTTCCACGGGTCTGAGCGTTCACACAAAGTCGGTGAGCGACACTTGAAACAACAGTGAGCATCGGCAATCCCAAGTGTGGCAACTAATCCATTATCAAACATGTCCAAAACTTGACATCAAGTTACATTTTGCTGAGTTTCCGGCAATGCAAAATTATTTTTCACTTTTGAATGAATTGACTCATGTATTATTGCAAAGGTTGTACGGCCTACAAACGTCATTTGTTTTTACAATTCTTTCACAAGATTTTCATTTATTTTATTCCCGGTATCTTTTGTCACATAATACTAACATTTTTGGGGGCTTATTTACTCGGTTGCACGATACAGAACTGTATTTAATTACATTTTTTAGTGGAAGTACAATGTTGGCAACAAGATTGACTTGGTAAAAATGGAAATTATTTGAATGCAACACAAACTTTTTCTTCTTTTTCCCTGTTTTTTTTCTCCTTTTTATAAATTCCTTTAAAAAAGCTCTCATTCTGTTTATTTTTTCGTAGCTGTTACTTTTTTCTTTTCTCTATTTACTTTTTTCCTCTGTTTCTTTCTTTTCTTTTTTTCTGGCTTTTTTTTCTGAACCTTTCCTTCTTTTTTTCTATTCCTTTTGTTTCTTTTTTCCTCAGCTTTTCACTATTTTTTCATTTTTTCATTTTGGTATTTTTTTCTTTTTTGTTCTATTCTCCCCTTCCTTTAAGTCATTTTGCGCATAATTTTACATAATATTTGGTCATGTTGGGATGAAAGAAGCAAAAACAACCTGAAGAGCCGTTTAGGACCCGAAAGAGCCGGTTCCTTTTAGTGAGCTGGGCCGAAGAAGCCAGTCTTCGACAAACTCTACTAACTTTACTCAACTTCATTCTACTTCGACATTGACTTCAAAATACCGCATTTAGAACTCAACGTCAGGGGAACTCTGTAAGTTTTACTGTAAGTTTTACTTAATTAGCTTCTTAATTAGCAATTTTGAGCCCTGATTTTTGTGACTTGGCTAGATTTTCTTGTGCGCAGAAAAGCTCTGGGTAGTGCGCGATTGCGCACACACGCAGCTTAGAGGGAACATTGAGCCGGATAGATTTTCTTGTGCGCTGAGAATGTGCGGGCAGTGCGTGATTGCGCACGCACGCAGTTTAGAGGGAACATTGACAGGAAGTGAAGGTCTTGCGGTGAGCAATATTTTGAAAATCCCACACTAGCAGGTCATGTGAAGGCAGCGCTGCTTGACACTGATCTAACAACGACAGGAGACGCACACGCGCCCACACCCACGCACGCAGCAATGGTGGGCTTTGACGTGAACAGAAATGGAGAACATGCGCTACATATGTAGTTTGAATCCTTTTACTGCCAAATACACGTGTAAAGTTGACGCAAAGGAGTAAGACAACGATGAGTGCAACGGTACCGAGACGAGCGGGACTCCGGCTGGCGGACTTCAGAAGCAGATGGAGTAAGTTGCTTGTTCGCAACTCATAATGTCAATAAAACGGCTTCGACGGGGCAGGTTGCCGTCCTTCCAATCCATAATATGACAAGAGATAAAACCGAACGGAGTGGTTTAGTTTTTTATCGTCTAAAAGTTCCTGGTGTGTTCACGGTATCGTGTGTCGATTTATGTTGCCGTCAGGTGTTTAGCGAGACCTTGGGGAAGGGGGAGGGGTGGTACAATGGGGGCTTCTGTATATGTGTAATGTAATGTTTATTGAAAGTATTGTTCGATACATTAATCAAAACATGATACAAATCTAATGCTGAGAGTGAGCATGGCCAAATTTGGTCACCTTACGCCCCCTCCCCTAAGAAAATTTTTAAAATCTATCTCTGCCAACCTTTGCTTAATAGTTTGCACCGAATTTGCACTAACAACCCGGTCAGGCAAAAAAATCCAAATTTAAATAAAGTTTCCATGCAGGTTGCTGGTAGGTCTAGGCACCTGTAACTTCTATCTGTGGCCACGTAAACCATCAACACAACAGAACTGAAGAAATTGATCAAAGGGCACATTGATCATTCCATCTAGTACTATGAACACAAAAATTAAATCAAATCGAATTCTGTGGAGCTCCAAAAAGTCCAAGTTAAGTCCAGATATGACAAATTGTGCATCCCAGGTATCCGCTTCGTATACCAACGTTGAAGTCCTTCCAGTAAGTTGATGTCTTTGAGTAAGTCAGGGTTCCACACAACGCTATTATATTCTAACCCGGGTCTAACATACACGCAAAACATTCGAACTAAGAATGCTGGGTTCTTGTTGTAAACATTTCTGTACATGTTTGATGCTACGTTATTGGCTTTGTTGGTAATTTTGGCGATATGCGTGATAAACTTTAGGTTTGAAGAGTGACACCCAGATCCTTATGTTCAGTAACAACATGCAAATCATGATCATTAATGCTATACAGCGGAACAGAACCTTGAAAAAACGATTGAGCTAAGCATTTATGAGATGACAGTTGCAGTTGCCACTGTTCAGCCCAAAGAAAAGCTAATGTCATTTTGAAGAGAATCAATTGTTCCTGCAACCTGGGTTTTTGGTAAGAAAGCCGACAGTTTAGCATCATCGGCAAAAATTGAGATTTCATTACTTTGAATGACCTCGGGTAGGTTGTTCACAAAAAACAGGAATAATAATGGTCCTAGTACTGAGCCCTGCGGTACCCCACTACAAACTTCCGACCACGCTGAAAGAACATCGTCAATTTTTTACGGATTGTTTACGATTTGACAAGTATGCAGTTATCCATTCAAGCAGTTTTCCACTAATACCATAGCATTTCAGTTTTTGTAAAAGCTTGACATGAGACACTTTATCAAAAGCCTTGCAAAAGTCTAAGTAAACAACATGACCAGACATATTGCGAACGAAAAACATACTGGTAATATTATTCAAATGAGCTATCAAGTTAGTCATGGTAGAATGTCCGGACCTAAACCCATGTTGCTTAAACGTAAAAAGATTGTGCTCCTGTATAAATTTCCATATGGCATCTAAAATAATTCTCTCAAACACTTTACAGATGTGGTAAAATGGGGGCTTCTGTATATACTTGCAGAGATTGTGATTGTCGTTTTCCGACGCTGTTTTGCATTATTGGTGACATAACAGAATCAATTTGGAAGGTGGGCCACCCGATTTACGTCGACGTTCAAGTTTAGGTCAGTGGTTCTTAAATAGGTACGTGCAGTGGCGGTTCTACACTAAATTACTCCCTGGGGGAGACCACCTCCAAGCATCCCCCTTCCCCACCAGAAAAAAATATATTTAACACGAACAAAAGAGGTGGATATCATACTTGTCAAGCTCCAGGGCTCCATGCCCTTACAAACTGTCGTATTTTCCCTTACAAAATACAAAATAATCTCCGCACAGTCAGTCCAGTGCTGCCCATTATTGTACATGTGTTTATGTGTATATTGTTAATTAACATTTTGTTGTGAGCTACTGAGTTGCTCGACATGAATGAGCTTTATTATAGAAAAAGTTCAAAAATGAAGTAGCTGGGACGTTCACTGTAGAAGGAAAAATACATGCAAATATAATTAAGTAGAATAATACATTTTCTTATTCAAATTATGAATTAATTTTCTGTATTAAATTATTGTTGGTAATATACTGATTAAAGGGATAACCACAAACCTGTCTTTTATCGTTTTCTCAATTCAAACTACAAACCTTTTTTTCTTAATTTCTTTAAACACCATAATAATTCGTAATACAATGCATCAAAGCAAGTGAGCCGTTTGAGAGCCGGCTCTCTTTAATGAGTTGAGCCGAAATAGCCGGGTCGCTAAAAAGAGACGGACTTCCTTTCACTACATCAAACCGCTCGCTTGGTTTGCAACGAAAAAAAACGATACCGAAATAGATGCTTCCGCGGCAAAATCCTTTGACTTGATTGATTTGCCGTTTCGTGATAGTTGGTGTCAAATTTGCCTTTTTCCGTACAGATATCCTTGTACGTCGTACACGTCTTAAAATGCATAATAAACGTACTTTGTACGGCAAAAACGTACAGGTTGACAGGTATGGGATATATTTGTCAATTGCACAAATGCTCAAATAAAAAATATCAATACAGTGCATACGTAAAAGTGGCAATTATTTATCAAAAATGTAGAATTTCGTGAGATGCCGGTGGGTGGACAAATCTAGCGCAGGGTTCTGTAGCATGCGGCCCGGGGGCCAATTGGGGGCCGCAGGGTGGTTGTTTGACGCCCTCACCGTAATATGAGAGTTGTGATATCTTGTGTTTAAGGACTATACAAATAAATGTGACTTGACTTGGCTTAAAGGAACAACTGAATTATTTAGCGCTTTCTAGTGGTTAAAAAAAAAGATTAAAAATAACAATATTGTTCTAAAAAAAATTATCCAAAATACATGAACTATGATATTCGTTGCGCGATAAATTTGCATTATTTCGCATAACTGGAGATAATTGTCACCATCTTGCTGCTAAGGGTCAAGTCATGTTTATTTGTATAGCCCTTAATCACAAAGAGTCTCAAAGGGCTGCACAGACTATTGCAAACTACAGACTATCTTTACATCATCCCCCGATCTAAAACATACATGAGGGCAAGGAAAACCTCAAAAACCTCAACATGAGGAAAATGAAGAAACCTTGAGAAGGGGCTGCACATTTTATCTCAAATTCTTAAATGTTAAAAATCAATACACTATATACATTCATTCTCCGCACCACTTATCCTCAGTAGGGTCGCGCGGGTGCTGGAGCCCATCCTAGCTATCCTCGGGCAGTTTGCAGGGGACACCCTAAACTGGTTGCCAGCCAGTCGCAGGCCAGATAGTAACAGACAATTTACTCGCTCATTCACACCTAGGGACAATTCGGACCGGCCAATTAACCTGACATGAATGGTTTTAAGATGTTGGCGGAAACTGGAGTGCCCGGAGGAAGAACATGCGAGGAGAACATGTAAACTCCACACAGGAAGGCTAGGAGCTTCATTTGAACCCATGACCTCAGAACTTTGCCACGCTATATTCATATAAATTATCAAACAATGCTTAAAATATAAATATGCATGCAAAAAAATGGCACACATCCTCCCTATGCGGTCTATCTTCACACCTACGCAGCAAGCAAGAGCACAAAGCCGAAACGAAGGGGCACCCATTTGACAAGAGGGAAAGTCATTTTTCAATTCAGGGGATAAAAGCAATCTGTGTAAATTTAGAAAAAAAATATGTATTTCTTGTTATAAAACAAAGCTCATCCTTTTTTAAAAAAAATAGTCCTTTTTTTTAAACTACCAAATCACTAAAACTACTCCAAATTGCGAATTGTATTGTAAGAAAGGGATGTGCTGTGGAGTTAGATTTACAAATAAATCAACATACATCCTAAACTTCTTTTGATTGGCAGAGCAAAAAAGCAATTTATGAATTGTAGCATAAAACGTTTGAATAAAAGTCCATGCAACAAGAAAAAAAAATACTGGATGGATTGACATGCTGTTGGCTTGCTGATACGATCGCCAATTCTACTTTTCAGGGGTGATGTGTGTGGCTTATAATCTTTGGTCACACTACTGCCCTCTGCCGTGAGGCAAGAGAATTGCGTGCCTCACTCTGCATTTGCGGACTCTAAGCACTGTAATACATCACATAATACAGCACATATTAATTGTATTAATATTATTCCTAATATAATGTAAACGCCCTCTGCCATGAGGCAAGATAATTGCGTGCCTCACTCTGCATCTGCAGACTCTAAGCACTGTAATACATCACATAATAATTGTATTTATAATATTCCTAATATAATGTGAAAATTCACCAGTTTTGTCAAAAATTTGGAGTTAAATCTGAAAAAAACGTTAAGATTAAATAGATAAAACCATTTAATATATTTTTAATTTGGTATTTCACTTATGACAGGTGAGGCACAGCCTTACCTGCCTCACTGAATGGTCGTCACTATTTTACAAAATAATAATCGAAAAATGGGATCATTTTTGTACACGAAACAAAATCAGTCTCCAGAATATCTCTAAGAAAAATATGTGCTTGGCATTTTTTTACCAAAATGAAAATCGAATGCTAATCTAAAGTGGGAGCGGTTTATTCACACACAAAGACTTAAGCAGCCGTTTAGGGGAGAAAAGCAGTAGTATTGGTAGGTATGTTATGGCTTCTAAACTTCATATACAAGTACTTCAATACTAAATGGTAAACATGCAATGGCTAAGAAAAAACACTTATTCTTATCAAGAGGTTATTTTTCTTTGCAGTACTTTTAAGTAGCTATACTAAATCAAAACAAATATACTAAAACGTAACATATAGCTAATCATGACCGTGGTAGTGTCTCATAGTGGCACATGTGAAGCAAATTCATTGCAGCGATGACTTGCTAAAGGAGTTCACTATTCACAAATTCCTTAACCGCCTGGGTGGTCGTAGCACCACTTAACCGATCAAACATTGAAACCCCATTTTGTGTATGTATAGCTCAGAAATGCAACGTAATTTTCAGGGTTCATTTGGGTGCTCGAAATCCTTAAAAGTGCTTGAAGTTTAAAGTTGTCTTTTCAATATTGAAAAGTGCTCCAAGTTCAAGTGAAGTGCCTGTAAATGCTTGAAATTGTCATGCTTCTCAACAAGTCCGCTTAAAAATGACCCTGACACTGCTCTATGGTGGTTTCGCTGTGCCATTACATTTCTTCTTCCCTTGCAAATAATGGTAGGTGGTTTTACAGAGCGCTGTGAAATGTGTATTAGTGCAACGACTATGTATCGATTATGGAAATTTATGATGGACAATGCAAACAATTAAGGTTGCGTTTCACAGTAGTAAATTGAAACATAAAATGTAGGGTATATGTCATTTTGTATCACTTGTATCAGGAGGGATTTTTCTGTAAAACAAATATATTTGCCAGTTACTCAAGATCTACTATTTTAGTCTACAGCTTTTCTATTTTGAAGAAAGAGTAAGTCTTTGCGCGTGAATGAACTGCTCTATAAATACAGACGCAAGATTAAAAATCGCATATGTAAATTGTAGATACATTTGTGGCTCTGCAAAAAACACGATTCACACGGGATTTCTTCTTTTAATGATACTGGAAAAACTGGAAAATTGGCTTTGAAAGACTTGAAATTGGTCATGAAAAAGGTGTGTGAACCCGGAATTGTGTTGTGGAAACCTCAGCAACAGTAACATCCTTGAATGTTTGTAAATTGTCTAGTTGTTGTGGAGATCCTGTTTCCCCGCTCTTTCATTTTGATGCATTTGGCTTAAAATTGTTGAAAACTCTTTGTGACAGATGCTTTCATTCCTCCTCTTCCCTTTTTGCGCCTCACATACAAAAATGACAGTTTTAGAAATACATTCATTCATTTATTATCTACACCGCTTATCCTCAATAGGGTCGCGGGGGTGCTGGAGCCCATCCCAGCTGTCCTCGGGCAGTAGGCAGGGGACACTCTGAACTGATTGCCAGCTGGAATAGACAACTCACTCGCTCATTCACACCGAGGGACAATTCGGACTGGTCAATTATCTAACATGCATGTTTTTGGAATGTTGGAGGAAACCGGAGTAAACCCACACGAGCAAGGGGAGAACATGCAAACTCCACACAGGAGGTTTGATCTCATGACCTCAGAACTGTGCCGCACACACGCTAACCACTGCTCCGCCGTGCTGCCTTTTAGAAATACAAGATACAAGTAGCTGAGTCATTTCATAGATGATTTCACTCGTACTGGTATTTAAAAGTGTCTCTTTGTCCTGAATTAAATATTAAAAGCAAAGATAGGAATGACAAAAAAGGCAATAAATCTTATTCTATGTATAGCAAAAAAAAAATGTAAACCCAATTTTTCTGAATTTTGTTAGCATTTTTTTATATTTGGGGTTAAACCTAAAAATGATAAATGTTTCCACTATCCAAGTGAATGTATAATATACTTAGGAATCTCCCCTTTGAGTTAAACATGTCATATTTCTTACTTTTTCTTTTTACTTCACTTATTTTATTTTATTTTATTTATTTTAGGCTCTGTATTTCTGTAACTCTTTCTGTTCACTTCCTTCCTGTGTGGAGTTTGCATGTCCTCCCTGGGCACACCGTTTTCCTCCCACATTCCAAAAACATGCATGTCAGGTCAATTGGCCGGTCTAAATTGCCTTTGGGTGTGAATGAGCGAGCGAGTGAGTTGTCTGTCTCTGTGTGCCCTGCAACTGGCTGGCAACCATTTCAGGGTATCCCCTGCCCACTGCCCGAAGATAGATGGGATCGGCTCCAGCACCCCGGTGACCTTATTGAGGACAAGCGGTGCAGATAATGGATGTATATATATAATATATATATATATGTATATATATATACATTAGTGCAGTGGTTAGCACATTCTTGGTGGCCTGGAGAGAGGTGGGCTGCACCAGGCTGTACTTGTCCAAGACACACCCCGGGAAAGGGTGTCCCTATGACCCTAGGAGTTAAGGGATCCACCATTTATATTAAAAGCAAAGGTGTGACATCAGAGCAATCTGATTGGACACTTAGTAAGTGCTAAGGTCTTTGAGTGATGTACAAACAATGCTGTGTCATTACTGTTTTGTTTATGATCTCACTTCATTTTTAAAAGACATTTCCATGTATCTGGCACTCAATGATATTTTCTTTTTTCAAAAACATCTTGAAACAAATGATTTATCAGATATCTAATGCCTCTACACAGAGCTTTTATTAACATTGCTGCTCAAAACTGCAAGTGGGTGAGTTAGGGTTAATCCTCTGTTATTTGGTACTTTCTCCTCTCATTGTTGTCTTCTTTTACTCTGAAAACCAGATGGAATTTTTCATGTCTGACTCAATCTAAATAGTGGAATGTTGTTGCAGGGCTTGTGCGGGTGCTTGAAATCCTTGAAAATTCTTGAGTTGTGATGTTGTGCTGGAAATTTGGGTTGAAGCGCTTGTAAATGCTTAAAATTGTTGCCATGTTTCCTTGAGGTCCGACTTGATAAACCACACGTTAAATGAAGAAAAATGAAGCAAGTCTGATTAAAAATGACACAAGGGTTTTTTGGGGGGGATACATACTTGTTTGGCTGAACATACAACTTGCTTACACTGTCCTCTTGAAAGTAGTTAGACTGCGGTACTCGCAAGAAATATAAAGCACCTGTAATAATACTAAGTGGGATAAGAAACATGTAATATAAATTTTATGACATGGTCGTGTATCTTTCACCACTGTACCACTGGCTAGTAACTGATATTGCACGTTTTGGTTCTATAATCTTTACATTTATGTTTTTCAATTACAAGTACGAGAGTGGTTTTATAATAGTAGACACTTATAAAAGCTTTGGCACCTTGGATGGTTGACCTATTTTTGATTTCGGCTTGTTAATATTTGCTTTAGAATGAGTCATGTTATCCTATCACCGCCCAGTATTGTTCACCAACAGTATTCCCTGGAAAGCTGAAGCAGTTTGCTCTTAAAATAATTCCTTGCACATGTCCTGATGACATTAAAACAATTTTAGGTTTTTAAATGATTACCTTGGAATTTTGGATCCACCGAATAGAAAATTGTGGGCCTAAACCAAAAATGTGAAACATCCGGCTACAACACTGAAATAAACTAAATGAAATTAGTATATTTTGCTCTGTCTTGCTAATAAATACGGCACAATATGAAATGATAACTGACCGGCATATTAGGAACTTAGTATTTGTTTTGTTACAATATTAAATTCTCATAAAATACAAAATGCATTTAAGTGCTTTTAAATGAGTTTTGCCAAACTTCAAAGTGGAACGGATTAAGTAAAATGAACTTACGTAATTGCATTCTACTGTGTAGTTTGAGTAGAGTGGCTTATCATGATGAATAATGAATTGCTTGCTTCTGCTCTGGCCAGTCTCTCTTCCCTTTTTTAAACTCATATTTTGCAAAAATCTTTGCTTTTGATGGACAGAAAAATCAATAGTGACCAGAAAGCAGTAGAAAATGGTAAATGATGATAAATAACAGTGCAGTCTAATACAACAACCAAGTTACACTCACATGTTTGCCAAAAATGAAAAGAATTATAATAGTGTTTCCGTGGTGCGGTGGTTAGAACATTCGCCTGACAAGGTGGAAACATATGTTGGCCAGGTTGTACTTGCCCAACACACACCACAGGAAATGGTGCCTCTACAACCCTAGTGGTTAAGGGATCCAACCACCCAAGCCAATCAACTTTGGGGACAAACAGAATGCATGTCTTACACATACTACGTGTTTACGAAGTAAAACTGATGGACTGTAATAACTTAGGTCATTTGTGTTAAAGGGACAATGTGTATTGTTTGATTAGATTCCGCTGTATGGTGCAGTGGAATTTATAACAAGTGCTAAGAAGCACAAGGAAGAATAAAAACTACAGAGACTCAGTGACCAAAACGCACCATTTATTTACTTTATTTTTTTCCTGGGTACCTCTAGCAGCAAGAAGGTAAACAATTATGACGGTTCCCTTTAAGTGAAGCTCATCTTATGTAAAATAAGGGTTAATTTTTTGACCTATGAGTATTTTTAAAAATGCAAGGTTATCTCATCTCATCTCCTCTCATTAGCTGCACCGCTTATCCTCAGTAGGGTCGCGGGGGTGCTGGAGCCCATCCCAGCAATCATCGGGCAGTGGGCAGGGGACACCCTGAACTGGTTGCCAGCCAATCGCAGGGCACACAGGGACAGACAACTCGCTCGCTCATTCACACCTAGGGACAATTTGGACCGGCCAATCCACCTGAAATGCATGTCTTTGGAATGTGGGAGGAAACCGGAGTGCCCGGAGGAAACCCACGCAAGCACGGGGAGAACATACAAACTCCGCACAGGAAGTCCGCTAGCTGGATTTGAACCCACACAGGAGGTTCCCAAGACCTTAGAACTGTGCCACACACGCGCTAACCATTGCGCCGCCGTGCTGCCCATGCAAGGTTATATGATAGTTAATTCATTTTTGCTTATTATTTATTATTAGTTAAAAAATGCATTGGCTGCTGCTATTTGTTATTTTAAGTATGACTTTAAGCGAGTCCTTTTCCAGTCATTTGCAATGTAAATGGGACTCCAGTATGAAAATTCTTTCCCTGGAGTCTGAAGTAAACAACTCTTTCAGCAGCCTGCCGAGTTCTCGCTTGATTTAGGAGTTACAGTGTTAAGTCATGTACTACTGAATCGGTCTGTTGCCAGGACCAAAAAGTAAAACAAACCGGAAAAATATCCCAACATTTAAGGCAAATGTACGAGGTTGGAAGGAACATAATGTGAAAATGAGCATTCTAGGGTTTAGGTTAGTAAAAAATGTGATATATATACTCTAGTAAGGCCGAAATGGCTTCTTTCATCAAGAATCCACAAATCTTTGCCAGGAGGCCAGGCAGTAAACCCACCTTCTTTCTTAGGAGAGAGACATTCAGTGCTAATTTACGACTGAGGATTTTATTGTCAGTAGTAAAATTAATCACCTCCTACTGTTGATCTCCAACAATCTTACAGTTGTGCTTTTATCCCATTGACCCTTCAGAACACACTTGGAACAGTTTGCCTCCTTCTACTTTTGACTCAACATTAACCATATGAGCCACAGCCCTTCAAAGTACTGTAGCTGGTATAAACCGAATAAACCTAAGTGTGAGTTTTAGTTTTCGTGGGTTTTGAAGTAATTGTGTTGTGATCTAAACTTTTACTTTTAATCCGAACACGTGATCTGAATGGGTCGTTCAGGGGTCACCAACGTGGTGCCTGCAGGCACCAGATAACCTTCTAAGAACACTTGAGTAGCTCGCTGACGGGTTGTGAGAGTATCTCACCAGTAATGGGTCATTCTGATTTTCTAGGAAATGTGATTTCTAAATAGCATGATAAAATCACTGAGACGATCAGTGTCTTTAAATACATTATCCATTCTTTCGAAATTATTTTTAAAAGTTGCATATAATTTACATTTGTAAATTACTCAGGGCCCTTATACGAGGCCGATTTAATGGTTTATTAAGCCTGTTTTAACCCTGATCATTTTAATTAGTACAACCTAGTAGTAACATAATAATGACTTTGTAGTAGTTTGATTTGCTGTTATTTTAGAAATACATTTATAACTCGTAACCATTTGTGCTAAGTCAGTCTCTAAACAGAAGGTCTCAGCTGGGTTAGGTCGTATACTCATTGTCCACTAATATATTTGTTTATGTTTTGTTAATGTGAAAATTACTTGAGCACTGTTGAACAACCGATATTTAAACCAATAAACTCACATAAAGTTTGTGTTTTCTAGGTGAACAGCCCAAAGGTAGTTTGTTCTCAGATGTTGCCGGTAAGTCAATGATCTATCCAACAATTGTATACAAAGGGAAAGTCTACTGTGCATTAGTACAGCTCCTGTTGGATTTGGGGCAAGTGTGTCACCAGTCAGTTGGCATGTCAAATGGATAATCAGTAATCTGTTTTTATTGCACTTTTTCACATTAGTTCTGCAGATGTGCTTTAGTTTTTTACAACTAGGTTTGGACAAGCAGATGGATACAATAAAGACTGGTCGCTAGCAAATCCTAGTTCATACAGAGAAATTACTTTCTTTTTAAAAGAAAATAAGTTTACTTTAAACTATTCTTGGTTTTGGGGTTGGGAGTTTGAACGTTGACCTTGGTCTAAAATGTGTTAAGATGAAACTGTGTTATCATTGTGTTTCATATTTCTCATTTTGTTTTCCAAAATTGAGCTTAAGTGTCATTCAAAAGCAGAACTACAATGTCTATGTAAGATGGTAGTGTCTGCCTTTTTTGTCTCAAAACACATAATTTGCATTTAGAGTCTTACTGCTGTATATAGTATGAAAACCTACTGACTGGCCAAAATGCATTTTTAGAATAGTTCAATAGCCTTTGCTAGGTTTATTAGTGATCCCAAGAGCTAAGAAGAGTTCTGCAGGTTCGAGAGCGTTCTCCAATGGAATGCTCTCCCTCCCCCCTGACATTCGATCTGCAAACTCAGTGGAAATGTTTAAATCTAAGCTTAAAACACACTTCTATTCTATAGCATATGAATAACCTACATTTTATGTTGACAATATCTGTTTATTATTTGTTATTGCAAAATCCATTGCAGCCTGGTCATCCTGGAAGGGGGGATTACCACCTGTGTAGTCCCTTCTCAAGGTTTCTTCATTTTCCTCATGTTGAGGTTTTTGAGTTTTTCCTTGCCCTCATGTAGGTTTTAGATCAGGGGATGGTGTAATAATAGTCTGTGGTTTGCAATAATCTGTGGTCTGTGCGGCCGTTTGAGAATCTTTGTGATTAAGGGCGTCACAAATAAATAAGTAAACATGACAAATAAAATACTGTAATTTCTTTAACAGGCACCATCCCAAGTGAAGATGGGAGTGGGCGTCCAAAAGCACTTAAGAGGCTAAGTGCCATGTGGTCCTCTTTCCGCAAAGGCAAAAGAGATAGTAAGTATTCCATGTTGTATATACATCAATTAGAGAACGTTTTAATCCGTTTATTGGAATGCATTTTTTATTGTATGTGATAGCCTAGGTATGATTTTTGACTCTGACATTTTATGTTGGAATTGTCCAAAAATAACACAGCAGCAATCTTAATTGTCTTGCTTTCTTACTCAACCGTCTCTCTGTGCTATCAGTCTGCCAGTCCCTTTCATAGATTAATGGTTAGATTATTAAATGGGGGTCACAAAGTCAAGTGTTCATTTAGTTTGTAGATCACAGTATGATGACCATCATCATTTTGTGGGATATGAAATCAAATGCATTAGATGTTTCTTTTTGTGTTCACATAAAAATCGAATTTAAAATACACGTCATCTTTATACCTTCAAGTTTCCAAACATTTCATGCTAATTAATGAAACTTCCTTTTCATATGTCTCTGAAGAAGTGAGAGACCAAGATCCTCCAGATGCACTTGGCCTGATAGGGGAAGACAAAGCAACTAGACAACGGCGTTTTGCAAGTGGTCAATACTTTTTCGAGTACTTGGTGGTTGTCAGCCTAAAGAAGAATAAAGATGGCAACGGCTATGAGCCTCAGATCACCTACCAGTTCCCAAAGGTTGGGTTTCACAGTACACCATTCTCGTACGCTATGGGGTTGTAATATTTATTTGGAACACAAGAAAAGGGGAGCAGTTTTTCACACATGTCTTCTCTATGTTTTTCTAATATCTTTCCTGTGTCCATGCTAACATATAGATGTAGTTAAAGGGAAAAAAGCGCAAACTTAACCTATAAAATGACTTCAAATTATATAACCCGTTCTCTTATTAAAATGAGTTTAGACTTGTGTCATCAGGTTCCATTGTCAAAAAGAATATATATATTCCAATACTTGTGTGTTTTTGTGCATGTGTATAAATTCAGAGGGATGGAATGGCAAAATTTCAAAAGGAGGAGGAGGAGCGAACACTTAAGGCGATCACACTCTTCTGTTTTCCAGAGGGCATCAAATGGGCTCCTTTGACTGAATATCCCAGGTACAACAGAAATTTCATTCATTTTGGAAACATGTTGACAACCGTTTCTGACTTGTGCTTCATTATCTTCATCATATGCTTGCAGCGAGACATTCTCCTTTGTGTTAACTGAGATTGACGGCAGCAGGAGAAATGGATACTGCAGGCGTCTACTGGTTAGTATGTGGACTGTGAATTGGAAATAGCTGTAATGCATTTTAACCACTTGACTGTCCAACTTGCAGCCTGGTGGCAAAGGTGCTCGTCCACCTGAAGCATACTGCATCATCAGTAGCTTGGCTTGTTTCGGACTGTTTTCTAAGGTGATCTAAAAAAAAACATCCGCCGTAAGCTTATCTTTTGGAATCGGAAACTATGAACTGAAGCTAATTGCAATATATATGTAAATCATGCATGGTTTTTGTTGTTTTTGTATGAGAACTTAACTGGTATCTTTGTGTGCTTTTAGGTAAGATTACAGCACGGACCTGTTGAGGAAATCATGCCAAAGCTGTTTGTTCCTTTATAATATCTGTAGGTCTATTGGCTCATGACTTGCCTATTTCTTTCCGAGCAGATTTTTGATGAGGTGGAGAAGAGGCGGCAGATCTCCATGGCTATGATTTATCCATTCATGCAGAAATTGCGCGAGGCTCCATTCCCTGCACCGGGAAACACTGTGGAGATTAAAAGCTTCATTCCTGAGTCGGGAACTGAGGTCAGAGAAATGCCATGCCTCAACTTATCAAAAATATTGGACTTGATTGTCAACAGTCTTCAGTATCGAAAAGAAAAAAACTATTTCGTGTTTGGTGGATGTAAATAACCCAAGAAAAAGAAAGCATATTTCATATCCAAGTTGACATTCTGTAGTTGCCACTATATTTGAGGTAGTTTGGAGTCAACAAAAATCTTAAACAAATAGCCCAGGGAATCATTGCCTGCTCCTAGGAGGCATTCAATAATGCACACTGTCCCTTTAACAAACCTTAGCCAACACTATTAGAAAAGGACTCCTCTCACCTAGTTCACCACCGATTTTGACCTGTTGCCCTCTGATAGGCGCTATATGTCCCTTAAACGTATGAATATTTGAGATTATTTTATTGTATCCTAGCTTTTAAACTTTTATCAACATTTTACACCGGCTTTGCAAATAAAATTTCATCTGCAATTTTGTGTTAATGACAATAAAGACAAACTTGAATCTTAAAACAAGCACTAACAGACTCAGACAGTTTCTTCCTCAGGGCCATTACCACCCTGAACAAGTGTGCAAGACTGAAAAATGTATATCTTGACAGTTATATTGAAAAATGAGTATTCAAATCATATTTATCAACTTATTTAGGAATTTTGTTACTGCTAAATTTCACTGCACTACTTTTCATTGCAATATTGTTACAATGCTGTATTTGTCTTTACACTATGATGCACTTACAACTTGTAAATGTAAAGACTTGTGGTGCAATCACCCAAAAATTAAAACATGAAAAACATTAGGAAAAATCAATCACAGTGAAACTAAAAATTAAAGGAAAATATGAAAAATACATAAAAAAAAGAAAAATCAATTATTAACAAATGAAGTGCAAACACAAAATATAAATATAAAAATAAATGAATTTAAATTTGTTTGTGCAACCTGAAGATAAAACATGCGACAAATACATTTGAAAAATAAAGAAAATGTAAGCCCTCGCAGAGCAACGCACAAAAATAAAAAATAAAAAAATACGTTGCTGGAAAAAAAAAAATGCAGTGCAACAAAAATCATTAATAAAAAATAATAATAATTGAGCCACAAAATAACATAATTGTTTGACAGAAAAATAAACATTTTGGTGCAAGCAGAAAATAAAACCTGAAAAAGAAATTAAGAAAGAAAACCAAATTCAAACACTCGAGTGCATCCTTCTCAAAGATCAACATTTTGAAAATACATTTGAAAAAAAGAAATTTTAACAACTGCCCTGCAACTATTGGTGTGTGAGTGTGTGTGTGAATGGGTAAGTGTGAAGCACATTGTAAAGCGCTTTGGGAGGTCTTCATTGACTTGAAAAGCTCTATATAAATGCAGACCATCTACCATTTTAAGTCTTTATTTGGTGTTTATCCTGGAGTGCTGTGTCTAATCTCGTTGGAAACAATGTTCGCTACGTTGTTATTAACAACAATAAAGACTATTCTAATTCTAACTTGACTCCACTGTGCCAATTTGTGGTAAACCTCAAAATCGTTGTCAAAGAGGCTATCCAATCAAAGGAGAGGCAAGGCTGTTGTCATGACTTGAGGGTACTCATCCTTGAAAGCGGGTGTGTTTGTTTGGAGCTGTGCCTCAACCTGTCCTACATTGCTCAACTTCCACCTCCGAGCACTAAAGCCGTATTCCGTGTTTCAACAGCGCTCGCTCAGTGCAGTTATTCGGTGAAGCTTGCCAATGTTTGTGGTGTAATTATTGCAGTCGGCACAAGGTTACCTTCAAAACACGAGCATGCTTCGTGAATTTGTTGATAGCGTGAATGAGACTTGTGAAATAACCTGTAGTGGTCCTAAGACGGAACCATGTCATTGAAAAACACGCTCATGATCAGGGAAAGTCAATGAAATGCCAGTTGGCTAACATTGCTCACTTTCTTTCCAGATAATCAGACTGACACGGCCGCTGGACTCCTGGTTGGAACACGTCAATTTTGCGGTGCTGTTCAGCTGCCTTACTGATGAGGAAGTTCTACTGGTGTTCGCGGCCGCAGTCCTTGAGAGACGAATCATTTTCATTGCTGATGAGTTGGGGTAATACACACGTTTTTACACAAACTCATTCATGCAAAACGTGGTCAGTAATAAATAGTAGTAGGAATAGTGCCAATTTGGGGTAAAATCGTCAGTGTTAAACTTAACGATGCTCATGCTACTACAACCAAACCTTACTTTAATCGATAAAATTCTGTGATTTTGATTTATTCTCTGCATTAAAAAATAGCTTTTTTTCCCCCAGATAAATCCGAACTTATTTCTGTTCTGTTCAAACAGAACAGTCAAATTTTCTACAAGTTCCTGTAGCTCTAAATTACATGAGTTGAAATCTAGTCGTTTCCTTTGTATTAATTGATTACTTAAATTGCAGCAGGATGAATTAGATTTTATGTCCTTTATAGAATATTGTTTCACATTTGCTTTGTTTAAAGATGGGGTACATCGTCTGAATTGTCCTTAAAAAGTTGAAAGTAGAAAACTTTCTCTATTGAGGATGTGTTAACAATGCCCAACTGAGTTCAAAGAGCTTTTATATCTGTATTTTCCGTGCATAACTGTTTTCAACTTACTTTTATCAGGTGTTAGGGATTCGCAACATTAGGAAGGAGAAAAGGAAGAGTGCAGGGGTAGAGAGTGATTTCCTTATCATGCCTGTGGTTGCATGGGAACGGTGAAAGGAAGGAAAGGACTTTTTCAAATACAGTCCAAACGTCAACCCAAACCCCAAATAAGAGGAGAAAAATTGGACTTTTTTTGCGTGCGTCCAAGAAATGCACATACTTGCACAGCACAAGCAGCTTGACAGAGGCTGCAATGATGATTTAAGCCAGAAGATGGCATCAGCATGTAGAACATTTTTAAATTCCGGACACCGGCGTTGATTTAAATGAAAAATGCTAATACTGCAATAATTTGGCTTCATGTTTTTAAAGTAAAATAATGATAAATTATAAACATTTCAAATGACAGTTATTAACTCTTATTACACATAAAAAATATATCTTCTGACCAAATTAAATATCCATAATATGCTGGAAAATCTTTATAAACAGTATTATTCCTATTAAAAATTGTAATACTTTAAGATATTAGTCAAATAGAAATTTGATAATGACCCCAGATGGTCTAAGTGAAGGTAATCAAATACAAATGTTCAGCACTCTAGGTTAAAAGAATGATTTTAATTCTGATTGTCAATGTAATTCATCAAGTTGACTTTATTTTTCCAAGTTGTTTTTTTTAGAGCGGCACAGTAGCGCAGTGGTTCGCTCGTTCTGAGGTCATGGGTTCAAATCCAGTTACCAGCCTTCATGTGCGGAGTTTGCATGTTCTCTCCGTGCTTGTGTTTCCTACGGGCACTCCGGTTACCTCCCACATTCCAAAGACATGCATGTCAGGTTAACTGGCCGGTCCGAATTGTCCCTAGGTGTGAATGAACGAATGAGTTGTCTGTCTCTGTGTGCCTTGCAACTGGCTGGCAACCAGTTTAGGGTGTCCCCTGCCCACTGCCCAAAGATAGCTGGGATGGGCTCCAGCAACCCCGTGACCCTACTGAGGACAAGCGGTGCAGATAATGGATGGATCTTTTTTTAAAGTTGAGATTAAAAAACAACTCTGAAAATGTATTTTCAATAATGTATTTTAATGCCCTTATTTAGTCCTCTCGTTAACTTTTCAACCGTGGAAAATGAAAAAAATCCACCTGTTTTTATCCGTTTCACGCGGTGCCCATCTCGTCATCTAGTTAAAAATTATGTCAAAACTGCTCAGAGCTCATGTATTGACCCTTGCTTTCTTTTGTTTAGGCATTTAAATGGACACTGTAATATTTGACCCCTAGATGTCTCTGTATTGTGTAGCGCAACTAGGAATGAATGCTACAAAACACAAGGAAGAATAGAGGCTACGAAAAATTGACCCAACCGCCTCATTTTTCGAATATTTTGGCACAGCCTTTTTGTAGATTTTTTATGACATTTATTTTGACACAGGACTAAAAAATAAAAACAGCACCAACCTCTAGTTAACAATGGGGAAGAACAAATATTTGCACACAAAAATAAACATTTCATAAGGTTTTTTCGGGTACCCTTAGCAACAAGATGTTGGACAATCACGTCAGCTCCCTTTAAGTGAGCCTCATGTTATGTATAACCAGGGTTGGGGAGGGTTACTTTAACTGGATTACTTTCAATTACTTTTGGATTACTCCAATACCAAAAATGCTAATAAAAAACAAAAGAAACTAAGTGTGGGACCAATTCTTAACCCAAAGTTCCCACATTGAACTTCCCATGATCATGAGTCGACCTGAGGTAAATGCGGTGGAAACTAAAAAGCAACGAATCGTGTTGATTTTGCAACCTCGTGTTGTTTCAGCCATATCTTGTGCACGTATTATTTGCAGGGTTGGGTAGGGTTACTTTAACTGGATTACTTTCAATTACTTTTGGATTACTCCAATACCAAATATGCTAATAAAAGACAAAAGAAACTAAATATGAATAAAATGATGACTCACAACACGTGGTAAGCTTTCTCTCCTGGCTTTGATCTCTTTGATCTCCGGCAAAACTAACATAAAATGAGACAGAAACAAGATGAAAATAAATCCAAACAGCTTGCCAACATCATTTTTGCCATTCCATGTATTCCGTTACTCCCCAAGCCTGCACAAAATTTAGTAATTTTATTCATATTTCGTTTCTTTTGTCTTTTATTAGCATATTTGGTATTGGAGTAATCTAAAAGTAATTGAAAGTAATCAAGTTAAAGTAACCCTACCCAACCCTGTGTATAACACAAATTTCTCGACATACAAGTATTTCTAAAAATGCATGTTATTTGATATTTCATGTTTTTCGATTATTATTCATATCAATAATGTTTTTTTGAAATGACAGAAGTTTTATTATCTCTAGGAGGCATATTGAGGTTTTTGAGTTTTTCCTTGCCCTCATGTTGGTTCCAGATCAGGGGATGATGTAATAATAGTCTGAAAAATAGTCTGTGTAATAACCTGTGCAGCCCTTTGAGACTCTTTGTGATTAAGGGCTATACAAATAAAAATGACTTGACTTGACTAAACTATACACAATGTCCCTTTTAACATACGCAAGCTGAACTGTGATTTGTCATTACCTGAGCTTTTACTAACTGCGATGTCATTTTGAGTTGTCAATAAGTTGCATAAAGCTGTTCCCTAAAAAATTGGTGGATTTTGCTCTTCTCATCCATACCCCATAAGTTTATTTTATTATGAATGCTATGTTTGGACTGGTGGGGACATTTATGGTAGCAGCGTGTTAACAAGACCTTTTTTGTTTTGCTTTTAACTTCAGCTAAACTGCCTGATATATTTAGCCGAATAGCTTTCCTTATGTAGGAATAAGAGAAACAGGAGAAACCGGTTCTGACTGTTGTTTTTCCTGAAAAAGCCTAGTGGAAAAACAACCCATACCTGTCAACCGCCACGGCTCCATGCCCGCACAAACTGTCGTATTTTCCCGTACAAAATACAAAATAATCGTACACCATTTTTTCATTTTTGAATGATGCATGATGGGAAAATCCCCAGGCGGCAGACGCATGCGATTGACAAATTTGCGTTTTTCCGTACAGATTTCCTTGTACGTCGTACTCGTCTTAAAATGTATGAAAACGTACTTTGTACGGCAAAACCGTACAGGTTGACAGGTATGCATATATATATATATATATATATATATACCAGCATTTCATTTCCTAACCAATGTGTCAATCATCATTTGAATCGGTCACTATTGGCTTAAGTTTTTCGGAGGTAAAGATGGCGGGTCCTTTTTAGAATTTAAAGGCTCGTGCTAAAACGGAGCTTGCAATTGGTCGAAAAAGATGTGAATCACAATTTAGGTTGCTCTACAACCTGGAGAAAATATTTTTTTACTAGTTGTAAACAGGACTTACAGGGCTAAACAGAAAGCTAGCAACAAGCAAGTCTATCGACGCAGATGCTTCTCGGCTGATATTTTCTTTTATTTGTCAACATTATAGCGTGTTTTGAAGTGTGTAAATATATTACACAGTTGGACTTACTACACTCACGGATGTAAGAGGACCATGGTTGCGTATTATTATTGAACGAGATGGCTGCAAGACGACTTTGGTGAGCCTAGATTTAAACAGTTCCACTGATGTTGCAGATCGAATCTCAGGGGGAAGAGCATTCCACAACATCAGGGCCCGAATGGAGAACGCTCTCTAAGCTGCGGTTCTCTTCTTAGCTCTTGGGATAACTAGTAGGCTAGCATTTTCAGAGCGAAAGCTATAGCTTGCCACTCCTTGCACATTGCTCTCTGCACTATTGTAATTACAGCGTTATTGTTACAGTGTTAATGTTACTGTGTACCTGACTTGTTAACCTGACTGCCCATTTTGCACATCTGGTTAGCTACTCTTCTTGCACTATCGGCACTATGGTAAAATACTATACGTAGCCAAAATACAATACAACATTATTTATATCTGTACATTCAAGGAAACTGTGAGGGTCAGATGCATCGACATTTCGTTCTGTATACACGTGTACTAGAATGACAATAAAGTAGATCTCTGAATCTCTGAATCTCTCTCTGAATCCTGACCGGAACATAGGGGGAAATTAAATCTGAAAGATATGAGGGAGCAAGTCCATGCATGATTTTGTATAATACCAACAGAACCTTAAAATCACATCTTAAGCTAACAGGGAGCCAATGCAGGTTAGCTAAAATTGGGGTAATGTGATCAAACTTTCTTGTCTTGGTTAAAAGCCTCGCTGCAGCATTTATTACTAGCTGCAGGCTCTTGATTTTCGACTTCGGGAGACCGGAGAGTAGCAGCAATCGAGACGGGTGGTAACAACCGCATGAATTATAATCTCCGCATATGACTGGGACAGCATAAGGCGAATTTTAGCAATGTGAAATTGCGAAGATGGAAAAAAGCTGTTCTCGTAAAATTCTTAACGTGTGTTTGTAAGGACAGATTGGGGTCAGATGTGACACCTACACTTTTGACTCTGGGTGATATTACATGTGTCAATGTTCAGAGCAGTTTTTGAGAAAGTCACGGCATTTAGATAGACTAATAATTAACATTTCGGTCTTTTTAATGTTTGGGCGCAAGAAGTTGTGTGACATCCATTCTTTTATCTCAGTGAGGCAGGCTTCCATATTTCCACATTTTAGAGGAGCCGATTCCTCCATCGGAAGATATAATTGAGTGTCATCTGCGTAGCAATGGAAACTGATATTATACTTGTGAATAATATCACCTAATGGAAGCATGTAAATGCAATTCAATCTGTTCAGACATTGGATTAACATTTTTTTCCTCCCTTTTTTTGTCTCTGCAGCACATTGTCCCAAGTCATTCATGCCGTAGCCGCCCTTCTTTATCCTTTTACCTGGCAACACACCTTTATCTCCATAGTTCCAGAGATCCTCATCGATGTTGTGATGGCACCAACACCTTACCTGCTTGGTGTACAAAAACGTCTGCTTGACCTTGTCACAGACCAAAGTGATGTGAGTTAGAGAAGAGATTTGAACTTTTACTGATGCGAATTATTTCAGATATATCAGTCATTTTTGAATGTTTTCATACAGCTACTGATAGTGGATTTATCAGAGAAGAAAAAAGAAACCTTCATTGTTTCTGTAAGATGTAAGATTTTCTTGTTTGTTTTATTTAAGTACTGCATTTAATATCCATTAAAAGCCTTGAAATAACCCTCTTGCAGATCGGTGATGAGCGTTCTATTCTTCCGCCCAAACTTCAAATTGAAATCCGCGAGGCACTCGGTCAGAGAAGGGAAGACTCGTGTAGGTCAACTGCGGTGTTCAACATCATTCATCGTACATGAGTGCTGACCTTTTCGTCTTCTCTTGTAGCAACAGAAGATCTGAACCACGTGGTGTCGGAGGCTTTCCTGCTGTTTTTTGTAAAAACTGTCGGTCATTATTCGTCCTTCGTGAAGTGCAGCCAGGCGAGGGAGCAGAGGGTATTTGAGAAAAGGAGCTTCTACAAAGCCATCGAGTCAAAGACCACACGGCACTTTGTCAAAAAGTTTATCCAGACTCAGATGTTTGATCTGTTCATCCAGGAGGTGGAGCAACAGCAGACGGGGCCACAGCAGGGTGAGGCTCTTCGCTGCACGCTTTCTGGTTGTGAAAAAGCTCGATGTTCATTTAGGTTTGTTTTGTTGTATTTTTTTTCTCGCAGGGATATTTCACAAAAAGATTCTGGAATACCAGGCAAAGAAGAAAAAGACCAAGAAACACTAATTATTCAAACTGAGTTTATATATTGGAGTACATTGGCACGATGCACTGTTTTTATTGGTTGTTTGTTGTTTCATACTGTTTTTGAAAAATGACATACTGTGTTGCTGCTACTTTGTCATAACACTGGGTTTACAGCCTATTGCTCTTTAGCAGGAAATAAATTCAACAAAATAAAGGAAAGTTTTTAAGTCTATTAGTATATGATCTCTTACAAAACAACTTTAAAAGTCTGGGCATTTCATTGAAATAAATCTGATGGATTGACTCTTGACTCGTCGTGTTTTTGATCAGGACATGTAATGGTGGTCTGTGGAGCCCTAAGGGCTATACAAATAAATATGACTTGACTCAAGACAAGCTGTTTTAACGTCTTTTTTCACGTGAATAAACAATTTCATTAGATTTACGTTTAGGTAAGTTTGCCACTTAAATGCTTTTAAATGTTTTTGAGATTAAGTGTTTGAGGAGTATGTTATGAGTGACAAGATTGGATAGATTGAGAAATGAAATTGTGAGAGCCAGAACTGGAGTAGTAGTGGAACTGAGCAAGCATGTGGATAAGAGAGTACTTGGTTAGTTTGGACGAATGGAGAGGATGGATGAGGAGCCAATGTTGAAGATCTACAGAGCAGAAGTAAATGTAAGGAGACCAAGAGGAGGGCCGCAATTGACGTGGATGGATTGTGTTATGATGAGTGCACTGGAGGAAAGATGTCTAAATATAGTGGAAGCTAGAGCTCTTGTTGGTGATAGGAAGAAGTGGAGAGGTGTTGTGAAAGGATAGTGGGATTGTGGAAGCGTTCATAAGGATGGGCACCCGTATGATGCGGCAGGGGTAAACCAGTGAAAGCTGTCGGGCCCTGCTGTTGAACAGCAGAATGCGTTGCGTCAACCTGACCCGAGTGACATGGCCGCTTTCTTGTCTCCCGTTTCATCTGGAGGGACAAAAGCAAGACTGACTTGGGTGCCGAGGTGTTTAAGTTGTCTGGGAGTTTGGGTATTTAGGTTGGCCATGGTCCAAAATATTCTGTGTGTGTTATTTTTGCTACTTTTACCTTTTTTTTATTTTCTTTGTTTTTGTATGTTTTTGTCTGGCTCTCGGTCACCCCTCTCAAGGGATACGACCAGGGTAGATAGATGGATAGATATAATATTTGCCACTGCCAGTGTTCTGCCAGAAAATTCTGCCAGTGGTACTGTCAAAAATGTTTCGTAGGGGTTGCCAGATGTGGCCACTTAAAATCTTTGATGATTTAATGTGCATAGTCAATAACTGTCCAGTCAACATTATGAGTTCCACAACAATTCTGTTTTAAAGTGTTGTGCATACATTAGGCATAAGGTGTTCATTTAACAAACAATTACTCGGTGGTGGCAGATACAAATAAAGGCAAGTAGCGAGACAATTATATCTTAATTGGATATTTCCCAACACAATGTTAATGTGACACAAAAATAATTATTACTGAATCAACAAAATATAGCAAAAATAACTTTCCAACAGGGGATCTACAGATTGCCAGGCTATTTTCTATGTGCAATATATACTCATATTGTTAATGTAACACAAAAATATATTATTTCAAAAGGAACAAAACATAAAAAGTATTTCGCAAGAGGGATCAACAATACCAGACTGTATGTATGTGCAACAAACACTCATACCGTTGCTTAATGCACTGGTAATGCAAAAATAATAACTGAATTTTCTGAACAAATATGCCAAACAAAAAAAATTATTAAATATTTTTCGATTTTGATGACCAGGCTATCAGTTTGTTTCAGAACAGTTTTCTTTGCCTGTTGCAACCGCTTGCCTGGCTGTGCATTTGGGATGAAATGCATAACTGTTTTTGTTTTAATCAGGTGAAACCAGCAACACTGAAATTCAGAATTATTGCAAACAGAACTTTTACTGATCATATAAATGAGGGTTGGACTGCATACATTCACTTTGTGATTACCACAGTCAACAAACACTGCCAAAAAAAACTTCTTTGCGGCAGCGTTTTGCGGAGGCAGCGCCAAGAAGAAGGATGCCTCTCGTCTTAATAAACTGTTGTGGGCACAGGGCTAGACAGCCTGACAACAGTAGCTGAGAGACGGGCACTGAAAATCATGGACAATTCATCACATCCACTACACAGCATCATCTCCAAACGGAAGAGCAGCTTCAGCGACAGAATGCTGTCACAGTCTTGTTCCACGGATAGACTGAGGATATCATTTCTTCCTCATGCCATGAGGGAGTAAAAGCCCACATTAAACCACACCCACACATTTGCATATTACCCTATTTTTATTACAGTGTGTATTTTATGTAGCACTATTTAAATACTCTATTTCAACACGTTACATTGGGTATTTATGTATTCTATTCCTTTTCCTTTATTATTGTTTTATCTTCAGCACAAGGATACTGCCGGAAGTGTGAATTTCCCTACGGGGATGAATAAAGTATCTATCTAAATAATGCTACCACAAGAAAAAACATGCCAGGTTTAAATGCTATGTCAGAAAATAGTATTTGGAAGCTGACCATGTCAAATAAGACTAAATAAAAACAAAAAGCGGAAGTACTTACTACATTTAACAAAACGTATCATCATAAGCGCACTGGACCCATACTAGGACGTCTCGATGGGTAGGAAGAAATTTCAGATCACTGGTTTTAAACACGGCCATGTTTTTGGTTTTATTTAATATTCACGCTACATAATCCATCCATTATCTGCACCGCTTATCCTCAGTAGGGCTGCGGGGGTGCTGGAGCCCATCCCAGCCCTCTTCGGGCAGTTGGCATGGGACACCCTGAACTGGTTGCTAGCTAGTCGTAAGGCACACAGAGACTCATTCACACCTAGGGAAAATTTGGACCGGCCAATTAACCTGAAATGCATGTTTTTGGAATGTGGCAGAAAACAGGAATTCCCGGAGGAAACCCACGTAAGGACGGGAAGAACATGCAAACTCCGTACAGGAGGAATCGATCCCATGACCTCAGAACTGTGCTGCAGACGCGCCACCATACGATACATCATGATTCGTGCAAAACAATAAAGTGTGCGATAGCATATAACGGTGGCGCAGTGATTAGCGCGTGTGCGGCACAGTTCTGAGGTCATGGGTTCAAATCCAGCTACCAACCTTCTTGTGCGGAGTTTGCATGTTCTCCCCGTGCTTGCGTGGGTTTCCTCCGGGCACTCCGGTTTCCTCCCACTTTCCAAAAACATGCATGTCAGGTTAATTGGCCGGTCTAAATTGTCCCTAGGTGTGAATGAGCGAGCGAATTGTCTGTCTCTGTGTGCCCTGCGACTGGCGGGCAACCAGTTCAGGGTGTCCCCTGCCCACTGCCCGAAGATGGGTAGTAATTTTATTCCTATTTAGTTTCTTTTGTCTTTTATTAGCATATTTGGTATTGGAGTAATCCAAAAGTAATTGAAAGTAATCCAGTTAAAGTAACCCTACCCAACCCTGTATATAAAACGTTTTAATGTCAATGTTGGCATGTGTGATGGATAAAAGTGGAACTCACCAGGCAGGTGGCTATTAAGGCCAGGTGACTTTATTGTGACAGTGACAATACTGTTTCGTGATACTGCTCTTATCATTACATCATGATCTGAAACCACAATGAAACCAGAAAAGTTCGAAGTTGAACCGGTTTTATTTTTCTACTCAGGCTGTTCAGGGGTTTCTGACAGTTGCTGACCATGTCACAGCACCTACCCTTTATGATTGTGCATTGTACATGTTATCTGCAGCCTTCTTTCCCATGATACTCAGGATCAAAATGCTAATTTAATTTGTTCTGAGAGTAGCTTTGTAATCTGAAACATTTGTAAGTAGAGACGCCTTTTGAATGTAAATGCGCTCATCTGTTCCAAGCCCCGCAAAAGTTTTTTTTTCAATACAGTATATCATAAAAGAGCATCGGAATATGTAACAAATATATATAATAAAATTAGCTTACCGCACAATAAACAGAAAATGAGAGGCATATCATGAAAAATAAACAAGGAATAAAGGAAATAATAATTATATTAATTTACCTTTTAACTGGCCTTCTTGTTTACTGGTCCTCAACAGTGTTTTTTGCCTCACATTTCTTGAAAAACTGCTTTCACCGGCTTGACAATCCGTTGGAAATGTGCGAGGCAGACGTCATAATGAGCGATAGCCCAACCTTTCAACAATTTTTCTGGGTGATTCCTTTCCACATGGTTTTCTTTTCTTCATGGAATTTTGCCGAAATGTCTTTAATTTGGGCTGATGGAATGAGAAATGAAATGAAATGATCTGCATTTATATAGCGCTTTTCAAGTCAATGACTTCCCAAAGCGCTTTACAATGTGCTCCACATTTCCCAATAGCGGCCTTGCAGCCATGGAAGGCGCTAACCTGCTTATTGGGGGTATTAGGGTTCAGTGTCTTACCCAAGGACACTTCGACATGTAACACGGATTCGAACGGGATTCGAACTGGGATCCCTTGATCCCAAGACGAACGCTCTACCTCCTGAGCTACTGCCACCCCCAGGGCTGCATCCTCTTCTTTGTTGTCCTTGAACTCCTTCCCCACGGCGGTGTTTGTTTGTATACCTTTCTATTATCTCTTTCTTTGTTTCAATGAACAGAAAAAGTCTCTTCCTCTTCTTTTATCCTTGACGACTTTTCTGCATGTCTTTCGCGGGGTCCATTGGGAATGATAGCTCTTCATAGCTTTACCATACTGTAGACCAAAGGTGTCAAACTCACGGCCCGCGGGCCACATCTGGCCCAGCGTAGAATTATATCCGGCCCGTGAAATCATTTTATATACATCTACTATAATGGCCCGGGTCTATGAAACCCTGATAACTTTAAAGCTATACTCGGATACTAAACACCACAATGGCCGAGAAAATTATGTCAACTGACATTGCCGGTAAACCCGTGTGTCTTTTTTGTGGAACTTTTGTGTCCGTAATTAAGGAATTTAATGTAAAACGGCACTACAAGACAAAGCTCCAGAGTAAGCTGAAAAACTTGAATCCAGAGAAAAGATACAGAAAGTTGAAGAGTTTAAGAAGACTATAAAGATGTTTTTCACCAAAGCAAATGACCAAAGTGAAAAGCACAAATTTTATTTATATTTCCGTTTTTTCATATTTTCAATTTGTATAGTTTTGACAGGAGATATTTTTATGGAGAGCAACGATTAATTCATTTAATGTTTAAGTTTGTTTATTCTGGAATAATATTCCTGACTGTTTTAGATTCATATTTGTTTGTTTGTTTTTTTTTAAAAGGAAAGTTTTAGTGTATTCAATAAATATTTATCCTGTTCGGCCCGCGACCAAACGTTTGGTTTGAGTTCTGGCCCTCTGTATAATGGAGTTTGACACCCCTGTTGTAGACTGTTTGAAGAGTGGGAAGAGGCACAGCATACGCACCGGTTTGCCAGGTAGAACTCTGAGAGCGGCGAATGACAGCGCATACTGTACTGTATTTTTTACTTTGTATCGAGAAATGCCTTTGTAACTTGAGTCGATATTTTCCTGTTCAGGTACTTTGTAACCTGAAACTTTTGTATGTCGAGACATTTGTCAGTAGAGGTGCCACTCTAAAAGTTGACACGGCAGCTGAGTGGCACAGTTCTGATGTCATGGGTTTAAATCCAGCTACCAGGCTTCCTGTGCAGGGTTTGCATGTTCTTCCTGTGCTCGCGTGGGTTTCCTCCCACATTCCAAAAACATGCATGTCAGGTTAATTGGCCGGTCTAAATTGTCCTTAGGTGTGGGTGTGTGATTGACTTGTCTGTCTCTGTGTGCCCTGCAACTGTCTGGCGACCAGTTCAGGGTGTCCCCTGCCCAATGCCCGAAGATAGTTGGGTTGGGCTCCAGCACCCCCGCGACCCAGCTGAGGATAAGCGATGCAGATAATGGAGAGATGGATGGTACTACTCAAATGGAGAACACATATCAAGATCAAAAGCATCAGGCAGACACACACAACCAAACTTCTGAAACACAAATAATCAGGGTTGGGTAGGGTTACTTTAACTTGACTACTTTCAATTACTTTTGGATTACTCCAATACCAAATACGCTAATAAAAGACCAAAGAAACTAAATATGAATAAAATTACTAAATTTTGTGCAGGCTTGGGGAGTAACAGAATATATGGAATGGCAAAAATGATGTTGGCAAGCTGTTTGGATTTATTTTCATCTTGTTTCTGTCTCATTTTATGTTAGTTTTGCCAGAGATCAAAGAGAGAAAACTTACCACGTGTTGTGAGTCATAATTTTATTCATATTTTGTTTCTTTTGTCTTTTATTAGCATATTTGGTATTGGAGTAATCCAAAAGTAATTAAAAGTAATCAAGTTAAGGTAACCCTACCCAACCCTGCAAATAATACGTGCACAAGATATGGCTGAAACAACGCGAGGTTGCAAAATCAACACGCCTCGTTGCTTTTTAGTTTCCACCGCATTTACCTCAGGTTGACTCATGATCATGGGAAGTTCAATGTGGGAACTTTGGGTTAAGAATTGGTCCCACACTTAGTAGCAGCTAAGCACAAGTGGGAAATATTTACCAATGCATTCTTAGCACGTATGTAAAAGTTTTACTCATTTGCGAGAGCCTCAGGCTTTGAAACTTGACATCGGCTAACGCACAGGTGTCTAACAGGCGGCCCGCAGGCCAGATCAGGCCCACTAAGGGATTGAATCCGGCCCGCGAGATAACACTCAGAGAAGCGCAAAACAAAAACAAGCTGCAGGTTGAAATATGTCAACTTATCATCTCATCATTAGCTGCACCGCTTATACTCAGTAGGGTCGCGGGGGTGCTGGAGCCCATCCCAGCAATATCGGGCAGTGGGCAGGGGACACCCTGAACTGGTTGCCAGCCAATCGCAGATATGTCAACTGGATGTTGCCAAAGCCAGGTGCCTCTCACAAAGACACTGTACTTGTATTTATTTCTCCCTTTCTCTCCCTCTCTCTCTTTCTTTCTTTTCCACCCCTTTTCTCCCACTCCTTCTCTGTCTCTTTCACTCTCTGTGTGTCTCTTTTCTTTTGTCGCTCTTTGTGTCTTTCTGTCTGTGTCTTTTAACCTCTTTTGCTCTAACTTCCTTTTCTCTCTTTTCCCTCTTTCCTCCCTTTTCTCTTTCTCCCTTTGCGCTTTCTTTTCTCTTTTCTCTCCTTCTGTCTTTCTATTTATCTTTGGATTTCTTTCTTCTCCTCCCTTTCTTTTCCCCATCTCTCACGACTTATCTTTTGTTTCTCACGCTCTCTCCCTCTCTCTCTCTTTCTTTCTTTGTCCCGCCCTCTCTCCTTTTCCCTCCCTCTTTCTCTTATTTCTTTATCTCTCTTTTCCTCTATCTTTATATACTAATCCGACCCCCGACAGAATGTTTGTTCTATCGTGTGGCCCCCGAGTTCCAATGAGTTTGACACCTAACGTGTGTAGTGGTGACGGCTAGATTTTGTCCACTAGGAGTCGCACTGACTCCACGCTGTGAATGTTACATTGAGCGCTGTTTAGCCGAGGAAGAAGCGGCAACCACAACACCTCCGATAAAGGTAAGAGACGTTCAAAGGACAATCTTTCAACTTTTAATCCCAAAAAACAAATTAGTATTTCTATTTTAATACATCTCCAACTCATGTGAATGTTTTGTATTACATGTCTTCGTAAGACGAACGTCCCTATTTACTTTCACTAATACGCTAGCGAAGGCTAGCCAACTATCTACCATCAAGGTGTTATTTAGTTCTTAGGGAAATGACAAGATTTTGAAAGTTTTCTCAAACAAATGATATTTCGACAAAAAAAAACTGTAAAACGACACGCGACAAAAGCCTGGAATCTAATTTACGGAAGGTTATGTGTTATTTTTCAAAACTTGACACAGTCTTGAACTTTTGGTAGCTAGGCGGCTAACTTTGGCTAACACGTTAACATCTCTAAATCGATTGCTTAAAGATGAATCAATATATCCCTGCTTACAAGTTAAAACTTGTTTTGACAATGGTCGCAAACACTATTTTTCTTCTCCTACAACATCTGAGTCTGTATTTCTGTCTTGTTGCTCAAGTCAAGCGTGACCTCATCCCATTAGAATGTCAAACCACGCTCATCTTCCTCTTACGCTTTAAAGATGGGGTATTTATTCATTCTGACTTGTAAAACACAGCCCACGTTTTCCTTAATTTGCAACGCGAACAAGCAAAAACTCCAAATCCATTTGCCTATTCATGCGCTTAGTTTTGACTTTTAAATCACTCCTGTTTACTGATGAGATGATTTTATTGTGACTAGAAACTGTTTTCCTGTTTCATATTCTAAGCAGATACATACTTGGTTAACAGATAACAGCAGTTTAAATGTACATAGATCAGTATTTACCATACCGTATTATACTTTTTAAAAATACGTTATTGTCTACTACAACTTCACTGAAGTGACGCCGCCCATCTCTTGCACATTTCCCTATTTTTTCTTCATAACTGCTGTCACAACGCCACTCGTTTTCCTTCCTCTTTTTATGTCTCGGTCCGTGTATGAAATCATATTAAGTTTTCTCAGATGCGAAGCTCAATAACAACTCAACAAGTCCCTGGGATTTTCTATCACCACTCTATGGCGCTTACTTAATTTGTTTTTGGCATTTTTTTCCTCTTCTTTTTAGGCAAAGCATGGCAATGACGGGCCAAAGCTCATGTTCCTCCATGAGTAACCACACCAAGGAACGGGTCACCATGGCCAAGGTGACCCTTGAAAATTTCTACAGCAACCTAATTGCCCAGCACGAGGAGCGAGAGATGAGGTAACAGCAGGCAGACAGTTTAAACTGGCTGCTTTGGAAAACATTGGATTAAGTGTAATCATGTGAAATTGATTAATGTGTAAAAATAAACTGTAAACTGCTAAATGGTTCCTCAGGCAAAAGAAACTAGAGAAGGTTATGGACCAAGAAGGCTTGGCTGATGATGAAGTGAGAGATTTTCAGATTGAAATGGTTTTACTCCAACAGAATCATTGAAACCATGTTACTAATCATGACGTTGCTGTCCATCAGAAAAGCCGTCGGCGCACAGAGCATGCAAGGAAAGAGACTGACTTTCTTCGTCTGAAGCGCACTCGGCTCGGTTTGGAAGACTTTGAGTCTCTTAAGGTGATCGGACGTGGAGCATTTGGCGAGGTACAACCATCATTCAATAGTACAGAATGTCAGGTGTCATTGTAGAACAAATAATAATGGAGTCTGTCATCAGCATTTGGTTTGGCTGAACATTGACTCATAGTTTCTCACCCAATACTTCTCTGTCAAAATTACTGAGCTCATCTAAAATCAGCTAGAATATCGGTTTTGTTATGATTTTCTTCCAGGTGCGTCTGGTGCAGAAAAAGGACACTGGCCATGTTTATGCCATGAAGATTCTTCGCAAAGCTGACATGCTCGAGAAGGAGCAGGTGGGGTCACGATGCCAGCATATACACAATGCTTTTCTCCATCTGTTGTGACTTACTGAAACGGAGGCTCCAATCTCATCAGGTGGGTCACATACGTGCCGAGAGGGACATCTTGGTGGAGGCAGACAGCCTGTGGGTGGTGAAGATGTTCTACAGCTTCCAGGATAAGATGAACCTCTATCTCATCATGGAGTTCCTGCCTGGAGGTATGAATGCTGCTTCTAAGGCTACTAACGAAAAATAAAGGAAGGAAAATAAGTATGTGGTTTGGCTTGTTTCTTCTCAGGAGACATGATGACCCTCTTGATGAAGAAGGACACACTTACGGAGGAGGCCACTCAGTTCTACATTGCCGAAACGGTACTGGCCATCGATTCCATCCATCAGCTGGGATTCATCCACAGAGATATCAAGCCAGACAACCTCCTGCTGGATTCCAAAGTAAGATACCAAGCAGATCTGCTACATTTGTTTGTTTGTTTTTTCCCTACATCATTCGATCTGAGTTTGGCTGACCCCCAACCATTTTTTTTTGTAGACCCTAGTGTTTTTTTCTTTATGCTTTGCAGAAATAACCTGCTCCTAAGTAGTCATTTTAAAACAAACAAAAATGATCCTAACAATAAACTTAAACGAATAGATTCATCGTCCATACCTAACTTGATAACGTGTTGTAAACATTTCAGGGTCATGTAAAGCTGTCTGACTTTGGACTATGCACAGGCTTGAAGAGGGCACATCGGACCGATTTTTACAAGAACCTCAACCATAACTTGCCCAGCGACCTCTGTAAGCAAAGTCAGGAAACCTCTTCCTTTTACACAGTCATGGTCAAAATACCTTTTTATTAGAATCAGATTCAATATTGAAAAATAATCTAAAATCCAATACACTCCTGATTTTGTTTCCTTTTTTTTTTTTTTTCTGGTCACACTCCTTCAAAAAGTCATCCGAATACATTTTAATTAACATGCCAGCATTCAGAGCTTGAATTGTCCATTTAAAATAATTTCTAACCTTCCATTGCATTGTCCTTCCCCAGCCTTTCAGAATATGAACTCCAAGAGAAAAGCAGAGACGTGGAAGAGAAATAGGAGACAGTTGGTAAGGACAAGAAGCACAGTTGCGTTGTTCATGTACTTTGGATAGTTCAAGTTATGTATAGAAACAGACCTGTAATCTTACCAACAGTTCTATAATGTGCTTTTAATCAGAGGACCCTTCTACTTTTTTTTTTTTTTTTTTTGCATCAAACAGTTTACGTCCAAAAAAGACCCAAAAGCACATTTTGGACTTATAGTGACGTTGTGTGTTTGTTTGCTTTCTAGCTCCTACTCATGGAATCACAGATCACAGTTTAAAATTGCGAATTTAAGCACCACTGAATGAACTTGATTAAGACTCTGTCTAACTTTGCTACTTTAAATAAACTAAGTACTGGCCATCTTGAATGATAAGAATCATTCAAGTATTTTATTATTTTGGGGCATAAAAATAGTAGTCACTCTGAGTTCTTTTCATTCAGGCTTTTTCTACTGTGGGAACACCAGATTACATCGCACCAGAGGTTTTTATGCAAAATGGATACAATAAGCTCTGTGACTGGTGGAGCCTTGGTGTCATCATGTATGAGATGCTTATAGGTAAGATATTGTCATTTGATATTGTAAGATATTGGAGTGTAAGATTCAGGTGTCCAAATTGGACATTGGGTCTAATAAGATATCAATTACGTGTGTGTGTGTGTTTTATACTGTACTAGGTTACCCGCCATTCTGCTCTGAGACGCCTCAAGAGACGTACAGAAAGGTGATGAACTGGCGGGAGACGCTCACTTTCCCTCCAGAAGTGCCTATTTCCGAAAAGGCCAAAGATCTCATCCTCAGGTTGCACCTTGTTTTCTGCCCTGACATTTAATCTCGGCGAATCTCACAATGTGTTTTCAATTCTGACTGATGAATTTAAGAGAGCAAGGAAACATCTAAAATATGTTGATTAATAGGGGTGGGACAAACTTATCAATTCATGTATATACAGACGCTCCCCTACTTACGACCATTCGACTTACAAAAAAACGGTAGATACATTTTTTTTCAGGATGTCGAAAAATATCCGGACATTGCTGTAAGTAAGATTTTGTATTTTTGTGCACCTTTTTTTTCGAGTACAGGACATTACTCTAGTCTTTCTTTCTGCCTTGTGGTGCTGTGAGAGGTCACCCAGTATCCACCCCAAAGAAGAAATCCACTTCCTCTTCCTAGTTTTTGTGTGAACATTCAATACTGTATCTCCAGCGCGCTAAGAACTGTGGCCGTTTATTGTCCCAGAAGTGTATAAATGAAGTTGCTTGTTTTATTTTGGAAAAGAAAATTAAATAGCAATCATCACTCGTATCGTATTTCAATTCTTGTAGAATTGCAATTATCGAGAATCGTGCTTCAAATCAAATCAAAGAATGTCTTCTTACCCCTATTGATTAATATTGAAATCATAATTTGCATATTAAGCCTCACGCACATCTGCCACCGCCTGCGAGCTTTGCAACTGATGTTTGGTATTTTGCTCTTGGCGGCTTGTGTGCGGCATTCCGGAGAAAAATAAAAACCTACGGTGATGAATATCAAACATGTTTGATAATTGTTTCGGTTACGAATTTCTGCTTTTATACAAGCAGAGTGGAAAACGGCAAGCTGTTCTTTTCCACAACACATGCACTCTGAGTAGAAAAGGCTCTGGTGACAGCTGAAAACATTTGATACTCTCTTTTGGAGAATGAATTGGTTGATATTTGCCAAAATGATGTTTTCCTTTAGATGTCAGCTGGTCTTCAAAATATAAGGACAAGAAGACTGAAGAGATATCCAACAAGCAGCTTTGGTTACGCAATTACAAATCAAAAGTTCTGGCTCACTCTGGTGCTGTTTTTGTGCTTTAAGTGTTTGATATTAGATAGCGTAGGCTTGCATCATATTATACATTAGCAGTGGCGTTCATAATATTGCTATGCACTCCGGTTCTTTTCACTATTAGAACAGTTCTCCAGCAAACATGCGACACTTTTGTCTGTATTATCGGAGCCTTCATCTTGCCGGCTTTTGCAAGAGCTCTCGTAATAAGACACACAGTCACGTTTTGAGAGTCTTGTTTACGCCAACGTCCGACGGCTAAAGTTGCTTAATTGATCCTGCCGGAGTGATGAAAAATGTCTCTCACAAGCGCATGCTCTGCCGGTTACCGTGGCAAACATCAGCAAGAGTTAAGGCGTTAGTGTTGCAATTGCGTCAGGACTATTCTGCAGTATCTTCCCCTTCGGCATGCTGTCTTTTAATTTGCATTACTTCTCAGGTAACTTTGACTTTCCTTTATTTAAGTAATGTGTCTGCAGAAATTGAAACCGCGCTGTAATGTCACAAAAATGTGGTATGTACCCAATATCGCCATCTTGAATGGTCACGTGATAAACACACCTTGAAGCATCTCTGAAAATGGCGCGTGGCAGCTGCGTCTCACCTTTCACGCCTCGTCTGCGTCGTACTAATACTTGAACTACGCATTCCTGACAAGTATTGTTGTGATCTTAAATAGAGATGTTTTTTTTTCCCCCTTTAGGTTTTGCTCTGAAGAGGAGCACAGGATCGGTGCCACTGGTGTGGAGGAAATCAAGTCCAATCTGTTCTTTGAGGGCGTGGACTACGACCATATTAGGTGCCATATAGCTCGTATACATTTTAAGCTTCAAATGTCACTGGTTCAATAAGAGTTGAATGACAATTGTGCACCAAACATGTGATTTTGTAGGTATATATGATCATGTACTTTTTTGACATTACTCGCTTTCTTTGTAAGGCAGAAGAGCAATAATTAGGAGTGTAATTACCGTATTTTCTGCACTATAAGAGTTATAAGCCCCCCCCCCCAAATTGTTTTTTTGTTCTATATTTTCCATACATAAGGCGCACCAGACTATAAGGCGCTACAGTGGGAACGTCAACAAAACAGCCAGATAGTTCAGTCAAACTTTTTAACCCCTAAACATTCCGACGGCTCGCAAAGAAGCAAATACGTGTACCATACGTGTACCAGACATGTACGGACACGCTGTCTGTACGATGTCACAAATCACTCAAATGCGTCATTCCACATATCATTAGGAAGGTTAAACTCTTGGGATTCAAGAAATGCCAACCATTTCTTAGTTTATATTTTCTTTTTCGCTGGCAACTGTGAGTACAGCAAAGTAAGAATTTCATTGTGCAGGAAAACTTGGTTCTTTACTGTGGATATGACAATAAACACTTTGAATTGAAATAAATTAAAAATAGACTCATCACAGAAACATCAAGATCAGTCTGAAACAAGATACTGGAAAACTATAAAGCTGGGGTAGCTCACTAAAGTCGTCTTGCAGGCATCACGTTCAATAATAATACGCAACCATGGTCCTCTTACATCCGTGAGTGCAGTAAATCCAACCGTGTAAAACATTAACACAGTCCAAAACACGCAATAATGCCGACAAATAAAAGGAAAAATCAGCCGAGAAGTATCTGCATCGATAGACGTTGCTTGTTGCTAGCTGTCTGTTTAGCCCCGTAATTCCTGTTTACGAATACAGACTAGGAAAAAAGGTTTTCTCCAGGCCGTAGAGCAGCCAAACGTGTGATTCACATCTTTTTCGGCCAATTGCAGGCTTTGTTTTGCCCCGCTTTAGCCTATGTGAGTCTGTAAATTCTAAAAAGACCCGATTCAAATAATGATTGACACATTGGTTAGGAAATGAAACGCTGTTATATATATATATATTAGGGTGGTCCTTATTTTTCGACTTTTAAAATTTCATGCTCTGACCCCTTGAATATGTTCCAATATATACAAAACGTAATTAGGCAAAGTTTCATCAAAATCAAAGGATATTTAGAGGTCGCTCAAGGCCTCTGAAATTTTGGTATGAAAAATAAGGATTTTTCGCACATTATATCAGACCTAGTGTACAAAGTTACTTGTAACTTTTCTTGTGTTACAATTATAAGCAATGGACTGAAATTGGATGTTCTAAAACGCCGTACACATAGGGTTAAGATTTCCGTTTTTTCTCGAAAATTGCCAAAATTTTACCATTTTGGGAAATTTCAAAGTCGTTGAGCTACCTCTAAATATTATCCAAATTGTTCAAAATTGCACACAGTGTGTTTTTATCGATATAAGAACATATGCGGGGGGTCAGAGCCCAATATTTCAAAAAAAAAATTTTCGACCCCCATTAAGGACCACCCTAATATATATATCCCAGCATACACTGCGGACCACTTCGCCTACGGAGGAAAATCTAGTCTGCGGCTGCTTGCCTTTGTTGCGAGACCTTGCAACTCAATATTGAGCCATATATAAGGTGCACTGTATTATAAGGCGCACGGTCAGCTTTTGAAAAAAGGCTTTTAGGTGCGCCTTATAGTGCAGAGAATACGGCAATTAAAGTCCCAATTTGGATTCTTAGTGCCTTGTTTTCAAAAATATACTCATTTCATTAAAAGAGAAACGTCTTTACTCTCGCATAAACATGATTTAAAATCGACAGGTGCGGGGATGACAGTTATGCAAAGTTAGCTTGTCTGTGTTGGTGCTTTTACCACCGGTTTAATAACCACTCACCTTCTATAGTTGGGCTTCGCATTTAATCTTTACTGAATCTAGTGATTCAGACATCCGTCCCTTGTCATTTTGCTCTTGCAAATATTAACTAGCCGTTTTGTTTTCACTTGTTTCTCTCGCTAGCCACTCACTTTAAGGATTTAATCGTAGCCTATGGCTCGCCACGAGCTGCTGTTATTTTGAATTGATCTGGGTTAAAAAATCTTGCTTCTTCCTTCCGCGTCACTGGCCTTCAAGGCAATTGGCTTGCGAATTTGTATCGTTTGGTCTTTGAGGCATTCTGTATTGCATTCAGTCTCATCCCGTTATACAATCACCTGTAATGGTATACTATTACACACAGTCACCCTAATGATTGTTTCTCTTGCATACTACATGTGTTGCTCAAAACATGAGAGTCGTTTTCTTGGTTTGGATCAGAACAGGTAGACAATCACGCCACCTTTCATTGACTTAACAGTCAACCTTGTTTGTTTTTCTCACTTTTTTGGGTCAAGGAAATCACACAGGAACAAGAAAAGCTGTTGTGATGTATTATAGTACTAATCATGGCATGCAGTTGTTTATCCTCCCAAATCTGCAAAATAAGTGACTATGACAACCTGCTTGCATCTGCAGAGAAAGGCCTGCTGCCATCCCCATCGAGATCAAAAGCATCGACGATACCTCCAACTTCGACGAATTCCCCGATTCTGATATCCTCACACCAACAGGTAGGACTGCTACACATTTTAAATAAAAGTGTCCTAGGAGTTAGGTCTTTAGGTAGTATTTAGGCAGGGGCCGATAAAGTATTTTACGTAGCGGTGTGTCATTCATCACTGATGCATCAACATTAAAGTGCCAAACTGTGTTTATAATGAATTCCATCTGTCATTGGGACAGAATTACCGAAAATGTATTTTGCAGATTATTAAGCAGCTCCCGGCCAAGTGCTAGTTGTCTGCCATTTAGTATGATTTGAAGAAGGATATTTAATTCAGTTTTCTTGTTTCGCCGGTTTGTTCTAAATCAGAAGGCTCCAATTCTAAACTTTTCTTTTCAGGGATATGACCAGGGTAGATAGGTAGATAGATTGTAAATGTCACAGCAATATATCTATTTTGCCTGATTGTATTTGGGTGTTTTTTGTGGGGAGGGAGGGAGGGTAACTTAAGCGTGACAGCAAATGCAGTGATGGTAACCCCTTAGTGTGTGTGGTTTTTTTTTCAGCCACTCAGGTGTCCAACCACTCGGACGCCGGCCTGAAGAATAAAGACTGGGTGTTCATCAACTACACCTACAAGCGCTTCGAAGGCCTGACCGCCCGAGGGGCCATCCCGTCCTACATGAAGTCCACCAAGAGATGAAGCGGCCCCTTGACAAGTCCTCGTCTTCTAATGGATTTTTGCGGGAAGGGCTCCCGCCGACCGCTTCGCACCGTAGAAACCGCTGCCTTCGTTTCTCTTCACCTCGATTTTGGCGCTTCCAGAGCCGCTTTCCTGCTTTTTCGCTCTTCTCGGCGACAGGACGGTCTGCTTCGAACTCCCATACCGTCACGGTCCCTCTTCGAAAGCCAGCAGCATGCTTCCTCCGTTCCCTCACCTCTTTGTCCACGTTTCGACACTCGACCAGTGCCGAATTCAGGGATTTTGTCCAAATAGCGCTGAAGGCTGTCCGACCAAAGACCGCATCGAGAACTTCTCCGTGACCACGTGGAACAACTGCAAAGGGTTGTTTATTTTTTAATAGAATATATTTTCATCATTTGCTTGATGTCAAGAGGGAATTTAACTTGTATTTAGTCCACCATAACTGCACCTTATGTGATTTTTAGATTGGGAACCGTTTTCTTTCTGGAGGGTGCTACGTACAAAAGTGGTGGGATGAAAATGGTTCCCCATGCCATAATGCTTGTTGCGCAAACTCGACAATTGTAAGTCCTCTCTGGGCTCTCCACAGACGAGGCTTTTTTTTTGTATGTTTAGTTAAAATTAGAGCTGCACCGCAGGCTTTATTTTAAACCCGCTTTGGGCACGTACATAATATTCTGTAATTATACGGGCTTAACCACTCTTTTTCGCAACATCCAAAATGCTGTCCTTGCAGATGAATGTAGGTCTTAAGGTGCAACACTTGACTATCTTTGCTACCATGGTTCCAAATGCTGAGTTTGAATGTACAATATAAATGGAAGGAAATGTAGTTAAGGCCGACGTCATGATTTTAACATTGTTTTCAAAAGAAATAGAATTTGTCGTCATCGGGTTTGGTGAAAAGTATGCAAAAACAATGTCCAAAATAGTCACCGATTCCCCTGACGAACTCACAGCTTGTTCATTTGACTTTATAGCATTGCAGACCATTTTTTAATCCGTGCAAGTGTATTTTCATGGGAACTAAAACATTGCTTCCATCTGAGTTTTGTGAAGAATTGTTTGATATGACATTCATGAGCATATATATTTTAGGATCTTTTTCTTTTGGCTGGGTACATTTTGGGGTGAAGTGATCTGTTACTGGAGTCATCGTGTCAAGTCGCTCACCTTCAAAGCAATCGAGTCCGCGTTGGAGCGATAAGATCTGTGCGAAAGGATGCGTTTGTGTAAATGTTTGCTTCGGAATCATCTTGAAGTGTGAGGACGTTTGGGAAGGTGGATGTATATTGTAATTATTATTTAAACCACTCGATGCTGATTTGTGGAATTTTCTATTTTGCAATGAATTCATGTGCAATTAAAAAGATCTAGATTCACTCAGATGTTGAGTATGTTGATAAAATATGACGAACGATCTTCCTAAAAATATTCAACGAGACGTTTTTGAGTGTTCACCAGTCCCATAACCAGTGCACTTTGTAGTGACTGCCGCTTGGTGTCAGTAGTGCGCCGCAAAAAGCACACCTTTGGATTAACGTTTAAAAATGAAAAGCCACATTGCATTGTTCAGTTTGTAGTTTGCAGAGATGCGTTGAGTTCAATGAACGGGCCCTAGTTTGTGGATGTGATGCAAAACTTGTGTTATAGAGTTCACAATCTAGGAAACTTATCAATCGAAATCTGCAGGCAACAAATTTTTTTGCACAATTATGTCTCTAACACTAAAATGATTCAAACCTTCACCAGTGCTCGTATTTTTTTTTATGAACCTTACAGTCACTTGAAAAATACTGATGTGGGCAGTGTAAGCACAAATTGTAATCATTTGAATATTGTGATATTCAAAATTATTTGCTGAAAATAATACTCAAGTATAGTCAATTTGTAAAATTAGGTAAACGGAACTGTATTGGGAGAGTATATGTGATTGTTTGAAATCCTAGTGTACACTGAAGATAACGTGGTCCTTAAACTAACCATTTGGTACATGGCGAGCAAACAGGCTCACATGCGACCCTTCAGGCTTTTTACTCCAACTCACCAAACCAAAAGATGGTTGTTTTGCTGTCCATCTTGTTCCCTGTTCATAAAAGTATCCATCCATGCATTATCTGGGGGAAGCCCAGACCTCACTATACCCAGCCGTTTCATACAGCTCATCCGACAGGATCCTAAAGCATTCCCAGGCCAGCCCAGAAACCAAGCCTCTCCAGGAAGTCCTGGGTCGTCCCCAGGGCCTCATGCCGGTGGGACATGCCCAGAACACCTCCAGAGGGAGGCGTCCAGGAGGCATCTTTATCAGATGCCCGAGCCATCTCAACTGGCTGCTCTCAATGCGGAGGAGCAGTGGCTCTACACAGAGTCCCTCCCAGGTGACTGAGCTTCTCACCTTATCTCCAAGGGAGAACCCAGCCACCCTGTGGAGGAAACTCTTTTCAGCCACTTGTATCCGGGATTGTGTTCCCAAAGTTCATGACCATAGGTGAGGGCAGGAACGTAGATCGACCGGTAAATCGAGAGCTTTGCCTTTCGGCTCAGCTCCTTTACCACCACTAACGGTCGTTAGTGGTGGTGATGACAACAGACCCTGCACCGATCTGTCTGTTGATCTCCTGTTCCACCCTACCCTCAATTGTTGACAAGACCCCGAGATGAATGAATGAATGAAAACTTTATTTCGAACATTAAAATAAAAACAGGACAAAAACAATGAGTCAACAACAAAATAATGTCACATAACATGTTCGAAAAGGGGTAGTCAGAAGCAGATGCTTATTTTTCCTACCTCTTTATCTTCCCCACTAAATACATTCCACAAATCCTCCTTTCCTCTGATGTCTAATATAACAAAATCTCATGGATATACTTATTACATAGGTCAGATATCAATAATTATAATAATATAATCACATATTTTATACACTAATCTTCGTAATACCCATCCCTCAACATCATAATGCCACTAGTTACCAAACATCACTGCGGCACCAATGATAATAACAACAATAAAAATAAACATAATATTTATAATAACAGTAATGATATAATAATAGCAACAATAACAACAAAGTTAACCATAACGGAGTATTTCCAATCTCACTCATATCCCATTTTCTTCATCCCTGTATTTTGACAGTAATGCTTTTTGGTATTTAAATTTGAACACATGAATAGTTGGACATTGTTTGATTTCATCTTGTAAATTATTCCAAAGTTCGACTCCACACACAGACACACACGTACTTTTCCTGGTTCCTTTGGGATTTTGAATTTACTACAGCCCCTCAAGTTATAATTTCCCTCTTTCCGAATGAATAATTTTTGGATGTTTTCTGGCACCATGTTTTTGGTGACCTTAAATAACAGTTGTGAAGTGAAACATTTTATTAAATCATTTGAATAATTTGGACTGCATGAATAAAATATTAGTATGATCCCGATATCCTACCCTGTGTATGGTTCTTATTGCACATTTTTGAAGGATAAAAAGGGGTTGTAGTGAATTTGTGTAATTATTGCACACTATGTTAAGTATGGCAGAACTAGAGAACAATATAATAAATACAATGCATACTTGAACTCCTTCCCTTTGGGGCAGGATCTCTCTTACTTATTAGAAAAAAAAAATCAATTTAGAATCCCAGGGCTGGCTTAGTTAGAAACACACTTGGGAGTAACACACAAAAGAACCCAAGACATTTCTCAGTAACAAGTACGATAAACATTATTAATAAAGTTTAGGGACTGAAAACTGTTCTGACTACATGGAACGTAACTGCGTTACTCAATAAATGTGGTTATTGAGTTGGGCTGTTCTCTGACTCTCTCACTCTCTTTTTATGTCTCCATTTTTCTCGCTCTTATTTTTCACTCACTTGCTCCCTTTGTTTCCTGTCTCCTTCTCTCTTTTCTCTCTTCTTTATCTCCCCCTCTCTGCCTTTGTTTTAATCTCTCTTTTCTTTTATTTCTCTAGGCTACTAGTGTGGCTCCTAGTAAGATTTTTTTTCTAGCATGTGGCCCCCTGCTAAAATGAGTTTGACACCCCTGGCTACCAGCTCAGTAGCCTAGATGGTAGGGCGCCCGCGGCGCCCTCTGTTGGCTGCGGCTGCATCGGCTCGCTACAACGGGTCAGGTGTATCGACATTTCGTTCTGTGTACATTGTTACAAAGAATGACAATACAAAGGAAATTATTATTATTATTATTATTAGATCATTTACGGTTTGGCCCCTGGAATCAGACTATAACATTCAACAAATTAGAGAGACTCACAATCCATAAGCGCTGCCATTCATACCTATAAAATAATAGAATTTTGACTCACCTATCAACAGGCATGCATGTTCTTGGATTACGGGAGTGAACCAAAGAAAACCGACAGAAGGCCCAGGGAGAGCATGCAAACTCCACACAGGGAGGTCGGTGGCTGGAATTGAATCTGAAATCTCTGAACTGTAAGACAGACGCTCTAATCAGCAATTTAATGGATTTATTATTGATCCTTTCATCTGAATAATTTAGATATGGACGGCATGGTGCAATAGTGGTTTAACAAATTACCCTACAGTTCTGAGGTCCTGGGTTCAAATCCAGCTACTGGTCTCTTTTTGCGGAGTTTGCATGTTCTCCCTGAGCCTGCACACCTCCTGAACTACAGTGATCACAGATAAAAAAACAATTTTATTCAGTCAATTAACTCAACAAAATAATTTAAGATAAAAAAAAAAACAGACACATAAATAAATTAAACTGGTGTCAGGAATTAATTTTCTAACATTTTCAACACTCTTCCCAGAGAATTTATAACGGGAAAAAAAGTGTGCTTGGATTCAAAAAAGGTTGGGAGACACTGCATTAGAATTATGAGTAATGGATACTTAAGACTTTGATTATGAGCCACCAACTTGGATTCATTTTCAGTTTATCCACAGTTTTACATAGTAAGACAAGTGTCATAAACAACTTATTATTGTCAGAAAAATCAATCCACTGGTTTTCCCAATTGGAAGCTACACCTCTTATAACAATTCCATTGATCGAATCCACAGTGTTGGAGGGAGAGAAGGAAAACCGGATGGACTCCAGGATTAAGGTTCCCCTACAACCTGCTCCACCCTTTCAAAGTTCACATATAAGAGGCAAGATTTCCAAGGTGACAATATACGGGAGGATCTTGCACAAGGGAAAATGCAAAGTTTTCTAGCAAAATAGCGTACGTTTTTGGAATGTAGGAGGGAATTGAAACGTAAAATCCAAACTAGCTCATTTAAGTTCCTGTGCTCCGATCCGCAGGGCACACCTGATAGCTATTCATCTTCCGCTCCTTAGAAAAAAAAAAGAGAACAAATACTTAGATCGACAGCTCTCTTCTTTAAGAATTTTGCCATGGAAATAGTTACAAGAATGAGCTTCCACTTCAAATAGAGGACGTCGGGTCAGTCATAGACAGCAGTCCCGGGGTGGACGCGGCGAGAGAAGAAGCTGGATCCTCGGAACAGGAGACCCTAACAACGAGGAACTTGGGATTCAAGCCGCTCACCGACGACATATTGAGAAAAACGTGTGGAACACGAAGAACACGATACCTTGCGGTTGAAGTGGCTCCAACAGTGCAGCCACGACGTGAAGATTGGCGAGTGTGGAGGAAGTCCTGCAGTCAGTCTGACAATAGAATGCAGATAAATATAACTCACATCTCATTCGTAGATCACAATTGTCCAAGAGGTTATCATTTTAATCCGAATGAACATGAAATTACACTTTGTGACAAATTTATTTACTGGAGATGCCACAGTACCCAATCTGCACAGTGCTGTTCAAAATAATAGCAGTGCAATGTGACTAACCAGAACAATTCAGGTTTTAGTTTATTTTATGCATTGTAACATGCCAAACATGTTACAAGTAGGTACAGTAGATTCTTAGAAAACAAACAAGACCCAGCATTCATAATAGGCACGCTCAGAAGGCTATGTAATTGGGCAAATAGTTCAAAGGTATTTTAAAAAAATAGCAGTGTCTGCTGTTGACTGTAAAAACTCAAAACTATTTTGTAGTTCCAAAAATAAAGGTAGGATTTAGCAATCCTAATATATAGTAACATGGTCAAGTCAAGTCATATTCATGTGTATAGTGTCACGAGGAGGGTGAGGTGACAGGACCAGAACGGAGGCAGGAAGGGAGAACTCAATTGCGTGATGATCCAAAACTTTTATTTACCAAAATAAAAGTTGTCCATAACTCAGGGACAAGACAGAACAAACAGGCTTTAACAAAAACGTGCAAACACAGGCTTCTTCCAACTCAACTAAACAGGACAAGGCATAACAAAACGGACAATGTGTATAATGAGAATGCGATGAGCCAGCAACCGCAAAACCCACAACCCACCCTTAAGTAGCACACACGCAATTAGTTGAACTGCTTCAGCTGGTGCCCAGGGGGCAGGGCAGACCGGTCGCCAAGGCGACCATGACAGTATAGCCCTTAATCACAAAGAGTCTCAAAGGGCTTCACAGACCACAGATTATTGCAAACCAAAACTGAAAAGTTATATTCTTATCTATCGTTAAGTGTTAAAGAGACACTGTAATATCTGACCACTAGATGTCGCTGGATTTTGCAGTGCAATCGAAAACAGAGTTCTAAAAAGCAGAATGCAGAATAAAAACTAGAGACCCAGAGTGACCATAAAGTACCGTATTTTCCGCACTATAAGGCGCACATTAAATCTGATTTTTTTTTTTTTAAAGCTGACTATGCGCCTTATAATCCGGTGCGCCTTATATATGGATCAATATTGAATTACAAGGTCTCGCAACTTACGGTAAGCAGCCACGGAGTCAATTTTATCGCGTAGAAGAAGAAGTGCGCTGTGCATACTGGGAAATATTAAACAACGATTCTCTTTTATTTGTGCGTTTGTATAAAGGCCCCCTAAATGGCTCCTACTAAGAGACACGCTTACAACGCAGAGTTTAAACTCAAGGCGATCAGTCACGCAGTAGAACACGGGAATAGAGCAGCAGCGAGAGAGTTCAACATTAATAAATCGATGGCCAAGTAAGGAAGACTAAACAAAGTTTCCGTGGCAATAAAGCGAGATGTCCACAGTTAGAGGACACACTTGAACAGTGGGTTGTTGAACAAAGAACAGCAAGTAGAAGTGTCAGTACAATAACTATTCGAATGAAGGCAACAGCGCTGGCACGGGAACTTAACATTAAAGAATTCAGAGGTGGTCCTACTTGGTGTGTGTTTACGTTTTACATTTTACAGTTATTATGTTATTGCTTTATTGTTAGTTTTGCACTTGTTACGAGTGTCACTATATTGCGATTGCACTAACGTTTAATTTACCATAACAGTATCAGACGTTTTTTTTGCGTGTTGACTAAATGGAGGAAAAGTAAAATGTTATGCCTTGCTCTTGTTCAAAGATGTTAAAGATGTGTCACAAAAATGCTTTACCTCAGAGAAAATAATAAAACGTCTGTTTATTCATTTTGGGATTGAATGGAGTTGTGGAAAGCTTGTTTGTTATCTATTAATAAAGTTTGACGGACCTATCTGACTGTTTTGTTGACATTCCCTTTAGCGCGGCACCATCTAATGGTTGCATAACGTAACTACATCCTCTACTGTAGCCAAGTCAAGTTAAGTCACATTTATTTATGACGCCCTTAATCACAAAAATGTCTCGAAGGACTGCACAGGATTACAATTACAAAATTGCACAATTACCTGATCTTAAACCAGCATGCACTTATAGCGCCTTATAATGGGGTGCGCCTTATGTATGGAAAAAGTCTAAAAATATATCATTCATTGAAGGTGCGCCTTATAACACTGTGTGCCTTATAGTGCGGAAAATACGGTACATGTTTTCCTTCTCATTTTTTGCCGAGCCCTATGCAAGGTTGTTGTTTTTTTAGTACCATTGCAGCAAGATGGCAAACACTTATATCAGCTACCTCTAGGTGAGGCTTATGTTATGTAAAATAAATGAAAGTATTTAGAAATGCATATTTATATGAACTTATCTGCTTATTATTTAAATCAATATTGTATTTTTTTAATGATTTCTTTACTGGTCACTAAAAAATACACATCGTTAGAACTAATCTACTAATTTCTCAGTAATCATTACGTTTTTTTCAGCCTAAAATTGCCATCGTCTTAAAAAAAAACATATTGGCCAGGCCTTATTTTGAATGGTACAATGTTGTCATTAACTGGAGTACATTATTAACATTTTACCTACAACTCACCCGCAGTTGTTGACGGCCATGACGTCAGCCACCAGTATGAACGGATACGTTAGGATGCTCACCGCAACCTGGAAGAAAAGAGCATAACGACCATCATCTCGGAGAGTCACTTGGCGTATCGCAGTGTGACAACACTTAACTGACTTACCCCCATGACAAACTTTGTGTAACTTCTCACCGCCGAGGCCTGGTTTAGCTGCACACACAAATGTAGAAGCTAATAAGAATAGCTGCAGCTCAGAGCTTCAATGGTGTTAGCACCAAAATTCCCCACATACGAACATTTTTTTCGGGATGTTGAAAAATATCCGGTAATGGCTGTAGGTTAGATTTTGTGTTGTGTGCACCTTTTTCCGAGTACAGGACATTACTGTAGTGCTTCTTTCCGCCGCTACCGGCGTGTGGTGGCGCTGTGAGAGGTCACCCAGAATCCACCCCGAAGAAGAAATCCGCTTCCTCTTCCTAGTTTGTGTGTAAACATTCTCTGCTGTATATCCAGCATGCTATTTAATATCTCGTGCAGCCATTCAATGTTTGGTGTCAAGAAGAGGTGAGCTGTTTCTTTTGATATGAAATTGGAATAAGAAAGCTTGATGCGGTAAAGAAAATGGTTGGATTGCTTTTTTTGGGCCACTTTTTACCACGAAGGAGGACCTCTTGTGGAGCATCTTCCAAAAGTAAGTCACACTCAACTTATTTAACTTTATAGAGCATATTATTTTATGAAACGTTTATTTTTCGGTACAAAACAATACAGGTTACGTACACAAACCTTAAACTTTCTTATATAAAATTCAAAGCGGCGCTGCCACGAGCGGCTGCCTTTTCCAGCAGCTGCCCTATTGTTTTATTGTTTGCTCTTCGGTGTTTTTTCTTCCCGTTTTGACAACTACACCATGGATTACTTCTATCCTATGGACATGGGTTTTAGCGCACAAAAATGCGTGTATTCAAGGAATCAACTCCTTGCCCTGAAGAATTCTCGTGCCGGCGTGATGAAGGGGCCTATCGTGGAAGAAAAGCCGGAGCTAGCTAAGCGGCTAGCGACGTTCTAAGTCTTCGGTACCATCCGTAATTATGGTAAATGCGAACTCACGACCAAATAAGATCATCGAGTGCTGGTGGAAAACATCGAAGCGCACAGGGAGCGCAGTTGCTGTGTTTTGCGGAAACGTGGCTCACGTTTAGCATTCAGGACGCTAACGTGTAGCCATCCGGAGCTACCCGGAGCTATCCGGCTTCAACGCCGCTATACAGAGAAACGAAAGCCGGGGGGAGTCGGAGAGGAGGCGGACTTGCTAACACGATATTTGATATCCTTCAACGTCTGATTCATCATAAGATACACCAAAGAGCTGTTTTCCTTATCATGCTTTTTTACGTTTATTTCTATATTTCAGGATGAATCTGTTTTTCCATTCTTTTTGTACCATGAATAAAAATAGTGTGATAATGAGGCAAAATCTAATGCTCGTTACACACCAGTAAATAAATATATGACCCTTTTCCGCACGAACACTACTGATTTTAATTCAAATGCCAACTCAAACACCCGATTCACTCTGGGAATTCTCACTATAGCCCCCTCGGCACCTCAAAACAGGTTCCATACAAGTCGCCCTTTTTTACTTCAAAAGAGCAAATTTCTCCTAAAGGTAATAGATTTTCATGCCTATATCACAGTTGCCATATTGACTTTGTTATATTGGTATTTTTGTTACATTGATGCTTTATTTTTGTTTGACTCTCTTGGCTTTTTTTCTGAAATCAATGTCATAGAATTATTGCTGCACATAAAAATAACCACAGATTTTTTCAGATAGATCTACCCTCATGACTTTATGGTCTTCTTTAATAAGATGATTCAACGCAAGAAGAGATATATAATGACCGTATAAATATAAACACTGGGGAAAAACAACCTTGCATAATGGCTGTCTGGTCATTTTTTTACCCGTGATTTGTCACTTGAAAATCTTACACAGCTGGTGAGAACAGCTTGCCTGTTTGACCCACTTACGGGCTTGCTCGTTAAAAATCTTTTTTGGATCCCTGGACCTTCATTTTGAAATATTATCAACATATCACTCTCCGTATGTGTTGTTCCAGCGACTTTTGAGTCCGCTGTCATTAAACCTACGCTTAAACGACCCACCCTTGACCCAGAAGGCTTGTTATTATAGACCTGTGTCAAACCTACCTTTTTCTCTAAAATACTTGACAAATTTGTGGCACAGAAGCTGAGTGACGTTATGTCTGAGAATAATCTCTTTGAATTTATGCACTCAGGATTCAGGACAAATCACTCTACTGAGACAGTCCTGGTTATAGTAACCAACGATCTTCTCCTTGCAATGGACTATAAATGCACAAAAGAAGGGGACATAGTACGGAGCCCTGCGGAATGCCACAGGTAATAATAAAAGGCTCAGAGGTCATATCACCTCATCAAACACAATGTATCCTATCTGAGTTGTTGAATCTAAACCATGAAAGGACACATCCTGAGGGACCAATACATTTTCCCTTCTGTTCTAGTAATGTTTTATGGTTCATATTGTCAAAGGTAGCACCAAATCCAGCAACAGCAACAGTGATGACATGCCGGAGTCCATTTCCAGGAGAAGATTGTTGGTTACTGTTGATGTCTGTGGATTGTCTGTTGATGTCTTTGCAACATCCATTGTAGCCTGGAAGGGGGATTACCTAATGTGCAGCCCCTTTTCAAGGTTTCTTCATATTCTTATGCTGAAGTTTTTGAGTTTTTCCTTGCACTCATGTGGGTTTTAGATCCGGAACTGGTGTAATAGAAGCCTATAATAAGTACAGCCCTTTGAGACTTCTTGTGATTAGGGGCTTTACAAATAAACATTGACTTTTCATTGTAGTCATTACCCAAAAAAACTTTTATTGCACAAAATCTTTGTGCTGTTTTCATTGTTACTATTAACTAATTTAAGGGGCGAAAAGTACCGTATTTTCCGCACTATAAGGCGCACATAAAATCTGATTTAAAAAAAAAAAAAAGATGACTATGCGCCTTATAATCCGGTGCGCTTTATATATGGATCAATATTGAATTGCAAGGTCTCGCAATTAAGAGAAGCAGCCACCGACTCCATTTTTCGCGTAGAAGAAGAAGTGCGCTGTGCATTCTGGGAAATATTAAACAACAATTTTCTTTTATTTGTGCGTTTGTATAAAGACCCTGAAATGGCTCCTTCTATGAGACATGCTTATAACGCAGAGTTTAAACTCAAGGCGATCAGTCACGCAGTAGAACACGGAAATAGAGCAGCAGCAAGAGAGTTTAACATTAATGAATCGATGTTGCGGAAGTGGAAGAAGCATGAGGATGAGCTGTTTACGTTTTACATTTTACAGTTATTATGTTATTGCTTTATTGTTATTGTTTTTGCACATTACGAGTGTCACTATATTGCGATTGCATTAACGTTTAATTTACCATAACAGTATCAGACGTTTTTTTGCGTGTTGACTAAATGGAGGAAAAGTAAAATGTTATGCCTTGCTCTTGTTCAAAGATGTTAAAGATGGGTCATGAAAATGCTTTACCTCAGAGAAAATAATAAAACAGCTGTTTATTCATTTTGGGAGTGAATGGAGTTGTGGAAAGCTTGTTTGTTATCTATTAATAAAGTTTGATTGACCTATCTGACTGTTTTGTTGACATTCCCTTTAGCGCGGCACCATCTAATGGGTGCATAACGTAACTACATCCTCTACTGTAGCCAAGTCAAGTCAAGTCACATTTATTTATATGGCCCTTAATCACAAAAATGTCTCGAAGGACTGCACAGGATTACAATTACAAAATTGCACAATTACCTGATCTTAAACCAGCATGCACTTATAGCGCTTTATAATGCGGTGCGCCTTATGTATGGAAAAAGTTTAAAAATATATGATTCACAGTGCGCCTTATAGTGCGGAAAATACGGTATTATCTAATGATCATGACATTTCAGAGCAAAAAGTATCGGAATCGTGTGATACTACCCTGTATTTACTTGGATCTGATCTATACCAAAATCCCCGGTGTCACCCACTCCTACTAGATGTGCACTTTCTTATATTTTAAAAGCTATTAAAGAGGAATTTGCTATGGTCATATATTGTGTACTCCATAAAACAATACTGATAAATTTATAGCCAATTATGTTGCATGTGTCACATGGGTGCCATAAAACCCCAGCACCGCCTACTAAAGCATGCCGTCCTCCGTTCCTACTGTTATAAAACAGCCGCAAACGGTCCCATGTGCCCTCCCACTCAAAACTCTTAACACGAAAACACTCGGACCCTCGTTCTGCGCAAGCCAGACCTGAGAAGGGAACTCACGCTGTCGTCTACGGCGTAGGTGTTGATAAAGTGAGTCAGAAGATTGCAGCACCACAAGAAGAGAACTTCGCCCAATACGTGAGGCATCAAGCCACTGCGGACACAACAAAAAAGTCAATGCCCGTACAAAACACAGGCGCTTAATGTTATATGGGGACTGAGAAGGTCTCACGCGTAGAAGCCGGCCACTCCTTCTTCTTTAAAAATCCGGCCCATGCTACTGAGAAGTCCACTGAGAACACGACAGAACGTTCGCATTAATCCACAAAATGGCTGCTGATAACTACTAATGTGTTGATATCCATTAAGCAAATTCATTTTGAAAAATCCTCTCATTTTGTTTTGCATTAAGGCCGTCCTCTTGTGTGTGATTTTGAACATTAGTCTGTATTAAATGAACGAATATCCGATGTATTCATATGATTTTGCTCTTCGGGTGCGCTCACACAAGGTGGGCCTGTAAATTCAGTTTGGCTTGGGGAGGTGGATCCGGAACTTTACGGTGCCTAGCGAAAAAAATGGCCCCACCCCAAGAATTTTGGGTCATATTGCCACATTTCAGGCTATAAACCTAAGGCGAAAAAATGGAAAATGGTTTCTAGGAATCAACAACATGCGAGACATAATCATATAAAGCAAAAAAAACATTTCAACATTTTATATTTACAAGGAAAAAACTGAAGTGTTGCAAAAATAATGGCCCCCTGTTCAGCCAATTGACTCCAGAAGTTCTCTGATGTCCTATTAATAATCCAATGTGGATCTAAATGACTAAAAATGACAAACAGTGCGCATTAAGTCTTAGTTTAAAATGCACCTGCTGGACTCGAAGTCTGTGAAAGTAGATACTGGAGAACAGGCAGCATTATGAAGACCAATTGTAAATGGTCTGCATTTGTATAGCGCTTTTCAAGTCAATGAGTACCTCCCAAAGTGCTTTACAATGTGCTTCATTCTTTTTCTCCTATAGCAGCATCAGCCATTCAAGGCAACTACCTCCTATCGGGGGCATTAGGGATTCAGTGTCTTGCCCAAGGACACTTCGACATATAAAAAGGAGGAGCCGGGAATCGAACCTGCGACTTTTTGATCCCAAGACGAGCGCTCTACCTCCAGAGCTAATGCCGCCCAAAGAACACAATTCACATATTGATAAATTTGCGGAAATGATCCAAGCAGGAAGATTTCACAACATTTACACAGCACTGAGCGAGCAATAATATGAAAATGGAGAGAGCATAAAACCACTGCAAACATAACAACTAAACGTCTCTGTCCGAAGTTGCTATGTGCATGGTGGGTAGACATAAGATATGCATCTGCTTTGAATGGCCCGACTGAAATCACATCGCCGTTTTGATAAATCGGTTATTGTGGTCACACCATGTCGCCATGAAGGTAAATCATGGAATTATTAAATAAAACACTTGCATGTTACTGAATTTTTTCAGTTCAAACAAATATCTTATGAATGTGTTCACATTTTTAAGACTTTCGAAAATTAGATTAAAGACATTTTACTGCCAATAAAACCTTATTTTTAGAATCATGAATTCAAGCCTGATGTCACTGTTTTGTGTGGTGGAATCAAGAAGAAATGCTATAAAGCACAGGAAACAATACAAACTACAGAGACTCTTAGTGACCAAACCACACCATTTTTCTTGAACGAAATTGCCCAAGCTTTTATAGGTTTTATGTTTTTTTCTTTTTATAATATTACTATTTGCTCATGAGGTAGTATGGTATATTTTATATATATATGTATTTGTTTGAAGAACCTGTTTAAAATTGCACAATGTATAATCAAATATATTAAATGAAGTAAAAATCTAGCACATCATTTTGTTAAATCTAATTACTATTTTCACAAAAATAGAACGTATTAAAAATGAGTTTTTCTACAGGCAATGATCTGCATGCAATAATATAACTTGAAAAAAATAGGTTAAAAATCGAGTCTAAATTTACAGCAGAAATGAACCAAAATTAATTTCCTGTGTTACTTACTACCTACTACACTGTGCCAAGAATGATATGAAAGACTTTAAGGGATGTCCTACCTGTACTTGACCTCTTTGCCGACAAATTGGGCCATGCAACGCACCGACATGACTGGCACAAGAATAAAAAATGTAAGTTACAATAATATAATAATAAAATATATCACATACAGTACATGTAGATCAGGGGTCTCAAACTCAATTGAGTTGGGGGGCCACTGAAGCTAAGATCTTGTGGTTGGGCCAAATGGGGTTTCCCACAAAAGCTACGCTGATAAAAACATTCTGCTTCTCTTAATGGGACAGTGAATTATATTTGTCCACTAGATGTCACTGATTCGTAGTGGAATCAAAAATGAGTCCAAGGAAAACTACAAACTATGGAGACTGAAAGTGAGCAGAAAGCACCCTTATTTTTCCAATTTTAGCCAGCCTTTCACAAAGAAAGACAAAAGGGGGGAAATTATTTTTTTAATTAAAGGAATAACAAATTTAGAGAAAGAAATAAGACAAAGAGGCAAAAAAGGAAATGGGTAATGAAAAGTAGGGGAAAAGAAAGCAGAAAAGGACAATGGAGAAAAAGAAAAAAAAAGAGGAATTAAAGAGAAAAGAACCACAAATAAATGAATTTTCTCTCTTTTTTTCTTTTCCATTTTTTTGTTTCCTTTTTTCCTGAGTTTCAATTTCGTCTTGTTTCTTTTTAATTGTTTTGTATTTTTTCTATTATTTTTTTCTTGTTTTTAAAATGTTTCTTTTTTCTCTTTTTTCATAGCGAGTTTCTTATTTTTTGTTCCTAATTTTCAATTTTATTTTTTGTCCCTTCTCTATTCATGTTTTTTTTTTCCCTTGAGTTTCACTTTTTGTGCCATTTCTTTTTTTCATTTCTTTATTGTCCTATTTTCATTTTCTTTTTCTCTCGAGTTTTACAGTTTGTTTTATTACTTATTTTCATTATCATTTTTTTTTATTTTCTTATTCCTCTTCTTTTCAAAAGTAATAAGATGCATTTTGGTCACTTTGAGTCTCCGTATTTTGTCTTCGCCCATGTGCTTTTAGCACTCGTTTTGGGTGGCTCGACATCTAGAGGGAAAATAATACACACTGTCCCTTTAACTTTCATATTAAGGCAGGGGCTTCCAACTGCCATCCTGGGGGGGGTCGCAATTCTGCCCCCGGGCTTCGAATTAGAGACCCAGGATGTAGATAATCGTATTTTCTACAAATGGGACACTTTCCCTTGCAGTATTTTCACTTTCAATTCAGAGTTTTACATAATTAGTTGTGGAAATGCAAAGACAGCATTCCTAATTATGTTGTTTCTATGCTTCCTTATTATTAGTATTATCATACTATTATTTCACTTTTTGTTTATAGGTCATTTAAAATGACATCTGATTTACTCCGTTCCAACTTTTAGGAAACATTCATGGTATATTGGCAATTTTCTTTTTGGTCAAAAAAAATCTTACAGTTGATGTACAATTCAAATATGAATATAAAATTTCTCCTATTGCTTTTCAACGGATCGGACTCCCTAAATATTAGAAGTCCACCTTAACCACAACCTGTACTTTACATACCACTAGTCATGGTTAACAGATGTTTGATACTGACTGTTAAGCACAGTGTTAAATTCATTGACCATTGTCAAGTTTAGTAATAAATTAGTCTGGGGTATTCCTCTCGTGAAGGGGTGGGCAAACTACGGCACGCGGGCCACATAGGGCTCGCCAGGGTTTTTAATCTCCCCCGCTGGATGAAAATTTTAATAATGATCATATACATGTTTAATGGTAACCAAAACAAGTACTACTAATCAAAATGTTGTTTTGATACTACTCTTGTTACCATTGTCCCTTCCTTTGCACTGTGCTCAAGGCCATCATGAAAATAGCTGGCTACGTTTTTCTGTATTGGCAATTTATTTTTTAGCATATATTGATCTTATTTAACAAGATCTTTATAAAATATCATGCAAACAAAATCACTTCTGAGCTCAAACTTGTCAAAGTATTATCGAAATGAGTGCTAAAAAACGGACGTATTATATGGACGTGCTTTGATCCAAATAAATTTAATGAAATTGTCTATTTATAAAACATTTAAGATTTAATATAACGTGTTCATGTAAATGTCTGCATGTCGGTTTATTCATAAATGCATATTCAAAAAATTGAATAGACCACCATTATCATTTGCACTCGTTTTTTGCTGACCTATTCAATACAAAATATATCAAATCAGTTTTTACTGTTTCTTCGCCAATTTTTTGTAACCATATGCGGCTTGCGACTCAAAAAGTTTGCCCACTCCGATTGTAGTGACATTTAATTCGTTTCGATCCAAAAGACGATAGATAGATAGATAGATAGATAGATAGATAGATAGAGATAGATACTTCATTCATCCCCATAGGGAAATTCACACTTCCAGCAGTATCCTTGTGTTGAAAAATAAAATAATAAAATAAAAGATATAGAATACAAAAAATACCCAATATAGCGTGTTGACATAGAGTATTTAAATAGTGCTACAGAAAATACAAACTGTAACAAAAATAGGGTAATATGCAATTATATATATATATATATATATATATATATATATAAATTATCATTATAGATACCTTTTGGATTTGAAATTCTAAACAAATCCTCAGAATATCAAATTCACAACAGAAAATATTCGCCAATTATTATTGTCCTTAGCAATTTATGGTTGACAGAAACCTAATTCGTCACGATATGTTTTTTTTTACAAATGTAGAATATTGGAAAACTCAAATCTGTGAATGTTGTTTGGTGTTGTTTTCTTCTTGCTTTTTTTTAATTTCATGTCTAAAGAGTTAAAATGCGATTCAGAGAACAGGAGGGAAGAACTCAAGGCTCACACTTGAAATGATTGTAAGGCATTCAATGAGACGGGACTGCTACAATGGAAAAGGCATAATGGTCTTTCCTGGAATAATAACATCAACATGGCTTGCTTTGAGAGCCCTTCGAAAAAACTCAGGAAATATTCCCACCTGTCTGTGAAGTCAGTTGACTGAATTGCATTGTCTGTAAATAGCACAAGCACTTATCATAGTCGTACCATGAAAAGGATGAGTGGCTATTCTAGACAGGCACTGGATCAGCATCTCGTGAGAGGTCTACAAACAACAAATGAGACAAAGAGAGCAAGAACAAGTTCAAACAATCAAAGATACAATTGTTGGTGAGCAGTCGCAATGCACTATTGTTTACACGTGAACTGAAGTTCTGAGATACGGGGATAAAACAAACACTTCACCTCTTTCATGAGTTTTTTGAGAGGAGTTTGCTCATCCTCTTTCTTGGATCGACACTCCGTCTGTTCCACAAGAACAATGAGAAGGCGGCGTTGCAATTTTAAGCGTGTCCATATTCTGGAATTTGCTGGGGAAAAAAACGATTGGTTGGCGTTTTTCCTTTACTTGTTTAACTTTGGTCCTGATGACAGTGGAGATGACGATGGAAGCTATACGGGGGGTGAGGCCGCGAAGAAGTCCGCTCTTTCCGTCCACTTTAACGATGTGCTGCGCTGCAAATATGTTTTGCTGCCGTGAGCTTGCGATGGTGTGATGCTGGACCAACTGGTGGAGGAATCCACTCACCGTAGGTGAAGAAGCCAGGCAGGTATAAAACTCTCCTTCCAAACATAGTTGTGCCTACGGTTGGTGGAAGAGGTTCATGTCCAATCTGGAAAGAAAAAAAAAACAGAAAAATTTAAAATGTTGTAGTCAACAGCGATAATCAAAATAAAATATTGCTTACATCATTGCCCTTCTACTAGTCTTATATTTAGTTTGCTGATAACTCGACACATATTATTTATAATATAATTCAGAAGGTATGAAAATGTATTGATTCAATCATTTTCCAGACCGCTTATCCTCACTAAGGTCACGGGGGTGCTGGAGCCCATCCCAGCTGATATCAGGCAATGAGCAGAGGAACATCCAAAAATAATAGCCAACCAATCTCAAGGCACATAAAATTATTCACTCATGCATTTGTCACCCATCATATCTTATTCTTTATGCTTATTTTTGCACAGCTATACAACAATTGTATGATGCACTCACAACCAAGTCCAAAAAATTTGTGAATATTGCATACTGTCGTCCGTGGTCTTTCTTTTCCTCGGAGTGTTTATTTGATTCTGTGTAGCAAGAAGGTATTTTTTACACATTAAAAGCTGAGTGATGAGGAATTCCTTATTACAGAATATTCTGGGCACAACAGAACAATGGCTGAATTCACTTGTGCAAAGGCAGTGGTGGTTTAACATCCCCCCTTTACAAAAAGGGCGGTCCATAAAGGGATGGTAAATCAATTACATTTACATTTATATATTACAGAATATTCTGGGCACAACAGAACAAGGGCTGTAGGAATTCACTTGTGCAAAGGCAGTAGTGGTTTAACATCCTCCCTTTACAAAAAGGGCGGTCCATAAAGGGATGGTAAATCAATTACATTTACATTTATATATTACATAATATTCATCAACTTTAAACATTGAAGAGTTCTAACAGTTGATTAGAGCACTATCCTCCTGACGATAATTTTGTCACCCTTGAGGAAATTTGCTCAAGCCGCTCATTCTTTGCCTGAAGAAATCAATTACAACATGTTAAAAGGAGACTGTATGTTGTTAAGAGCATCCTGATGGTGGAAAAAAAAACTTAATTCACAAAAGAAAAGCCAAAGCCAAAATACATGAACTTTGAGATAAATGTAAACATGCAGTTTAAAAAAATTGCATTTAATTTTACATAACATGAGCATTACCTCGAGGGAGCTGACATAATTGCTGCTATGGTTACCTAAAAAAGGAAAAAATTCTTAGCAAAAGGCTGGGCAAAAATAATTAAAAGAAAAAGGTGTTGTTTGGTCAATTTGAGTCTCTGTAGTTTCTATTCTTCATTCTGCTTTTTATAACTCATTTGTGTTTGCACCACACAATACAGCAACATCTAGCGGTCAAATACTACACACTGTCCCTTTAACAGGAATAAGAGCTGGATTTGTTTTGATGTGGTCACATCTCATGGCCTGAAATTGATGTTTTCTGTCTCATATTGTGTATTCCACTCGAAGAAGGTGACAGACCTTAAGAATGGCGCTTAAGGACACTTCTAATTAGATATAAAACACAAGTTATATATTAACAACTAAACAAAGTAAAAAGTAATAAACTGAGAAGTAATACAATCATGACTAAATACGGGCCTAGACATATTTCAATATTACAAGATTATGTAACCTAATATTTTTTTGATTTTCTTATTTTTGTTCTTTAAAATATTGAATTACATGCTTGTCCTGAATAGCCACATCTAATCTCAATGTGAACAAAATACACTGTGTTGTGTTCAATGACAATTAAAAACTGTTGTAATTCACATAATGTTGGTGTATACCTGGTCAATTTAATTTATGCATTTTTTTCTAACGGCCACCGGGGGCGCCCGAGCAGTAAAGGTGAGAGTAAGACACGTGGAATATATGTAACAAGGATCAAATCCAGCTTCAAGCGTTCCTGTGCGGAATTTGCATGTTCTCCCCGTGCTTGCGTGGATTTCCTCCCACATTCCAAAAACACGCATGTCAGGTTAATTATCACATCCACTCTACAGCATTATCTCCAGACAGAAGAGCAGCTTCAGCGACAGACTGCTGTCACAGTCTTGTACCACAGACCGACTGAGATATTTTCTTCCTCATGCCATGAGGCTCTTTAAATCCACCCGGCGGAGTAAACGCCCACATTAAGCCACACTCCCCACATTGCATATTACCGTATTTTTTTTGCAGTGTGTATTCTGTGTAGCACTATCTAGATACTCTATATAACACGCTACATTGGGTATTAACACGCCACATTGGGTATTTGTGTATTGTATTCTTTTTGCTTTATTATTGTTTTGTTGTTCAGCGTAGGGATGCTGCTGGAAGTGTGAATTTCCCTGCGGGGATGAATTAAGTATCTATCTGTCTATCTATTAATTGGCCAGTCCAAATTGTCCCTATGAGTGAGTGAGTGAGTGAGTTGTTTGTCTCTGTGTGCCCTGCAACTGGCTGGCAACCAGTTCGGGGTGTCCCCTGCCCACTGCCAGAAGATAGCTGGGATGGGCTCCAGCACCCCGGCGACCCTACTGGGGATAAGCGGTGCAGCTGATGAGATGAGAATAATATAAACTTGTTAACGAAAATAAGCGTTGTTGTTTTTTTATTCTAAATATTCTTTCTTTCTGTGAGTAGATAGGTGTTGCGCTGTGTAAATAAGATTTATTATCGCTTAATAATTGGAATTGCAATCATAAATGAGATGAGCGATGGGCTGAGGAAGACCAGCGCAATATTTTTCCTTAAAACTGTAAACAAAAACAATACTAAACGCTCCCGACATTATATACACAATACACATGGCACGGAATAAAAGTTGTGGCGCTTTGAGTATTTTTTGTTTTCATAAATAAAAATAAAATAAAAACTCAGCTTTCGCGGATCACGTGACTACTCGGCTAGCATAGCTCCATGGGCTAATGGCAAGCTACCTGAACGAGCAGTTTGACATAAAGAAGCGGATGCGTTGCGGCCGTCATTCCAGCTCCGAACAGGAGAACCGCGGCGCCCATATCCGAACCACTCGCATCCTCTTCTGCGTCGTCTCTCTCTGAAGTAACGCTGTTCCCTTGCGAAAGCATAGTTAGCTTTCTGGCCTGACTGACAGTGGAATGGACGGAAGGGGGCTGGGGGGCGGTCTTCTTAAATGACTTTGACGTTGTTGTTTTTTTAATTATTATTTTTATTTTAAGAGCGATTTCTTTTGAATATTGCAAATACAAACAAAATTGGCACGATAAAGTAAAAAATAATAATACAGAGTTAACATTTTCAAGATAACATAAGATGCTGCAGAAATACAGAGGGATAAATGTCCATCCATCAATTATCTGCACCGCTTATCCTCAATAGTTTCGCGGAGGAATACATGTAAATTATGAAAATACAAAATCATGACATGTTTAAACTGAGGAAGAAAAGTTACACAATGTTTTTATCATTATTGTTGTCCATTGTAGGGCAGCGCGGCAGCGCAGTGGTTAGCGATATAACCTTCCTGTGTGGAGTTTGCATGTTCTCCCCGTACTTGCGTGGGCTTCCCCCGGGCTCTCTGGTTTCCTCCCACATTTCAAAAACATGCATGTCAGGTTAATTGGCTGGTCCAAATTGTCCCTAGGTGTGAATGAGCGAGTAGTTGTCTGTCTCTGTGTGCAACTGGTTCAGGGTGTCCCCTGCCCACTGCCCGAAGATACTTTTTATGTGCTCCAGTTCCCCCGAGACCCTACTGAGGACAACAGGTGCAGGTTATGGAAGGATGAATGGGTTGTTCATTGTGTTGCTACAACGAAATTAGGGTTGCAGTCAAGTTAGCAAATTATGTTGGGTGGGTGGTTGACAGTATCCCTTAATCACAAGGAGCGTACCCATCCATTATCTGTACCCATCCCAGCTGTCTTCGGGCAACGGGCACAGGTCACCCGGAACTGGTTCTCAGCCAGTCAGAGGGTACACAGATACATACGACTCATTCACTTACACCTAGGGACAATTTGGGACTTGCCAACTAGCCTGACATGCATGTTTTTGGACTGTGGGAGGAAACTGAAGTGCCTGGAAGAAACCCACACAAGCACGGGGAGAGCATGCAAACTCCACACAGTAAAGTTTGATCCCATGAGCTCAAAACTGTTCCGCACACGCACTGCGCTGCCGTGCTGCCCGTAGGGGCAACATTTCTTGTGATTTGTCTTGGGCAAATACAGCCTGGTGGCGCCCATTCCTCTCTCCAGGCCAACAAATGTTTCCACCGCAGAACTCAGGGAGCGGCGAATGGCAGCCCGTACTGTACTGTATTTTTGACTTTGTATCCTGAAACGCCTTTGTAAGTAGAGGCAATACTTTTTCAATCTTTGTAACATGAAAACTTTTGTATATCGAGACATTTGTAAGTAAAGGTACTACTGTTGTTTAGACAGTTCATGGTCTGAACAAGTCATGTCCCCCAAAAGGTGATCAGATTATTTTGAAGCAAGGAAAATACTACTCAACTGTAAGAGTATATGTAATGCTAAATATTTGCCCTTTGTGACTCCTTGTGATTAAGGGCGTCACAGATAAACTGTCACGAAACGGAGCGGGAAACAGGAAAAAAGGACCCATTCGCGTAGACGTACTCACAATTTATTGGGGGGAGGATGAGGAGGGTGCGCACACTCGATCCAGGGATCTATGGTCGCGGAGTGGATTATAAATCCAAACAAAAGACAAGTTGTCAAAAACAAACAAACGGATTGGCCCAAAAACAAAACAGGATCAAATACGGGCAGATTCACAGAACTCGGCATTTAACAGAAGTCTCACGGAGTTTAACCAGGTTAAACAAACGTTCCAGCCACGCACAGTACAAAGGAGCGCGCTTGACTACTCCAAGAGCAATCAGTCCAATGCGTCTCAGCCGGCGTCAAGGGGCGGGGCCAGCTGGGCACCAAGACAACCGTGCAGGACATGACATAAACATGACTTGACTTCAACCTCACATTAAGGCGGGGGCCTCAAACCATCATCCCCCGTGCCGCCATCGGCCCACGGGCCTAGACTTTGAGAACCCTGCAAATGGAAATAAGCGTTAACAAGACAAGCACCTCGGTGCTACCAAAAGGATAAATATTTGTCACATGTATGACATGTTTTGTTGTAATCAATGACGTGTTCCTGTGACCATCCCAAGGACGACATCAAGGAAGCAACTGCTAAGATCACTTTGTCATTCAAATCTAATTTGTCCGCATTGTTCGGAATGAAATAGATTCAATTTGCTTCGATATGTTTCTGGAATTATAATTGTCTCAATCAAGCCCTTGGATGTTTTCATTTCATCATCTGAGATGCAATCATCTGGCCGTGGCCTTCATTCTTCTACCGCAATTACGCTTTCCTTTAAAACGTCCCTCTCATGTCCAAAAGACGAAGATCTGTTTGGGCTGATGTCCAATCAACGATGGCGCATGCTTAAGGACGTCATCTCCTCAAGGTGACCTTAAAAAAAATCTACCAGAACACGGTGTGTAACCAGTGTCGTTATCAGTTACTCCCTTCACAATGTAACTCAGTTACCCTGCAGATTAATGGCACCGAAAAAAAGTGAGTTGCTACAAAAGTAGCATTCTAGTCAAAAATTAACATATATACTCCCATAGAAACACTCACTCAAACTGCTTTAAAATAGCCACTGATTTAAAAGAAAATTAACGTTTTGTCCAAACACTCCATATCCATATTGTCTCTGTGTCACGATTGCCAAAATGAAGACACCTGTGGCAATCGTTTGGTGCGCAGGAGCGCGCTCTCTGATTGGCTGGCACTCTCCTCTTAAGCTGTCAGCGGCCAGAGGAGGGTGTCAGACCGTACTTGTGTCTCTCTGTGTGTTTTGCCAGATTCCAGTACCAAAGACCTCTCCTGTTTGATTCCTGCCTGCCTTCGGTTTCGACCTGTTTCTGTCCCACGTTTACGACCTGCTCTCCTGCCCTGGTCATCGACCCGCCCGCAATACCGTGTCGATTCTGCCTACCTGTCACGGAACTGCCGTTCCGCCCAACGCTGCTTGCGACCGACAACCATCGGCTTCCAAATATATATATATATATATATATATATATATATATATATATATATATATATATATATTTATATAACCGATAGCAACAAAATGGCGGCCTATTAGGTCAGCTTACTTTAGAAGAGCCTCATGTTATGTCAAATAAATGAAATAATGCATAGAAAATAATGATAAAAAAACGCATGTTAATATGATAGTTCATGCATTTCTGCCTATTATTCAAATCAATATATTTTTCTTTAAACCACCAGGAGGGGCTTAATAATACACAATGTCCCTCTAAATCACAGGGGTCAAACAGGCGGCCCGTGGGCCAGATCAGGCATGCTAAGGGATTGAAGCCGGCCCGTGAGACAACACTCAAAGAAGCGCAAGAGAAAAATGAGCTGCAGGTTGAAATATGTCAGCTTGATGTTGCCAAAGCCAGGTGCCTCGAACAAAGACACTGTACTTGTATTTGTTTCTCTCTCTCTCTCTCTCTCTCTTCTCCACCCCTTTTCTCCCACTCTCTGTCCCTTTCACTCTCTGTGTCTCTCTTTTTCTCTTCCTTTGTTGCTCTTTGTGTCTTTCTCTCTCTGTGCCTTTTTAACTTCTTTTGTTCTAACTTCCTTTTCTTTCTTTTCTCTTTCTTCCTACCCTTCGCGCTTTCTTTTCTCTTTTCTCTCCTTCTGTCTTTCTATTTCTCTTTAGGTTTTTTTACTCTTCTCCCCTTTTTTTCCCCATCCCTCACAACTTTTTATCTCTTTTGTTTCTCACGCTCTCTCCCTCTTTTTCTTTCTTTGTCCAGCCCTCTCTTCTTTTCCCTCCCTCTTTCTCTTATTTCTTTATCTCTCTTTTTCTTTCTCTTTAATCTACGAGTCCGGCCCCCGACAGAATGTTTGTTCTATCGTGTGGCCCCCGAGTTAAAATGAGTTTGACACCACTGCTCTAAATTGTACTATTTCTATTGCAAGGTTGTACAGACTTGATCCAGGTAAACTCCTTGAGACTCAGAAGGGTAGACAGAAAGGTTTGACTTGAGCTGAGACGGCTCAATGCCAATAAAAAAGGTTCTCAACATCTCCACTTGGTTGCTCCGCGGGATCAGACATAATCTCGAGCATCCATTTCAATCTAATCCCGTGACAGACCGCAAATTCTTTCAGTTCCTGCGATCCATCCTTCAGCCGGAAATAAAAGCAGGAAAGCTGCAGAGATTAGCCAAGCCCTATATCAAAAAGACTCATCCTCTCATTTTGTTTGTTATGAGAGATAAAAGCTAATTTGAGTAGAAAGACAAATTCATCGTTCCATTCAGGCATTAAAGGCATCGAGGGTCTTTACTTTTGAAGGGTCTATTATTAGCACGCCACACATACTGCATTACGGTGTAACATGCTGGGTGCACGGCAGCAGACAGGAAAACACTTAAGAGGGTCATCAACACAGCCCAGAGAATCATTGGTTGCTCTCTACCCAGTCTGGAGGACATTGCCTGCTCTCTCTACCTCAGCAGAGCAGAAAACATCATCAAGGACTTTTCTGACCCCCGCCACTACCTGTTTGACCTGCTGCCTTCCAGCAAGCGCTACAGGTCACACAAAACAAAAACAAACAGACTCAGAGACGGTTTCTTCCCCAGAGCCATTACCACCCTTAACACACACCGCACAAAAAACTGAAACTCTTGCAAACACACTACCTCATACAGATGTAAAATTGTATTCATGCCTATGCTTACTTTGCACAATGTTGACTATTTTTGCACTAACGCGTATTGCTCTAATACGATCCCAAAACTGTATGTAACATCCTACATGCCCACACTTCTTGTGTAAATATTGTGTAAATTATAACCTTTATTTTCTTTGTTCCTTTATATTGTGAAAATTATAACCTTATCTTTTTTGTTCATTTATTGTCACGAAACGGAACGGGACTGTCTTGAAACGGGTCGGGAAGCAGGAAGTAGGAACTCATTTGCGTAGACGATCTGTCACTTTAATTGAGAAAGAAAAGTTGTCCAACACACAAACGGACCAAAAACAAAACAAAGCAGGCTCAAAGACAAGCAAAATTAAAATCAAGGCATTACTCAGATCAAACAGGCATGAACAGGTTTTCAACAAGGGTAAACAATGATCTGGCAAAAGGCAGTTCCAAAAGGTGCGTTTAAGTACCCATAGGAGTAATCAGGAAAAGGCAGGTCAGCCGGTGTCAAGGGGCGGGGCCAGCTGGGCGCCATGACAACCGTGCAGGACAGTACATTTATCTTTTTTGTTTTCTTTTATCCACACTGTTAAATATGAAACTGGAGTGCCACATCCAATTTCGTTGTCACAATATGTTCAACCCATTTTGTAACAATGACAATAAAGGTATATTCTATTCTATTTATAAATGAAGGAAAACCGTTTAAATTAGGACCATCATCCTAAAACTGATTCCTTTTTCAAATTTGATGAGTATGTTACAGTTTGACTCCAAGGTTGAGTGGGTGCCTAACAACTCTGCGATGGATGATTTGTTCCCGACTATTGTGAAGTTTCCATAGTATCAAGGAAGCTCTGAGAAGTGCTTCGAGGACCTTGTGCTATACTGTATAAGGGAAGTACATTTTACCAAGCATTTTGTTTACACCGGTGTAAGGTTCGGCCTGGACCTTCACCCCGGGTCTTTTACCTTAAATGCTAGCTATACTAGACTGCATATTCTCGTTTAACTGTTTACTGGAATGCAGAAAGATTGAATGCACAGCTGTGGAGGCTTTTTCCTGCATGATAATAACAAGAATGAAAGAAAACTTTATTTCGAATATTTAAATAAAAACAGGACAAAAACAATGAGTCAACAACAAAATAATGTCACATAACATGTTCGAAAAGGGGTAGTCAGAAGCAGATGATTATTTTCTCTACCCTTTTATCTTCCCTATTAAATACATTTTACAAATCCTCTTCTCCTCTTGTGTCTAATATAACAAAATCTCATGGATATACTTATTACGTAGGTCAGATATCAATAATTATAATAATTACAATAATCACATATTTTATACACTAATCTTCGTAATACCCATCCCTCAACGTCATAGTGCCACTCGTTACCAAATATCACTGCGGCACCAACGATAATAACAACAATAAAAATAAACATAATATTTATAATAACAGTTATGATATAATAATAGCAACAAAAACAACAAAGTTAACCATAACGGAGTATTTCCAATCTCACTCATATTCCATTTTCTTCATCCCTGTATTTTGCAAGTAATGTTTTTTGTATTTAAATTTGAACACATGAATAGTTGGACATTGTTTCTTGAAAATTGTTCCAAAGTTTGACTCCACACACAGACACACACATACTTTTCCTGGTTGTTCTCACCTTTGGGATTTTGAATTGACTACAGCCCCTCAAGTTATAATTTCCCTCTTTCCAAATGAATAATTTTTGGATGTTTTCTGGCACCATGTTTTTGTTGACCTTAAATAACAGTTGTGAAGTGAAAAATTGTATGAAAAAATCCAATTTGAATAATTTGGACTGTATAAATAAGATATTAGTATGATCCAGATATCCTACCCTGTGTATGGTTCTTATTGCACGTTTTTGAAGGATAAAAAGGGGCTGTAGTGAACTTTTGTGATTATTGCCCCAGACCTCTGCACAATATGTTAAGTTTTAAGAAGAATAAGAATAATACATTCTATTTCAAGGCGCAGTAATCACAGGTGAGATAAAAGGGGCAGTATGTGAGGCAGATAATCAAGCAAAGGCAAGTCTGAAGAGGTGGGTTTTGAGTCTGGATTTGAAGGTGGCCAGGGTGGCGGAATTCCGGAGGTCATGCGGCAATGAGTTCCAGAGCTGGGGGGCAGAGCAGCTGAAAGCTCTGCACCCCACCAGGCTGAGACGGGCAGCGGGTATAGTGAGATGGAGGATGATCCGACGGTGCGGGATGGCGTAGCAATGTGAAGGAGGTCGGAGAGGTAGAGAGGGGAACGGGTTTCAAAGGCCATGTGATGCACAAGAAGTCTGATTGTGTCATGATTACCTAAGTGGAGGCACCTGGGGTAATCATCTGGCGCGCTGGAATGCGCTTCCTGATTGGTTTATGTTCCCTTTTTAAGCACGCTACGCCGAGACCTCTTCGTCTGAGGATTACTTCTGTACCCCGTATGACTCTCCCGATTAGCTGTGCCTTCTTGATCTGTTTACCTGATTCTGCCTGCCTCCAATCCGACCTACTTCCGTCCCACGCTACGATCTTCTCTCCAGTCCCGGTAAACTCGACCAGCTTCCGTCCCACGCTACGATTGGCTACGTCTTCCGAAGTTGTCTTCACGGCGTTGCTGCTGACGTTCGACGGTCATCGCGTCTCCCGCTAACCCTTTACGCTTCCCCAAATAAAGAATTGTACGAACGCTCTGGGGTCTCCTGCTCTGTTCTGGTCCCCCTGACAGATTGATCCAAAACAGTACCTAGACTTGTACTATTTTATCTGCCCGGCTACACGGGGGAGAGGGGTGCACTCGATCTCACCCTTGCGCCAATGTAAGACCCAATGGTCTTAACTGATTCAAACCTAGCAGGTTACTGAAGTCTGATATATTTTTATTTAATTTTTTTAATTGCCATCCAGAGGTGGACTTGCAGGTGTGTTTCAGATTGCATGATCCAAGAGCAATTGAGTTTGAGGGCACAAACTGATGGCTGGACGTTCTCCTTCAGGTTCTCATAGTAAAGACCAGAAATGATTATTCCATCAACCACAGCAAGTTTTAATTGTCCTGAGGCAGCAAAGCAGTCCCAGATCATCACACTGCCACAAAAATGCTTTACTCTTGCCATCATGTTCTTTTGGTCAAATGCTATGACATTTTTACGCCAAATGTAACAGGCTGCACACCTTCTAAAAAGTTCCATTTTTGACTTATCAGTTCACGGAATGTTTCTCCAAAGTCTTGAGGATAATCAAGATGCTTTTTGGCAAATGTGAGATGACTCTTTGTCTTCTATTGCGACAACAGTTGGTTTTACCTGGGAACTCTTCCATGGATGCTAGTTTTGGTCAGTGTCTTTGTTTTCGTGGAGTCATGAGCACCTACTATAGCTGGGACCACTTGCTTTTGTTTGCCAGAAAATCCTGAAGGAGCACGTCCGGCCATCAAATCTGGAGTGGCCAAGTCAAAGTCTGGATTTAAATCCAATTTAGATGCTGCGGTGTGACCTTAAACGCTCAGTTCATGCTAGAAAACCCCTCCAATATGGCAGATTTGAAACAATTTTGCAAAGAAGAGTGGGCCAAAATTCCTCCACAGAGTTGTGCAAGATTCATTACAAATTATCTGAAACCTTATATTTCTGTAATCACTGACAAAGGTACACCAACTCACTATTAAGTTACTTTTTCACATAGGGCCAGATACATTTTGATATTTTTGTACCTTAATAAATGGACACAAAATTTCAAAACTGCATTTTGTATTTCCTTGGGTCAAGTCAAGTCATTTTTATTTGTATAGCCCTTAATCACAATTACACAGACTATTTTTCAGACTATTATTACACCATCCCCTGATCTGGAACCAACATGAGGGCAAGGAAAAACTCAAAAACCTCAACATGAGGAAAATGAAGAAACCTTGAGAAGGGACCGCACATGTGGTATCCCCCTTCCAGGATGACCAGACAGCAAAGGATGTTGCAATCACAAATAATACAGAGATATTGTCCACGAAAAGTATAGGTTATTCATATGCTATAGCGTAGAAGTGAGTCTTAAGCTTGGATTTAAACATTTCCACTGAGGTTGCAGATCGGATCTCAGGAGGAAGAGCATTCCACAGCACCAGCCCGGATGGAGAACGCTCTTGAACTAGCGGAACACTTCTTGGCTCTTGGGATCACCAGAAGACCGGCGCTCTCAGAACGAAGGCTTCGGACCGTAACATAGGGGGAAATCAGATCTCAAAGATTTGAGGGAGCAAGTCCATGAATGATTTTGTATAATACTAAGAGAACCTTGAAATCACATCTTAGGCTAACAGGGAGCCAATGCAGGTTAGCCAAAATCGGCGTGATGTGGTCGGACTTTTTTGTCCTAGTTAAAAGCCTCGCTGCGGCATTTTGTACCAGCTGAAGACTCTTGATTCTGGACTTCGGGAGACCGGAGAGTAGTGCATTACAGTAATCGAGACGGGAGGTAACAAACGCGTGAATTATAATCTCCGCATCCGACTGAGACAGTATAGGACGAATTTTAGCAATGTTACGAAGATGGGAAAAAGCGGTTTTAGTAATTTTCTTCACATGTGTTTGAAAGGACAGATCGGGGTCAAATATGACACCTACATTTTTAACTGAGTCACTCTGTGTGATGTGACATTTGTCGATGTTCACAGCAGTTTTTGAGAATAAGTCGCGGCATTTAGATGGACCAATAACTAACATTTCGGTCTTATCAGAGTTAAAACGCAAGAAATTGAGTGGCATCCACTCTTTTATCTGAGTGAGGCAGGCCTCCAAATTTCCACAATTTAGTGTGGCAGATTCCTCCAACGGAAGATATAGTTGAGTCGTCTCTGTGTGACATCAAAATTGGTTTGATAGTCTGAACCCTTTGTGAGTGATCAATATGCAAAAAAAAAAACCCACAGGAATCAGGAAAGGGACAATACAGTACTTCATCTTGACGCACTGTACAATTATCATTTTTGTTAACAATAAATAAAGGTGATGATCACGTTAATGACCGACAGGAGGCAGCACTGCTTCATCCTGAACACTAAGCTTTCATGAAACCCTGCAAACAGCTGTCAAACTGGAACATCATGTTCCTAGAATTGAGCACGTGCAAAATCGGACAAACTTTAGAGCGATTACGTCAGGGTAACACATTTTTTGCATTATATGCTGAAAAAATAAATAGACCAACTGTTTATTTTTGTGCATGGAAAAGCGTGAGACGACAAAAGGCAGTACCCACTTTCTTGACCCCACCTCTGGGCATGTGCTTTATTATGTTTCAAAAGCAAAACTATCTATCTATCTATCTACACACACACACACACACACACACACACACACACACACACACACACACACACATATATACATATATATATATACATGTTAACTACTCGAAAAGGTGTTGAGTGTTTTGAGCTAAGTTTTGGGAGTTTTTGTAGAGAACGTCTAGGCCAGGGGTCAGGAACCTTTTTGACCCAAAGAGCCATAAAAGCAAAACATGTTTTAAAAAGAGATTGATAGAGCCACATCATATATTTTCAGACATAATTGAAAAAACTGCCAAACACGCTCTCTACATAAAAGCTAATTCTTCAGCACATATTATTTCACTGTGTGTCATTTGATGATTTAATCAAATGTATGAAATGATAATGCCAAATCCTGTGTCCCAAATTAATGTAAATATGCCATTTACAATTTGTCTTTCAACCTTAAATTGAGGCAATTTTTTTCCATGAAATGTGTCCTTAATAACGGTTTCAAAACAATGTGCATGCAAAGTTCTTTTTGTAAAAATGTCACAAATTACTGCAAACAATAAGCATATCGTCATATTCACTTTCGGTGTAGACTGCACTGAGCGAGAGAGAGAAGGAAGTGCCTTGCGCTGTGTGCAGGGATCTGCCCACCTGTACTTCTCACCCAATCAAAGTCGTTTGCCAGCGTTTTTATTCATCAGTTTAAATGGTTTCTTATCAAACTTCTGCATTAAGATGCTTCGGCTTTATATGGACCAAAATCGGGATGAAATTACTTGACTTTGGAACGCCACAGAGAGATATGCAATAGTTACATTTCATTTCGGAGCCATATGTACTCATGAAAAGAGCCATATATGGCTCCCGAGCCATAGGTTCCCTACCCCTGGTCTAGGCGTTGTGTCGCAGGTAGTTGCAGCAATGGTACAACAAATGGCGGGCAATCAAAATGGGGCGAACTGGCAAAAATAACACAAAGTGAGCTACCGTGGGTTAAACCAGCCGGGACAGCTAGCCAACTGCTAGCGAGGACGAATTGGGACCAATAGGCAGTTAAAAACGGAAGACTGGCTGACCGAAAACATGCAGTAAGTAGCCAAAATAATCACAAGCCATGGCTGCAACAAACACGAACCCAGCCGGGCAAAAAAACAAAACAATGAGCACTGCAGGCTGGCTGGCCAGGCGGCCAACTGCTAACGGGGCTAACCTAGACCAAACCAAACTGGAAGCCGTCGGGAGCCCGCTAGCTAACGGGGAGCTATCTGGACAATATTATATAAATTCCAAGACAAGTGGCAAAAAGCACGTGAGGAAAAATCCCAATCACACACCTAAAATGAGGTCAAAAAAGAAGCATACGCTTTACAGGTACACTTACCCTTTGATAATCAACTCGGACAAAATAGTCAGAAGCCCCCCAGCGACCAATAAGCAATGTTCACATTACTCGTGTGGAATATCTTGGAACATATCTGCATAACTGTGAGAAAGAACACTACTGTCATGATTGCCAAAGTGAAGACACCTGTGGCAATCGTTTGGCGAGCTGCTGCGCGCTCTCTGATTGGCTGACGTTCTCTTCTTAAGCGGTCAGCGTCCAGAGAAGGACGTCAGACCGTACTTCTGTGTTCCTGTGTGTTTCGCCAGATTACCAAGTACCAAAGACTACTCTCCTGTTTTGATTCCTGCCTTCGGTTCCGACCTGTTTCTGCCCCGCTTAGACGTATTGAGTCTGCCTACCTGTCACGGAACTGCCGTTACGTCCAACGCTGCTAGCGACCGACAACCATTGGCTTCCAAAGCCAGCTCTGTCAGCTCAATCCAATAAAGATTCATTTAAAACGAACGCAATTGAGTCCGAGATTCCATTCCGGGTCGTGACAACTACACTTCTCTGCCTGGTTGGAAAAAGGGTCCTTTATAATCCCTTTAATAAAAAGCCTCAAAAAATGAAAATTGAAGTTAAGGTTGTATTCTTATGTACTGTACATGCTTCTTTCAAACAGCAGTAGCAGTTGCAGGGCAGTTTATTAAATTGAGACTAGACACAGCAATGGAGCACTTTTGAAGAGGAAACAAGCCCGATACATCATTGATTGTCAGGTTTCCAATGTGGTCAGTTTCTTGCAGTAAATGGAACACTGCTGACCCAGGCTTTCTATGCTGTGTCATGGTCCCAGTATAGACTAGCTTAGACCAGCAAACGCCACAATTGAGGTCACCATCCAGGACAGGTCACAATGACGCAATTTCTTCTCACGGTGGATTAAAGACCAACAGATAAGGATTAGTCTCATCTATGTGTACCAATGCTTCCTTCTCCGCTCTAGCGCTAATGGAAGAGGCCAATGAGGTAAATTAGGACACAATGGGGGTGTTGCTTAACTAGGAACGTTTAAAGATTTGACTTTTGGCTCATAATCACCTAAGCAGCTTCTGCTTCCTGGAACATTGACGGGGTTTAAAAACCCCATCACGGCTTCCGAATTGACTGCAAAATGTAGAGTTGTTACCCGGGAATAAAAACAAGAAATCAACTACATTTTGAATGTTTATTTCAAGAAACTGTCAAAATATATTCACAGATATACAAAAAGCACAGACATCGAACTAATTCCCATTAAATTCAGTAACAAAAACAATTGCTGATGCACAGAAAAGAACCAAGTTCTGTACACAGTGGGAAAAATGTACAGATTTGATCATTTATTTGTTACAACACACGTGTCTGTAAATTGTTCCCAGTGAGTCAGTGAAACATTTTGCATAGTGTGAAGGTTTTTTTGTTTTTCAAGTGGAACCAGTTTGATTGTTCAATTTCAAATGGTGAGGACTGACATGACTTTTTAAATATTCTTAACACTCCCCATTAACCACAACAAAAGAAATAAAAGCCTTATTGAATAAGGTAGTTTTACCCTTGACTATAGCAATGTATATTGACCGTTTATATGGTTTTGAACTTTTTAGAGGAGCTTAACTGACATATTCGGTATGTTCTACAAGCCTTCAGTGTACTAAACGCTGCCTAGAATATAGTTAGTATTGTTGGAATACTTAAAAGCTGTCTGTTTTCATTCAAATTAGGTTTTTCGGTAGCGGTCCACCTAAAATGACGTCACAGTTGCTCCTGGCTCAGATAAGACCCAATCAACGCTAAGTTTTAAATAACAGGCAAACTGGGTTGTTATTTGAGACAAATGTGATGTCATTTCCAATAACTTTATTCAGATTTCAATGCATCTTTTTTACAGTAAAAACACAAGACTAGCAAGAAGCAATTCCCCTTTAAGAAGTTGTGTGGATCTATTTTAGGTTTCAAATAAATGAAAGTAAAGCATTAGGAGCATTACCCTGTTGTTTTGAAGATTGTCTTCACAATGGGTTAAAGAGGTGATTGTGTTAAGGTCAAGTAAAAGATGAGTGAGCAACTAAGTATGTCTAAACCCACAGCAGACTAAAATAAAACTAGTCATCCACCTGTTTGGTATTGAAAGACTTGCCAAGAACTTGAGGAGGTTTCTGGAGGTTTTATCTGTGTAAAGGTTAAGAGTGTTTCCAACGAGGTATCTCCACACTACATCGGGCACTACATTAAAGTGCACCACAAGTATACTGCGAAGTGACTAAAATGAAATGCTATATCATGCTTTGGTCAGACGCACTATCGAGAGCAAAGGAACGCTGGAGCTTTACAAACGAAAGCTTCAACAAGCTTCTTTCTTCATATGCTAATCGGTTTGTCCAACCTTGCCTTCTTTCACTCGCCCTCTACTCTGGAAAGGAAAGCTGGGTGAAGAGAATTTACAGTGTTGTTTTAAGGCACAACGTATGTGGCAGCTCAACCTAAAAAGGTAGGTTATTGCTAGGATTGCTAAGTGCATCACAAAGACCAAGATAAATAAATAAACCTGGAAGCAAGGAATAAACAGCTACAGAGTCCAGATGTTTCATATTGAGTGGTGCTGGAAGGAGGTCGTAAGCGTTCTGGTTCCAAGCGAGGAAGCTGACCACTATTGTACAAAATGAAGCAGTTGTTCACTTCACAGTTTCGCGGTGCCGGATTCCCAATCCCATTCAGGGGTCCACATCCAGGCGGTAAACAAAATCTGCAGACACAAAAAACACGCGGGTGGTTAAGGTAAGCAGCTACAGTTCGTAAGAGCACTTCAGCATAGGAAGTGGTGCCTCGATGGCCCAGGTGGTTAAAGTATCTGTGAACCGTGACTAGCGAGAGCCAAGTAAACTGCTCGTATTCTGACTGTTAAGTAAACGTTGTGTTGCTCTTTTCATAAACGTAACTCTCGTTCAGGTAAATCCATTCAGCTTATCCGATGTCAAATTTCCTGGAAAATCACAATGCCTCATCACTAGTGAGCTATTTTCAGAACCTGTCGGCAGTCTAGTCAGGTGTTCTTAGGGGGCTACTGTAGGCACCACTTTGGAGACCCCTGCACTACACCATACAGCGACATTTCGTGGTCAAATAATTCAAACTGTCCCTTTTAAGCCCCAGTGTGTAATATTTGACCACTAGGTGTCACTGCTGTCAAAACCAAACGAGAACCAGTGCCGCAAAATGAAACAAGACAGCAGACTAACATGGCGCCGATCTAAGTAAGGATTCCACTGTGTAAAGGAAATACAAATTTTTCGACCTTTTCATGTTTGTTTGCCTCGTTTTTAAATCAATGTTTTGTTTACCGAATAAAAGTTTTTGTACCACTAGTAGGCACTAAATATCACACACTGTCCCTTTAAGAGGAAAACAACTCACACTACTCACTACTGTACTTAATTAGTTCAATAACCATAAAATATGTGTACTTCATTTAAAAGAATGCAGACATTACACTGTTGAGTTATTTTGAAATCAAATTTGGTGTGACCGGGAGAATATTTTTGCTCAGCATTCCAAGAATAGCAGAGCAGCTTGCAGGCCACAGCGCAGCCAGCCAGTGGTGTGACACTGTTTTGGATTGCGTAACTCGGCAGCACATGGTAAGAACACAAGTGGGTCAGCTTAGCAGTGCGCACACATCTTGGTGGAATGATGGACTGTGCAGGGAAATGGAAAGTGGTTACGTCACCGCTTCTGAGGTGGGGCCATTTTGATGCTCCAAAAAAAATGCACCGCTCATATAATGGAGGAATAAGAATATACACAGTGGCGACACCTTGCCTCTCAAAGGTCACTTTTGACACTGCGAGAGACATCTGGTTAAGCAGCCAAGACTCATCATGAATGGAAAAAGACTGTACCATGTTTTAAAACTATAATACGCACCTAAAACTTGCAATTTGGCCAGAAATTTGAAATAAAGTCTTATAACTTAGTGTGCATAATATACCGCAGAATATGGTGGCTACGATTGGTTATGCATTCAGTAATAATAGGTATGCAATACCATCAGTGTTCATTTTACCTCTGAAAAGTGATGAGTCTCGCATGCTCAAAAATCTATGGGTCAGAACAGAGATCTATGGGTCCCCAAAATTTAGTCTTATCGAGGTTGAAATTGTAAATCGGTGACAAATATATAATAAAAATCTATATATTCATTCAGTTTTAATCATAAAATTATTAATTCATTTTCTGCATCAAATTATTGTCGGTAATATACCGATTAAAGGGATAACCACAAACCTGTCTTTTTTTTCATTTTCTCCTTGTATACTTCCTTTTTTTCTTAACTTCTTTATACAACATAATCATTCGTAATATAATGCATCAAAGCAAGTGAGCCGTTTCAGAGCCAACTCTCTTGAATGAGTTGAGCCGAAAAAGCCGAACTCTAAAAAGAGACGGACTTTTCACCACACAACTCGAGATCGGCGTGCAGGCGAAAGCTCGAACCGCGAGACCAAAACAACATCTGCCGGATCTGCCTGACGAAAAGTTTGGAGTGCGGTAAATCTTTGTTTAAAAACAATGTAATCGGGTAATGATGACAATTTTGTGTCAAAAAAGTTGCGTCTCGGGGACACACGTTGATTTTAGACTATGCGTCCCCAGCAAAAATGATGCGTCTAGGACGCAGGGAAACGAGAACACTGCTCATCATGAATGGAAAAAGACAGACTGTACCATGTATTAAAACTATAATACGCACCTAAAACTCACAATTTGGCCAGAAATCAATAATTAAGGCTTATAATTTAGTGTGCCTAATATACCGCAGAATATGGTGGCTACGATTGGTTATGCATATAGTAATAATAGGTATGCGATACCATACGAGGTTTTTACAGTATACTACCGAATGAATGCAATAATTGTGTAATGCTTAATAAATTGAAAAACATTTTTGGATAAAAAACTAAAATCATTGTATGCAACAGGAATCAAACCCGAGCAATGGCGGTAGGATCGCTGACACTTTATCGCTGACTCACCAGTGATAAAGATTGCATATAGTAAGGCATTGGATGTTATCACACTCTGTTTACTCATAGTGCCAGAAACGCTGATTTGCATAGTGCATTCCGATAGTTTAAACAGGCTCTCTTCACCAAAGAATATTAGAGAATGGAGAAAACAGAACGACTTTTAACAAAATACTATACAACGTATGTATACATTGTAAATCGCGAAGCTATTGATGGACAGCTAAAGAAGTGGAGACAGTATAACCTATCGTAATGCTGTACAAAATTCACTTTGAAAGTCAGTGTTTCCGACACCAAAAATAAAAATAGTGTGATGACATAAGCTTTAATGCCTTTTCGTATGTAATTTCTGTTGGTCTCGTGGTAGAGTGTCAGCGCTCTCACCACCACTACTCTGTCACGGTTGCCATGGCGCCCAATTGGCCCCGCCCATGTGGCACCAGCTGCGGCTTATTGAAAGATTGGCTTTCCGTCTGTTTAAGCTCAGTGCTTTAATTTTTCCTTTGTCAGTCCGTCAACGAACTTCTGCCCCGCCAGACGTGGGTTTCGCCTCGGCCCTGTTCCTATTGGTATTTCCTGTTCGGTATTGTTCCCGTTTATTTTGTCCTGTTTAATTTCGGTTTCCAGTTTTGTTTCCGTCTATTTTTGTCTTGTATATTATTTTCTCCAGTTTTCGTTCCCGTTTGTCTTGTTTATTTTCGATATCCTGTTTCATTATCTTTCCTGTCTGTCCCGTCCTGTCCCCCATCCATCTGATATCAACTCGGGCGATTGGTATTGATCTCGTCGGCCTCTGGCTTCCTATCATTTCACGCCAGACTGCTGCCCAACGTGCATGACTCCCCATTTCCCGTAAAATAAAAGGCTTGTGTGAGTAACGTCACGCGTTTGGGTCCTGATCCTGTTGTGGTTCATGACATACTCAGCTTTATTACCATTTTGTCATTTTGGTCAGCGACAAGAGTCGGCTAGTCAATCTTTGAATTAGTATATTCCGACGGGTATACTTAAATACAAACCGGAGCCTCAATTTCATGTGCCTTATGGTATGAGAAATATACGCCGAAAAATTATCCTTGGGGGTTTGCTTATAGTGCGTAAAATACGTTAGTTACTTTTAAACTTCCTCATTGATGTCAATGCCATGTTATTCTCTATTTTAATTTGCAATCCACCTAAAAATAAAGCCTGTCAATGATTTTAAACCAGGGCATCTTGTAGTCAAGCTATCGGTTGCATAACTGAAAAGTAAACATTGCTCAAACCAGTGGTGACTGGTATTTTCGGGTGTTAGGGGGAGTGGGCTAGTTTCCTGCTGGGCTTAGACACTGAGGGACTTTCATTGAATCCTGGATGTAGTGTTGATTTTTACAAGCTGGGGTGTGTTTGTGGGCGTATGGCACGCAAAGAAACACATTCCACATAGATGCCATTCTTGTTCAATTATTTCTTACATAAGTAAAGGTGTTTACACGCACGCGATCCTCGCACAAAAGATGCCAGTTGTTTGTTTTTCAGCAGAAATCCTAAAATTGGTCGCTCGAGGCAAACTGTGTCCCAAAAGTCATATCTGACCAACAGTTTCTGAAGAGTTGCAGTGGAGCAAAACGTGCTTTACAAATTCATCAACCATTACAATAAAGGCTGTTCATCATGAGCATAAAAGTTATAACTTAATGGATAAAGTGAGTGTCAACCTAAAACATCTATTTAAAATATCATCCTCTATATCTGTCTAAACTAAAAAACAAGACATTTTGGTTAGTTTTGCGTTTTTAGAATTAGAATAAAGAAGAAAAATCTGCATATTTTTTATCCATCTCAGTCATGGGCAGACGTTTCGCCTCTTGCCACTGAGAAGAGCATGAAACTTGCTCAGGACTCATGCAACGATCTATCGCAGTTCACGGTTTTCAAAAGCCAAGTTGATTGGTCATGACCACCCTGAGCATCTGTGTCTGCAAGTAGCAAAATGGCCACCTTCTAAGATAAGTATAAATGGGTTGAATCGACGTATTAATGTTCATTAAACACAAAAATAATAGGAATTCCAAGTTCAGACTGAAATCATTTGGGTTGACAATCACAGATCAAAAGCTAAAATAGAAATAACGCACTGTTTCCAGCAAAACAACATCCCCAACTAAAATTTCCATCCATCCATGATCTGCACTGCTTATCCTCAGTAGGGTCGCGGGGGTGCTGGAGCCCATCACAGCTAGAGGGCAGGGGACACCCTGAACTGGTTGCAATTGCTCATTCACACCTAGGGACAATTTGGACCAGCCAATTAACCTGACTTGCATGTTTTTGGAAAGTGGGATGAAAACCAGAGAGGCCGGAGTAAACCCACGCAAGCACGGGGAGAACATGCAAACTCCACACAGGAAGGTTTGATCTCACGACCTCAGATCTGTGCCGCACATGCGCTAACCACTACGCAGCCAAATAAAATAATTGAATGATAATCATATTAACAACTTAGTTAAGAAATTAGTTGCTCCACTATTATTTATTTCAATAGCAATACTGTAATGGTGCAGGTAAGTTAAAGCATTGTTTTGAACATGACTGCAGACAACATTCATTTTAGATTCAGTTTTTTTTAACATTTAGCATATGAGTGGGGTCACATATTCAGCATGTTTTGGAGGTTTCTCTTCTCCAACTCAGCTGATGCAAATGATCAGCTCTTTCGCAAGTCACGTGGGAGCTCGATAAAGATCATGGTGTTTGGAATCACCTGTAATGGAGAAAAGACACTCCAAAAACATGCAGGAGATGGCGCTCTCGAAGACTGGGTTGGCCACCCTTGCCTTAGGTCCTACCTCTCAAACAGGAGACATTGTGTTAGTTACGGCGATATGACCTCTGAGCCTTTTTGTGCTACATGTGGCATTCCGCAGGGCTCAGTACCTTGCACCCTTCTTTTCAGTATTTATATACCCCGGCTTTGTGATATTATTTGCAAGTATAATATTCGTTTCCAATACTATGGAGATGACACTCAACTGTTTCTGCCTTTGGAAGAAACGGCTCCAGTATATTGTGGGAATCTGAAGGCCTGCCTCACTGAGATATAAAGATTGATGTCGTTTTATATTTTGCATCTTAACCCTAAAAAGGAGAGAGATGTCGATTATTGGTCCAGCTCTCGGTGAGTCTCATGTTACTATTACAGCAAATTTGTCCACCTACAAGTATTTCAAAAATTCATGTTTATATTATATTTCTTGTATTTTCACTTATTATTAAATTCAGTATTTTTTATATCTTAGTAAATGAAGTTTGTTTACCATTAGAAGGCGCTAAATAATACACTATGTGTTCACCTCTGTACCTCTACAAATCCAGTGTTTTCCTTGCCCTCGTGTAGGTTTTAGATGAGATGTTGTAATAATAGGCTGTGACCTGTGCAGCTCCTTTGAGATTCCTCGTGATTAAGGGCTATACAAATAAACATGACTGACAGGACTCAATGTTGTGTCTTTTTCCTCAAAAACTTTTCTGAACCTCGACAAACGTAATATCACCCAGAGTGATATCGGTCAATAATGTAGATGTCATAATTGACCCGAATCAGTTGTTTTAGTCAAACATAAAGAATATTACTAGAAAAGGCTTTTTCCATCCTCGCAATAGGGGATGTTGTAATGATGGTTTGTGCAGCTCTTTGTGATGTTTTGTGATTAAGGACTATTAAAAAAATGTGACTTGACTTCTTGTTCCCCAAATTCTAGTTAAGATCCTTTATTGTATTGTAAAACAGATGGCGACCACACCTATTTTCATTTATAATTTATAAGTGAAAATGAATTCTGTCTCCAAAGAATGCAGAACATGGTTAAAGGATGGACGGGGGCACCGGGTGCATGAATCATTAGGGGGATTAGTACAGCTTTATAAGCTTTGAGGCTATCAGATCTGTTACAATCACTCGAGTGTGTATGGAAGCTGGCACAAATGCAAAGCGATATTATAACTGAGCACTAGCGGCTAAATCGGCAATGGTCATAAAAATGACAAATCAAACGTGTAAGTATGACACTTCATGAAATATTCCCAATTTGAGAACCAAGCCGACAAGTTGCCAACTAACAGAGCTGAAATGTTTTGTCTTTTGCATTACTGTCATGTAAGAGTGGTTGGGTTTTACGAGGCTGTTACACAAGAACTGTGCTACAACCACCTCAAGTGAAAGCACATTTGATTGAGTAAATGCATCCTGCCTTCAAGAGGTTGTCAAAACAACTAATATCCCGTAGCGTCCCCCACCCCGACAAAAAGCTAAACAAAACGGATGTCCTGCCCTTATTAAAATGAATGCTCTTTGGTATGGTGACCAGATGGTGACTGAAGGCTTTTAAAAGGTGCTTGGAAAAGACAATACATTCCTAGCATTTAAAACACGTTTAAGCGGAAGATGACAATTGAATAAATTTCCCTTTTAGAGATATAAAATTGGATGGCCCAGTGATAGTTACGTGACCACGTGGGCAAGCCTGGGGCTTAAATGTAGCCCTGGCCTGTTTCGTAAAGAGAAGCAAGCTGGCAGGCAGCGAGGGTACAAAATGTTCCAGACACCGGCCCCTGCAAGCTTTGGAATAATGAACGGCGCTGTCACTGTCCGCAAAAAAAGGGGAGGGACTCGAAGGTCGAGCGAGCCAAACAAACACAAGCCGTGCCGGTAATCATGATTGAATATGCTTATCTTCAAAAATTGTTATTAACCTTTGACACTATAAAAATCCAAAGTCTATGTCTATGGGGCACATTTTTGCTCATTACAAACAAAAAAAACATCTGCTTTGTTCTCATGAGACCAGAGCATATTTTCCATGTTTGATGGAAGTCGTTTCTAATAGGGAATTTTGCAGGGATTGTATGTCAAACATAGGGAACAGATTGATTTCTATGTGTGCTTCTACGGACATATCTGATAGTAAGTCATCAATCTTGTTTGGTCAGGGTGCTTGGGTTACCATCTGTTTTTGTTTTGCAAATGTGGAGAAAACCGCAACGTGAGATTATAAAAGTCACGTTGCGAATATAGCTAAATGGGCAAAAGAAGGGACACCAAGTGTGTACGTATTATCAACAGTTTCTGACACTCTCCCCGCACCACGCACACATCTCCAAGATGGCGAAGCTCTCGAAATAAACTCGCATTTTATTTAATTAACTTATTATCATCCATCTTATTACTGTATTTTTTTATGTTTAAATTGCTATTTGAGTGGGTTTTTAGTGATCTGGAAGATGTGTTTTATCGCTATTTAGGGTTAACTTTGATCCTTTTGGGAGGTCGGGAACGAACAATTAGTTTTTAATTATTTCATATTGGGATTATTTGCTCGTTAGATGAGCAATTCGAGCTTTGAGGACGATCATAGAACGAACTAAGCTTGTAGGAAGAGGTATACAGTACTCTTTGTATTCTTCTTATGTGTGTTACAAAAATCAACTCAAGCTCAGTCCTTTCACTTGCCTGTGGTCAGTCCATCAGCAAACCTGTGTTTCTACAAGGCAAGCTTTTTGACTCTGATTCCCGTCGGTCCCGCTTTTTTGTCACCCGTTTTCCACCCGTCCGTTCCTGATTTCCCCGTTTGTCTCTGGCTACGACCTGTTTTTTGACCCCGACCACATTTTGATCTCCCGTCCCGGCTTACAACTCGTTTTTTGACCCCGACCACGTTTTTCTCTCCTGTCCCGGCTATCGACCTGTTTTATGTCTACGACACTACGATCTCCCACTCCGGAAGATCCACTTCTGCATTCAGAACACGTTCCGATTCTGTGAGCAATTTGCTTCCTGCGTCTAGCGAGCACTGGATCGCGGGCGCTGCCTTTCCTATTTACCTCAATAAACTTGTGGTTAACGTTACGCGATTGGGTCCTAATTCTGTTCCGGTCGTGACAGTAACACTGCAAAGTATATAATTTATTTTAAATAAAGAAAGTAAAGGTGCAATTACTAATCAATAAATCAACAAGTAATTGATCAATAAATTAATTACCAAATATTTTCAACCAATTTAAAAAGTTTATACTATTTAAAAGAGAAATTAACCAAATCATCAGAATTGCAGCTTATCAACAATATATTGTTATTGATATTTTTTATTATCTTCCAGGATAAAAGAGCAAATATTCATAAAAACAAATAAGTAAATTAGTATTTTCTTTTCCAAAAAATGGGACTGTCCACACATTTTTGTGTGACTTTAGAAGTTTAATTACCAGTCAGATGGTTTAAGCCTGACACCAGCGATTTGCTTTATTTTGAAAATAACTCAACATCTTTGTCTGTGTTGCGACATGGGCCAACCCAGTCATTTGATCACGAATTTGTTTTCTATAATGCTTTTTTGAAAAATCTTCAGTTTTAAAATACAATGATTGAAATACCAACATTTTTAGGTTTTCCAAATAACCAACAAAATAATCGAAAGGTGAATTGATTATTAAACTGATGTAGCCCTTAAAGTAAGTATACTGTATGTGGACATTCAGCCTGCCATTGACCATGCAACAAAGTTCGATCTCAGGCCGTTTTCTGTTAAAAAAAAATCAATAAAAAAAATCTGCATATACCATTCTCAGAATTACCATTGATGGTATATTGCTAAATTAGTATATTTTAAATTGAAACTAAAATGTATGTATGTAAATTGCCCCACTGATCATTTTGGAGTAAGAAAATCGAGTGACAATATTAATTCAAGAGATGAAATATTTTGTCAGAACTTCCAAGTATTCTTTTTAATTGAAACCCCTACAGGGGATCACAGGAATAACTTTCAAATAAATGCTTGTAAAAAGTTTATTATTAGGTATTTTGTTAGCAAAACTGCTCTCTGAAAAAAGGTTGTTTGAGCTTTGGCCTTGTCTTTTAGATCTGCTCATTGGTGTATATGGCCAAAACGTAGGAGAATCTACACTTTAGTTTTACAAAATAGGTGAATGTTTCCCTTGGTCAATGAAGCAAGTGAGCCAGCAAGTGTAAATCTTTGTAATGGCTATTCCACTGCTTCATTTTAATCCTATTACCAGTCTACAAAAGGTGACAGTGCGTTTGTCATCTATACCCCGAGTAAACCTACAGGTGACAGCAGCATAAGCATCTGATTTCACTCAGTCACCGTTAACAGCCCTAATCTCTTTTGCGCTGATGACATGTTTCAGAGTGAACCAGTTGCAGCCATGTCAGTCTGTTGCATAACATGCTTTCTCATCATGCTGCGAGAGAACTAATCTAGAAGGCTGCGAGATTCAGGCACACAATGGCGTGCTCAGAGTGCATCAGCAACTGGCGTGCTCAGAGTGCATCAGCAACTGCACGGACGGTTGGGAAATCAGAGGTGTTATGTCACAAGGTCTTTTACAAAAAGGGTCCATACGGGTTGGTGGTTTGATCTGAAAGCTAACTATCATCACTATGGCCAGGCTATGCTTTGAGAGAGGTTTAATGTTAAAGAGATGGAGTGATTGGGACACTGAGCATGCGAGAGGGATGAGAAGAAAGACACGGTACATCTTCACAGAACAAGCCACTGACACACCATAAAAGATTAATGCGTGAATGTATTAGAAGTGTGTGTTTTGGGGTAGGGAGAAGTGTATTTACAGCATCATTGTCCACCTTAAAAATAACTTGGATCATCCACTTTCCCAACACCATTTGATTAAACTAGAAATGTATACATTTTTCCCCGTTTTTTTCCACAATTGATAAGATTATTATGCTTACTTTTTTAAATGTTTTAAAGGAGATTACATAGAATGCCAGGGTTCTTTGTTATTTTGACTATTATTCCTCATGCTTGTTCATTATTTTGGTTATTTTTCACTGTTTACATCATTGTCACCATTTGCAAATAATGTTATCTTCTTTGATTTCCACACCCTTGCTTTTTGTAACCTAGGAGGGAGATTGAAATTTTGCATTGAGGATTTTTATACAGTTCCCTACTGTTCTCGTTGCAAGTTTGATTTTTTTCAGTGAAGGTGACAACTCCATCCTATATGAAAAAATACTCATAATTGGATAGCCAATATCACTTTAATTTTAAACATCATATTCTGTGTTAACTGCTTTTTACATTTACTCTCACATTTCAAGTAAAGGGGTAGTGTTACTTTTATGGCTTTTGCTTTCTTGTGTGATTCAATCACCTTTGTTTGGACATCAACTAGGAGACAATTAACCAGTTGTCACTTTAGTGATTTGATCACACAAAATAGCTTCTTAATTTTTCAGATTTTACAAACAAGGACTCAATTTGATTGTATTTGCTTTCTTAGGTCTGAATCCGTCTCGGAGGTTCCTGGCCCAATTACTGGGTTCTCACCCATTAGTGGCCACACATTTACAAATGAAATGGTCCAATGCCAGTATTTCATCCAAATTCGATAATCCAGCAATGATTCCGCTACAATACATTGTTGGATTAGCGAATTTTTCAAATACAAAATCTACACCACTGACCACATTATGTAATAACCATCTGTGCATGTTGCTCAACATAAAAAGATTTGTTCTACAATAGCAGTGCACTTAAAAATCCAAAATCAGGTGTTATGCATTGGTTTTCTAGGAGATGCTTTCTGAAACAAACACATTCTGCTGAATTGATGGCGCTTTGCCTTAGCTCTTGATTAGGGATGCATAAAAATGAAAATAATGCCCAGGACAGAAAATGTTTAAGGTTTAGCCAAAATACTGTCATTGAAACCCAAAAATAAATTGCAAAAAAATACAATTAATATTAACTTTTGTTTTAAATTAATTTGCCTAAACATTTACAGTACTAAATTATATACAACGAGTGGCATGTAAATAGTTGCTGATTTTGAGTTCCTCAAAACTTCAGCATGAGGAAAATAAAAAACTTTGAGAAGGAGCCGCTCACGAGTTAATCCCCCTTCCAGGATGACCAGGGTGCAAATGATTTAGCATTGGGTAATAATACACAAAACATAGAGAACATTATTTTTTTAAAACATAGGTAATATGAAAACATTTGCCAAACAAGTGTATGACAGCAACAATGCCTCGAGCTGAAAAGCTTTCCAAAAGTCCATGACAAATACGACAGCAAGGGCGGATCTGCTTTTGATTTGATAAAAAAAAAAGGGCTTTCAGAGTTTGGCAATGTGAGGGTTTTTCTACAGTTCTTTCCTGTTCTCCTTGCAAGTTAAAAAATAGATTGATGTCTTCTCTCCTTAATTTGAGTGTCTACCAAACTATAAACCTATCAATGAGGAAACAAAAATGCACTTGTGTCTATTTTCGACCAGAGGTTTTTGGTGCAGAAGATTAGGTGCATCCCTACTCTTAATGCTTCAAACACACTTCTCCTTCTGCTATTCATAGGTAAGTATTTCATATGCATATTTCATATTTCAATTCCAAACTTGTGTTTTCATTTCAGCTCTAACTTTGAAAGTAAATCCTACAATGTCGCTCAGTTAGTAAGCAAGCACATGTTTGACTAAGGTAAAAACAACATCTTCAGTTAAAAAAAATAAAATCCCTCTGGCTACACAATTAAATACGGTCCACCCCAAAAGCAATAAGCTGCTTCCTCACACCTGCACAGTAATATCTACACGCATGAACGCATGAATACACAAATACACAAGTGGCGTGATTTTGACGAAAGCCATTTGCCCTCAGGGTGCGACTGTACCCTATGTGCCTGTCTGCGATCCCTTCCGTCTTTGTTTGGAGCAGTCACTATTCGTCTTTTAATACAGTGGTCGACCACCACCGGGCCGAGGAGTGGTACCGGGCCATGGGTCGCTTTTTGACCATTAACTTCACAAAGCACATTCAAGCAAAGAATATCTGCATTGGGTTTACTAGCAAAATATTAATAAGGCCGTGTAAAGGTATTGCAAGGACGCTTGCTTAACGCAAGATTAGCCATTCTCAAAACCTACTCAACAAGCGTCAATTTCCTCTTTTAGCAAGCATTAAGAGTAGTTTTGAGGCTTACCTATAACTGCAATGCCACACCTCACTTATTATTTCTCCTCTTTGCTTAGAAGATCAGCATCAAAAGTATCTACTCTAAGATTTGTATACACCGTAGCAGGACTATAATATCTAAAGCAAGATTTTAGTAAAACTTGGTAGGACTACAGTCTGCTCAACTTCTGTGCTCCCGTGTTGATGGAAGTCCATAAAATGCCAACCGAAAAATGTTGACAATGTTGACTTTTAGCAACTGGGTGAGAGATATTGAAGCGAGTTCAGCAGATGCTGGTGGTTGTCCAACTCTCAAATGGCTGACAATGAGAGTGGCGTTTATTGACAGAACAAAGCTTGTCTGATCCAAAAGTTTTAAACTACGACAAACTGGCAGAGCAAGTTTTTCAAACCATGCAATAGAAGACAATTGTGCTTTTAATGTTGCTTGGCATGTAATTAATCAGGTGGCATGGTAGTGTCTGTTAAGAACATCTGTCTCACAGTTCAGAGGCCCTTGGTTCGATTCCAGATACCTGATTGTCTGTGTGGAGTAGATATAGGCCCAAGTGGGTCTATATTCTTAAAGAATCAATTTAACCCAGATCATTTGCTAAAAAAGCAAAGTATATATAAATATGTAGAATAACGCTCTGAACAAAGAATTACGGGCTGAACGCTACTTAGTGTAGAAAATACAGGGGTGTGTTGAACCGTTAGGGCAGAGGTATTCCCTATTACACAAGAAAATTGCACTTATAACTTAGGCCAGTCTCCAAGAACTACCCAATAAATACTCTCGCCTAATTATCCTTACATTGTTTTTTTCTTTATCTTGCTTTTTTAAGGCTTTATTATGTGTTTATCTTGTTTATCCTGGAGTGCCATGTCAAATATTGTTGCAAACAATGTTCACTACGTTCATTAACAATAAAAACTATTCTATTCTACATTTAAGGGACAAGTATCTTTTGATGTGAACCCCTTTCACACAGTGCCAGGGGTTGTAAACCCAAAATGTTTAAACAGGCAAAAAAACAAAAAACAATGACAGGAAACATGTTTGCAGTCCCAAAAAAGTAAAAGTTCTTAATAAGTTATATAAGGAAGGCAACACATACGGTATACCTATAATGTATAAATCTATATCCATTGGAAAATGTTAATGTTTGTGTCATGTCTTTCCTCCTTCGGGAGCCATATCATGTTCTTTTATCAACCATTTTTGAAAAAGTGCAAAAGTGCCACTGGGGAGCGCCAAAGAGCCACATGCTACTCCAAATGTCACGGTTGCCATGACATCCAATTGGCCCCGCCCAAGTGGCGCTAGCTGCGGCTCATTAACAGATTGACTCCTGTTGGTATTCCCTGTCCGGTATTGTTCCCGTTTATTTTTGTGCTGTTTAATATCAGTTTCCAGTTTCGTTCCTGTCTATTTTTTGTCCTGTTTATCATTCTCTTCAGTTTTCGTTCCTGTCTAGTTTGTCCTGTTTATTTTCAATATCCTGTTTCGTTATCTATCCTGTCTGTGCCGTCCTGTCCGGTATTGACCCCATTTGTCCGATATCAACTCGGGCAATTGGTATCGATCTAGGCCTCTGGCTTCCTATCACTTCACACCAGACTGCTGCCTAACGTGCATGACTCCCCATTTCCCGTAAAATAAAAGGCTTGCGTGAGTAACGTCACGCGTTTGGGTCTTGATCCTGTTCTGGTTCATGACACCAGAGCCTTCTGTTGCCAACCCCTGCCCTTAACCATAGGCAAATCGTACCTTTGACACAATAGCAATCCCTTTTTAAAAACATGTTATTTTAAAAGAAATAACTTTCGCCTAGAAGTAAGATGCTCTGTTGGTTCTTTTAATCCTAAAGATGCAGTTTGATCTTTTTAATATCCAATAAAAAAGCCCTGTTTTTGTGTTTTCTGTAATGTTTGACATCTAAATTACGTTTTTCAAAGGAGTGTTTTTAAAGCGAATTGAATCACTGTCACGAACTTGGCTGAGAAAACAAATATGAAATGAAGGGACGTAACTTCGACACATTGTTTACAGTTGCGGCCATTTTCACGAAATGGGAAGAGTACTAGCTGGAACGCAAGAAAGTTTTAGAATTCTCACAGATGTGTGATAGACCAAATCACAGCATTTATTTTTTTCAAATGGCCAAATGCTAAAGAAAATGATTCAAGTAAATATGCAAGATAATGAGGTAAGGAAAGATGATCTTACCTAGAAAATGAGGAGGTTCTTCCTTTGTGAGTTACAGAAGCCACTCATGCCACACAGGTGACCCGGTCCATCAGCACCTCCAGCTGACAAGCATCTGGTCGCTCCTGAGGGTTGAACGCGAGCATTTCTTGGAGAAGCTTCTTCACCCCTTCGGACATGGAGCTCCTGGCCTTCTGAGGAATGTGGAGCACCATTTTGGGGTTCACTAGCAATGCCTCACCGACAGGGACAATCTCCGAGCCCTGTCGTACATAAGTCCCCAATAGCTCACGTTTGGATTCGGCGTCAATGAAAGTGATCCGCTCGATCATTGCCCAGATGATGATCCCTAGGGCAAAAATGTCCGCCTTGGCTGTGTAGTGGCCCTCCCAAACCTCAGGGGCCATGTAGAAGTCCGACCCGCAGGCCGAGGACAACCATAACTTGTTAAGGTTGATGATATGGTTCTGGTTCGTCCCTCGGCCACTGACAGCGGTTACGGGAAAGTCCTCAGAGTTCTTAGAATTTATGGAAGCGCAAACTTTACTCAAGCCAAAGTCGGCAACTTTAAGAATGGGTGCACCTGTTTTTTGCGTGATCAGAATGTTGTCTGGTTTCAGATCCCTGTGAACGATGTTGTTCCTGTGGAGGAAAGCTACAGCACTTGTCAGCTGGCGCATGAAACTCCTGTTGGTTTGGGGGTCGGGTCGACGAGACAAGATGTACTGATTCAGGTCTCCGCCTTCGCAAAACTCCATGACAAACCACAGGTAACATGGTTCCAATGGCTGGCCAAGTACGCGCTCCCCTGAAGAAGAAAAACAACCATAAATCATTTACATTAGTTGTACGAATACAAAAGTATTTTACTCATTCACAGCCAGATCGTTTAAAATTGACCTTTGGCTATCAATTCATTAATAGGAGAAAATTGTTGAAGGATTTAAATTAAGAACAAGAGCCCAGTAGGTTTTCAATGTAGGCTGAATGATGAAGCGTAATACTGGGGAAAAAATTTGAAATTGACATTCTTTTACTGATCAATGCCGCCTCAACAAACTGAGCCAAACTGAGTTTGACATCCCTGCTCTAATTGGAGCATGAGATAAGAAAACAGTTTGCTTGAAAGACCACTACTCTACATGCAAACCCAACCCTAAATTTAGAAGATCAATAACATATTTTGTGTTCACAGAAAAAAATGATAAAATTCCAAATTGCGCAGACAACATTACATTTAAAGAGGCCACGTCCTTTTTTAAAATTGCAATGTTCCACAACATGACCCCATTATGACTGAAATACTGTATTGTGTTTCATTTATCCACCATTACCGTTGTTAGAGGGATAGTGGGTAATATTTACTGCCTCCTAGTGGTACGAAAAAACTCACATTCAGTAAAAAAACTTTGATTTGAATACCAAACGAAAATACATGAACCATTATACTAATTTGATTTTTTTTTATAAAAATCATGAGCGGAGAAATGTGTATTTCTTTTACACAGTGGAGTGTATACTTCGCCGCCATGTTTGCCGCCACGCTGTGCACTGAGGCACTATGGCACTGGATCTCACATGCACAAGGCCTCTCAGGGCCAGTTGTAGGTCACATGTTACGCTTTAAACTTTTTACTTTTTACTTGATGTATAAATGGTTGAAAATATTTTGTTGTCTTTAAATATCTTCCTTCTGGATCTCTAGAACAGTGTCTTTGTGTGCTGTAAAACCTTGTTTAGTGTGCCACAGGAAATTGCCCAATTTATCTTTGCAAAAGAGCATGCCATTGTTTAGTGTTTTTGCTTTCTTCCATTAATCAACCGAGTAACTGTAACCTTTGTTTATATCAGTAGGTAGCAGTCTTTTTTTTAAAATACATATCTGATCATGGGGTGGTACAGTGAATTATATTAAATGACTTATTTTGTCTGTTTAAGATTGTGCTACAAAAAATAATAATAAACAAATGAAATAAAAATCATGCCCATAATTTTGCTCATTAGGATTATTTTCTTATTTTACAAAAAAAGAGGAAAAGTGTATTGAAAACCAGGTTTAAAATGTAGTGAAATTCTATATTACAGCTAAATTTTGAACAGAAATGAGTAACCTGTGTTATCTCCGAGCCTTGGATATCACAAAATATCATAGTTACAATTTACGCAACATGATAATTTAAGGTTTAAAACAACAAAGTGGAGCTGTTGCCAGGAATTAATTTTTAAACATTTTCGACAGATAGTGTGGATTTTTTTTTTATTAAAAAAGGTGGCCCTTATCTCAAATAAGGTTGGGACACACTGCCGTAGAATAACTACGCACGAACAAGGTTCAACAAGGAGGATCTTTCCGCCAAACATACTTAATTCGGAATTCTAATCCAAATGCATTTCCTCCATTTTGTCTCGATGGTGCCGGGGAATCTCATATTCAGATGCATTTTACATTCTTACATAAGAGCCAAGCTATTTAACAGAGGCTGCTAAGCCAGGACAAAGGCAAATATACGAAATGTAGGTCAAACTCACAACTCGTATTAAGTGAATATAAAACCTTTACTACAAGTTACTTTAATGTTTTGTATAAGTAAGACGTCAAATGTGTTTTCAGTGATAAATATATGGTAGGTCAACACGTGGCCAAGTACACTGTGTTCTTCTCGGCGCTAGAGGAGACACAGTGTTCTCTTTGTGGTCACTATTTAAACATTCATGACATATACACTGTGAGGTGGGACGTCTTAAAAAGCAAATTTTGCATGATTCTCTTACTGTTGATCAACGACTTGCTATTTTTATACGACCAACTTGAATTGGATTGAATAGTCTGTGTTGTCATTGATATCAATGTTGTGAAACATTGTATGCAAACACATAATAAAGACTTTAAAGAGAAAAAAAAGGAAAGGACTGTCAGGACAGACAAAAATATAGTGTCAAGTCATGTTTATTTGTATAGCCCTTAATCACAAGAAGTCTCAAAGGGTTCTACAGATTACAGACAATCCCCTGATCTAAAACCTACATGAAGGCAAGGAAAAAACTCAAAAACCTCAACATGAGGAAAATGAATAAACCTTGAGAAGGGTCCCCATTGTCACTTTGTGTGTCTACTCAAAAATACTTCTCCAGAAATGCAACAAAAATACTACACAATAGCTACAAAACTAAATATCAAATGTAGAGCTTAAAAACAGGGACCTCATATATTATTTTGCTTTCATTCTGAAAATAAAAAAATAGTATAGAATTACTACACAAATACTTCTAGAGCGATGCTATATTACAAAATACTACTACTGCTACAAAAATACGACAAAAAGACAATTATAAAAATACCAAAGAAATATGACAAAGTTACGACAAAAATACTACTAAAATACTGCTTTAGAAATACATCCATTATACTTCTACTGAAATACTAAAAAAATACCAATACATAGTACTATAATATATAAAACTACTAGAGAAATATTACGACAAAAATTCTAGTGCTTAAATACTGGCCCAAGTTATACTAATAGTACAACAAAAGTGCATTGTTACACTAGTGCAATGAAAAGTAGTGCAATAACATTTAGCAGCAACAAAAAATCCCAAATAAGTAGCAATATACATATTTTGAATCGAATTGTTTCAATGGCATTGATATCAATGTTGCGAAACATTGTATGCAACAGGATTGGACGTGCCATACCAGGGTAAACATGTAGTCAAGACTTTAAAGAGAAAGAAAATAGAAAATACTCAGGATAAAAGACAGATAATCAGCCTGTTTGTATTTGTTTTTAGTGTCCTTTGCAGAATATCGTGCAATAACTTTGCTCTAAATATTAGTTGAATTATGGGCAGAAAAAAAAATATTTAGTTGCAGTTGCTAGTTTATTCATTTAGAAAGTAATCGTGTTAGCCCACCGCCACCCCCATATTACTGACACCCAAAAGTAGCACGTTACTTTAAAAATTACAAATACAGTATATACTCACATTAAAGCCTACCCCCGAAAACTGCTTTAATCCATCAATTATGTGTATTCACCCACCTCACCCACGATTTCAGTATTTCATTTTAAAGCTTTTTCAATTTCTCCAGTACCATTAAATAAAATAATCCGGTGTGAATCATGCGATTTACATATGCTAAATGTATTATTGTGTGTGTATTTATCATTATATCTTAAGTAATTCTCAAATATATTTGTTTTGGAGATAAATCTCTCCCCAGGTGTTAGGTAAAATGACGGGAATACGTAATTACAGTTGCAGGAAGTTCTTTCCATTACAATTTACTACTGGGAAATGCTACCTTTTTGCATGGCCCATAATTGTTGTGAAATCCTTGCATTGATACAAATTTTGTAGTGCCTCGTTTAGGTTAGCCTCCTGGATGAGACTCGTAAGGGGCAATGACGCTTCATACGACAATGCTGTACAAACCGATACCAGCAGCAGTGATCCACGGGGGTATATGAAATGCAACGGAAAGGTGGAGACACCAGAGAACAGTGTTGGCTCATGTTTAACTTGTTAAGAAACATGGCTACAATCTCAAGCATTTACAAGCACTTCACTCATAATTTAAGCTCCTTTCGATCCTTGAAATCACATTAGAATGCAAGCATTTTCGAGGATTTAGAGCACCCGTACGAAAACTTTTAAAACATCCTAGCATTACCGTGTTGATGTTTTTAACGTAGCATTGCTGGAGTGTATTACTATGCTAGCGGAGAAGGAACCAACAATGAACAGAATGCATGTTCTGTTATAAAAGAGTATCAGAGTAACGCACCATGTTGCTACGACAATTGAGTTACAAAATGTTGTCAACAACGCGTTACAGGACTCGTTACTAGTGTGGGGAATAATGCCGTTACGTATCGGGGATAATGCATTGGTTTAATCAAACTATTTTCCCGTTACAACTCTGTTACTGATGGTCAAAAGCGGTTTGTTACCTTGAATAAAGCGGTTCTCCAATATCTTCCAAGTTGATTGCGTCACGTTTTTCGGGATCATGTCACCATTTAAATTAGCGACTACCATATAGTAAGATAGAGATTATGAATCTAATATTTACTAATTTGCCGACAGAACGGGCGAATGACGGCTTGTGGAGCAACCAACTCATGTCGCTTGGAAGTGGGAGCCGGCTACCTACCAAATGAGAGCCAGTTCCCCTCGAGATGCAATTTTTCTCTTGTGATTGTTAGAAATGCATTGATTCAGGGATTCTGTTGACTTTGAATTTGTTGAGAATAAAGAGGATTAAAATTGTTTTCAATCTTATTGTTTTCTTTGTTGATTTATAAATATAGTAATTTACGTTTTCTAGGTTTTTCATTGTTATCGATTAAGTGTTAATTTTGCTTTATTTTTCCCCTTTTTAAGTTATTCATGATAATAAATAATAAATGTTAATATAAGGAAGAAACAAAAAAAACAACCCGAAGAGACATTTGAGAGCTGAAAGAGAACTCTTTTTAGTGAGCCAAAATGAAAAAGCCGGTTCTCTAAGAGTCGGAATTCCCATCTCTACAACGGACCATTAGAGTTAGATTTGATTTATTAAACTCACTCTATATTGTTGACTGTTATCTTATTATAATATTTATTGTTTCTTTTTGTTGCACTTCAATTATAGGAAAAATATGTTGCTGCTGAGGGGCAATAAATATTACAATGTTCTATAACACAACCACCTGTCTGCTCTTCTTTATTCAACTGACTCGTATAATGCTCAGAACATTTCAAATTATTTGACATACAACTTCTTTTTAAAGTAACTGAAACAGTTATTTTGTCTGTTAGCTTAAGATGTGATTTAAAGGTTCTGTTGGTACTATACAAAATCATGCATGGACTTGCTCCCTCATATCTTTCAGATTTAATTTCCCCCTATGTTCCGGTCCGCAGCCTTCGCTCTGAAAACGCTGGTCTGCTAGTGATCCCAAGAGCCAAGAAGAGATCTGCAGGTTCGAGAGAGTTCTCCATCCGGGCCCCGGTGCTCTTCCCCCTGAGATTTGATCTGCAACCTCAGTGGAAATGTTTAAATCTAAGCTTAAAACACACTTCTACTCCTTACCATATGAATAATCTATATTGTATGTTGATAATAATTTGCAATGGTCTTGGATCTGTGCAGCCCTTTGAGACTCTTTGTGATTAAGGGCTATACAAATAAACATGACTTGACTTAGTAACTAGTTACTTGTACTGTAGAGTAACTCAGTTCCTCACTCAGTTCCTTTCTGAAAGAAGTAGTGAGTAACTATAACTAATGACTTTTTTTTAAAGTGACGTGCCCAACACTGCTCGTTACCAAGATAAGTAATTGGGTAATTAGCAATATTGGTGAGAAATATAACTTTTTAATGATAACATGATGCTTATTGGCAGTGGTTTAATTACCTTTGAGTGAGGTCTCCACCAGCCTGAGGTATTGTTTGGACTTTTTGTTGCCATGGCTCATCTTCTGGGCCAGACCATTCCTCTGCAGGACGCATTCCTCCAGTTGGACCACATTCTGGTGTCGGTTCTCCAAGCTAGTCAGGGCCCAAAATTCGGCTAATGCCAACTCTACGTTCTCCGGGGCGTCGCATTGAAGTCGTTTCACGGCCAACCTAGCTCCGGTTTTCCGGGCTACCGCCTCGTACACAACACCGTAGCTCCCCCGGCCCACTTCGCGGATAAGGGTGTATCGGGGTGGTACCGTAAGCGGCACCCGCACGGCAGAATCTTTCCTACCTGTGCGGAAGAAGCTAATCGAGAAACAGTCATCGTCTTCTTCCTCTTCCATGGGCTCCGGGTGGCTGTTATTGTCCTCCACTGTGAGGGAGCGAAGGACTTTGGATTCTTCTCGCTTCGGCTTCCCGACCACATTGCGTCGGTGAACCAGTCCACCGTCGCCGCTTACCTTTCTCTTCTTTTTCCCGTCGCAGACATCCATGTTTTAATTTTGATGTAAAATGGACATGGATGGTGGACGTGTTCGCATTGCATTACTTTCAATTAAAAGTCATGGAATTCGGCGTTCTGTCACGCGCCGGTGAAAGTTCGAATAGAGAATATATAGTTGTGTTGCCAAAAGTAAGCGAATAATTGTTGCGGAAGCAAGCATGGGACGTATTTTGGCATCCCCAAAAACGAAACAAAATGTTCTCGGCAAGAAGGAACAAGGGGCGCGGTTAGACGACTGCGTAGAGCAAATGGCTGACGCTGATTGGCTTACAGCCCGAGGTAAATCAAAGAGCTTGTCCGGCTTAGAAAAGCGTTATTTTACAAAATAGACCCCGGTAATATTATAGCGACGAATCCATGTGGCCAAAATAAGGTTTTTGATGACTAAAATAATACCGAAATATGATTTTCATAGACCATTTAAGTCGCTCTCCACTTCTTTGCCCACGCTACTCGACGCCCGCGTGGGAAAACACGAGAGCTGGGCTGCACGTGCACACAGGCATGGGCACCACGCCCCCATGTGTACAAAACGTTCCATCTTGCATCACAGTTAGTGAGTTGGTTGGTTGGAAACCTGAACCACGAGGATCGTAGGGGAACCATTACCCGTGGTGTGTTTTGGGCAAGTACAGCCTGGTGGTGCACATCCCTCCCCAGGCAAACATGTGTTTCCACCTGGTCTAGATGCAGGGACCTTATTCGTGTTAGTCGAATGTGCTATAAAGACTCCATCCATCCATTATCTGCAACGCTTATTCTCAGTAGGGTTGCTGGAGCCCATCCCAGCTATCTTTGGGCAGTGGGCAGGGGACACCCTGAACTGGTTGCCAGCCAGTCGCAGGGCACAGACATTTCGCTCGCTCAGTCACACCTAGGGGCAATATGGACCGGCCAGTTAACCTGACATGTATGTTTTTGGAATGTGGGAGGAAACCGGAGTGCCCGGAGGAAACCCACGCAAGCACGGGAAAAACATGCAAACTCCACACAGGAGGTTTGATCTCATGACCTCAGAACTGTGCCGCACACGCGCTAACCACTGCTCCACCGTGCTGCCCCGCTATCAATACTCTTAAATATCAATACTTTAAAAAATTGAAATACATTTAATTCATTACTTAAGGTAAAATGTGTACTTTTGTGCTCCACATTTCAATAATTACACATGATTCCTACTGCTTTGTCAAAATTGTGGAGGACCGATCCTGTCATATGTAGGAACGAATGAATACATGAATAATTACCTACAAATTTGTGTGACGCTGAATCCACGGACCGAGTACGTTATTTGGGGCAAGTTACCTAAGTTGGCCGGGACGTCAGCGGGCAGCACAGTGGTCGTTGAGCCAACCCAATCTAAGGCTGGGCCCAGACAAGTCCTTGTCGGACGAGTTGTTACTCCACTCTGGGGAGATGGATGGGTGCCTGTTAAAGTCTTTAATCCCACGGACAGAGTTGTGGTGCTGAGAAGAAACAGAAAAATTGCATATGTGTCTACTTGTATCGCAGCGGAAGACCTGCCCAGTGCAGAGGAGTTCAAGTGCAACGTGCAGAGTGTACAGAGCAAAGAGGTCCGACCCAGGTCAGAAGAGGACATGATGCGTACATTGGAAGCTCTGGGACTGGAAGACATTGACCTGAAGTGATGCGAGGTTTCGCTGCAGTGTAAAGACAAGCTCCTTCATATCATCGAACAATCCGGGTCACGGCACGGTTACCGCGGTGTACGTGTCCCACCAAAGATCCACATTCACGCTGGACTGGATGATGAGGTTTTTATTACAGTTACTGCAAATGGATGAGTCACAACATTAGCTTTTCTGTTGGCTTTGATCTCTTTGATCTCATTGCAGTTCTCTCTGATAAGACTGCCAACAAAGCATATCAATGAGATCAAAGTTAAAATACAAACAAACAAAACAAATAAATTACTAATTATTGTAAATACTAAAAACCACAAATGGAATTCACTGCCCAGTGCCTTAACATCCAAAAACTTAGCATCATGTGGGTTAATCACAGACATTTCTAGGTTTGATATTGAGCTAAAGCAATTAACTCAAATAACTATTAAACATATGCACCATTAATCAACTACATGTACATATACATTTTTCAATTGATAATATATTGAGATAAGCCAAACTAATATCTGGCCTCAACCTCCAAAAATCTCAAATAAGCTGAGCCATTATTCAAAACAATATTTGCCTTTCAAACTACATGTCAGTAAAACTACAAACTAAAGTAAAGAGAAATGTTTAACTTAAGTATCCAATTGCAAACATAACCCAAACACACATCTTCCACATCAGAGATTAAAAGTTCTTCCTTTTCTCATTCCTCAACAAGGCAAATATTCTCCTACCAGTTACGATAAACCTTCAAACTGAGGATCATTGTATTCCTGACTGTTAAGTGTTCTTCAAGCTTTGCTTAGTTTTATGAACAAACTTTTTGCTTGCTTTGTCTTGGGTGCACATGTTGGTTTGAATCCAATATGGCTGACTTCAGGAAGTTGTCCTTACCTGACAGGAAGTTGGGAACCTTTTGTTAACTGATTGTTGTTGACCTTGAAGGATTTCATACATTTGACTATAAAGGATTTTATACGATTGAATACAAGTTACATGTATTGAGTTTAATGCAAGATATTCACTGACTGGGCTGTAGTTCAATGACAGGTCACTGTTTCAAATGCAGACTATTTTGACAAGGGAATTTTGATAACAGGACTCTGACGGAGGACGCCAGCCGATGTTTTGAGAACAAGGCCCTGATGACGTAGAAACGCTCGGTGTTGTTTTGAGTTTTCCAGACATCGGGGCGAGGTGGTGGAGCCCACGTTGGGCTTCCCTGGCATGCCCATGGGAGGAGCCGGCGCCACCATCTTGCGGGGAGACGTGGGCCAATAAGGAAAGAGCTAAAGGACTTCAGAAAAAGGCTTCACAGAGACCCCAGCGACATTAATTCTGCCATTTTCGAGGGAGTACAAATCTGCCCCCGTGTGAAAATGTCGGCTTTCTTGTTAATCGTTTCCATCAAGAAACGAGCGCGCATAAATTGGTGGGTGAATGTAGTTTGTGTTTGGTTGATGGAGTCAGATAACTAATTCGAACGATTTGGTAAACGGTACATTTTGATATTTAATTCCCAACAACCTCTACTGGTCTGCGTAAAGACATAGGTGTCGTGAATGTGAATGAAGATGTGGATTTCTGTTCAGTCAGGTGACTGGAAAACTATTAATAATAATAATGATAAGAAGAAGAAATACATAAACACAGCAGTATGGTGGAACTCAAATATGAAAATTTTTTAAAAGATAGTGTGCTTAATGTGTCAACATGATTCACTGTGATATGTGTAGCTTTTGGCCCGGCTCTGATTCGTTTTTTAGCAACAGGGGGTTATAACAACACTAAGCTGAGCATCGCTCATTGTCCTACATTCCAGGCTGACTATACGCACAACAGCAGACTTTCTTTTGTCATTGCTCAGTGGCCATGCAGGCTGGACGTGAGTTTGTTAGGCCAGCTACCACGCGGCAATCAGCAAAAATCACAAATGTCAGACGTACCGCTGACTTTTCCCATGTTGCACAGTCCTTGTGTTTGGCTTCAAGACTTTTCAATTAAATGTTAATTTCCCCACACAATAAGTAGGGGAATGTAAAACAACCGGAGGCAAAATCTTTGAATGGGTTTCCCATTCATTTAACATGTTGTTCATCACTTTGTTACATAAATTAATAAGGTGTCCACTGAAACAGTTGTCGTCGTCGTCGTCGTTGAGTCACTTAAGGCGCCTAAGGTAATCCATAGTAGCACCAGACTCGTTCGTGGGAGGCTCCGTAGTTCTCCAAAGGAGAGGGGGCTGCGACTGTCCTGTGCCGCCAGGCCTGACGGGGTGCGACCCAAGCAAACCAAGCAGACGAAGCCTCTAAAGTCCTTAGTACGTTCGGACAGGCCGGTGCGTGATTTATGGAAGCCCCGTGGGCAGGTAGTACAGGTGATTGGGGTGTGGTCGCAGCGAATGGTTCGAAAGCACCACTGGCATTTGGACTGGGGGCCAGGGTTGCTCTCGTAGTCGCCCGCCCTAAGAAGAACAGAGAGAGGAGAGTAGAAGAGAGAGAAAGAGAGGGACAGATAGAAAGAGAGAAAGACAGACAGAAAAAAGGGGAAAAAAGGCAAAAAGGGGGAAAAGAGAGTGAGAGAGGTGGGGAGAGAGTAGGAAAGAGAGGGATAGAGAAAATGAGAGACAAGAGTGTAAAGGGGGAAGAGAGAAAAGGAGAGACAAAGAAGGAGAGAGGAGCAAGAAAGAAAGAAAAAGCGAGTCTGAGTGGACTGAGTTGGATTCGTAAGCCTCCCCCGGGAGAGAGCCCTTTGCAGGACACCACGGGAAGGTTCCTAGTCTTTGTCCTGCTGAAACAGTTGTCGGAAACCTTTCCTGTACCACGGCCCGGTTTGATGTCTGACTATGTTCTCCTGGCCCAATAAAAACATTAGTAATAACGATAATGATAATAACAACAACAACAAGAAACCCCAATCCACTAAATAACCACGAGACAACAAGGGATGTAGATTACTCAGGAAAAAATATTAAATTTTATTATATAGATAGATAGATAGATAGATAGATAGATAGATAGATAGATAGACAGACAGACAGACAGACAGACAGACAGACAGACAGACAGACAGACAGACAGACAGACAGACAGACAGACAGACAGACAGATAGATAGATAGATAGATAGATAGATAGATAGATAGATAGATAGATAGATAGATAGATAGATAGATAGATAGATAGATAGATAGATAGATACTGTATTCACGCCCATAGGGAAATTCACAAATTCACATTTCCAGCAGCATACTCATGTTAAAAAAAAAAAAAGAGATATAATATACAAAAATACCCAATAAAACATGTAGAATAAAAAACATTTGAATATTGTTTCAAAATAGACACTGTAATAAAAATAAAGCAAAATATACAAATGTAAGGTTAGGGTTTAATGTGGGAATTATGATTTTGGCTCAAGGTACCGCGTTGTACAACGTTGCTTTGGCTGAACTCTTTCCCATAATGTGCCATTTCAAGGTTGTACAATGTGTCACCTTGATAATATTGTGTTGACTAAATAAAATCTTATGCCGTTTTCTTTGACTCCTAAAATCGTAGTGCTCATACAAGTACGATTAGAATTCGGCACTCTTACTGCCGCGATTTGGAGTTCGATTCCCATTGCATCAAATGCTGAGCAAATGAGGTCAGCGATATTTGTTGACGGATCAATCTTTCCTCAATTACAGTGATATACTACAGTTAAACCTCGGTTTAGCACGCACCCAAACTTTGAGTTTTATTTTAGGTTAGAAAAGATCTTTGTATACATGGATAAACACGGTATACGCAAGAAAGAAGCCAAATTTTATTTGTTTCTGAGCGGCCCATCCCATTGCCGATCATTGCACTAAAATATAAAACCCCACACGAAATACATTTTGCAACTCGGGGGCTACACGATAGAAAAAAACCTTCTCACGGGGGCCAGACCAGTAGATTACAAAGAAAAAAAAAGAGAGAGAAAGAAATAAGAGAAAGAGAGGGCAAGAAAAGGAGAGGGTGGGACAAAGAAAGAGAAAAAGAGAGAAAGAGAGAGAGAGAGGGAGAGAGAATGTGAGAAACAAAAGAGATAAAAAGAGAAATAGTGAGAGAGGGGGAAAGAAAGAGAGAGAAAGCAATCCAAAGAGAAACAGAAAGAGAGAAAGAGAAAAGAAGAGAAAGAGAGATGGGGAGAAAGAGAAAGTGAGAAAAGACAGAAAAGGAAAAGGAAGAGAGAGCAAAATAAGGTAAAAAGACACAGAGAGAAAGCTACAAAGAGGAACAAAGAAAGAGAAAAACAAAGACAGAGAGAGTGAAAGAAAGAGACAGAGAGTGGGAGAAAAAGGGAAGAAGGGAGAGAGAGTGAGAGAGACAGAGAGAAAGAAATACAAGTACAGCGTTTGTGAGAGGCACCTGTTTTTGGCAACATCAAGTGGACTTATTCAACCTGCAGCTCGTTTTTCTCTTGCGCTTCCCTCAGTGTTGTCTCGCGGGCCGGATTCAATCCCATAGCAGGCCTGATCCAGCCCAGGGCCGCCCGTTTGACACCCCCGCTTATTATTCCCATAAAAGCAAAAACAAACATTGGTTAAAATGTTGCTCCACCGCCAGATGGGAGATGCCTGTACGAATTAATTTAACAATGGATAAATGTGCTTACCATATTGAGGCCCTATGTCTTAATATGAGAATTATTAAAATGAATGCTAAACAATTTACATTTGCAGCTTTAATGAATTGCCAAGCTACCAGGGCTGTTTTATCGCAACAGTTGTGCACTTTTTTGGGGGGTGGGCAATGGTACATTTTTGACCTCTTGTGGTCAAAATCTGAATAACATCAATTCAAGAAAGTACTGTACTGTACTCTACATTTAGATTTAAGATTCTTCAGCATTACATATTATTACTGATATGCCTATTACCACAAAGCAATTTTCATCTCAACGGCTACTTTAATTAATTGTGATAAATGTTTTACCTTTCACTAAATGATATACCAGAACCAGAGGAGCTCAGAGCGGAAACTGTCAAGTCCCTAGCCAGAAAACTACTTTTGGACAATCAGCTTTAGCTGGTCAAGGCACTAAAGCCTGGAATTGTTTACCCACAGAACTAAAGGAAGAGTCAAACTGGGGCCTTTTTTAAACATAAACCTCAAGACCTTTTGATCAGAGGTCAGACAAGTCACTGTATAATATTGTGTATTTCATGTATGTTTTTTCCATAAAAGCCCTTCTGGGGACAGACATTGAGAATTAGTCTTGGTAAAAATGTTATAGTATGTGACATGAGTTTATGGAGCATACTTGTCCCTTTTCAAATAAACAAATTATAACTGGTCAGCCAATCACCAGGCATATATAGACACACAACCGCTCACATGCATACAGTCATACTTCAGTTTGGAGCTTTATCTATTTGTGAAGAGGGTGATTCAACTCATAATTCACATTTTGTTTTGGATAGTTTTTGCACCTTCTCTGCTATGCAGCATTTATCAAGGGCCAACATCCAGAAACATGCAGATAGATACTAAGTGATGCTCAAGCACCTGCCTCCTTCAAGTGACTCTATTTTTTTTTTTTTAAATGAAAATAATTCAGCAGGCGCAAGTGGACTTTTTAATCTCTTGTGGCTTGTCTTGACCATAGCAAAGGTGGGCGTATCAATCCGAATAATCAGTAGTATTGATACACAGGGAAAACTTGGATCAGATTGATACTATTGTCCTAGGATCCATCCATCCATCCATTAGCTGCACCGCTTATCCTCAATAGGGTCACGGGGGTGCTGGAGCCCATCCCAGCTATCTTCGGGCAGTGGGCAGGGGACACCCTGAGCTGGTTGCCAGCCAATCGCAGGGCACACAGAGACAGACAACTCACTAACTCATTCACACCTAGGGACAATTTGAACCGGCTAATAAACCTTACAAGAATGTTTTTGGATTGTGGGAGGAAACAGGAGCACCCGCAGGAAACCCACGCAAGCAGGGGGAGAACATGCAAACTCCAGACGGGGAGGATTCAATCCCATGACCTCAGAACTGTGCCGCGGACGCGCTCACCACACAGAAGCCTTGCTGCCCTCGCTGGGATCCATTTTAACTGTATTATTTATCTTTTAACATCTTCTGCATTTTCACTCTAATAATGTTGTTAGTGGGTCGTAAGATTATAAATATGTTATAACTTTCAAATTCAATCCAATTGTGTTTACACTTTATTTGACTTTATCTTCAAAATGTTGTGCAATGAAAGGTATTTTTGTTGTCTTGTTAAAATTGTTGTTCAGTATTTGTATTTTTTTTCATTGCTGCATTTTTGGTTTGACTCTTGCTCTTTGTTCTGAAACCGTTTTAATAGAAATATTTGTATCTATTTTTTACACTTTTAAATTATGCATTGTAGTTGTTTAGTAAAACATAAAACATTTTAGTGCCTAAGATATTTGTGATGTTTTTATGGGAATTATAAACTATCTCAAAGGGGAAGAGGTTACATTTTTCAATAGTCGTGATATGTCCAAGCAGAAAGTATTGCTATCTGATTGGTATAGATAGATTGATGCTACCCTGCATTTACTTGGATCGGATTAATACCAAAATTCTCAATATAGCCCACCCCTGTACGTTATTTTCCCCTTTTTTGAGGACCTAAAACTTCCATCTGTCAGGACCAGAACGGAAACAGCACCCACTTGCGTTACGTTTCTCACAAGTGTTCGCTGGATACGGGAAGCAAGTCGCTCTTGTACTCGGATTGTGCTCCGAACACGGAAGTGGATATTCCGTAGAGAGCGATGGCGGTGTCAGGGACGGAAAAACACTGGTTCGGTAGCCAGGACTGGGAGAGCAAGGCGTGGTCGGGGTCAGAAGCGAGTCGTATTCCAGAACGGGAGAGTAGACGAAGTCGGGGGACAAAAAGAGATCGTAAGCCGAGATGGGAGAACATACGTGGTCAGGAGCAAAACAGGACGTAGCCGGAGACAGACGGGAGCAAAAACAGGACTAATGGGACTCAGGGTCGAAAAAGGCTTGCCTAGTATTCACTGAGGTTCGCAGACGGACTAACAACAGGGGATTGACAGGACTGAGTTAAAATACTGACAGGGAGCCAATCAGAACCCGTGGCAGTTGGCGCCAAATGAGCGGGCACATCAGTAATCATGACACCATCCATCCATTATCTGCACCACTTATCCTCAGTAGGGTCACGGGGGTGCTGGAGCCCAGCTATTATTTGGCAGTGGGCAGGGGACACCCTGAACTGGTTGCTAGCCAGTCGCAGGCAGGGTTGGGTAGGGTTACTTTAACTGGATTACTTTCAATTACTTTTGGAATACTCCAATACTAAATATGCTAATAAAAGACAAAAGAAACTAAATATGAATAAAGTTACTAAATTTTGTGCAGGCTTGGAATACATGGAACGGCAAAAATGATGTTGGCAAGCTGTTTGGATTTATTTTCATTTTGTTTCTGTCACATTTTTTGTTAGTTTTGCCGGGATCAAAGAGATCAAAGCCAGGAGAGAAAGCTTACCACGTGTTGTGAGTCATAATTTTATTCATATTTAGTTTATTTTGCCTTTAATAGCATATTTGGTATTGGAGTAATCCAAAAGTAGTTGAAAGTATTCCAGTTAAAGTAACCCTACCCAACCCTGGTCGCAGGACACATAGAGACAGACAACTCGGACAACTAGGGACAATTTGAACCATCCAATTAACCTGACACGCATGTTTTTGTAATGTGGGAGGAAACCGGAGTGCCCGGGGGAAACCCACAGGGAGAACATGCAAACTTCACACAGGGAGGCTGCGGTACCTGGACTGGAACCCTGAACCTCTACACGTGGAGCTGTGTGCTGACCACCCAGCCGCCGTTTTGCGCCGATCCGCCCTCACCTAAGACTTATAAAAAAAAACTTTAACTATACATGTTTTCTTCTTTTAAAGGAACGTGATTAAAATATATGTGTAAATGTGCTTGTGCACATTCTACTTAGTGGCATTGTCCAGGAAGTGTTTGTATGGTGATGCGGGGGCTCAAGACATCATAATCATCTGGAGGATATTCATGCGCTGTTGACGCTCACGGTCAGCGTACGCATATGTGTGTGTTGATGTGACCTTGCACAATATTTTGAGTTTGTCCGCCTGCAACCGTTACTAGGATTTCTGCCATTATTTGGCTTGAGGAGGAATATCTTTCACAAGTTTCAGGGACGCTCACTTCAGTTTCTGACTCAACCGCAGCTCCACGTCTGGCGTTACCGCGGCAACCCGAAGGCCAATGCCGCTGATGGTGAATAAGAGGAGAGAAGGTATTATTGTCAGGACTCCCGCTCCTTTTTAGATCATACGGATCTCGATTCTGGACACAAGAAAACCTCTTTGCGTCGTAATTTGATTCCGCAACACTTTTCTATTAAATCTACAGGATCTATTCTTTCACAACACATACTTTCTTATAGGTGTGAGACCACAGTTTACTGTTCAGGGATCCCTCGTTGAAACAGCACATCCTGTAGTGTGTTTTGGGCAAGTACAGTCTGGTAGCGCCCGTACATCTCCAGGCTGTTTTTTGGGAAGGGGTTTACAGATTTTACTGGTTACCAGTAGCAAGAGAGGAGTCCTAATCTGACTCAGATACAGCACCTTCATCATCTGGTCAGTTTTTGGGTGTAAAGTGTCATCTCGCTCCTTAGAGAAGAGCCAGATCTCGGCATTGACAGGCAGCAGCGTGTGACAATACTGATACTAGATCTTAAATCATTGGGGAAAAAATATTTTGTTTTGAAATTTTGAGTGTCATATTGTACAAATTAAACACATCATTGTAGATTAAATTTTCAACATCGCTTTACAATCTACAACATTACTTATGTTGTTGCAAAAATTGATTTGCAAAAAATGGTCACATTGTCCAACGAAAATAGTATTGAATATGTTATTTGGAGCTTAAAGTAATTGTACTTTTCTGTACATCAACCCTAACCCTAAGACCGTATTTTCAACACGTTTTTCTACTAAATTAAGAAAAACAAGAATTTAAATATGCGAAATTCTTTCATATTTCTTTTCAAATTATGATTCAAATTATTTTAAGTGAAAGTAAGAAAAATGACGCATAAGGCACTTTTATGAGCATATTATAAAATGTTGCTAATTTTAAGTTTTGTTTTTCTAATTTTACAATAATTTAAACCTTCTTTGTCTACATGTAACTATTTTTTATAATGTAGTTAAAAATTAAGTTCTCTCTTCTTTGTTTAAGAAATTGTATTTAAAATGATCAACATTATGTGCCAATGGAACAGGATGGTTTTTACTTTGAAATATCAATAGATGGATAAATCATATGGGGCGGCACGGCGGCTGGGTCGCAGCCTCACAGTTCAGGGTTCAGCTATCCCAACTTCACGTGTGGAGTTTGCATGTTCTTCCTGTGCTGGCGTGGGTTTCCTCCGGGCACTTTGGTTTCCTCCCACATTCCAAAAACATACATTTCAGGTGGATTGGCCGGTCCAAATTGTCCCTAGGTGTGAGTGAGTGAGCGAGCGAGTTGTCTGTCCCTGTGTGCGATTGGCTGGCAACCAGTTCGGGGTGTCCCCTGCCCACTGCCCAAAGATAGCTTGGATGGGCTCCAGCACCCCCATGACCCTACTGAGGATAAGTGGTGCAGATAATGGATGGATGGATGGATGGATAATGTATATGTTATCTCTTTTTAACAGATAACCCGTGTGTTGTGACTTTTATCAAATAATGTAATAGAATGCTTTGAACCAAACCTTGTTAAAAAAAGAAGCTTGTCATTCTTAGACCCCACCTAGTTAGAAAAAGGGGCTTCTGTTATTACATTGTTTGTAAACCAAATCTGTTTTGAGAGAATAAAAGCAAGGAGAGTGACTTTTCTGGTCAGAATGCATTTCAACAAAATAACTTTTGCAAAAGAAAAGTTTGACCGACGTGCATTCTTGATCCCACCAGATCTGTTTTTTAAACATATCAGTAATTCTTTTTTTGCAGAATGTGGAGAAATGAGGAAAATGCACTTTACTTTTATAGACTGTTGTTTCCTAGCCCATTAAATCTATATCAACCTCATCAGTTAAAATGCCTACTTGTTATTTTTAAAGTGTACTTGTCAGGTAGTGTTTCCGTAGTGCAGTAGTTAGCACATTTGCCCAACACGTGACAGGTCTTTGGCTGGAGAACATTTGTTGCCCTGGAGAAGGATGGGCACCACCAGGCTGTACTTGCCCAAGTAAATAGTGCCCCTATGACCCTAGTGGTTAAGGTTCTTTCGTTGTCATTTATTTCTAATTAATTTGATCAGTTTATTGAGTAAACAGAAATGATGAGAGAAGTTTAAGACGGAGTGATGATAGAACTTTATCAGCTTTTGTGCAAACCTTAAAAAAAAAAAAAATCTGACCATACATCCATCCATTATCTTCACCGCTCGTCCTACGGTGCTGGAGCCCATCCCAGCAATCTTTAGGCAGTTAGCAGGGGACACCCCTAGATGGTGTCAGACAACTCACTTACTCGTTCACACCTATGGACAATTTGAACCAGCCAAAAAACCCGACTTGCATGTCTTTGGAATGTGGTAGGAAACTGGAGTGCCGAAAGAAACCCACGCAGCACTGGGAGAACATGCAAACTCCGCACAGGAAGACTGGTGGCTGGATTTTGACCCTTGACCTCAGAACTGTGCCTCGGAGGCGCGAACCACTCAGCTGCCCTGCCACCGGTACTCTGACTAATAGTGGTCAAATAAATTGCCAGTACAGACCTCATGGAAAAACTAAATGAAAAACTGCAATATTTCATCGAGTTGACCATTTTCTGTCGGATGAAAAAAAAAAATCAATAACAGTTTATAAGTAGACTCGAAGTGTAATTCAAACAAACTGCAAGTCAGCAGACGTGGTATTTGTTTTTGTTCTTCACGGTGGGCGGAAGACTGCACCACTGATCTAACTTAGAAGTTTATTCTTTGTCTGGATAAACAAGCCAAGAATATATTTTGCTTGGTAAGTAAACAACCTCCTCAAAAAAGCCCTAATAAGTCATTATAATTACTATACTTAATATACCTCTTTTATCTGTAGCAAAATCCAAGCAGGATCATTTTACATAGGACATACTGAGCCTTTTGTCGTATCTTTCAACTTTTCTACCAAACAGCATCTTCACATTATAAGATTGTCCACTCTAAGTGCACTCTTGCCGTGGAAACTTGCAAAGGTGATAAGGAGCTAAGTTGTGAAGACCAGCCCCTCATAAACATCCAGCCAAGGCAAAAGCTACCATTAAAAGTGAGAAACTAGTTTAAAACAGACCCCATTTTTTGGAAAATGTCGTACAGCATGAAGCTGTGATCCAAGGAGTCATACAATTCTGAGTATGTCAAAACAAGTAGCAAGTCTCAAGGTCATTAAACAAATGCAAACCAAATGGTAACCCTGGCCACTAAAGGACAGTAAAAAACATACTCTCAGCTTTAGTAGGCCGAGCCTGTCGTGATTACTCATTGCCCTCACCTGTGCCCACCCGCTTTGCGCCAGCTGCTGCTCGTTGCCTGATTGGTTCCCCTCCTAAGTGAACTCCATTCACTCCTTGTCAGTCTGTCAGCGAACCTCCGCATACGCAAGGCAAGCACTATTTGACTCAGGCTCTTGTCTGTCCTGTCCTAACTTGTATCCTGCTCGTCTGTACCTGACTTCCCGATCGTCTCCAGCTACTTGACCGCCTTTTGTCCACCAAACACACTCCGATCTCTCGCTCCGGCTACTGGACCTGTTTTGCCCATCGACCACGCGCCAATCTCCCGCTCCGGCTCCTTGACCCGTTTGTGCACATCGACCCCGCTTTGATCCCCCGTCCCGGCAACTCCACTCGTTTCCTCATTCAGCCCACGCTCCGATCCTGTGAACTCCCTGCTCTTACTGCCCAGCGAGCACCAGATCGCTGTTGTTTGTTTCCCCGTACCTGACTTCCTCGATTCTCCAATAAAGCTTTGTGTGAAACGTTACGCGTTTGGGTCAACCATCTATTCTGGTTCCGACAATTGCCCATGCATTGCAAAAACCTTTAATTTGAACTTATTTTTTATTCATTTCAAACCAGTATGACAACTAAGACAACAATTATATTTCTTACATTGCTCCCATTTATGTTTGTATAGTGTGGTAAATTGGTTTAGGTGTAAAACTGCATTTACTCAACTGCTAAAATAAACCAGTCATCACATCAATTTCAAACGTAAAAATATTTTTTCCCATTGTTTATGAAGAAATGTGTTATCCTTGAAAAAGATCCCTTGACATCTACAATTGTTTTATGTAGGGTAGGCTACTTAAGTAGGTTGAATGATAAATCACAATACTGAAAAACTACAGTAAGCTAAACATTTTAAGTTGACATTCTTTTACTGATCCCCCGAGAACAGAAAGTTTGAATATGGACCCTGAGCCAAACTGAGTTTAACAGTTCAACCCAGGGCAAGTGGATTAAAAAAATGATTATAAGAAAGAAAGTAATGATTGCACTGTACTGGTACTTTTACTCATAAGGCTGTCTCTTGATTGTTAAACTCTGTTGGAGGTTTGCTTCACAAGGTGTCCTAACAACACCCAACTTACCAAAGAGACATGATATGACCACGAATGGGGCCTTTGGCGGTCTGTTATAAAACAATTTGAGGCGCCCTTAGTTTATGATTCACATTGCCCCTCAGAAAGCTTTATTTATGGGGCTGATGGAAGATTTTCTTTACTGCTGCTATGGTTACAACACCTGAAGTAGCTTGTGCATGACCTCTTTACTTTTTTCAAGAGAGACCTTACGGAGACGTCCGTGAAGCGTCTTTTTTTGTTCTATTTTTCATTTTTTTAGTTAAAACGGATGTGAGGAATAAGCCAAGGCTCAGAGGTGGGTGCATCTTTATTTCAGGATGTAGGAGCAGTGGCTAACAATGGACATGAAATGCAGACGTTTCTGGGTTACTGGGGAATGTCAATGCAAACATGCTTAGCGAGACTGAGTGCTACTACGCCAATCACATATTACCTTGCAAAACAGTTTCAGCTAATGTAGCATGCCGGGCAAGTACAGTTGAGTTTGAAAAGCAAGGAATGAAGCAGTTTTGTGGTTCTCATCTCATTAGCTGCACCGCTTATCCTCAGTAGGATCGCGGGGGGGCTGGAGCCCATCTCAGTAATCAACGGGCAGTGGGCAGGGGACACCCTGAACTGGTTGCCAGCCAATCGCAGGGCACACAGGGACAGACGACTCGCTCGCTCATTCACACCTAGGGACAATTTGGACCTGCCAATCCACCTGAAATGCATGTCTTTGGAATGTGGAAGGAAACCGGAGTGCCCGGAGGAAACCCAGGCAAGCACAGGGAGAACATACAAACTCCGCACAGGAAGCCCGGTAGCTGGATTTGAACCCACACAGGAGGTTCACAAGACCATAGAACTGTGCCGCACAAGCGCTAACCACTGCGCCGCCGTGCAGTTTTGTGGTTAGTAAACTCAATCTTAGTGCAAGTTTAGTCAAAGCGGAAGAAGGGTGATAAAGATTGTAAAATCCACCTGTTTTTAACCATCTCTGTTGCAGCCATTTTAAGACTTTTGGCTGAGTGAAGATGACCTTGAAGTTGCTCAGGGTTTTGCTGATGACCAATCACAGTTCACCTCCTTTCTACAGTAGAGCCATGATTGATTGCTTCACTTGACACCAAGTCTGAAAATGGCCACCCCAAGGCACATACTAAAATAGCTGGGAATTGCCTGGTTTAGACTACTAGAGGCCCACACAAATGAAACTTTCTTTGGCTCGAGTTCGGTTTTAAACAGCGGACAGGAAAAACATTCAGAGAGTAATTATCACAGCCAAGCCAGGTTTGTGTCTTGTTCTCAGTCAAGACCTTACGCACAATGAAATGAAATGATCTGCATTTATATAGCACTTTTCAAGTCAATGACTTCCCACAGTGCACATTTCCACATTTCCCAATAGCGGCCTTGTATTGCAGCCATGTAAGACGCTAACCTGCTTTTTGGCGGTATTAGGGGTTCAGTGTCTTACCCAAGGACACTTCGACATGTAACACGTATGAGCCGGGATTCGAACTGGGATCCCTCGATCCCAAGAGGAGCGCTCTACCTATTGAGCTACTGCCGCCCCATTCACAATGAATCCTACTATATAGCAAATCAGGTGACTTCAAAATTGCAAACTTCAATCCAAAGGCCATGAGGGGTCTGTTTATCCTCAAGTACTATCACCATTATTTAAGTGTTCTCCAGGGTTGGGTAGGGTTACTTTAACTGGATTACTTTCAATTGCTTTTGGATTACTCCAAATCCAAATATGCTAATAAAAGCCAAAATAAACTAAATATGAATAAAATTATGACTCACAACACGTGGTAAGCTTTCTCTCCTGGCTTTTGATCTCTTTAACATAAAATGCGACAGAAACAAAATGAAAATAAATCCAAACAGCTTGCCAACATCATTTTTGCCGTTCCATGTATTCTGTTACTCCCCAAGCCTGCACAAAATTTAGTCATTTTATTCATATTTAGTTTCTTTTGTCTTTTATTAGCATATTTGGTATTGGAGTAATCCAAAAGTAATTAAAAGTAATTCAGTTAAAGTAACCCTACCCAACCCTGGTGTTCTCCTATGTTAAACCACTACAAGCCTTCCTGACGATGAGCGATCCAAGCCACTATTCAACCGAGCCTGCCATCAGTAGCAATTCAGGTGGTATAAAATTGTTGCAAATTGGGTTTTAATTGGTCCCAATAAATGTCACCTACCGTTGTGTCACATTTGTCAGAAATGTCAGAAAACCGTGTTGTTCCTTTCTCTGATTAACTCACTACCACTTTCATTCATTCTTTCCCTCTCTAAGCTTCTTAGCCTTAGTAAGTGCCTAGTGTGCCAGTGCCATGCAGTTCGCTTAAAACACAGGTGTCAAACAGGCGGCCTGCGGGACAGATCAGGCCCGTTAAGGGATTGAATCCGGCCCGCGAGACAACACTCAGAGAAGCGCAAGAGAAAAACAAGCTGCAGGTTGAAATATGTCAATTTGTTGTTGCCAAAGCCAGGTGCCTCGAACAAAGACACTGTACTTGTATTTATTTCTCTCTCTCTCTTTTCCACCCCTTTTGTCCCACTGTCTCTGTCTTTTTCACTCTCTGTGTCTCTTTTTCTCTTCCTTTGTTGCTCTTTGTCTCTTTCTCTCTCTGTGTCTTTTAACCTCTTTTGCTCTAACTTCCTTTTTCTTTTTCTCTCTTTTCCCCTTCTCTCTTCATACCCTTTGCGCTTTTTTTTCCTCTTTTCTCTCCTTCTGTCTTTCTATTTCTCTTTGGATTTCTTTCTGCCTCCCCCTTTCTGTTCCCCCTCTCCCACGATTTTTTATCTTTTGTTTCTCTCTCTCTCTCTCTCACTTCCACCTCTTTTCTCCCACTCTGTCTCTGTCTCTTTCACTCTCTGTGTCTCTCTTTTTATCTTCCTTTGTTGCTCTTTGTCACTTTCTCTCTGTGTGTCTTTTAACCTCTTTTGCTCTAATTACCTTTTTTCCTTTTCTCTCTTTTCTCTTTCTCTCTTCATACCCTTCGCACTTTCCTTTCTCTTTTCTCTCCTTCTGTCTTTCTATTTCTCTTTGGATTTCTTTCTTCCTCTCCTTTTCTTTCCCCCCTCTCTCATGACTTATTATCTTTTATTTCTCTCTCTCTCTCTCTCTCTCTCTCTCTCTCTCTCTCTCTCTCTCTCTCTCTCTCTCTTCCACCCCTTTTCTCACACTGTCTCTGTCTTTTTCACTCTCTGTGTCTCTTTTTCTCTTCCTTTGTCGCTCTTTGTCTCTTTCTCTCTCTTTGTCTTTTAACCTCTTTTGCTCTAATTACCTTTTTTCCTTTTCTCCCTTTTCTCTTTCTCTCGTCATACCCTTCGCGCTTTCTTTTCTCTTTTCTCTCCTTCTGTCTTTCTATTTCTCTTTGGATTTCTTTTTTCCTCTCCCTTTCTTTACCCCTATCTCACAACTTTTACCTTTTGTTTCACACGCTCTCTCCCTCTCTTTTTCTTTCTTTGTCCCGCCCTCTCTCCCTTTCCCTCCCTCTTTCTCTTATTTATTTATCTCTTTTTCTTTCTCTTTAATCTACTAGTCCGGCCCCTGACAGAATGTTTGTTCGATCGTGTGGCCCCCGAGATAAAATGATTTTGACACGTCTGCCTTAAAACAAGGTCAAACAGGCTCAGAGTCGGTTTCTTCCCCAGGGCCATCACCACCCTAAACAAGAATGCGAAAAACAATGGGTATTCATATCTTATTTATCAACTTATTTGTGAAATCTACTGCTGGTAAATGTTACTGCACTACTTTTCATTGCACTATTAGTTTTACCTGGTTATATCAGTATCAGAAATTATTTTCCCCCCATTTTATTAACACTCCACTTATTGAAACATAAATATTTTGTTTGTTTGTTGTACATGATTCAATTGTTTGTTTGTTTGTACATGATTCAGATTAAATCGTTTCTTGTACATGATTCAATTGTTTGTTTGTTTGTACATGATTCAAATTGAATCGTTTCTCCGGCGCCGTCACGAATGGCAGCCACTCCAGCAGCTCCCGTGTTATTTTTCGATTGTTCTCAGTTATTTTCGATTGTTCTCAGCTTAGGGATGCTGCTGGAAAAGTGAATTTCCCTTCGGGGATGAATAAAGTATCTATCTATCTATCTATCTATCTATCTATTATTACGAAAGAAAATTGCACTTAGAACTTGGGCCAGTCTCCGAGCATAAACTTAAATATCTTTGCTGACATTCTTTTATCAAAATTTTCTCTTTTATGTCTTTATTACACGTTTATATCGTCATGGATCATCTCTAGCAAGCAATGAACATAAAGACAATTATATTGTCATGGTTTCATAAATCCCCGTTGCAGATCTTCTGATTAGGGACTAACGGACTTGATTATCTAAATTTGAATGTGGTTCTCCAAAAGAAGCGACAAGCTAAATAGTCAAGTTAAGTCGAATTTATTGTCACGACCGGTGCAAGCAGGGGACCCAAATGCGTAACGTTTCACACAATGCTTTATTAAGGGATCAGGGAAGTCATGGCGAGAGGAAAATGGCAGCGATCTTGTGCTCGCTGGGCAGGAGGAGCGGGAAGCCCTTGCGAAAGAAGCGTGGTCGGGGTTCGGAACAAGAGAACAGAGCTTGGATTAGGGATCGATACAGGAAACAAAATAAGGCATGATACGGGTAGCCGGGACAGGAGAATGGAGCTTCGACCTGCGATCGATACACGAAACAGAATAAGGCAGGATACGGGTCGCCGGGACAGGAGAACGGAGCTTGGGGATCGATGCAGGAAACAGGTCAGGATCAATACGGGAGCCAGAGTCAAAAGGGCTTGCCTTGCATGCGCTGAGGTTTGCTGATGGACTGACAAGGAGTGTACGAGAATGACGTGCTTAAAAAGGAAGATAACTAGTTAGGGAACGAGTGACAGCTGGGGCTGAAAGGGTGAGCGCAGGTGAGGGCAATTGACAAATCATGACATATATTTGCATTGCCCTTAACCACAAGGAGTCTCAAAGGGCTGTACATGCCGGAATATACTGTATTCCTGACAATAATAATGCATTTTTTTTAAACATTGCTCTTCCGCAACCACGAGACACTACCAGAAATTGATTCCAGAGTTGTACAATGATTACATGGGTGCTTTATGTTCAAACCTGCCAGTTAATTGAGGCAGACGGTACCAACACATTATTATACAAGGTAAAATGGAAACGTTTTGCAAAATAAAAGAAAAAAAAATATTGAACTATTTAACACTTGGATGAGAGAAGTTCACAGAAATATAGTTCTTGTCAAGTTATGTTTATTTGTATAGCGATTAATCACAAGGAGTCTCAAAGGGCCGCACAGACTACAGACTATTGTTAAATTATCCCCTGATCTAAAACCTACATGAGGACAAGGGAAACCTCTAAACCTCAGCATGAGGAAATTAAAAAACCTCGAGAAGGGGTCACACATGAGCTAATCCCCCTTCCAGGATTTTCACAGTAATTCAATTAACTCCAACGTTACATGTTATAAAAAGGGAAACATTTCAGATGAGTGAAGCTGATCTGCTTTATAAACCAGTTTTAAAAGTGATTGGAATAACTTGAGCAACAAATGTGTGTAACTTAATCACTGACCATCATACTACCGCAGCCAGTTTATTTTCATTTATATATATGGGTTGGGTGGAAGTGTGCTTTATAATAATAATTCATATAAAAACATATGTTTTACTCAGCCGGGTAAAGGTGAATGTTTGGACGGGCTTTAATAGAACAAAGCTTCAGTCATATTGTACATATGTGGAATGTAAAAGGAAATACGTTTTCTATAGCCTTGTTTGCCCCAGATCCATTAGCAGACCCCTAACCGTGTACAGATAGTCAAAGATCCATTAAAGATGGACATGCAAATTAAATCACACACGGAATGGGCTAATGTTGGCCAGAAAATTGGTCACATATAGCAAATGTTTGAAAAGATTAAGGGATATGTACTGAATGTTTTTCAATCTCTGTCATCAGCAGTGTTGGGAATAAGTTACGTTACGTGAAAGTGAACAAAGGGACCCGGCTCCCCACCAATCAATAGCTGGTTCCCTTCAAGATGCCTTTTTTATGTTATAATTGGTAAAAATATATCTTTGAGGGGGATTCTGTGTTGTTGGCTTTTAATTTGTTGAGAATAAAAAAGTTTAAAATTGTTTGATATGTTTGTAGATTTTTAAATGTTTTAATGTTATTTCCTGTGTTTTTAAGTCAAGTCATGTTTATTTGTACAGCCCTGAATCACAAGAAGTCTCAAAGGGCTGTACAGACCACAGATTACTGCAAACTACAGACTATTATCACACCATCCCCTGACCTAAAACCTACATGAGGGCAAGGAAAAACTCAAAAAACCTTAACATGAGGAAAATGAAGAAACCTTGAGAAGGGACCTCACATGAGGTAATCCCCCTTTCAGGGTGAACAGGCTGCAATGGATGTTGCAATAAAGTAATGTCATGATTACTGATGTGATTCACCTGTGCCCGCTCATTTGGCACCAACCGCTGCAGGCTCTGATTGGCTCCCTGTCCCTATGTAAACCCAGTCCTGTCACTCTCCTGAAGTCAGTCCGTCTGCGAACCTCTGTTAATACAAGGCAAGCCGTTTTCGACCCTGACTCCAGCCAGTTCCGTTTTTGCTCCCGTTTGTCTCCAGCTACGACCTGTTTTGATCCCGACCACGTCTGCTCTCCCGTCCCGGCTTACCACCCATATTTGATCCCGACTACGTCTACTCTCCCGTCCTGCCTTACGACTCGTTTCCGACCCGACCACGTTTTTGCTCTGCTGTCCCGGCTATCGACCTGTTTTTCCGTCCCTGACACCGGCATCGCTCGCTATAGGGGATCCACTTCCGTTCTCGGATCACAATCCGAGTACGAGAGCGACTTGCTACCCGCGTCTAGCGAACACCGGATCGTGGGCGCAGCCCTTCCTCTTTCCTTTAATAAAACTTGTGGTAAACGCTACGCATTTGGGTCCTGCTTCGGGGTCTAAAAAAATAATAATAATAAAATATGTATATATATATATATATATATATATATATATATATATATATATATATATATATATATATATATATCTGCGATTGGCTGGCAACCAGTTCAGGGTGTCCCCTGCCCACTGCCCGATGATTGCTGGGATGGGCTCCAGCACCCCCGCGACCCTACTGAGGATAAGCGGTTGCAGCTAATGAGATGAGATAATCAGATATAAATATATATATATATATATATATATATATTTTTTTTTTTTATTTTATTTTTTTTTTATTTTTTTTTTAAGGTGCGCCGCTACTTCGCGGATTTTCACTTATCGCGGGTGGTTTTGGTCCCCATTGAAATGAAATCAATGACTTCCCATTGATCAAAGCGGCGCTGCCACGAGCGGCTGCCTTTTCCAGCAGCTGCCCTGTTGTTTTATTGTCTGCTCCTATCTTCGGTGTTTTTTCTTCCCGTTTTGACAACTACACTATGGATTACTTCTATCCTATGGACATGGGTTTTAACGCACAAGAAATGCGTGTATTCAAGGAATTTCAATTCCTTGCCCTGAAGATTTCTCGTGCCGGCGTGATGAAGGGGCCTATCGTGGAGGAAAAGCCGGAGCTAGCGAAGCGGCTAGCGGCGTTATAAGTCTTCGGTACTATCCGTAATCATGGTAAATGCAAACTCACGACCAAATAAGATCATCGAGTGCTGGTGGAAAACATCGAAGCGCACAGGGAGCGCAGTTGCTGTGTTTTGCGGAAACGTGGCTCACGTTTAGCATTCCGGACGCTAACGTGTAGCCACCCGGAGCTACCCGGAGCAATCCGGCTTCAACGCCGCTAAACAGAGACACGAAAGCCGGGGGGAATTGGAGAGGAGGCGGACTTGCTAACACGAGGTGGTGTATCCCTGGATTTTCACAAAGAAAAGTTTTCCATCTGCCGCAGGGATGTCGAATTTTTGGACTGGCGTGACGTCATCCACTTCGCTACAAGCACCCCTAGGGCATCATGTTCATCTGTTAATAAACAACGGGATAGACTGCTGGAAGTGTGAATTTCCCTTCGGGGATGAATAAAGTATCTATCTATCTATCTATCTATCTATCTATCTTTACAATGTGCTCCACATTTCCCAATAGCGGCCTTGCAGCAGTGTACGGCGCTAACCTGCTTATAGGGGGTATTAGGGGTTCAGTGTCTTACCCAAGAACACTTCGACATGTAACACGGACGAGCCGGGATTCGAACTGGGATCCCTCGATCCCAAGACGAGCGCTCTACCTCCTGAGCTACTGCCGCCATTAACCGCGATAACCGAGGTCCAACTGTATAGCTGATGCTTGTGGCTCAATGAAAATTGCGAAAAGTAGAGGAGGGAGTAGGCATCCTTGTCTGGTGCCTCTTTGTCAGGTAAACTTTTTCGACGTGATTCCATTAGTGGCAACAGTAGCTCTGGGAGTCTCGTATTGCACAGCTATTCAATGGGTAAATGCTTTTCTAAAGCCTATGTTATTTAAAACAGCAAGCAGAAAGGAGCAATGAACTTTGTCAAAGGCTTTTTCTGCATCTTGTGATACAACTTTTCTCCTGTCACTCAGCAGTGCTAATCAGATTCAAAAGTCTTCTAATATTATTACTTGAAGGTCTGCTTTTTACAAACCGTGTTTGCTCGTTGTAGATAATTGTTGTCATTATTTTCTCTCATTTAAGTGCAATAGCCTTGGTTATCATTTTTTTATGTCGGTATTAGCGAGTTTGGGTGGTAGCTTGATGGAAAAGTAGGCTCTTTATCTGGTTTCAAAACGGTCCATTAGCAAGCAAATATACAATGAAATATAACTTAAATGTAAACGATAAAACTTGGATAGGCTTACATTATCTTCTCTCCTCAACTATTGCCGAGGTTTCTTATTCAAGACTGTGTATCGGCATATAGTTAGATAGATCTACTTTATTTGTCGTTCTTATACATATGTATACAGAACAAAATGTTGATACATCTGACCCGTAGTTTCTGTAAACATATAAGTAATACATATGAATTTTAAAAAAATACCTAGTAAACGTTGGAGTCTCTGAAAAAAGTTACTGCACCATGGTGCAACAGAATCGTGAGGATAATATAATGTACAATTCATGGATGTGCAGTAGTAGGTCAATAATCATTGTTATGAGTACTGTACAGTGGTGCAAAAGTGCAAGAGAAGCAGCTGAACATATGTGCAAAATGTGTCTGGGTTGCCCATTGCCATCATTTGGCCCCGCCCGTTTGACGCCAGCTGCGGCCCGTTGCCTGATTGGCTTCCCTCCTATTTAAGCTCAGTGCTCTCACTCACCCCTTGTCAGTCCGTCAACGAACCTCTGCACCCGCAAGACGTGTGTCTTGACTATGTCCGGTCTCCTGCTTGTGTATCCTGTCCGGTACGGATCCCGTCTATCTCGTCCTGTTTGATATCCGACTCCAGTCTCCCATATCGAGTATCGATCCCGTCTATTTCGTCCTGTTTGATAGCTGACTCCAGTCTCCAGTATCGGGTATCGATCCCGTCTATCTTGGCTTGTTTGATATCTGACTCCAGTCTTCAGTGTCTGTTATCGATTCGTCTGTCTCGTCCTGTCTGATAACTTGCTGCAGTCTCTGGTATCCGGTATCGATTCCGACTGTCTCATTCTGTCTGATACCTGACTCCAGTCTCGAGTAGCTTGGTTCGTTCCTGTCTGTCCCGTCCTGTCCGGTATTGATCCCGTCTGTCCGGTATCTGCTCGTGTATCTGGTATCGATCCTGTCTGTCCCGTCCTCTCCGGTATTGATCCCGTCTATCCGGTATCTGCTTGTGTATCTGGTATCGATCCGGTCTGTCCCGTCCTGTCCGGTATCGAGCCCGTCTGTCCAGTATCTGCTTGTGTATCTTGTATCGATCCTGTCTGTCCCATCTTGTCCGGTATCGACCCCGTCTGTCCGGTATCTGCTCATCTATCTGGTATCAATCTTGTCGGCCTCTGGCTTCCTGTTTTTCCACGACGGACTTCTGTCTAACTTCTTCCGCCCAGCGATCGCTGAATCACGGGCATTCTCGTAAAATAAAGCTTGTGTGAAAACGTTACGCATCTGGGTCCTCCTTCTGTTCTGGTTCTAACAAAATGGGCAGTAATGTAAACATGTTAAAGATACAGTAACAATGGAATTCAAGAGAAACAAAGGTTTAAAAAATTTATATATTTTCTTAATCAAACAATTTCATAACAGATATGTGAAAGCAGCTGGGTAGGCTTGCTATATGTGGGTTTGACCGTTTAACAGTCAAATGCCCAGGGAGACAAAGCTGTTGCACAACCTGGTGGTCCTGTACCGAACACTGCAGTACCACTTCCCAGAGGCTAGCAGATTTGAAAAGTCCATGATGGGGGTCTAAGGGGTCCATAATGATAGGCAGTGCTTCTGGCCAACGTCCTGAATGGAGGGAAGAGAAGTCCAGATTTTCTCCGCTGTCCTCACCACCCTCCTAGTACTGCCCCAGTTAAACTGTTTTCATACTTGCCTGGACCCATCTCATCTCATCTCATTAGCTGTACCGCTTATCCTTATTAGGGTCGCGGGGGTCTGGAGCCCATCTCAGCCATCTCCGGGCAGTGGGCAGGGGACACCCTGAACTGGTTGCCAGCCAATCGCAGGGCACACGTGGACAGATAACTCACTCGCTCAGTCACACCTAGGGACAATTTGGACCTGCCAATTCACCTGAAATGCATGTCTTTAGAATGTGGGAGGAAACCGGAGTGCCCGGAGGAAACCCACGCAAGCACGGGGAGAACATACAAACTCCGCACAGTAAGGCCGGTAGCTGGATTTGAACCCACGCAGGAGGTTCCCACGACCTCAGAACACGCACTAACCACTGCGTGATGATGCCACTTACCAAGACTCTTCTGTGTCTGTGCACGTAGCACTTTGAGGTTTACAAGAAAACTGAAATACTAGGTGAGATCGAATATGCAAACTTCTGCTTTTGTGTGATTCATTATATCAAGACCACAGGAAGCATCCCCGTCTCACCTTATCGAGCATCCCACCGTGGATCCAATCTATTGATTCCTTCATTACAAACAAATGCGCCGGATATGGCTTTTACCTTACTGAAACCGTATTGTTGCTTTATGATACATGTTTTGATCCTCAGCTGACAACGGAGCGATTGTCCTCAAGTCACATAACATAACTGTTCACACTTCATGACTGCCACCGGTTGCTTTCGTGGAAAACAGTGTGGCATCACACTTACCTTTTGTTCAGTCAGAGATTTGCTACCTAGTGATAATCTGCACAGATATCAGCAAGGTATTGCAGCAGTCCCACCTTGTCAAAGTATTACACTGACGTGGAAATATTAGGGATACATTGGGTTATATTTGGTATTTTTGTATCCTATATCTCCTATTTTATTTATTAACACAAGGATACTGCTGGAAACGTGAATTTTCCTTACGGTGATGAATAAAGTATCCGTATACCTATCCATCTATCTATCTAACTATCTATCTATCTACTCCAGTCACTCCTCCAGTCACTCCTTGTCAGTCCGTCAGCGCACCTCTGCATAAACAAAGCAAGCACTTTGACTCTGGCTCCTGTCTTCATCTGTATCCTACTCGTCTGTTCCTAATTTCCTGTTTGTCTCTATTGCCTAGTCAAGTCACATTTTTTGTTTAGCTCTTAATCACAAAATGTCTCAAAAGACTGCACAGGATTACAATTACACCATCCCCTGATCTTGAACCAACATGCGAGCAAGGAAAAACTCAAAATCTCATATCTATCAATCTATCTACTCCAGTCACTCCTCCAGTCACTCCTTGTCAGTCCGTCAGCGCACCTCTGCATATGCAAGGCAAGCACTTTGACTCGTCTTCATCTGTATCCTACACGTCTGTTCCTGATTTCCCGTTTGTCTCCGGCCATCGACCCGTTTTGCCCATTTGACCACGTTCCGATCTCCCGCTCCGGCAAATCCACTCCCGCATTCCGATCATGCTCCGATCCCGTGAGCTGCTTGCTCCCCCTGTCCAGCGAGCACCGGATCGCTGGCGTTTGTGTCCTCGATATCCCAATAAACTTTTGAGTGAAACGATACGTGTTTGGGTCTACCATTTGTTCTGGTTCTGACATATCTATCTATCTATCTATCTATCTATCTATATGATTCACAATTGCCACATTGCCTACATATAATATTGTGTACTGAAATATATTGTTTTTGTGGTCTAATGATAACATTTCCGTTTTAGCTCAAACAATGAAAATGCCCAAAAAAATGTAATGTCATAGCATTTATGTTTACTTTTATCAACTACAAAGTGAATTAAATTTTACATTTCATGACACAACCCTTTTACTGCAAAAAAACAAACTATTGGCAGAAAATGATGCTCATTTAAGGTACAAATTTCCAAATGCTAAGATATTTTCCTTGCTGTTCCGGTAAAATATAATAGTGTATACTTGAAACCAGAAAATCTGATTTATTGGGCTGCTCAATTTTAAATATTTTTCTTATGCGGGTAAAAATATTCCTTAAAATGAGCAGATTCATCTCCCATTCAGAAATGTTGTTCAATTCAATTTTATTTTTTTCTTTCTTTTTTAGAGAAAATATTTAAATATGTTTAAAAAATATTTAAAAGGTGAGGTGTGTCGTTTAAGGTGTCCTTAAAAAGTTGAAAGTATAATATTTTGTCGATTAAGTATGTATTAACAATGGCCAAAGAGCACGTATGATTTATTTGCTTTTATCTTACGTTTGGCAAAGCTGTTTGGGGTGGAACACATTAGGTTGGAGGAATGGGGTCATAGGTTGGGGGTCGAGGGGAGCATCATGTTTTGTTATTTTGTTGGTGTAACGTGAACATTGACACAGCAATGATGATGATGGTGAAAATAGATATGGTGGTAGTGCTAATGATGATGATGATGATGATGATGATGATGATGATGAAGTGAGTGAGTGTTAAATGTAAATACACAAATCTTAAGAAATAATAATAATAAGCATATGCTTCTTCTGTCACGATTGCCCATTGCCCTCATCTGTGCCCGCTCGTTTGTCGCAGCTGCTGCTCGTTGCCTGAATGGCTCTCCTCCTATTCAAACTCAGTGCTCTCATTCACTCCGTCAACGAACCTGTGCACTTACAAGTCAAGCATTTTGACTCTGTCCGGTATCCTGCTCGTGTATCCGGTATCAATCCCGTCTGTCCCGTCCTGTTCGGTATCCTGCTCGTGTATCCGGTATGGATCCCGTCTGTACCGTCCTGTCCGCTATCTTGCTCGTGCATCCTGTATCCAGTATCAATTCCGTCTGTCCCGTCCTGTCCGGTATCCTGCTCGTGTACCCTGCATCCGGTATCGATCCCATCTGTTCCATCCTGTCCGGTATCTTTTCCGTGTATCCAGTATCGATCCCGTCTGTCTCGTCCTGTCCGATATCTTACACGTGCATCCTGTATCCGGTATCGACCCCGGCTGTCCCGTCCTGTCCGGTATCCTGTATCCTGTCTGTCTCGTCCTGTCCGGTATCTGGTATCAATCCCATCTGTCCTGTCCTGTCCAGTATCCTGCTCGTGTACCCTGCATCCGGTATTGATCCCATCTGTTCCATCCTCTCCGGTATCCTTTCCGTGTATCAAGTATCGATCCCGTCTGTCCCGTCCTGTCCGATATCTTACTCGTGCATCCTGTATCCGGTATTGATCCCGTCCGTCCCGTCCTGTCCGGTATCTTGCTCGTGCATCCTGTATCCGGTATCGACCCTGGCTGTCCCGTCCTGTCCGGTATCCTGTATCCTGTCTGTCCCGTCCTGTCCGGTATCTGGTATCAATCCCATCTGTCCTGTTCTGTCCGGTATCCTGCTCGTCTGCCCCTGGCTTCCTGACTTCTCTGCCCCACTTTTTCTGCCCAGCGACTGCCGAATCGCTGGCGTTTGTTTTCCCGCGCATGACTGCCCCGCTTCCGTAAAATGAAGCTTGGTGTGAAAACATTACGCGTTTGGGTCCACCGTCTATTCGAGTTCTGACATCTTCCAATTCCTTTTCGGACATGTGATATTAAAAATGTTTTTGTTTTTTGACTTGTTCTTTTATTTTGTTCAAAATAAATTTTCTTTCATTATAATACATGGTTTTGTATAAAAGTTTGAGACAGCAGCAAAGTGTTTTGTTAATGTACCCGAGGAATGTTTAAAGCTTTACTCTTGCAAAATATCCTTAAATATACTACTGTTTTTAGATAAGGATTAGCTCCGATGTATGTTTTTCTCATCATGCCTTACCCCTCTTTTTGGTGATGGGCGTTATCTTATTTACGTACCACGGTTGTCTCTCATTGGTGCACTGATAAACTACGTTGGTGCGTTTGCTGTGACACCATGATCACCATCATAAAAAGAGCGGCAACTAAGGGAAAACAAGCTTCACAGTCAGAGGGAAGAAAGCAAGAAGACATTTGATGGTGGAAGAAACTCTTCACATTTGATCAACTCCTAAGGTACATTTTTTGTCATATTTATTGTATTTTTCTGCAATATACTTTGCACTGTTTGAATTTTGTGTGGATGTTGTCATTTTCAGATTTAATTTTATTCCACGAGAGCTTTCACTGAGCCAAACTTCTGGTCTGTTTTTCTTGTCAGGAATTTACACAAGGATGGAGTGGTATGTCCTAGTGCTGATGCTGAGTTTGCCCCATTCCATGCACGCACATTGTTCCTCGCAGTGTCACAAATGCTTCCAGCAAATCCAAAAGCCCAACAGTGCCTTCAGTAGCTTGGTAAGAAAACGGGCGACTGTGCTTTTGATAAGACCTTATACTCTTGATATCGGTGTCGTATTTCGTGCTGGTGTGTAGTATGGATTTCGATTTGAATTGTACTCAAATAATAAGGAGATGAATCCAATTTAGTATATATGCAATTGTTTCATTTTTCAAGGACGATAGTTCCAAACGTGCTCTCTATTTTGTTTTAGAAGTCAGTTTACCATGGATTTCATACGAGGTTCATATTTTTTCGTTGTCTTTCGAAAAAAATACAAATAAAATAAACATCATTGCGACATACTGCCTCAACCACCACTTTTTGTCACGACCAGAACAAAGGGTAGACCCAATCGCGTAACGTTTTTCGCAGGATTATTGAGATCAAGCGTAAGCCGCTCACAGAATCAGATCGTGATCCGAATCCGGAAATGGATCTTCAGGAGCGGGAGATTGTGGTGTCGAAGACGAAAAAAACAGGTCGATAGCTGGGACGGGAAAGCAAAACGTGGTTGGGGTCAAAAATTAGGAACAGACGGGTGTAAAACGAGTGCAAAAAGCGGGACAGACGGGAGTCAAAGTCAAAGTGCTTGCCTAGTAGAAACAGAGGTTCGCTGACGGACTGACAACAAGCAAGTGAAAGGACGGAGTTTAAGTAGGACTGGGAACCAATGAGGAAGCCAGCAGTAGCTGGAGCCAAACGAGCAGGCACAGTTGAAATTAATCAGTCATCATGACCCTTTTGTCATCTATAATGGTGTAAATAGCACTTTTACAACACTATTGGACCCAAATGTATATGATTATTTCATACAAATAAATGCAACGAAAATAAAATAAAATAAAATATTGATAGATGGTACAAAAAAACAGTTCATTGCACAATTATCACTGTGAATATACAAGTATTATATCAAGGATTTGTTGTAAATGTTATAGAACATACTACTATGATGGGAATTTTGTGACATGGTGTACTCTTGTAAAATCTATTTTTTATGTTTGAGATAAACAAAATTTTAATCAATTAAGGGCGTCGTTTTGGCATGGACGGACCAATATTATATATATGATCACTTGATAAATGCACCATGTCCCCACCAATGCCAATACCAAACCGATACCCTTGGTGTGTTGTATGGGTTTGAATTTCTTTTGCACTTATGGTATTAATATTATTTGAGCACATGTGCAATGGTCATATTTCAAGGGACTTGGTTCCGAAGTGTCCTCTCCATTTTTATTTGTTAAAAAGAGTCCGTTTTACATGGAATTGTGGGAAGGTCATATTTATTTTGGAGCCTCTCATTATCATCACCTTTTGTTATCATCTGTAATGTGATAAAATGCTCTTTTACCACATTATTGGACCTCAAATGATATGAAAATTGTTTTAAATGTAAACAAAGATATATGATAGAATCAAACAAGGAGCCAATTGCCTGATTAACATAGAGAATATACCATGTTAAACAGTGCGTTATCGTGGGAATGTTTGAATTTTATTTAAGATACTACGGTGGGAGTGTAATATCTGTTTTCATGTTTGATATAAACACATATGTCAACCAAATGCATAGTTTTGGCGTGGAATATCGAGTAATCATTGTTTTGTCCCAACCAATATTATATGATCACTTAAATAACGCGCTATGTCCCCAAGTCCAAACCTGCGCCTTTAATTTTATTTTTAATTTCTAAATCACTGAGCAACACCTAAACACACAGGGTGTGCTATACTTTGAATATGAAAAAGTAATCTTTACAAAAAATATATGTATTTCCCCGAAAAAAGCTTTGTTACAGATTTGAAGTACGCCGTCTTAGACGGTGCGCATGTTCACCATTTGTAAAATTGTTCACAGAATCCACAAGCTTTTGAGTTCCTCATTCATATTTGGAGGGATACATCTTATGATCTTCAACATGAATATATATACTTTTTTTTTTTACCCAAATCGTGTATTTTCAGTGATATTTACATCCCAAGGGATATCACATTCTTTGAAACACTCTGTATTGTTTGAGCGCTTATTGAAGAAAATACAAGAGAAAATGCAAGGGATTTTACTATAAAATACAAATAAAAATGAAAATTAAATCGTGTTTGGCTTTTCTTGGCTCTTTCCCTTTGAATGTTTGTGTTTCAGTTGTGCGGGGTGTTGTGTCCGGATCGAGCGGCGCTGTGCGGACAAACAACCGGGCTTGGAGACGAAAAAGCGCCTCCCGAGGATGAAGCAGAGGATGGAGGCAGCAAGGAAGATGACGCACTCTTCGTCGAAAATTTGGATCGGACCACCAAGGAGCTTCTCTCCACTCCTTGGCAGGAGGAGCACGTCACGGAGGCTGACTTGTTGAAGAAAACCACCGGGGAGAACGGAGCGGACACGGGAGACGCGCGCGAGAGCCGGGAGGAAAGCGCGCTCCGTGGCTACGACGTAGTGAAGCGTTACGGAGGCTTTTTACGCAAATTCGGTCCTAAATCCAAGAGAAGCGAGCTCGAAGGGCTTCAGAAGCGCTACGGGGGATTCATGCGGCGGATCAGACCCAAACTGAACAACATCAAGTGGGACAAGCGCTACGGAGGCTTCCTGCGTCGTCATTTCAAGATCTCGGTGCGCTCCGCCGAGGAGCCTTTTTATTCTTACTACGACGATCTGAGTCGAGAAACGAGATGAACTGCGCATTGCAACGAACGCTTACTACAGCTTGACATCATTTTTCATCTATTTAACCCCCCAAATCATGCCTGCTGTACTCGCTGCCCTCTTGTCCGTTCGCCGGTGAATTCCTGACTGATGCTTGTTTAATAAAAACAATGATTAACCTAAGACTACTACTTTTGTCTATGAATAATGCATACCTGTCACCCTCCACGGCTCCATGCCCTTACAAAATGTTGTATTTTCCCTTACAAAATAATCTTACACCATATTTTTTTTCAAACGTGTTTATTTATGTAGTTTAACATGTTATATTGGACATGCGTTTTGTTATATCACGTACAGTGGAACCTCGGTTCTCGACCATAATCCGTTCCAGAACCCTGTTCGAAAACCGATTTGGTCGCTCACCGAAAATCGTTTTTCCCCATTAAAAGTAATGTAAAATGGATTTAATCCGTTCCAACACCCTGAATGTTTACCATGAACGTAAACATGAAGCTAACCAAGGCTAATCGTACGTTCGCGTTAGCGTAATCTTCCGTACGAAAGATTACGCTAACATGAACGTATAAAAATAAAAAAATCAGGTCGTTTACACGTCATTTAGCACCCGGGTCTCCACAACAAGTGGTGAGCGGTTAAAGGATAAAGAAAAGAGATTGGCAATACCCACAAGCATGTTGTTCTTACAACAACTTCTACATGAGATTTCCATTGTTTTAAATGTATATTTTGTTTCATAGTAGTAAAATTTTGTGGATTAATTTAGTTAGTTTCACAACACAGAACTGAATTAATCACACAATTTTGTAGGGAAGTGTCAGGACCAGAAAAGAAACAGGACCCAATTGCGTAGCGTTTACCACAAGTTTTATTGAAGAAAAGAAGAAGGGTCTGCGCCACAATCCAGTGTTCGCTGGGCGTGGGAAGCAGGTCGCTCTCGTACTCGAATTGTGATCCGAACACGGAAGTGGATCTTCTGTAGGGAGCGATGGCGGTGTCAGGGACGGAAAAACTGGTCGGTAGCCGGGACTGGGAGAGCAAGGCGTGGTCGGGGTCGGAACAGGGGAGTAGACGTAGTCGGGGACAAAGGGGGTTGTAAGCCGGGACGGGAGAGCAGACCTGGTCAGGATCAAAACAGGTCGTAGCCAGAAACAGACGGGAGCAAAAACGGGACAGGTGGGAGTCCGGGTCAAAAACGGCTTGGCTAGTATACACTGAGGTTCGCAGAAGGACTGACCACAGGGGACTAATGGGACTAGGTTCAAATGGTGACAGGGAGCCAATCAGAACCCGCAGCGGTTGGCACCAAATGAGCGGGCACAGGTGCTTTACATCAGTAGTCTTGACAAGAAACAGACTTGATATATTTGCAAATTATTTGAATGTAACACTAGATTTTTAGCAACCTATAACCAAAGAAAAAGAGAATATTTTTCATGTAAATTTGAACAGACTCCCGTGACGTTTGACAAAGCTACAGAAGCGAAAAAAAAAAAGTTGCTTCATAACCATGGTCAAGCAGAAAGAAACATGCTTAACACTGTGCAAAGGCAGAAACTTCTACATTGCCCCCACCTGTTCAGTCCCCCATTCTTACCCTCCTCAGCTCAAATGCACGCTTAACCTTTGTTTACTCAATCTCGCGTTGATATTGAATACAAAATACCGCGATTGAAACACAGTGAAAAACCCACATTGTTTTTACCCGCATGCGCTGTAATTCTGGCTGGATTTACTCGGGAAAGATTTTGCAATTGAGAAGTTCTGGCCAGTGCGCAATTGTGACCGCGCACAACTGAGAGGGAACATTGTTCCCATCTATGATTTACAATCTTTTTGTGTCAATGGGCTGGTGTAAACTGAGATGAATTCTGTCGTTTTGCTTCAACAACGCTCGTGTTGGCTTGGCTACGTCACACTTGTTTACAAACACAGAGAGGGCTCTACAGTATAGAATTTAGGTAATAATAGAGTTCAATACGGAGGACAAAAAGAAAGTACCGTAATCTATGCATAAATAGCAGAAAAAATTGCCTATTTTGGACTCATTTTAATGATATTGTTGGCTTTGCAGCAGAGTGCATTTGATCCTCCAATCGTAGAGAGTGCTGATCTTTTGCTTTTTGTTTTACTTATTTGTGTTTTTCATAGGATCTGTGTCTAAATGGGTTCAAATAAAATTGTAAGTAATAATTTTTGTATTTTATTATTTATCTATAGCACTAAAAAAATAATTATTTTAATTTTAAATTTTAAGTTTGTTGGATTACTTTAAAAATGTTCAGAGTGTAAAAAGCTGAAATTGTTTTTAATTTTACATTTTTTTGTACAACTGTAAATATCTTAACTAATATTTCATGTGTTTTTCAACGATCCAGTCTTTCACTTTGGCTTTATTCAAAATAAACACATAATCGATTTGACAATAAAAACAAAACAAATCCACCAAACGCAAAAACCTTTACACGGACAAAAAGCTTTTAATATGTCACAAAAGCAAAGGGCAAAACGCTGCAGCTATGAAGTTGGTTTTTCAACCCAAAAAACGAAAAGCTAAAAGTGTAATTTTGTCTTCTGTTACTTACTTTATGTGTTGTTGCACTGAAATGAAAATATTTCACTTCATATTTTGTTCTGCGATTTTCAGGGATTCTGTGTTGCTTGACTTTAAAGTTGCTTAAAAGAAACAAATTGAAAGTTCACTGTAGATTGCTAATATAGACACAATAATATATATTTTCAAATGAATCACAAATACATTTTGTGCAAAATGTTTTGTTTATATTGATAATGCATCACTAAAATAGTAATCTGAGGAGCCAGTAAGCTGGTTCTTGAAAAAGAGCTGGAATTCCCATGAGTATTCTCATGCACTTGTCCTCTTGGTTGCGATCAGTTGGGGGCAGTGGCGCTTCACATGGCAACTCGATAATCAGGATGGAGCCGCCATCGCACAATTTTTACACACACTTGTTTTAGTTTTCTTCATTTAATTCGTGGTTTATCGAGTCAGACTGCTAAGAAACATGGCACGGGCAACAATTTCAAGCGTATTCAAGTTCATCATCCAAAATTCGGGCATTTTCCTGACCTTGAAAACATCAAAATTCAAGCATTTTCAAGGATTTCAAGCAACCGTACAAACCTTGATTGCCCCGATAACTTACCAGATATAAAAAACAAACATGGATGTTCCTAAAGATGTCCTTGGTCCATTTGGGCCTTTTAATGGCTTTCAGTCACAGTCTCCTACAGTGCTTTTGAAAAAGCTTGTTTCTTCTCGGAATTGCAAAAGAATTGTGTTTTTGAAAATTGCCACTGTAAAAACGCAACTCAACATACAAATCTTGTCTCGCTGTTAAAATTCATACCGCCACTCCCGCTATTTTGGGTCAACAATACGCACGCATCCTGTGCTGATCCCAAAGATGACGTGGACAGAAAAGGGGTCTATGAACTGGAACAGGACTACACAAATCCATACCTGTCAACTTCGAAGTTCTACCCCTAATTTATACATGTGTTGATCATTTTAAATTGTGTAAGCAGTATAACACTTTTTGTACGGGAATATAAATTTAAAAAATTAATTCGTTTTTACTAGACCAATCCCCTCATGCCCGTTTCGGCTATAACCTAGATCGTCTTGGTCACCGGAAGCAGACGACAACCCCATCATAGATTGCTAATGTAGCCTAGATGGAAGTGTGCCCGCTTTGAGACTGGGAGGTCGCTGGTTCGCGCCTCGGCCGAGACATACCTAATTTGTATAATGGCGGCGCCCTCTGTTGGCTGCGGCTGCATCGACTCGCTACAACGGGTCAGGTGTATCGACATTTCGTTCTGTGTACATTGTTACAAAGAATGACAATACAAAGGAAATTATTATTATTATTATTAATAGTTCAGTGCGTAATTATTTTCTGTCACGCCGCCCGTCGGAAGAAGAAATCCTCTTGCAACCTTCCCAAGTTCTAAACAATGATTGATCGATATTGATGGTAGCAGGTCACCTCGTCCATGCCAAATCTACACCTTTCAGCACATTTCCGCTGAAGAAAAAAAACAGCGTGATTGGGTTGTACTGTCTTGAAGTGACAGCTTAATGTATTTGCCTTTGTGCTGTCCGCTGCCAACATTTTGAACATGGCAAGCACACCAGTCTTTCCGTGTCTCCCTCCAAGGTCGCAGTGAAGTGCTACGGGAGGAAACTTTGTTTGTCTCTTGACCGCATCGCTTTTTGCTTGTCCCTGCATCCATGTTAAAAAAAAAAATCATGGTGTCAATTGAGAGCCTGCTACAATTCCTGTATACACTTCATCCTTAATGATGATACTCTGCTTAATGTAAACATAACACTCTGCCAATGAGAACGCCACTGCCCCAGAGTGTAGTGGAGGTGAAATTGCACTTTATTCTTGGGAAAGTAAAAAAATAAATAAATCCCCAAGTCAAAAGCGCGCGTGCTCCCCTCGATTAAGCCTTGCGCACCCCTTGACGGAGCCTTGTGCCCCCCTAGGGTACCTGCCCCACTATTTGAGAAGCACTGTAATAGTGTCAGTGTCAAGGTATTCTCCATATTCTGTCTTGTTGTGAGTGAATGGGTACCGTGTTGTGTTTGTATAGTTCATTACGGCTTAATAAAGGGAATTGCAATTATTAATAAGGGAAACTATTGGCTGAGGTTGACAGATATGCTAATTAAAAATGGTAAGACATTGACATGGAATTATGTTTGAATATTTGAAAGGAGTACAAAGCATGTTTATTTTGTTTCCCCCCTTAAACATTTGTGTTTATGGATCCAGTTAACAGTTTGGTAGGGCCATCTATTGGCCAGACATTGTATGGAACTTCCTACCAACTGATCACAACTTTATAACCATGATGTTTGGTTTTTTCCTCCCCCACGTTTTGCAGTGAGGTTCAGGTCTTGTGAGCAGTGTTGGGACCTAACACTGATATCTTTTTATTTTTTTTGAGTAACTGAGTAATTTAACTAACGCGGTTACAAGCCCGTTATCGTTACTAGACTGGGAGGTCGGTGGTTCGCGCCCCGGCCGAGTCATTATTATTATTATTATTAATGGTCAAAAAAGGTGTGTTACTTTGGCAGCAGAACACCAACAGCGGCGTGTCCCCACACACCTGACGCTGTTTTCATCAGCGCAGTTTTTTGCTTCTCCGCCGATTTTGTTACATCACATCTTTTGGGATCAGGCGCTATTAAAAATAGCGACTACCATATAGTAAGATGGCAATTACGAATACAGTATCAACTAATGCGCCGAAAAAAAAGGCGATTTGGTGAGTGCGGCAATTGACCCGCGTCGTTCGCAAAAGAAAGGGCTCAGTAAGCTGTCTCTTAGAAGTGGGAGCTGGCTACCCTCCAATCGAGAGCCGGTTCCCTTCGAGATGCTATTTATCAAATAGCCTTTTTTAGGGATTCTGTGCAGTTGACTTTGAATTTGTATAAGTATACAAAGGTTTCAAATTGTTTGGTGATTCATATTTTTCCTTGTAGATTTTATTATAATTTATTTTCCCTGTTTTGATCAGTATTTACGTTTAAGTGTTAATTTTGCTTTATTTTCCCCTTTTAAATCATAATAATACATACTAAATAGCAATATATGGATAAAACAACAATAACCTGAAGAGCCATTTGGAAGCCAAAAGAGCAGTCACTTTTTAGTGAACCTAGCTGAAAAACCCGGTTCCCTAAAAAGAATAGGAATTCCCATATCTACAACGAACCATTGTGCTTCTCTATTCAAATTCAATTCTTTGCCATACTGTACAACTTATTTGCTCATTGCAAAATTATAAACTATTGCACAACTCAGAACTTATTGTTGACAAGGTACCATTTGCACTTCATGACCTGCATGTGCACTGTCTATTTATTCAGATTCAGATTCAGATCTACTTTATTGTCATTCTAATACACGTGTATACAGAACAAAATGTCGATACATCTGACCAGCACAGTTTCCTTGAATGTACAGATGTAAATAAAATGTTGTATTGAGTTGTAGTATTGAGTGCTAATAATATACTAAATAATTATGGCTATGTATAGTATTTTACAGTAGCGCAATTAGTGCAAGAGGAGTAGCCAACCAGATGTGCAAGATGGGCAATCAGGTAAACAAGTCAGGTAAACAGAACAATAACACTGTAACAATAACACTGTAAGTACGATAGTGCAGAGAAACAGATGTGCAAGGAGTGGCTAGCTATACAGAACTGCCAGTAGTGCAAAAAGTCAAACAGAACCCACAGATGTACAGATTAGCAGCAGTTTAGTTTTACTATGTGTTTGAGTGATCATTTAACAGTCTAATGGCCAGGGGGACAAGTCTATTGTGGAACCTGGTGGTCCTGCACCGCACACTGCAGTACCTCTTCCCAGAGGCTAGCAGAGTGAATAGTCCATGATGGGGGTGAGAGGGGTCCTTGATAATGTTCTTAGCTTGGGATAGGCAGCGCTTCTGGCCAATGTCCTGAATGGAGGGAAGAGAAGTCCCGATGATTTTCTCTGCTGTCCTCGTCACTCTCCTCACACTAACCCAGTCGGTAGCGCTGCAGCCTCCACACCACACAGAGATACAGCTGGTCAGGATACTCTCTATGGTGCCCCTGTAGAATGTGATGAGGGAGGGTGGGGGCAGGCGGGCTCTCCTCATCCTCCGCAACAAGTACAGGCGCTGCTGTGCCCTCTTAACCAGTGATGCAGTGTTCACGGACCAGGTGAGTTTGTTTGTGATGTGCACCCCTAGGAACTTGATGCTGCTGACAACCTCTACAGCCTTGTTGTTGATGAAAAGTGGGGCATGGTTGGGCTGGTTTTTTCTGAGGTTGATGTCGTACTGTCTACATGTGTTTCACAATGTAGTGTGTCCTAGCATAGTGGATTTTTTTTTATATATTCTAGACACTGAGGGCTGGGAGAAACACAATTTTAATTATCGGTTTATTCTGCAGACTTGACATAGCCAAACTTGACTGACTCATTTTTAAAGTAAAGGAAATAGTTACTTTCCCTGGTTGCTTGTATTATAGAGTAACTCAGTTACTAAACAAGTTACACTTGGAAAGAAGTTGTGAGTATTTATAACTCATTACTTTTTTACAGTAACATGCTTAACACTGCTTGTGAGGCACAGCACAAATTTATTTATTCAAATAGATGAACCCATATCCAGTACCGGTCATCCATCACTGATATCACAGGAAACACCACCTGAAGTATTGATTTTGCGAAGTTATAATAATTTAGTCATTAAAGTACAGTTGCCTTTTTATTTTTTAGGGCCGAAGTTTGTGCCAAATCAGAATCCTTGGTTTCACTATCACCCTCTTCCACGAGGCAAGAGAACTGCGTGCCTCCCTCTCTATCTGAAGATGCTCAGCACAGTAATACATATTAATTCTATTAATAATATTCAAAACAGTGTGAAAATTCAGCATATTTAAAAAAAACAAATCAAAGTGATGTTGAAATTTAATATATTTCTAATTTTATTTCTTATGATAACAGGTGAGGCACAGCCTCACCTGCCTCCCCTGTCTGAATGTCACTGGTTTCAACGAGATTGTTATTGGAGTTGTTTCAAAACATAAACACTAGCAACAATTGTGATGCCAGCTCCTCTATTCAATAGGAATGTAAACACACTTTTTTAAGTCCCAGCTAATGTTGGGAAGTGAACCTTCATCAACAATAATTGCAGCCTATTGAAAAGTATAAAGTTTATTTCTTTGACCACATTTTTTAATTTGGCAACCCTCACAGAAGGAAAACTGATTGTTTGGATAAGGATAATTTGTGCACATTAGGGCAAAAACCCCACTTCCAAGGGATATTAAATAAACCTCAGTTTTTAGTCTGCATTTTGCACTTAAGCATTTATTACATAAATAATAAAGTCCAATTTACATATTTCACATAGAACCAAGGAATATTTACAACATATTCTTGGGAATCATATGCTATCAAAGAAAATGGGGTGCATGTAAAATGTTCTTTGATTATAAGGATAAGCAGCAGGGCAACATTATCAGCTGTCAAGGAAATTATCCAGAAGAAACCACACCGCGAACACGGTAGAGAAAATTAAGGTTCGTTTCAGGTCCTTTCTCTTGGCTTCCAGAAAACATCTTTGGTTGAGGCACTTGTGAAATTCTCAATCCTGTCACCAATTAATGATGGTGGTAAACCTACAGTGGAAAAGAGGCTTGAGCGTACTAGATAAGTGCTGTTACTGTTGTCCTCAGGAACCAGGGCAAAATGAAGCTTAAAAATTATATGGAGCCAAACACTGTTATTTGCCAGAGCCTGAGGTCAAAAGCTAGTATGAAATATCCTTGAGAAACTGATGTCATGCGAAAAAATATATTTATAGATGCCAAAGTACTACTTTAGTACAAATACAGCTTTCCAATTCACTTTAACTGAATTCTGTAGATCAAAGATGCCAGATTTCTGACAAGGCAATATTTTTTTTAGGTTTTTCAGTGGATCAATTAGCATATAAGGACGAGTTTATTGGCCATCACATTAGTTAAATGCTGTACATGTTCAATACTGCTATGGTCTTCAAGAACTTCAGAGCGGATGTCTTATTTAGAAAGAGAGGGGGTAAAACAAAAGCGGTGAGTCTTCGACGCACCAAAATGCTAATTTGCGGTCAGTGCTGTTCTACCAGCTGCTGCATGTCATCGCCTCTCACCTCTGTTTGCTGACCTTCGTCATTCTCAGCCGTAGGGACTCCCTGTAGGATAACGTCGGCGGTCATTGCTGCGCCATCCAAGACAGCGATAGTGCCGACCGGCTGCGCAATGGCGGCGTTTTGCGTGGTGGTCAGGGCCTGCAGCGTGCTTGGCAGTGTGACTAACTGGAACTGAGGACTGACCATCTTGACAAAGGTCGGGGAGACCATCGTGCCGCTCTCCGAAGACACGACCTCCTGGCCGGCCACGGCGGACAGCACCGTCAGGTTGGAGGCTTCGGCAGCCAACTCCGAGCCGTTGAGCGGCGAGGTCAGTAGTGTATAACCGGCCAGGTTCGGCGACACAGCGGATCCAGCCACGGTAAGATATTTGCCAAACGGCACGGCGCTCAGCTGGCCTAAGGGCAACGTGACCTGGACAGGCGCCGGGCCGATGGTCACCGGGACGGAAGCCGCACGGCTCACCCGGGAGCGTTTGGGCACCGGGATGCCGGCTGGGGGAGTGAGGTGTTGTGATTTGCTTTTCAGCTCCTTGGCCCGCTTGCTGTGATTGTCACAATGCTGCTCCAACGCTGTAGAACACAGTAGGGAGGCAAATATTGATATCAAGTCTTTATAAATACATGGCGCTTATTAACATCATAAAGAGTCCTGTCTTGTTTGATTACAGTTACTGTAGTACTGTAATGCAGTGTATATAAAACACACCTATGTACTGTAATACAGAGGTGTCGAACTGATTCGAGCTCAAGAGCCACAAGATAGAGAAAAATACTCTCAGAGGGACTGAACAACTAATCGAATAAAAAAAGTGCCTTTGCTGTAGGGCTGGGGATCCTTCGGAGGCTTACAATTAAATTTCAATTATGATTCAGTGGTGTAAGATTCAATAATCAAACGATGATTGATGGTTTTTTGCCTCAATTTAATTGATCTTGCATTGAGATTTCATCTCTTGTAGTGTTTGCCAACTGTGCATTTGTAAGAAAGCACAATAATAGTTGTATTCATTTCCACGCCAGTTTACTTACCTCGGGGAAACCCATTTAAAGGGACAAAGATAGAACACAAACACTAGCTTAAGTGCAATTGGTTTAAATGACTGATTTAATTTTTTAAAATAATTTGTCTTATTTTTTCTTTTTTTTCAAACGAAAAGTTTCCCCTGAATTTAGAAACTTCGTAATTAGATTTCAAAGCTATAGTAAAAAGGAGCAAAAGTTCTTTTAAAGAGTGGTGCGTCTTTTGTGGTGTCCTTAAAAAGCTGAAACAAAAAAAAATATATACTAAGTATGGGATGTGTTAACAATGCCCAACTGAGTTTTATGAGCCTTTAAATATAATTCCACCCCGCCCATCGCCTTTTATCAATGCTGTATCGAGCCACGTGACATATTAGGAAGCAGGAAAAGGAGAGGGGGCAGGAGAGTGATTTCATGCTCATCTCTGCATTTATTTGTCAGTGCAGCATGAAAATGGTAAAGGCCTGTTTCAAAAAGGGTCAAAACGCTAACCTAAACCCTCAAAATGGTGGAACAAAAAGAAGAGTTTATTCAAGCGCATCTAATCTGGGGCGGCAATAGCTCAGGAGGTAGAGCGATCGTTTTACGATTAAGCGATCCCAGTTCGAATCCCGGCTTGTCCGTGTTACATGTCGAAGTGTCCTTGGGTAAGACACTGAACCTCTAATACCCCCAATAAGCAGGTTAGCGCCTTACATGGCTGCACAGATCACGGCCGCTATTGGGAAACGTGAAGCACAATGTAAAGCGCTTTGGGAAGTCATTGACTTGAAAAGCGCTATATAAATGAAGATCATTTAATTTCAAGCGCATCTAATAAATGCACGTACTTGCACGCACAAAACAAGAAACTCCACTGAGGCTGCAATACTGACTTAAGCCTGAAGATGGCATAAGTGAATAGAACATTTTCAAATTCTGGAGAGCACCTTTAAATTTCTGCAAAGACACCCAGGTGCTATTTTTTTAAATGTTGCATTGTTTAATCTATGTGCATACCAATCATTTCCAATCACTAGGGATAGTAGTTTAGTAGCAAATGTTGCGGTCAAGAGAGACATTCAGGCAAAACACGCGAGTGCAATTGCATTGCCTTAAACAGCGCATCTATTACTTCAAACATAACATGGGCGTTTTCTCAAATGTTCTGTGGATGAAAAATGGTAGTATGCAACTACAGCTATAGTGGGTGGTTTGCTTCTATCAGACATATTTAAAACCGGCATGTCATTGTTTGTTGCAGCTCATTTTTCTCTCATTGTCAGCATTGCCTTGTGAGCCTTATTCAATACGTTGGCTTTCGGACATTTTAATACGCCAATCCCTCACTACACAGCCAATAAGATGTTTTGCTTCAAAAATCTGGCTGTGAGAATCCCAATCGGTTAAACAAAGCTCATTCATAAAATCAAAAACAATTCAATATACAGAACCGTATATTCATGACCATCAGATGGGCCAAACTAAAAGTTGCGATTTCAGTTGTGTGTGTCATTGGTTTATTGGCGCACACACACACACACACACACACACACACACACACACACACACACACACACACACACACACACACACACACACACACACACACACACACACACACACACACACACACACACACACACACACACACACACACACACACACACACACACACACACACACACACACACACACAACAAATTTGTAAAAAAAAAATTAATACTCTAATGTGCCCCTATAATTAGTTTAGAGCAAATAAGCCAAGCACATAAAGAACTACAACATTCCTCTTTCTCCCAAGTTATTTTTTTTCTTTCTTTTCCACAAACAAAAACTATTACAGTTGCCCGATTCAAATAACTCAGACCTATGGAATGGATGGAATGACGGCGTCCCTATATGGAAAGTTCTTGGATGTACCTATTCTGTACGTACCATAATTAAATCTGATAACATGAAGTTTGGAATGTAATTAAAACATCCAAAACTATGTATTGATAAAATAATATTCTCACCATACGTAATCATGTCGATTGGAGTGACATTCTCAAGGACAGAACATTACACATATTTCACACTTCTTTGGCTTTTTAACAACTTTAGCAATTTCAAACACTGTCATCCGATACTGGTGGTATCAGATGTCTGATGCCACGCCCAAGGAAGCATGATCCGGTCGAGCGTCACTGGTCCATGTAAAAGAGTGTCTGAGCGAAAGCCGCTCTACCTCGCCCATGCATGCCTGCACTGCTGCCTTGAGATCAGCACATGGGCCATAAGTTGCGACCACCCGAAGCAAGAGACCAAATCTCCCCACAACAACAAATAAGGAGACTGTTTCAAATCTAACTCCATGTTTGCTGGTTCTTGGGAAGGAGCGTTTTTTTCTGTACAAGGGAATCTCTCCTAAACAACTAGCATTATAGTGGGAAACTTACTTCTTGTGCTCGTAACTTCCAGACTTTCAATGGTTGAAAACTCCCGTAACCCCCGACCCCTGTCCTTTTTTTTCTATCATTGATTCTCTGTGTTGTTAATTTGTGTGTTCTATTTAAATCGGTTTGTTGTTTCCGTTTTGGGGGGATTAGTAATTCATATCAGAACTCCAAAAACTCAAAGCAATAACGTAATCTTAATTTTTATCAGTGTAGGAATTTCCAGCATCCTTCAGATTAAAAAAAAAGGTTTATGGTGAAGCACAAGCAACACCTAGAGGTAGATTTGTTAATAGATTGCAGTAAAGAATAATTTGTTTCAATCCTAATGATTTTAAAAATTAAAGCTAGAAAAGTCCCTACATTAGAGAAAATACAAAGTCAAACATCTGGAACATAACTAAAATAAATGGATGAACAAACACTCGGATGGTTGAGCTTGTACTTTGAATATTTGGAAGTTCTGACATTGTGGCTGATAGAGTCCAACACAGAATCCAGGGGGTGCTTTGCATGGGGCAGGTGTGTTTTTTGTGAACACGGCGACCTACTTCCAGGTGAGAGCATCAAATATAATTGAATTAAGTCGTTACCATTCCAAATACTATAATTTCCGGACTACATAAAGGTGTTTCTTTAGCGTCAGTCACGCTACCCCAAAAATGTAATAGGTATAAATAAAGTATACATGGAATTTGGAGCAATGTAGCTAGAGTCCATCTTGTGCTGTATGCTTTAAAATAGTGTATCTTTTCATGCTGAATTAATCATACATCCAAGCTTGTCGGCATCTCACGACACGCTGTCTGAGAATGGGCGTTACCCATCATGTCCCCGGTCAGTTCCTAACACAAGAACATTAATTCTGCCTTAGAGACATTAACATTTTGACATGTAAGTGAATTCTTGTTTTAGGAGGGGTTGTGAAAAACGCTTTTCATTTAATCGCTACTTAAAATGAAATATTCTCAATATTGTTTTTGTCGGCTTTTCACTGGCAACATAATCTGAATGACCCATTTGTTCATTTCAAATATTTTATGTGGCATTGGTTTGCCAATTTGTTTCAACACAGACTGACCAGTGAGGCTGCTGGTGTACTGCTCTCTGTACTGGTGCATCTGGCTCTTATGACTGCTCAGCACCTTCTTGACCAGATCCAGCATTCCGAAGTTGTGCACGATGCTGTCGAGTAAAGCAGCGTCTGACAAAATAAACAATTCCTTGTTAAATGTGGCGAATCTAAAATGAACCTTTTCAGGCAATTGTCTAACCTTTGACCTGCAGTGATGGCTCACACACTCTTTGGTGAAGGCCCTTTAGCACCTCTTGGAGTTCCTTTTGGAAGTCCTCAATTACCTCCTCCAGCAGCCCTGCATCCTTCAGTGCACGCCAGAATGACAAGGCATTTTCTGCACACACAAATACATTTTCACCAAGTGTAACGAGAAGCTATAATTCACGGCCACTAATTCTTTCTTAAATTGATGCGGGTGAAGATTTAAAATTACCTCCAACAGCTGTGGAGCCATCTGAAGGATTCTCTGACCTGGACTCTCCATTTACTATAATAGAAAGAGAATCCAGATTAAACATAAATCTAAGATTGTGTGAAAAACACATCCAAACCAATAATTTATCCAAGAAATTTATCTTTTGGATTCCTCAGTAACGTGAGCCTGTTGCTTTATGCTGCTGATAAGCCAGTCCTGTTATTTATATCTTCAAATAATAGCATCAATACCATTGTAAATTGAGAACTCAACATTTCTTTTACTATTTACCATTTATTTTATTATTGAGCATTGACCATAAATTGGATTGTATTTAAAACTACACTATGTTGTTGAAAAAATATACAATTTTACATTAAGCAACTGTAACTTATTCACGTATTTATAAAATACAAGAAGGAAAAAACTTTGGAAAAGGCTCACAGGAGGTAAGTATGGTGAGCTTCAGCTCTCTGACATGCCAAACTAGTTATGAAAACTGCTGATTAATTGTTTCAAACACTAAGATTCGATCTGCAACCTCAGTGGAACGGTTTAAATCTAGGCTTAAAACACACTTATTTTCTATAGCATATGAATAACCTATATTTTATGTTGACAATATCTGTATTTTTTGTTATTGCAACATCCGTTGCAGCCTGGTCATCCTGGAAGGGAGATGACCTCATGTGCGATCCCTTCTCAAGGTTTCTTCATTTTCCTCATGTTAAGACTTTTGAGATTTTCCTTGCCCTCATGTAGGTTTTACATCAGGGGATGGTGTAATAATAGTCTGTGGTTTGCAATAGTCTGTGGTCTATGCAGCCCTTTGAGACTCTTTGTGATTAAGGGCTATACAAATAAATATGACTTGACTTAAGACATACACCACTGTTGAAAAGTTTTGGGTACTTATTTTCAAATATAAATCATTATTTCTAACCTCATCAATGTCTGGACTATACTTTTTATTTATTTTTAAATTCGTCTGATTATTTTAAAAAGTGTGACTTTTCAGGGAAAACACTTGTCTGGTTGAACGGTAGTGTACATATTAAGTGCCTTTAATTGTTAGGCTGAATTTGGTAGATAAAATCATTCAAGAGGGTGCAAGATTCAGTCAAGGAAAACAACAGAAATACAAAAAGGTTACTTGATCTCATCAAGTCATTTCATATGAATACAATTACAGTTTATGCTCAAAGACTGAATTGTGCAATTTCAAATCCAACAACATACATCTGAATGCATGGTTGTCTGTTGCTCGCTGTGCATATCCCTGCACGTCCCATTTGCCACACCCCCAAACCTCTTCTGCATGGGCCCCCCAGGGATTCTTGCTTTGCCACTGCCTAGATCCATTGGTTAACACATACAGTGTATATGCATGCGTGTTAGCATTAACATGACTAAATTCCTTCATGGTTTTTCACTGAGCTTAGTGTGCAAGTAGGGCATGACTAACAGACCTCTACCAAGGATAAACAATGAGAGAATAAATGAGAAAAAATAGCTAATTGGTTAAAGATTGAGGGCACATATACAACACAATATATGCAGTGCTTTTGTTTTTTTAGTCATACAGGGGCGAGCCTAAAGTAAAAATCATCACGGACCGAAGCAGGAGATGCCGCCTCCTCTACTTACAGTCAGCAGTGGATGAAGTGGAAGCAGCCAGGTCAGCAGATTGGTCCAAGCTGGCGGCCAATTTGGTTCCCATCAGGTCAATTTTGGTGCTGCGGCAGGTGTTGGAGCACACCTTAGCATGATGATAAAATTCCAGTTCGCCAGAATCCATGATCTTCCTGTGGAATAAACACTGGTTAGGCATAGTCTTTGGGTTCACATGACGACCAAAGGGTGCAGAAATTAAGCTTAATCCCATTTCTTGCTCTTCACCCAACCACTTTGTCCGTTTTATCTCTCCCCTCCCCTTTCGACTTTGTTGGTGAGGGCAAAGGAATATTTCCTCAATGAATTCAAAACGTACTTGCCTTACAACGTCATCACCGAGATGACAATTTTTTATGCCAATTGACAATTGTTTATTCCTTTTTGTTTTCTTTTTCATTTAATGTCACTCACTCCAAAACTATTACATTGGAACTGGTTACAACTATTAACAGGAATGTTAAACTTGCAAAATAAATGTCCACAGAAACACTACAGTTCACTCTAGTTATTCTTCCTCGTTTTTAGGGGTGAACACTTTCCCTGTGCCTTTGTGCTTTATCTTGTTTTACAGCGCCCACTCCAGGAATTTTTGTTCCATAAGACAAAATGAACACATAATTGAGTAATTCCCTCCCTTATTGCTTCCAGTTGGTCAGTAATGCCGAGGGGCATGTTTAGTAAGAAGTTAGGGCACTGATCAATGTCCGCGCCCACTCCAGGATTTTTTTGTTCCATAAGACAAAATGAACACATAATTGAGTAATTCCCTCCCTTATTGCTTCCAGTTGGTCAGTAATGCCGAGGGGCATGTTTAGTAAGAAGTTAGTGTACAGATTAATGTCCCTGTTCTGTAAATACTGATCAATTTTAACTCATTTACTAATTATCCTGGAAACATACAGTAGTGGTACTGACAACATTATTATTACTGCACCATGATTGAATGTCTACAAATGGAATACCGGAAAATAAAAACAGTTCTCCTCAGGAGTACTAATATAAATTTTGCCACGATTCCAAAGAGAGAGCATCAGATGTTGCTGTTTGGTGCATACTTTTCCCAAACCACTTGGATTTTATCCTTACATAACATTTAAAATACACCTGTGAGTTTATTAGAGCCAAGATCCTCAACCGCCAGGCCATGGACCAGTACTGGGCCGTGGAATAATTAACACTCAGCCTCACCTCAACAGAAAAATATGGGTTCCATTGTTTTAAATTTGTTTTATTGGAATTATTTTTGACACCGCCTCGGTCACACTGATTGGTTAACTGGATGTTTGAGCCAGTGTGTTTAAATTAAGTCAGTGTGGTCGCAAGGGCTGACAGAGGATCCTGGCCCGTGTAAGCTATAACAAAGTATAAATCAACCGAACTTTTTGGTTTGGAATCGCTGTGTTAAACCCTGTTGAGCGGTTTGAAGCCTTTTCACGGTAACCTATATACTAGATATCTCCAACCTTTGTCAGGCTGAGAGGTGCTTTTTGTTACTGATTAGCGCAAAGAGGACCCAGTTTGAGATTTCTAAGATAAAGTATCATGTTATTACTTTGTTGTTACTACATTATTACCAGATTCATTTTTGGGAAGTAGAGTTAGACTTAGTCAACCACTGAAAAGAATAATTTTACTAAAAAAATCCCAAGCACTAGTGAGCTATTTTCAGAACAGGTCCGCAGGCACCTCAGCTATCCTTAGACGGCACTCTGGTGCCCGCAGGCACCAGGTGTGAGACCACTGCTAAAGACACTTATGCGAGTTCAATTTAACTTTGTCAAAAATTCGGTGCCTTTCCTTATGGGCTGAGGAGTGTCACCAGTTTGTCCGCTTTGTAAACAAGGTTTTGTAACAAAAGAATACTAAAATTTCAGGGATAATCTTTTACTCATAGTTTGCACTGGACATGTGGTACATTCACAGACCAAAAAGAGTTGAGGAACTCTCAAAATGAAAAAAAAAATTCCAAATCAGGTTAATGTTTTTGGTGGGTTGCAAATGTTTGACATTTAAGTAGATATTTGAAAGGAACTATATCAAATAGGCTCCAATTGATAACGGTCCCCGCATCACGATACTGCGAGCATGGTTGTGGAAACAGCTGCACATAAGGTGCTTGAAAAAGAGAAATAATGTTTATTAAGCCAGCGGGAAGCAGCATTAAAATCTGCATACTTCAGAAATGTGCGCAGTGCATTTCTTTTTGATGGTGTTTTTCAAGAAGCAGTGACCATTGAAAATGGCTAAAAGCTCAAAAAGGCTGATTCACTTGAATATACCTCCTTTAAATGAAAACGTAATTCGTTCCAATTTTGATAGACGCACTCTTTCAGGGTACCATATATTTTAACTTGTCAACACTTTTTTGTATGTTTGACAACTGCATTTCCTTCTGTGTGTCGCTCCTTTTTCTTTCTGTATATACACTGGTGTTCAACCATTCAAATGTAATTGACCAGACCTGAGCATGGTGCCGTTGAGTCTGATGGCTCTTTTCCAGTCCTTCAGTGTAGACTTGCCTGCGAGGCAGACAAACTCCTTCGGGCTTATTAGCTCATCATTAAACTAGAGAAAACAACACACAGGAGGCACATTTTTCTCTCAGATGAATTCTAATGTGTATTAACTACAAATGGGAGTCTGGTCATTTGGGATCCGATGGCGTTTCATAAGTGTATTCAATCCCTAACAGCAAGCACAGGAAGCTTTTGGCTATACAAGTGTCTTGAATGACGTTGGCAAGGTCATGTGCTTCATTGAAACGTGACAACATGATTTTAGACAACTTGCCCCATTTAGTTTGTATAACATGTCTCCAATAAATCATTGCAACTAAAATTGACATAGAGAAGTTTTCATTATTGACAATTTAAGCAAAAACTAAGGCTATTACTTCTACAACAACTATTATTTAGTAGCCTAGATGGTAAGGCGCCCGCTTTGAGACTGGGAGGTCGGTGGTTCGCGCCCCGGCCGAGTCATTCCTAAGACTTAAAAAGAGGTCGGCGGCGCCCTCTGTTGGCTGCGGCTGCATCGGCTCGCTACAACGGGTCAGGTGCAATCGACATTTCGTTCTGTGTACATTGTTACACAGAATGACAATACAAGGAAATTATTATTATTATTATTATTATTATTATTATTATTATTTCCCTTTCAGGAGTGCAAGACCAGGATTTACTATTGTAGTGTGGGGTTGCTCACTTAGAACTGTGAATATTAATTAAAACAGAGACTGTTGTGCTATTGTTGCTGTATCATTCAAGTTTCTGTCTTTGTAACATCATTTTCCCCCTTCAGTATTGCGACTCCTGCAAAAAGTATTATGCATTTACTCATTAGCATCGTATGTACCTGTACACATTTTACATTAATCCCAGGGCAAACAAACTTCTTCCACACTAGAGTAGCTGTAGCATCTCCACACGTGATGGGGTAGAATACATCAGCTTCAACATCCACCTCTTCTGTTATTTTGACTGCACAAAAACAGGAATCAAATTGACAGAACCGGCTAAGAGAAAACATGAATACCCCACGCTAAGCTCACATTCAAACATAACAGCTAATACTATCAAAGTACTTGAACACATCATACTGTACGTTGTGCGGTCGAGGCCCATTCATTTCTCAAATCAAATTTTGGACTCCTTTATCTTGTTAGAATCACATTAACTTACATACTCTATGAGTTGACACTTGATAACATTTGAAGAGTTATTCAGATCAACTTGTAAGACAAACTTTTCAATAAAACCCCTCTGGATGAATACATCTAAATGACATTGATAATATAAAATGAGGTGAGTTTACCGATCATTGCTTCTTCATTGGACATAGAATCTGTTTTACTCGTACTTTCAGTTTCCACTTGAGTTACAGTGAGAACCTGCTCTCTGAAAAGATATACAGAATAAAAACAAATCATGCAGGAGAATCCATTCATGCTGGTGATTGTCTCGATACAAACCCTTGCTGATGGTTGAGGTGTGTAGTAGTCACTTCAACTTCTTTATCGTCCTCTGTCACAGGGAGGTCGCCAACGGCTTCTTCAGAAACTGCCATGATCAAAACCTCACAAATTTCTTGTATTTTAGCCTTAGTAGAGGTTATGTTGCAAACTACGGAAGAAAAACAGACTACAATTAAAATTTGTTTGTCGATAACACAGCTAACTACTAATATAGTATTTCTTAATTTGAGTTATTGTGATGTCTATTAACATTAGATGATTTTCTTTTGGAATTTTCAGCTAAAGCTTACCCTGTTTGTCAATGATGTTCCACAGATAGCGGATAACTAGCAGAAGAAACGCTAGCACCCCTTGTCACTAAGAAATTAAATATTATTCATTTATAGCGGAAACACAAAACTCAAGCACAGCGAGTTGCTTTCCATTTATGTGTGACGAAATCACAAAATACTTTTAAAGTATAAATCCCCATATTTGACTTTTCAAGTAAACGTTTCCGGTGCGGCTTCTTCTTTTAATTATAATGGCGAATCAAAACCCAGAATCAGAGATTGTCGCCCCCTATTGTCGTTTTTTTTAAATAAACGTGTACTGTATGCTGTATTCCAAACCAATAGATGTCGCAAAACAATTGAGCGTCTTGGTAAATGTCGTTGTAAGAACAAAACAAAAAGAAGAAGATGGGGATGACTGAAAGTGGACAAAAATTTTAAGTCATGAATTAAACACAAAGTGCTGGAATCAAGTGAAACGCATGAGGCGAATTCGTCATCATGGCTAACTCCGTCTGGTCAAATAAAATATTGCAGCTACTTCACCGAATGAATAACTTTTACCTGCCAGGTAAATGCTTCAAATCGTGTTGCGTTTACGTGCTCCAATAACTCTACGTATCGTCCGTAGGCTCATGTCGTGCAGAATGTCTTCGTTTCGAGGTTGAAGGGATCAAAATTGGGTGGATTTTGCCGCACGTTGCATTGTTGTTGCAGAAATACGATGATGTGTTCCAACTGTCACGCGATGGCGCACTGTCGCTGTGCAAAAACTTGGATTCTCACGATAAACGCTCCGAAGCGATGGACGTCGTTTTATCAAAACTTCGACACGATTCCTCACTGCGCTGCCTCAAAGGTTGGAGAGACGAGGTGAGAATCCGTCACCATTATCATAGAAATTACCACTTGATATTACTTTATCATAATAGTACATTTCTCTTAGTATTCCGGTGACTATCCATCCATTATCTGCACTGCTTATCCTCAGTAGGGTCGCGGGGGTGCTGGAGCCCAACGCAGCTATCTTCGGGCAGTGGGCAGGGGACGCATTGAATTGGTTGCCTGCCACACGCACAAGAGACAGACAACTCACTCGCTCGTTCGCACTGGGACAACTTTCGCCAGACAATTAACCAGACCTGCATGTTTTTAGAATGTGGGAGGAAACGCAAGCACAGGGAGAACATGCAAACTCCACACAGGAAGGTTCGATCTCATGACCTCAGAACTGCGCCGCAAACGCGCTAACCATTCACCCGCCGTGCTGCCCCCATTGACTTTTGGAGATTGGTTAATACAGGTGTTTGTGTCTGGTGATGCACAGTCAGATTGACTGAGCCCACATCTTATTCATCGTTTGATTAACAGAGCAAGAAAGCAATATATGAAATGTAGGCAGGGTTGGGTAGGGTTACTTTAACTTGATTACTTTCAATTACTTTTGGATTACTCCACTACCAAATATGCTAATAAAAGACAAAGAAACTAAATATGAATAAAATTATTAAATTTTGTGCAGGCTTGGGGAGTAACAGAATACATGGAACGGCAAAAATGATGTTGGCAAGCTGTTTGGATTTATTTCCATTTTGTTTCTGTCGCATTTTATGTTAGTTTTGCCGGAGATCAAAGAGATCAAAGCCAGGAGAGAAAGCTTACCACGTGTTGTGAGTCATCATTTTATTCATATTTAGTTTCTTTTGTCTTTTATTAGCATATTTGGTATTGGAGTAATCCAAAAGTAATTGAAAGTAATCCAGTTAAAGTAACCCTACCCAATCCTTAATGTAGCGCACAAAAATGTTTTTATTGGCTTACCTTAAAAGAGCTGTAGAGAATTTCAAATTTTGTTACTCCCTGTTGCCATCTTTTGGCTTGTGTCATCATTGCAGCCATAGTCTGCTCATTCATGATGCACATGCAAGTACCGTACGTTTATTTTCTAGACGCACTTGAATTAACTCTTCTTTTTCTTTAACTAACTACGCCTTGGCCTCCTCTGCTGGACGAAAGTGGTCCTACAACTTTCATCGTCACATCTGATTTGTTTGGACTCGTATTTGCGTTAATTTAACATATTTAGTGGCTCATAAATCACACGATACAATGAATCAATCACGTAATTAGTTGCCAACTTTTTTAATATTCGATTTTTATCAATTTCATCAATTAGTTGTTGCAGCCCTAATGATAACACTACGCAAGCTTAACCACTATTTTATCCATTGGTATTCGGAGTAGGCATGCAAACTTCTATACATGTTTTTAATAACAATAGTCAGATAGTTCAGTCAAACTTATTACTTCGCACCACAATGGCCAAAATTTTACAAACTCTCCACATGTGTGAATTACTCTTAATTTAACTCAAACCGAGCATCTAGTTCAAACACTTTTTATTGAGTTTTAGTGAGTTTTTAGTATTGTATATTTTTTAATTGAATTTTTTCATTATACACATTATAAGATGATTTGTATTTCCTTTTTTTTTTTGAGGGGGGGCTAGGGTTGGGGCATTTATGAGTTACTAGCATTTCAGCTAAACTTCACAGTGAGAATGGTACTCATGGCAATAAGAGTCTTCTAATCTTTTTTTGTTTATATTTTGCCTGCCGAACCTCCGGTGTGGAGTTTGCATGTTCTCCCCGTGCTTGCGTGGGTTTCCTCCGGGCACTCTGGTTTCCTCCCACATTTCCCCAAAAAAACCATGCATGCCAGGTTAGTTGGCCGGTCCAAATTGTCCCTAAATGAGAACAACAAGTCAGTTCTCTGTCCCTGTGTGCCCTGCGACTGGCTGGCAACCAGTTCAGGGTGTCCCCTGCCCTCTGCCCGAAGATAGCTGGAATGGGCTCCAGCACCCCCGCGACCCTACTGAGGATAAGCGGTACAGATAATGGTCGGATGGATGGATATTTTGCCTGCTTCTGTGTAACAAAGTATAACTTGATTTAAGATATCCATTTATAGTTATTGGTTTGTGTTTTATGTTCTCTCAGAGGTACAACGTAATGGACAAATTCTCGGATCCCCCAATGATGTGGATGGAAAGAGCAGCTACCAGTAAGTCACCAAGTTGCACTGTTGCATGTTGTAAAGGTTAAAACTTGAGATTGTATTGGGATAAAGAACACACTCTGAGTCTGAAGTTAGGTTTTTGATAGCCCTTCCATCCAAGGCGGGCGCTTCCAAGATCGGCTCAGTAAGGAGTCACGCTCCGCCTGTGGCTAGAGACTAGTTTATTGGAAATAACAGGCATCAAACAACACTTCTGATTAATTTTGCTTAATAGTTAGCGGGTCCTAAGAGGATGCAATTGTTACCTCTTCCCCGGACTTCCCAGCACCAAAGTGAAGGCCATCTTGATTAATTGTTAGCAGGCCCCAAGAGGATACAATTGTTGCAAGAATACAAAAAGCACCTGGATATAATCTTTGTCTTTGTTAAGCTACTTTTGAGGATAAAATCATACAAATGCACATTCCAACTATAATCAAACTATGATTTCCCTTACATATCCTTTTTCTCCTCATTGTTTTGCATCTGATAGGCCTTTTTGGGGTTAAGCGTTATGGAGTGCATATCAACGGTTACACTGTTGGCAAAAGCGGGGACATCTGTATGTGGCTGGCACGCCGATCTGCCACCAAGCAGACCTATCCTGGATTACTTGACAACATGGTGAGCAGAAATGCATCGTTTTCCCACACTGAGACTACCAGGTCGTGCAAGAGCACCTGTCCTTTTAGGGTTTATTTTTTTGTTTTAATTTTTTATAATTACTGGGGCAGAAATGACTAAGTCTTTACAAAAGTTTGACTGTTATTCCTTGTGCAGATTGTCTATTTTATTGTTTGCATAGTTCACTCTGATCCACAAGGCCACACTGCAGACAAACTTCCTATGTGTCATTCTAAAGACCCATAATAAGACCATATTAGATAGATAGATAGATAGATAGATACTTTGTTCATACCCGAAGGGAAATTCACATTTCCAGCAGCATCCCTGAGCTGAGAACAATCGAGAACAATCGAAAATAACACGGGAGCTGCTATTAGCAACTCTAGTTGTTATGTGAACAAAAACAAGTTTCTTTAGAGCTATATTAATTAACTACATGAATGTGCAGGGAATGGCATTACTAAAAAAACTTAAATTGTACTTATTCGGTCACACACAGCACTGATAGACAACCATGGTCGTGAAACGGTATAAACTAGAAATTCATCAAAGGTGGGGTTCGTCATTTGTGGTGTCCAAGTTAAAAACTAAATATTAAGTATGTGTTAACAATGTCCAAATGAGTTCAAAGAGCACTTGTGTTCTATTTTCTAGTGCGCCTAGAGCAGGGGTGTCAAACTCATTTTAACTCGGGAACCACACGATAGAACAAACATTCTGTCGGGGGCCGGACTAGTAGATTAAAGAAAAAGAAAAAGAGAGATAAAGAAATAAGAAAGGGAGGGAGGGAAAAAGGAGAGAAAGCATGGGACAAAGAAAGAAAAAGAGAGAGAGGGGGAGAGCATGAGAAACAAAAGATAAAAAGTGTTGACAGAGGGGGAAAAGTAAGGGGGCGGAAGAAAGAAAACCAAAGAGAAATAGAAAGACAGAAGGAGAGAAAGGAGAAAAGAAAGAGTGAAGGGTATGAAGAGAGAAAGAGAAAAGAGAGAAAAGGAAAAAAGGAAGTTAGAGCAAAAGAGGTTAAAAGACACAGAGAAAGAAAGAGACAAAGAGCAACAAAGGAAGAGGAAAAGAGAGACACAGAGAGTGAAAGAGACAGAGGCAGAGTTGGAGAAAAGGGGTGGAAAAGAAAGAGAGAGAGAGAAATAAATACAAGTACAGTGTCTTTGTGAGAGGCACCTGGCTTTGGCAACATCAAGTTGACATATTTCAACCTGCAGCTTGTTTTTCTCTTGAGCTTCTCTGAGTATTGTCTCGCGGGCCGGATTCAATCCCTTAGCGGGCCTGATCTGGCCCGCGGGCCGCCTCTTTGACACCTGTGGCCTAGAGGAATGGGGGCTAGGGGGAGTGCTGGAGAGTGACTTCATGTTGGTACCCTCAGTCTTTTCTTTCATTTATATTTGTTAGTGTAGCATAGAAATTGCAAAAGTAAGAAAGGGCCTGCTTTTAGTAGAGTCCAAACGCCAACCTTAACCCCAAAACAATGGAAAAAAAAATTCATTCTAGAGCGTCGAAGAAATGCACGTACTTGCATGCACATCATGAATATGCTTACTCTGGCAGCGTTTTTGACTTTGAGACAGTAGATGGCGACAAAAAGTAACTAATTCCGTACAATGTGAAGACATCCGGGATTATTTGAACAATCCTTGTCTGATGGCGTCAACAATATTAATGAAATCTTCACCTCACAATCATTCCCAATTAAACACTGTAACTGACAGTTAACAGTGAGCTTCAAATACATGATAATAATGCAAAAATAAGGAAAAAACCTGTTTGAGCAATTCACTAAATATGCCTTGTATCCTTGAAGGCTGCAGGTGGCCTGGCTGCTGGCATGAGCATCAAGCACACTCTTCTGAAAGAATGTCAGGAAGAGGCATGTGTCCCAGAAGAAATTGCAGAAATGGCCCGCCCTGTATCCACAGTAAGGTAAGTGTGTACATATTTCATGGATCTAAGTAAAATATCACTGTCTGTCACTTAACATTTTGAGTGATCAAAAAAGTAAACATCAATTAACAATTTCTTTAACCTGGGGAAAATTCCACCAGCTGTATTTTGGCCACATGTATCCAATTACCGTTTTTTCCGCACTATAAGGCGCACCTAAAAGCCTTTATTTTTTTCAAAAGCTGACCATGCGCCTTAATTCGCAAAGTCTTCCAACTAACTTGCAGCCGCCGACTAGATTTTCTCCCGAACGCCAAGTAGTCCGCGGTGTATGCTGGGATTTATTTACCGGCGTTTCATTGGCTAACCAATGTGTCAATCATCATTTGAATAGATCACTATTGGCTAAAGTTATTCGGAGGTCAAGGGGAGGATCATTTTTATCATTTACAGGCTGGCATTGGCTTAAACGGCAAAACAAAGCCTGCAATTGGCCTAAAAAGACGTGTCAATCATCAGTTGAATCGATCACTATTGGCTAAAGTTATTCGGAGGTCAAGGGGCGGATCCTTTTTATCATTTACAGGCTGCCATAGGCTTAAACGGCAAAACAAAGCCTGCAGTTGGCCGAAAAAGATGAATGTGTATAGCACGTGGTTGACGGCTTACAGAAAGCATTTTTTACTATTCTGCATTTGTAAATATTTTATTCTCCTGGATTTACTACACTCACGGATATAAGCGGACCACGTCTGCACATTATTATGAACACAACGACTTCGGTGAGCTACTCCGGCTATATATATTATCCCTGTATCTTGTTTCAGACTGAACTCAATGTTTCTGTGATAAGCGGTGCAGATAATGGATGGAATGGAGTGTCTATTTTTAAATTAAACTCAATTCCAAGTGTTTATTGTCATATGCACAGTAAAGTTGCGAGCGAAAAAGAAAATAGAAACTAAGGAATGGTTGGCATTTCTTGAATCCCAAGACTTTAACCTTCCGAATGATGGAACGATGCATTTGAGTGACATCGTACGGACACCGCATCCGCACGTGTTCTCGACACGTATTTGCGTCTTGGCAAGCTTTGGGAATGTTAAGGGGGTAATAAGTTTGACTGAACTATCTGACTGTTTTGTCCACGTTCCCATTGTAGCGCCTTTTAATCCGGTGCGTCTTATGTATGTCAAAAATAGGACCAAAAACTATTTTTTCGGGGTGCGCCCTATAACCCAGTGCGCCTTATAGTGCGGAAAATACGGTACATTCATTGTTTTGTATATTTATTTTCAAATTATGACTAAGAACACTGTCTGGGAAAATTAAATTCAACCAAAATGAGGACATTACTGTCATCAGGTTTCAAGCCAAGAATACCCCTCATTGTAGAAACTAATATAGGTTGGAAATTTCCTTTTAAAATGCATTTACTACTATATTTTGCAGACGACAGAAGCTGCCCTATTTAATAACGAGATAGGTTCAGGACAATTGTTCGTAAGTTAAATTTGTCTGTAAGTTGCTTCTTTGCTATATTTTGTATGTTTAAGGTTTATATAAGTATGTTTGAGGCTTGTATAAGTAACCTGTATTGTTTTGTACTATAAAATAAAAAAATATAAACTAATAAGCTCTATAAAGATAAATTAAGTTGACTTTAACTTACTTTTGGAAGAGGCGCTTCAAGAGTTAGGCGTCTTCCTCCTCCGTGGTGGAAAGTAGCTGGAAAAAAGTGTTCCGACCATTTTATCAACCGCATCACGCTTTCCTATTACACTTTCAAAAGAAACGGTTTCGCCTTTTCTTTACACTTTACACCAACCATATTAAATGGGTGCACGAGATATTAAACAATAAAAACGTCTAAGTACTTAGCTCGCTAGAGATACAGTACACATACTGTAGTATGTTTACACACAAACTAGGAAGTAGAAGCCGGATTTCTTCTTCATGGTGGATGCTGGGTCACCTCTCACAGCGCCACTACTGTCCTGGACTCGGAAAAGGGTGCACATATATACAAAATCTAACTTACAACAATGTCCAGATATTTTTCGACATCCCGAAACAAATGTTCTTATCTTCCGTTGTACATAAGTCGAATGGTCGTAAGTAGGGGAGCGTCTATAAAAGGTGCACCTAGTTACGTAAATTGGCCAGAAACTTAAAAGTGCGCCTTAAAATCTGGTGCGCCTTATACACCGGAAAATACGCTGGATAATACTGTACATGCATAGTTATTAAATGATTCAGTAACTGTTCTGCCTCTGGGAAACATGTAGAGTTGTATTCGAGTGACCTCTTGTGATTACATGTTAATTATTTCAACCAATGACGAAAGGGGTTCTTATAATATCTAAAGTGCAACAGTAGTATCTCTTTGTCTTTATCCAATTCAGACAACAGTTCGTATCCTTTTAATTGGGTGTGTTTAAGAACTTGGAAATAAATCATGTTTAGTTCACAATGGAGCGCCCTCTTTTAGTTAATGTGTTAATTATTTGTTGCTTACAGTAAAAAAGAAAAGAAAAATGCAGTGCTTTTGACGACAGCACAGACACAGACTTTCGAGGGATCGTTGTGAATCTTTTTTCGTTGTTCCACGTCGTTTTGAGCGTTTGTAATTGAAACAATTGAAAAGTTAATTGAGAAATAAAATATTGCATGTTGAAGTTGATCTGTGTCCCCCCTTGTTGAATCATTCTGAAAAAATATTAATCGTTAAAAATCAGCTGGGAAAATACGGTGTTTTGGAAAATCTCTTTATTGTATTTATACGGTGGCTTTTTAATACTCCAACTAATTAATATTGAAGATGAGTGAGCACCACTGATTGTTTTGTTCACCAGCTACACCTACGAAGACGGAGAAGGGGTGTTTTCCGAGTGTCAGTTTGTGTTCGATTTAGAACTTCCTCCTTCCTTTAAGCCCAGAGTAGGCGACGGAGAAGTCCAAGAATTCTATCTCCTACCCATTGAAAAGGTGAGAGTATCACTAGTTTCACTTAAAGAACCAGTTTCAAATATATATTTTTGTTGAAAAATATTTTCTACAGGTAAAAGAACTAGTGGCCACAGAGGATTTCAAACCCAACTGTGCAATGGTGGTTTTAGATTTTCTCATCAGACATTCTTTCATTGAGCCCGACAGAGGTCAGTTACGTTTGATAATGTCTAGTGTGCATATCCAATCCCTTGTCCTGTTCGGACTAAGTCTTAATGTATTTCTTGTCTTTTCAGAACCCTTTTACCAGGATTTTCTGTCTGGGCTCCATCAAGCAATATAGCTGCTAAAGCTCTAACCAGTGGTGGGCTGTCATTGCCTGCAAGGTCTTGAGTGTTGACCTAAGAACATCTTAATGATTTGATGTTATTATATTGTGTCCATGAATACTTAATAAATAATTTCAAAGTCCAAGATTATTTTTATTTCTCTCCCTCTGGTTGCGCTGCTTCAAGATGTGTGCTTTCATATTTCAGCATTCAACCAATCCTATTTAAGCCATTACTTTTTGCCATAGGCCTTCACATAGACTTCTGAAGGCTGTGAGACATAACATCAGGGGCGGCAGTAGCTCAGGAGGTAGAGCGATCGTTTTCGGATTAAGGGATCCCAGTTCGAATCCTGGCTTGTCTGTGTTGCATGCCGAAGTGTCCTTGGGTAAGACACTGAACCCCCAATTCCCCCAATAAGCAGGTTAGTGCCTTACATGGCTGCACAGATCATGGCCGCTATTGGGAAATGTGAAGCACAATGTAATGCGCTTTGGGAAGTCATTGACTTGAAAAGCGCTATATAAATGCAGATCATTTCATTTAATTTCATTTGTTGAGCCAATCAGATTTTGAATTGGCATCTGAGTGCCTCCTTGCGTCACCCGTTTCACAAATTACAATTGGCTATGGGCCGGTAACAGAAGTTTCACTGCGAAAACGAGAAGAAAGAATTCCTGTGTCCACAGACATTTCCACAGAAGTTGAATAAAAACCCATGCCCGAAATATGACCAGACAATCTTGACTTTTAGCAACAGCTTTGATGGCAATAGAAAATGACTTCTTGATGGAACAAAAAAGCAATGAAAATCTGTACAAGAGAGTAATTGAAATCTTCTCGAGGAAAGAAAAGTTTTTGGTGAGTAAAATGTGGCTATATTCCCCAATAGTATTACATTTTTATTAAATTATTATTCATGCTTTTTTATATGTGTCACAGCTGTAGCTACAGTAAATGTTTCAAGCCATAAAATAGTTACTAAGAGTTGGATTGATTTGGCCTTTTGAAGGCCTAGGTGTGATATGCACAGTCCACCACGGGTTCTGACCCATATTTTTCAGATAGATACCCAAGTCTTGATTAGAAATCAATGCCAATATCACATACTGATATCATTAACACATAACATTCACTTTCCTTTGCAAGAAGTATCTTTACTCCGGTCATTCCTTGATATTTGATACTTATCTTAATTATTTTAATGCAATTTTATTCAATGTATTATTTATTTACTGTATATACAGCCTTAGAAATGGCTTTTTGACTTCTGAATGACTCGGAAAAAAAACCCAAAATGAAGGTTCTGAAGTGGCCAAGTCAAAGTCTGCATTTAAATCCCATTGAGATTGCTCTGGTGTGGCCTTAAATGGGCAGTTGATGCTAGAAGACCCTCCAATATGGCTGATTTGATAATCTGGGGGACAAATACTTATTCAAGGCACTGTAAATCAGTACCACACAGTACCGTCTTATCCGGGCTGTGCGGCCTGGTGCTAGAGTTTGGTCCACATTGCGGCAGTGGCTCAGAAGGTAGAGCGTTCGTCTTCGGATCAAGGGATCCCAGTTCGAATCCTGGCTCGTCCTTGCTACATGTCGAAGTGTCCTTGATCCCCTAATACCCCCAATAAGCAGGTTAGCCCCTTACATGGCTGCAAGGCTGTTATAGGGAAATGTGGAGCAAATTGTAAAGCGCTTTGGGAAGTCATTGACTTGAAAAGCGCTATATAAAATGCAAATCATTTCATTTCATTGCCGGCAGTAAGTCTGATCTGTTTCCAGTCGGAGTTGGACTCAGCCAAGGCTGCCCTTTGTCACAGATTCTGTTCACAACTGTAATGGACAGAATTTCTAGGCGCAGCCTTGGCGAGGAAGGGGTCCGGTGTGGAAGCCTCAGCATTGCATCTCCACTCTTTGCAGATGACGTGGTACTGTTGGCTTCCTCAAGCCGTAATCCCAGTGGAGCAGTTCGCAGCTGAGTGTGAATCGGCTAGGATGAAGATCAGCTACTTCAAGTCCGAGATCATGGTTCTTAGCCGGAAAAGGGTGGCATGCTCGGTCCAAGTCAAGTATTTTATCCTTCCTCAAGTGTAGGAGTTCAAGTATCTTGGGGTCTTGTTCACAAGTGATGGGAAGGATTGAACGGGAGATCAACATTCGGATCAGTGCAGCGTCATGCAGACCCTGTACCGGCCCGTCGTGGTGAAGGAGCTAAGCTGAAAGGCAAAGCTCTCAGTTTACAGGTCGATCTACGTTTCTACCTTCACCTGTGGTCATGAATTGTGGGTCATGACAGAAAGAACAATATCCTGGATATAAGCATCGTAATTAATTTCCTCCCCAGGGTGGCTGGGCTCTCCCTTGGAGATAGGGTGAGAAGCTCGGTCATCTAGGGGGGACTCAGTGTAGAGCCGCTGCTACTCCACATTGAGAGGAGGCAGTTGAGGTCGCTCTGCATCTGATAAGGATGCCTACTGGACGCCACCTGGCATGTCCCACCGAGATCGGCTCCCGGGAACGACCCAGGACACGTTGGAGGGACTACATGCCTCGGGATCTCGCTGGATGAAGTGGCTGAGGCTAGGGTGATCTGGGCTTCCCTGCTGAGGCTGCTGCCCCCACGACCTGACCCCGGATAAGCGGAAGAAAATGGATGGATGTTGTCACTATGTTATTACAAGGTTAATGATTGGAAGTTGAGTTAAATAGACTCGGTCAACAACTAAAATATATTTTCACAATAACCCAGGACTGGTGAGCTACTTTCAGAACAGATCTGCAGGCACCTTAGCTGTCCTGAGGGTGGCACCACGTTGGAGACCCCTACCTTCAGGATATTCACTTCCACTGACTGTGACTGGGCAGAACCACAGGCATTACATGACATTAAAAAATAAAACGCAGAATGACAAACATACATGACAGTGGGATAATGAGGGCAGGTTGATTGGATGGATTTTAGAAGGGCAATGGTAGGGGGAATCAGGCTTTTCCCAAGGCGGGCCCTCCTGAATCTTATTGTCATATATTGAGGTAATATGCTATTTTGATGAGTATATTTATTTATATGGCATATATTTGTCTGTATTTACAATACTTATTTATGTTTATTTCTGCATATGGCAGGATTTGTCCTCCATATTGAGCGGGAATTGGACAAAGTAATCCCCCTTCCAGAATGACGAGGCTGTTATTGCTGATCCAAGGGCATTACCAAAAAATGCACAGTCAATATCAACATTATGTGTAAGTGATCATTTAATTCATGCAGGACGCCACGGTGGATGAGTGGTTAGCGATTCCGCTGCAGAGTTTTGAGGTAATGGATTCAAATCCAGCTACCATCCTTGCTGTGCAGAGTTTGCATGTTCTCCCCATGCTTGTGTGGGGTTCCTCCTGGCTCTCTGGTTTCCTCCCACGTTCCAAAAAAAACATGATTGTCAGGTTAATTGGCCGGTCCAAATTGTCCCTAGGTGTGAGTGAGTGAGTGAGTGAGTGAGTGAGTGAGTGAGTGAGTGAGTGAGTGAGTGAGTGAGTGAGTGAGTGAGTGAGTGAGTGGAATGTCTCTGTGTGCCCTGCGACTGGCTGGCAACCAGTTCGGGGTGACCTGTGACCACTGCTGGAAGACAGCTGGGATGGGCTCCAGCACCCTCGCGACCCTACTGAGGATAAGTGGTGCCGCTACGGATGGACGGATGAATTCAGTCCAGTTGACTGGAATGACAAGAGTCCTTCATGCATCCATTATCTGAACCACTTATCCTCAGTAGGGACGCGGGTGTGCTGGAGCCCATCCCAGCTATCTTCAGGCAGTGGGCAGGGGACACCCTGAACTGGTTGCCAGCCAGTCACAGGGAAAACAGAGACATACAACTCACTCGCTCATTCACCCCTAGGGACAATTTAGACCAGCCAATTAACCTGAAATGCATGTTTTTGGAATGTGGGAGGAAACCAGAGTGCCCGGAGGAAACCCACACAAGTAAAGGGAGAACATGCAAACTCCGCACAGGGGTTTTTGATCCCACAGGGCGCACTGTGTTAAAAGGTGCAGTCTTCGTAGGTAGTTCTATTTCTGTGTTTAACATTACACAGGGCACACCACCCGATAGCTTGCTTGAAATGTTCCCCCTCTCGCATACAAGGAAACCCACGCAAGCACGGGGAGAACATGCAAACGCCACACAGGAGGTTCGATCTCATGACCTCAGAACACACACTCGCTAACCACTGCGCCGCCATGCTGCCCTGACAAGAGTCCTGTCTCTTGTCAAATCTGTGCCTTGTTTTTAAGTACCACATACATATATATATTTTTTTTTAAACCAACACCCAACATTTTTAAAATTTTTGAAGTAACTCATATTTCATGTTTGCTTTCTTTAGCTCCTGCCTGGAATGTTTTCGTTTCTCTCTTCCGGTTTTTAAATTTCTGCAAATGACGGATTGAGACACTGTGGCTTTAAGTTGGTGTGAACCAATCAGCGTCGAGGCAACGTACAAGAGGCAGCGATTGGACAAATTTGAAAAGCACCGCCATATCGGATCTCAAACTTCAAGTTACCGATTCGAAGGAAATTACATTTAGACGGACTGAACGGACTTTGCTCGTCCGCGATATCGGTAGGCGTTTACGCTTCATGAAATGTTAACGGTGCACTAGCAAATTAGACAGCTACAAGTTTATGAATATGGAAATAATAGTAGTTTTTTGTTAGGCGGGGAGTTGTTCAACTTTAGAAAATGGCTGTGCTTGGTTCGACTGCTAGCGTGATGCTTGTGTGATAGACAACTAAGCTCAACTGATTTCTCTCATTAAACACGAACTAAAGGTGTATTTACATCCTAGGTGTTGTTAAAAATGGCCGAAGACTGCGTCCGCGATCCAGTGGGCAAATATGAATTCGACGCGCCTTCCCACGTCGTCGATTTAATGCAGTTAGCCAACGAAGGATGCGACGACGACGCTTGGTTCGGTAAGTACACTTTTTACCGTAACTTATTGATACTTTCCTACAACCGTCTATTGACAACATGGAGTAATGATTAAACCGTTTACACACAGTGTTTGTATTTTCGTACTAGTTTTTGCACTGGATGTTTTTTTTCCATCCCACCGCATAACGTCAGTTCGCTCTGTGAATGCGTTGATAATTACCTGCAAGTCCATATTCAAATGTGTTTTCCGAAGTCCGTATGCATCATGAGTTCGTGCAGCTTCTTGGATCATTTGTTTTCTTTAGGCCATAATATAGGATGTGTTTTTCCTTTGACATTTAAATAGTCTGGCGTTGTGAAGGCAAGTCATGCTTATTTGCATAGTCCTTAAACACAAAACGCCTCAAAGGGCTGCAAACACGACCAGTACATCTTATTAGAAACTCACTCGAGATCAGATTCTAAAGGAATCACCCTTTCAGGATGACCAGGCTGCATTGGATGTTGAAAGGGTATCAACAGACAATACACCAACATCATTTGCATTAAAAATAGGTAATGGCAGAATGTCCAGTTGATTGCTTCCAGCCCCCAAATCTTGACCGACACAACAGGATTAAGAATCTCGATCAGTGTTTTTCAACCTTTTTGGAGCCATGGCACGTTTTTTATCTATCTATTTATCTACCTTTGTCATATCCCTCAAGAGGGGTGACTGACAGCAAAACAAACACATACAATAACAAAGAAAATGAAAGGGAAAAAATAACAACAACAAAAAAATTTGGGCCATGGCCAACCCAATTGCCCAAACACCCAAACAAGTTAGGCACCTCTGCACCTAAGTTGGTCATGCTTCATCCCTCCAGATGAGACGGGACACCAGAAAGCGGCTAAGTCACTCGAGTCAGGGTGACACAACACACTCTTTTGTTCAACAGCAGGGCCCGAGAGCTTTCACTCGTTTACCCCTGCCGCATCATACGGGTGCCCAGCCCATCCTTAAGAACGCGTCCACAATCCCACTATCCTATCACAACACCTCTCCACTCCTTTCAATCACCAACAAGAGCTCTAGCTTCCATTATATTTAGACCTCTTTCCTGCAGTGCACTCATAACACCATCCATCCACGTCAATCACGGCCTTCCTCTTGGTCTCCTTCTATTGACTTCTGCTCTGTAGATCCTCTTCAACATTTCGCTCCTCATCAATCCTCTCCATGTGTCCAAGGGCACGTTTTTTACATTGGAAAAAATTCGCAGCACACCACTAAGCAAAAACACTTAACAGTATGTTTAATTACAATATAAGTGATAGATTGCAGCACAGACACTTTACAATGACGTAATATTTTCAGAAAATGATTCATAAATGTTTTATAAAAATGTAAAAAGTTACATTGGATAATTTCTCACGGCCCTCCCTGGCTATTTAGTGTGCCGCATCACAGTGGTTGAAAATCACTGATCTTGATGATGATGATGATTACATCAGGTACGAATGCTTGAAATGCATGTGCAACACCCAGACTCATCCTTCACAAGACCAAAATATGAAGTCAACGGTTCTTTAATTGCGTTCATTGCCCAATGAGCCTGTAGTATTAATTCAGGACAATTTACAACAAAAGCCTATACACTTCTTAGTAATTGCCATGATCTTCTGTGTATGTTCGGAGTAAGTTTTAAAATTTTACTATGGCGAATCTGCGAGTTTGACTTTTTTGTTGCATTAGATCGCGCTAACTGCTACACAATCGTCCTCATCATGAGTTCACTCCTCCAGTTTTCTTGCTCCTGTTCACTCCCCTGTCCATTAAAAGTAAACTTTCCCAAAATATGTACCTAAAAAAGGGCGATTGTGGATCCTACATTGCACCTTCTATATTTTTCATTAAGTCACTAGTCAAAACATTATGGACTTGCTTTGTTTCAGCATTTCAAATTTATCAACGGCTTTACATCCGCTGTGTTACTTTTTAAGTCTGTTTATGGTATCAGAATTTACTACTTGAAAAAACTCAAATACCTGACAGCAATCACAAGATGCAAATTTTATATTCGAATACAATTTTTTGGACATGCCTATGAAAAGTATGATTATTTTTCTCCCCCACTGTTCCATTTTGTTTCACATTTCAGCTAGAGGGGCAAAAAACATTTTGGTGCAGTCCTCATTTTTACATATGCTCGGCAAAATTCATTTTGTAATCTTAAATTGTTTAAAAAGTTGGACAGGACAGCTGTTGCTTCAGTATTCACATAGTTATATAATTTACTTTAATGATGCACTCACAGATGAACCCCTTTGATTGAGCAGAAGATATCCACTGCCTTTTGACAAGGTCCTTTAAGATGGAACATATTAAGTTATTATCCACACTGATTCCTTGTCAACACAAAAGTGTAGTAATTGCAAGATATTGTATGGAGTCAAAATTGTTTGAACAATCATCACTTAAAATTCATGTCAAATCTCAAAGCCACAGTCTGTAGCCCAGACACGAAAGCACTTCGTGTCTTATAGTAAAAAGATGGGTTTGAATGGTATGAGCTAAGAATCTGAACTATAATGTTGATCGTTAAAATGATGTTTTCCCCCCCAGAATTGTTCAATTGATTTTTTTTTTTATACAGATCAGAGAGCCGTTGCACAGCCACAGTTTGCGACCCCTGAACACTTTCGTGTGACTGGTCCAATGAGAGCTGCAGAAAAAAATGCAGGTTAGTTTGCTTTATTTGTTTGATTAGTGTTGGCTTCATGTCAATTTTAGTGTTCCTCAAAGAAGCACTGCATATTGTCAATGTTACTTATTTTGTTTCAGACTTACAAGATGAATAATGTAAACATTTTGAAGCTTTAATCTTTGTTTCCCCCAATATGCAAGGGGTGTTTTATTGTTCTTGCCTGTCGTGAGCCTCACTCAAATCAACGTACCGTGTTTTCACACCCATGAGGCGACCATGTTAAAAGGTGCACTCTCTGTAGCTGGTTCTATTTCTTTATTAAGAGTTATACGGCGGCGCACCGGGCCATTGGGTGTGAGTGCTGCGCGACAACATCACGAATGCAAAGACAAAAATAGAGTTGTGAGTTTTTGTTGTTGTTGAAAAAACAGCGGGAGCATAACTGACTTTGGTTGTGGTTTATTTACCGTAAATTCCGGACTATAGAGCGCACCTGATTATAAGCCGCACCCACCACTTTTTAAGTGATTTTCCAATTTTATTCTTACATAAGCCGCATCTGTGTATAAGCCGCGTGCGCCCGCATTGAAACTTATTACACAATCACAAGTTTAACCCAGACGAGGGTGTGAGCTCCACGATTGTGATTTTGTAGAGATTAATTGTTCTATAATTTATATTAATCGTCCATTATTCCTCAGATCATAATACACTACAAAGCCAATAGGCTGAGACACTTGCTCTCAGCCAATAGGCTGAGACCAGGTCCTGGCCTCCTAGCCCCCTACCAACAGGGGGGGGGGGATTTTGTAGAGGTTTATTGTTCTATATTCTTTATCAATTATCCATTATACGTTACCGGTCAAATCATAATTCACTACAAAGCCAAGAGGCCCAGACCCTTGCTCCCAGCCAAAAAAGTGCACAAACCTAGAACTACAGTAGGCATCATAAATGGAAAATGATACCCGTAATTAACGTATGATGCAAACTTGTAAAGTCCGGGTCCCGTTGAAAGTAATCCAAGGAAACAAAATGTTTATTTCCAAAGTTAAGGGTGGGAAAAATATATATTCACTATTGTCCACTGCGACAACAGGCAGATCTACCGATAACTCAGCTTTACCCCAATTCCCATCAGCCCGCGTTTGCTCCACCCCTTCTTTTTGATTTTTCCTGTAGAACACATAACAGAATAAATTTCTAAAATAAATACATTAGAAAAATATCCAGTTGCAAATACATATTATACATGGTTACACATATTTACAAAGAAAGACTGTACACCAAGAGAGTTTTCAAAGCTTTAATAATAATCTAACTTTCATCCCAAACCGTGCCTTGAAAAGGTACCAACACGCTAGTAGGATCACGCTCGCAATGCATCAAATGTGCCTGTCAAAAAAAAAAAAAAGCACCCCGCAATTGTGAAATACATGGTTGATCGTCCTCAACTTCCTCCTCATAGCAATCGCCTTCAAGGGCGTCTTCCTCATTAACGGAACATAACTTTACTTAACAGTCAATGTATGCATAAACTTAGAGGTTGCAGTCTTTCTTGGCGCACATTTTTTACTGGTCTTAATCTTACCTTTTATACTCCAGCGCCGCTGGTGGCCGTTACAAAAATTCCATATATTGGCCGCTTCACTGAATAAGCCGCAGGGCCGAACATTTGTGTAAAAAGTAGCGGCTTATAGTCCGGAATTTATGGTAAGTATCTATTACAAAATAAAAGGATAAAAACTCGTCAAAGTTCGATTTTCAGCTCCCTCAACTTGGGAACCTTCAATGAATTTATCTTCGATTCTCATATGTTGGCAAATAGACAAAGGACGACCTAAAGTCAGACGCACAGAAGTCACATATAGTTGGAAATGTAATTGAACTGAAACTTTGGATTTCACCCCAAAATGTTGTAGGTTTATGACTCCTCCAAGCCTCAAACTTTTGACCTCTCATTCTCCGGCGCGAGCACCCAATCCTAAGGCCACCGAGGTGATCTCCGTCCGGCGCTCTGCATGAGCAACTAGGGCGCGTTAGCCGATGGGGCGCGGCCTACATTTTGAATAAAATCTGAGCCATTTATGTGTGCTTTTATGGGGGTGAAAATGCGGTACTTCACCAGATGTTGCCATACTGTAATATTTTTCTTTTTTGGAATTGCATGAGT